>NC_134355.1:616011966-616689466 GCF_048569485.1 Anomaloglossus baeobatrachus
CCTCTTGAACAGCAGAAACACACTTCTCCAGTTTGGCATAGAGATTATTGTCTCTTAAAATCTGTAATACATGTTTTACATGTACCTGATGTGTCTCCATATCGGGTGAGTAGATCAAGTTATCGTCCAAATACACAACTACAAACCTGCCCACCAGATGATGAAAAATATTATTCACAAAATGCTGGAAAATGGGGAGGGCATTACCAGACTTTCGAAATGCCCTTCTCTGATGTTAACCAGATTATAGACCCCCTTAAGTCAAACCATTTAGCTCCCAGAATCTGTTGGAATAGATCTAGAATCAGAGGAATAGGATATGGGCCTCGGTTTGTAATCTGATTCAATTCCCAAAAATCCAAACAAGGATAGAGACCTCCATCTTTTTTCCTTAAAAAATAGAACCCTGCTGCCACTTGTGAAGAGGAGGGTCTAGTATGTCCCTTCTTATGACTCTCAGAAATGTAATCTTTCATGGCTTGTCTCTCTGGACCAGAAAGATTATATAGTCTGGACTTGGGTAGTTTTGCTCTAGGAAGTGGATTAATGGGGCAGTCGTATACACGATGGGGAGGCAATTCGCACACCGCCTCTCTGCAAATGTATCCTCAAAACCAGATAAAATGCAAGTGATGACTCCTTAGAGACCACAGAGAGGGATGTGTTCAACCAGTTATCAAAACAGTAATCTCCTGATACTATCCGTTTGCTTGTTTTTTGGCATTGATGTATTTACACAAATTTTGAGATTTATGTTTCAGTAGCTAACTTTGTTAGTTTGATTTATTTTTACATTTCCTGTTGCGATCTTTATACTAGTAAAATGCTTTCTGTATTCTCGGCCTTAGAGATTTTGATAGCCCCTTGTTTTTGTCTTATTAAGTATTGTACTGTCTTAATTATCCATAGTGGTTTCTTTCTATTCCTGGACATTTTGTTGCCAGAGGGTATAAGTTTTCTACAGAATCCTAGTAATATATCCTTAAATATGCCCCATATGTTCGGTAGTCCCAGTTACCAGTACATGGTCTCATTATGCATGACAAAGCTCTTCCCTTAATTTGTTGAAATCAGTTTTCCTAAAGTTCCAGGTTTTAGCATTTCCCCTTTGAAATATTTTATTGAATATTACATAACTTAACAAACTTAACTTAACTTAAAGCGGTCCGGAAACCAAGTAACGAAAACCCCACAGAAACGACACGGACAAGGGGGAACAAAAACTTGTACTGCACTCAAACACAAAGAAGGGACAGTATGTGTACAAGGGAATATGTTTAAAAAGCTGGAGGGGAAAAAAGCGCAATAGGGTATTTGCCGTGACGTTGGCGGGGTGGCTCAAAATATTGCAATGTTTTGCCAAAAATCTCTATTTTATCAACAAATACAGTATAGAAATCATGCTGGCTCCTTCTTTTTCATTTTCCATTATACTTCTCCTGGACGTGTGTTGTGTCTCCAGCAGAGCAGTGGTGGATCCACATTTTACAGTGTTCCTAAGCTACAAGGGAATAAAGCAAAGGGAACTTTCACACCACGTAGAAAAGCAACTGTACATAACCATGAAACTGTATAACCACAAAGACTGGGATCGGTGAAGCTATATCCGGCAGGCAGCAACAGGATCCAGAACCTTGAAAAGGCTGAAGGCAGCTGTGAAGGGTCAATAGCAGCCTGAGCTCTTACTAACCGTTCACATTCAGCAGGAATTAACTCCTGCTGTATTGAAGAGCAGTAAAGAAAAATAGCCAATGCCTGTGACAGGCTGTGCAACTAAGAGATTCCAGGCTGCTTGTCAGACTCTGCGATGTGAATAGAGTTTGACGCCCCCATGACACCCAGCGAGTCTTGAATTGTAGATAAAGGTTTGCAGCTTTTAGCACAACCAGAAGATTTTTTTGTCCTATTGACTGTCTAGATAGTTAAAATACCCCATAATGAGGACCCTATTATTATTTGCTGCCATTTTAATTTTTTTTGCAGCATTTCTTCCTCTACCTGTTCAACTACACTGACAAGCAAGAGGGTAACAATGTTTTGAACTTTTGACTTTCAAGTTCTATATCTTCCCCATTCCCCATTCCCCATCTGGGGCAGAAAATGGCTAGAAGGTTGGAGGAGTGTTTAAACTAGGAATGGGGGGCGAGGGTATTCACTTTATAGAAGGGGAATGTAGTGCAGATAGTGACCAGGGCACAAGTAATGAAATTGGAGGTGGTACGGGGGGAAGGGTTAGGACAGTCAATACAGTAAGCAGGAATACAGGTACAGAGTCATACGTAACGTGCATGTACACTAATGCCCGAAGCCTCACAAATAAGGTGGAGGAATTAGAATTAATATTGTTGGAAGAAAATTATGATATAGTGGGGATATCAGAGACATGGCTGGATGAGAGCTATGACTGGGCTGTTAATTTACAGGGTTATAGCCTATTCAGGAGTGACCATACAAATAAGCGAGGGGGAGGTGTGTGTCTATATGTAAAATCATCCTTAAAAAGCATCCTGCGTGACAACATATGTGAGGGTACTGAGAATGTAGAGTCCCTATGGGTGGAGATAAGGGGGGGGAGAATGAATAATAAAATACTGATAGGCGTGTGTTATAAGACGCCGAATATTATGGAAGAGGTAGAGAATCTCCTCATAAAGCAAATTGATAAAGCAACGAGTCTCGGAGAGGTAATTATTATGGGGGACTTTAACTATCCTGATATAAATTGGGGAACAGAAACTTGCAGTTCCAGCAAAGGAAATAGATTTTTGATAACAATGAAAGATAATTACCTTTCACAAATGGTACAGGACCCCACAAGAGGGGGAGCACTACTAGACCTTTTACTAACCAATAGGCCAGACCGCATATCAAATATACAAGTTGGGGGTTACTTGGGGAATAGTGATCACAAAATAATAAGTTTTCATGTATTTTTTAGTAAGATGTATAGTAGAGGGGCTACAAGGACACTAAACTTCAGGAAAGCAAATTTTAAACGGTTGAGAGATGATCTTAGTGCAATAAACTGGGATGATGTACTAAGTAATAAAAGTACACAAAGCAAATGGGAGACTTTTATGAGCATCCTGAATAGGGCTTGTGCAGAAAATATACCCTATGGGAACAAACATGCTAGAAATAGGAGGAAACCCCTATGGCTAAATCGAGCTGTAAGGGAAGCAATAAAAGAAAAACAGAAAGCCTTAAAAGAATTAAAGAGGGTAGGTAGTGATGAGGCATTATATAATTATAGAAAATTAAATAAAATATGTAAAAAGCAAATTAAGTTAGCTAAGTTTGAGACAGAGAGACTCATTGCGAGAGAAAGTAAAAATAATCCTAAAATATTCTTTAACTACATAAACAGTAAAAAACTGAAAAGCGATAGTGTTGGCCCCCTTAAAAATAGTCTTGGTGAAATGGTGGAAGGGGATGAGGGTAAAGCCAACCTGCTGAATGAATTTTTTTCTACGGTTTTTATACAAGAAAATGCCATGGCAGATGACATGACCAGTGATGCCATAAATTCACCCTTGAATATTACCTGCTTAACCCAGCAGGAAGTACGCCGCAGCCTCGAAATCACTAAGGTTGACAAATCTCCGGGCCCGGATGGCATACACCCCAGAGTACTAAAGGAATTGAGTTCTGTGATAGATAGACCATTATTTTTAATCTTCTCAGATTCCTTAATAACAGGGTCGGTACCGCAGGACTGGCGCATAGCAAATGTGGTGCCAATATTCAAAAAGGGGACAAAAACTGAGCCGGGAAATTATAGGCCGGTAAGTTTAACCTCTACGGTTGGTAAAATCCTTGAGGGTTTCTTGAGAGATGCTATACTGGAGTATCTCAAGAAAAATAACCTTATGACAGAGTATCAACATGGGTTTATGAGGGATCGATCCTGTCAAACTAATTTGATCAGCTTCTATGAAGAGGTAAGTTCAAGCCTGGACCAGGGAAATGCAGTGGATGTTGTGTATATGGACTTTTCAAAAGCTTTTGATTCGGTGCCACACAAAAGGTTGGTACATAAAATGAGAATAATGGGGATAGGGGAAAATATGTGTAACTAGGTTAAAAACTGGCTCAGTGATAGGAAACAAAGGGTGGTTATTAATGGTACGTACTCGGACTGGGTCTCAGTTCATAGTGGGGTACCACAGGGGTCAGTATTGGGCCCGCTTCTTTTCAACATATTTATAAATGACCTTGTTGGGGGCATGCGGAGTAGAATTTCAATATTTGCAGATGATACTAAACTCTGCAGGGTAATCAATACAGAGGAGGATAATTTTATATTACAGGGAGATTTATGTAAATTGGAGGATTGGGCTGAGAAGTGGCAATTGAAGTTTAATGTAGATAAATGTAAGGTCATGCACTTGGGTAGAGGAAATAACATTTATGATTATGTACTTAATTGTAGAACACTGGGTAAAGCAGACACAGAAAAAGACTTGGGTGTATGGGTGTATGGTAAACTTCACTTTAGTGGACAGTGTCAGGCAACTGCTGCCAGGGCTAATAAAATAATGGGATGTATTAAAAGAGGTATAAGTGTTCATGAAAAAAATATAGTTCTACCTCTGTACAAGTCACTAGTGCGACCGCACTTAGAATACTGTGTACAATTCTGGTCACCGATATATAAGAAGGACATAGCTGAACTGGAGAGGGTGCAGAGAAGAGCGACCAAGATTATTAGAGGAATGGGTGGGCTGCAATACCAAGACAGGTTATTAAACTTGGGGTTATTTAGTCTGGAAAAACGAAGGCTTAGGGGGGATCTAATCACAATGTATAAATATATGAGGGGACAGTACAGAGACCTTTCCAAAGATCTTTTTACACCTAGGCCTGCGACTGGAACACGGGAGCATCCGCTACGTCTTGAGGAAAGAAGGTTTAATCATAATCACAGACGAGGATTCTTTACTGTACGAGCAGTGAGACTATGGAACTCTCTGCCGCATGATGTTGTAATGAGTGATTCACTACTAACATTTAAGCAGAGCCTGGACGCCTTTCTTGAAAAATGTAATATTACCAGTTATGTATATTAGATTTTATGACAGGGTATTGATCCAGGGAACTAGTCTGATTGCCGGATGTGGAGTCAGGAAGGAAATTTTTTCCCCATTGGAACTTGTTTGCTACATTGGGGTTTTTTTGCCTTCCTCTGGATCAACATGTTAGGCTACGGGTTGAACTAGATGGACTTAGAGTCTCCCTTCAACCTTAAAAACTATGATACTATGATACTATGATATCTCACCATCCACTACAGCTTTTAGAGCCTGACAACCTTCAGTTTATAGACAATCATCTTGGCTATCTCATACACACTGTAAATGTGACTTGCAACTATTTAGCATATGATTAGTAATGCAGAATTTTGTCATGTCACAGCATTGTTACTTTTTTCTCTTAAAGATCAAAATTTTCATTATTATTATTTTGTTAGAATTTTGTAAATCCATGTTTTGTTTTCAGCACTGCCTGAATCCTTCTGGACATGCTCTCTACTAGATTCAAGCATGTCAACCAAAATCAGGTCTCTTCTACACGTTTCTAATTTTGGTGCATACTGGTCAATTCATTTGGGTATATTAAAAGCTATTTTTTCAACTCTACCTACAATCGTTCAATCAGGTTGAGGTCTGGAGACTGTTGGGGCCAATCAAGCACCTGTACTTCATTTTCATTGAACCATTATTTTGCCAATCTCAACATAAGCTTCGTGTCCTTGTCATGCTGGAACAATATGCTGTCCTTTTCATACCCATAGTACTCAAATGTACGAAGTAACTTGTCTTGTACAATACTCAAATATAGCTTAACATTGAGACCACCATCAAACCTAATTAAGTATCCGATGCCTTTGACTATGAAAAAACCCCAAATCATCAGGCTTCCTCCATGGAACTTGTCAGTTCCTTCAATTTCTCGATCAGATAGCACTTTTTCCCTTTTTTCTTCCAGACCCATTTGCACCCATAAGAGCCTAGTCTATTGACTTTGGTCTCATTGCTCCAAATCACCTTTTCCAATATTCCACTTTTCATACATCTTTGCATACTCGAGCCTTTGCTTTTTATGATGATATTGAAGTCGAGGCTTCTTCACGTTTTTCAAGCCACTATTCCACTATTCTTTAAGAAAGCAAATGTAACGTCAACTGCTCTTCACTGTACTATCAAAGGAATAAAATAATCCACCCTTTCTATAAACAGAGAGATGGTGAGGGAACACTTAGCTAATTTAAATGAATGTATATCTCCTGGTCCAGATGAATTACATCCTAGGGTACTGAAAGCGATAGCAGAGGAAATTTTAGCCAGAATATTTGAAAATTGCTGGAGAACAGAAGTCCCAGAAAATTGGAGAAGAGCAAATATTTTGAGGTCCACCTGGATAGCAAACTGGACTAAAGAGGCCTCTCAGAGAGGGTCTACAAGAAGGGAATGAGCAGACTGTATTTCCTAAGGAAACTGAGGTCTTTTAAGCAAAATGTTAGAAATGTTCTACCAGTCTGTAGTCTCAGGTGTCATCTTTTTTGCACTCATATGCTGGGGTAGTAGTGTGCGGGTCTATGATGCTAATAAGCTGAATAAGCTATCAAGAAGGCAAGCTCTGCTGTTGGCTGCAATCTGGACTCTTTTGAGGAGGTAGTGGAGAGAAGAAGTCTGAAAAAGTGTATGGCGATTATGAATAATAATGCACATCCATTATATGAGCTGTTCATGAGACAGAAGAGCACCTTCAGTAACCGGCTAATCCTTCTGAGGTGTAAGAAGGAAAAATATAGGAAATCATTTGTGCCAACTGCTATGGGAATGTACAACAATAACATTAGTGTTAAATCATCAAGGTGGATGTCTACTTTATTTCTTCTACTTTCAGTTTACCCGCTGTGTATGTCCTAATCTATATATATAATTGCCTTATTCTGTCTGTCTGTCTGTCTGTCTTGCTCCAAAATTGTGTCCCGGGACATGTCCTTACGGTGACAAACAGTGGATTGGCTGCTGGCCTCGCTATGGCCCCGCCCCCCTGCACTGATTGGCCGTTCGCCTCGCCTCGGCTCCTCCCCCAGCACAGATTGGCCGCTCGCCTCGCCTCGGGTCCGCCCCCACTCGCACGGATTGGCCATGTCCTTACGGTGACAAACAGCGGATTGGCCGCTGGGCTCGCCATGGCCCCGCCCCCCCCGCACGGATTGGCTGCTCAGCTTCACGGATTCGCCATGGCCCTGCCCCCCCGCACGGATTGGCCGCTCGGCTTCACGGATTCGCCATGGCCCCGCCCCCCGCACGGATTGGCTGCTCGCCTCGGCTCCTCCCCCCCGCACGGATTGGCCGATCGCCCAGGCTCTGCCCCCACATGAGGTGAGCGCATCAAGGTCCTGCAGGGGCGGAACGCGCACGCACACACACACACACACACACACGATCGCATCCACATACTCACAACATCCCGTGATATCGCTTGCTTCACGGCGGCGATACTGTGCAGTGATCTTCCAGGACCTGCCGGAGGATCACATGGCCGGAAGCATGTGGTATCTCCAGATGTTCTGATTGTGTCAGCGCGTGTATGCGATCGGATGTGTGTGAGTGTATGCGATCGGATCTGTGTGTGTGTGAGTGTATGCGATCGGATGTGTGTGTGTGAGTGTATGCGATCGGATGTGTGTGTGTGAGTGTATGCAATCGGATGTGTGTGTGAGTGTGTGAGTGTATGCGATCGGATCTGTGAGTGTCGGCAGAGGAGAACGGCGTGCAGCACAGCTGCTGGGACCGGCCACCGGTGGGCACAGGGAGAAGTGGGGTGTGTGTGTGAGTGTATGCGATCAGATGTGTGCGTGTTTAATGTCTGATGTGTGACTGTGGAGCACGATGGGGAGTGCGCAGCATAGGGGATGGAGCACGATGGGAAGTGCGCAGCATGGGAGATGGAGCACGATGGGGGGTGCGCAGCATGGGGGATGGAGCACGATGGGGGGTGGAGCACGATGGGGAGTGCGCAGCATGGGAGATGGAGCACGTTTAGGAGTGCGCAGCATGGGGGATGGAGCACGATGGGGGGTGCGCAGCATGGGGGATGGAGCACGATGGGGGGTGCGCAGCATGGGGGATGGAGCACGATGGGGGGTGGAGCACGATGGGGAGTGCGCAGCATGGGAGATGGAGCACGTTTGGGAGTGCGCAGCATGGGGGATGGAGCACGATGGGGGGTGCGCAGCACGGGGGATGGAGCATGATGGGGAGTGCGCAGCATGGGAGATGGAACACGATGGGGAGTGCGCAGCATGGGGGATGGAACACGATGGGGAGTGCGCAGCATGGGGGATGGAGCACGATGGGGGGTGCGCAGCATGGGGGATGGAGCACGATGGGGAGTGCGCAGCATGGGGGATGGAGCACGAAGGGGAGTGCGCAGCATGGGGGATGGAGCACGATGGGGGGTGCGCAGCATGGGGGATGCAGCACGATGGGGAGTGCGCAGCATGGGGATGGAGCACGATGGGGAGTGCGCAGCATGGGGGATAGAGCAGGATGGGGGGTGCGCAGCATGGGGGATGGAGCACGATGGGGAATGCGCAGCATGGGGGATGGAGCACGATGGGGAATGCGCAGCATGGGGGATGGAGCACGATGGGGAATGCGCAGCATGGGGGATGGAGCACGATGGGGAATGCGCAGCATGGGGGATGGAGCACGATGGGAAATGCGCAGCATGAGGGATGGAGCACGATGGGGAATGCGCAGCATGGGGGATGGAGCACAATGGGGAGTGGGGATGGAGCACGATGGGGAGTGCGCAGCATGGGGGATAGAGCAGGATGGGGGGTGCGCAGCATGGGGGATGGAGCACGATGGGGAATGCGCAGCATGGGGGATGGAGCACGATGGGGAATGCGCAGCATGGGGGATGGAGCACGATGGGGAATGCACAGCATGGGGGATGGAGCACGATGGGGAATGCGCAGCATGAGGGATGGAGCACGATGGGGAATGCGCAGTATGGGGGATGGAGCACAATGGGGAGTGGGGATGGAGCACGATGGGGGATGCGCAGCATGGGGGATGGAGCATGATGGGGGGTGTGCAGCATGGGGGATGGAGCATGATGGGGGGTGCACATCTCCCCCGCAAAACACACACACACACTGCCACACACGCACTGCACAACACACCACACACACACTGGGAACCACAAACACTGCCCTACACAGACACCCACACACACAACGCCGCACACACACAACACCCAACACACAAACACCGCGGCACACACAAATATACGCACATACCGCGCAACACACACATTGCACAAAACATACCTCCCCCCAAAACACACACACACACACCTACACAAACCGCGCAACACACATACACAATGATACAGACACACAGCGCTCTACAAACAACGCAACACACAAACAACACCGCTCTCACCCCCCGCCACACCCAGACAACACACAGAACATGTACAGCCCCTACACAAACACTTGATAACTACAGACAACAACATTTCTATATATATATATATATATATATATATATATATATATATAAAACAAAAATCATACATTAACTACACAATACGTAAATTCTAGAATACCCGATGCGTAGAATCGGGCCACCTTCTAGTGTAATGTATAATGTTCTTCTGTCAACTCTACTGTCTCATCAATTATGTAATTCATGTTATTTATGATTTAAGTTGTGCAGCTGCGATACCATAATTTCCCACGGGATCAATAAAGTGTATCATATCGTATCGTATCGTATCGTAAATGTTGTCCCTACCTTAAAAAAACGAAAGAAGATGGAGAATGGAAATTACAGGCCAATGAGCCTTCTATACCAGGAAAGATCTTTGAACAAATTATTAAACAGCATATAAGTAGCTGAATAAGAATACAGTATGTGATGGCATGGTAATCCAAGATAGTCCGCTTTACAATGTTGTAATTCTGGTTCTGCTGTGAGTCAGTGGTGCAATAAGCCTCTGCCAGGCTTCTGTTCAGGAGTCCCACTAACAAACGCACCCAGTCAGAGTGGGGAACCTCCATCATGACACACTGCTGCTCAAAGTCCTTGAAGAACCCTACCACATCTCCGGAAGCCTCATCAAATGGCTTGAAGTCCGTCTGGGTGATCCGCACAGGCTCCTGAATCGCTGGGTTTACACTCCAACACATATTACTCTCTCTGTCGGACTCCATTGCTTCTTGCCTCCTCTGTGCTCGGCGAGCAGCCTGCTCCTTATATTCCTGAGATACACCGGGGCCAAGAGCTGCCATCTCTTCTTCGAACCACACCACCTACTGGCTTTTTGGGGCAGGGATCCCCGTCCCCAGTATTTGTCCGTCAGACATCTGGGAGGTGGACTGGCTCGCACCCACCAGTAGATCAATTAAAGCTTCTTTACTCAGTCCCTGGTAGCTCAGGCCCAGATCTCTGTCTCTCTTCTTTAGACTGGATGCAGTCCAGTTTCTGTACTCACTCTGTGGGTTGATCTCCATTAAGCTGTGCTCTGTTGATCCCACTGCTGCCACCAGTTGTCACGGGGTCCTTCTCCCATATCACACGATCAACAGAGCGAGCGATAGCTGTTCAATCCAATAAGCATTTATTCCAAGCAAATCAAATGGTTCAACACAGGGAAAAATTAGTCCAAAAATATGAATATAATCCAATAAGCGATAAATAAAATGTCCAGTTCCTCTCTGAGAAGCCACAGCTTCTCCCAGAGGTGCAATCCTTCTTCAAGTTCTCTAAGCAGACTGACTCTTCCTCCCAGGTAAGCAGAGAGTTTACAGTAGGTTGATTCCACGCCCCCTCCCACGACTTAGGAACAGAAGGCTAGCAGGGGAGGAATTAAATCTGGAAATGGGACAATGTACACAGAAGCAGTACAAATAAGACAGTGAAACACGCCCGAACATTAACCCACACAAAATGGTATAGAATCCACAATATTCCACCATCACACAGTAATTAACCCAAAGCCAGCATGGGTTTGTAACAAATAAGTCATGCCAAACTAATTTAATTTCCTTCTATGATGGAATCACTGACTGGGTGGATTAGGTAAATGCGGTGGATATAGTATATTTCAACTTCAGAATAAAGCATATCACACTATCTTTATTTAAAAATGACTAAATATGGGATTGTCAAAGCTACCCATAACTGGCTTAGTGATCATACTCAAAGAGCTAGGAGGGATTGCTAACACTAGAGAAGACAGAGAAAGGATTCAGAAGGAACTAGATGAGCTGAAACAGAGGGCAGTAACTAATAGAGTGGTATTTAACAGGGGAAAAAGGCAAAATTCTACATCTGGGCAAGAAAAATTAAAATTAAATCTACAGAATGGGAGGAATAGAACTAATCAACAGCACATGTGAAAAAGACTTGGGTATACTAATAGATCACAGACTGCACATAAGTCAACAGTGTGATGCAGCAGCAAAAAAGCAAACACAGTTCTGGGAAGTATTAAGAGAAACATAGCGTCTAGATCACTTGAAGTGATTATCTCCCTCTACTCCTTTTTGGTCAGACATTATCTTGAATATTGTGTCCAGTTCTTAGCACCACTTTTTAAAAAAAGGCATAAAAAGAACTGGAGAAATTTATGATGGTTATCAAATTGCAAACTATGTCCAACAAGGATCTGGGAATGTTTAGCTTGCAAAAAAGAGGACTAAGAGGAAACCTAATAACTGTGTACAATTACATGAAGGGATGTCATAGTGTAGAGGGATCATCTTGATTTTTATTTTCACATGGAAACACGAGAAGCAATGGAAGGGAGAAAATAAAGATTAGATATTAAAAAAAAATTACAGTAAGGGTCACCAATGAGTGGAATAGGCTGTCATGAAAGATGGCAAGTTGTCCTTCAATGGAGTCTTCAAACAGAGGCTGGACAGACATCTGGGTTTAGTGAATTCTGCATTGAGCAGGGGGTTGGGCACAATGACCCTGGAGGTCCCTTTCAACTCTAACATTCTATGATTACTTTCTATGATATTAGTTATGCAAATTTTATTTTTTTTGTTAGTATTTTGTAAATCTACCTTTGGCTTTGAACACTGCTGAATCCTTCTGGGCATGGTCTCAATGACAGTCAAGCATATCTTGTCGAAATCTGATACCAAATGTCTTCCACACATTCCCAATGTTGGTACATACTGGTCGACTCATTTGGGTATGTACTGTATACAGCTTTTTCTTAAACTATGCCCACAAGTGTTCGATTGGGGTGAAGTCTGGGGCCTGTGGGAGGCAATCCAACACCTCTACTTCATTGTTATCAAACCATTTCTTTACCAATTTTGACGTATATTTCTGGTCATTATCCTACTGGAACACAATGTCATCCTTTTCTTACCCACAGTACTCAAGTGTACGATGTAACCCGCCTTGTAGAATTCTCACATATAGCTCAGCATTGAGACCACCATTAATCTTGGTCAAGTTTCCAATGCTTTTGGCTGTGAAACAACTCCATATCATCAAGCTTCCTCCACCAAACTTGACAGTGCCTTTGATTTCTTGATCCATTAGACTCTATTTTCCTTGTTTCTTCCTGACCCATTTGTATCCATCAAAGCCTAGTCTATTGACTTTTATCTCATTGCTCCAAATCACCCATTTCCAATTTTCTATTGTGAACTTTTCATACTTTTTTGCAAACTAGAGGTGACACTTCTTATGACAATATTGATATTGAGGGTTCTTCACCTTCTTTGGGCTACCATTCCAGACTTGTGTAACATGTATTGCACAGTGCTTGCATGGATGTATGTGATCTTATTATTATGAAGCATATGAGTCACCTCCACTGCCATGTTTGTCGTGACAGAAATGATAAACCTTGTGATGAGCAAACTTGTTGACTCTGATATTTTGCCTGGATGTCCACCTCTTAGCACTATCTACCCTTATAGCATTTGTTATGGTGGCCTCCGATAACTCTGAAGTGCGTCTCTAAGCCTAACTGACAGACCCAGACAAAAATGACTTCTAAGGGCAGGATCATTCCACTTGGTGTCAGTTGCCCATCTATGGAACTCAGAGCAGAACTCCTCAGCTGGCTGTGCCCCCTGCTGTTGCTTACAGAGTTTGGACTCAGAAAGAGCAATGCAATCAGAGTCATCATAAAAAAGGGCCAAAAATCTCGTCCACCAACTGTAACGACTACAATCCCTTCTTGCTGTTCCTCACTGCCTGAGAAACGAGGGCTAAGTTTGAAAAATAATTTACAAGTTTCCATACACACCATAAATGTATCCATCTCCCCAGAAAACCTATCCGGGAGGACAATTTTGGGTAGAACCTGGTGTAACAGCGTGTCTCTCCCCCGCCTGTGCTCATGTTGTAATAGTCTGTCCCTCCTTGACTGTCCTGTATGTACTATTTTTGGTGGGAGATTGTTTGTTCTTCTCAGCTTGTGACTCATCCAATCCACAACTTGGTAGACAGAATAGAGCCAGGACGTCTAGAATCCTTTCATGTATCAAATGTCCAGGGGGAGGTGGGCCCTACTGCCACCTAAGGGGCTGATCCCAGGAGAAGAGAACAATGAGACCCATGTTAGTCAGTAGTTGGATCTCGGCTGGAGAAGTACTAGGATCTATAGCTGAGGCTAGATCCTAGTGCCTGTGTATGGACTGTTACAGATTGGAGATCAGTGGCCATGTGGGCTTGTGTTTTGTTGTTCACCCTGTTGGACTCAAGGAACTCATATAAGGACCATTGCCATATTTTCCTTGGTGTCAAAATACCGGGAGGCGCCCCCGGATCTGTTGTTTTGTTGTGGACTCCTAGCAGACTTTAAGGATTTATATTCATGTTTGGTGCTTTATCTTTGTGGTTTCAATAAAGCCCTTTGGATTGTTCCTCGGCCTGGCGTCCCTTACTGCTCTGTCACATACCCCGTCACATCTGGGTCTAGGAATGAGCCAAGACCAAAAACTAGCAATTTTCTGCAGCTGCTGATCAACCTGAGACCATAGATCCATCACTTTCTGAGATAGACTTTGGCTCAGGTGTACAAAAATCACAGTTAGATACAAATTGAACCCAAAAAAGACTTATATTTATAATGGCATGCTCGGGGAAATGAATGCCTGACATAAAGCACAACATAGAAGTTACTACGGTGATGGAAAAAAGAGGGAGGCCCTAATGATAGGGAGCAATTGACACCAACCTGGGTCTGAATCCTGAGCTCTCCTAATATCCCTATTCGAGTTCTTCCCCTCATCATCAATACAAAGCTAGTCACTAAGTGTCCCTCTACTCACCCTGAATAGTGCCAAGGCCGGTGAGAGCACTAGACTTTACCACTACAGTAATAAGACACAGGGGAAGGAACATAGGAACATAGACAAAATTGATATACACCAACTATTGCAGCCAAACACCAGGGTTGCAGGAGACTCAGCTTCAACAACTTCAAGAGACCTCTGACCTCCACGGTGGTCAGTTCAGGATAATGATATTCTATAATGGACATCAGTTAATGGAACATGTGACTATTTAAAGGGAAGGGGAGTGGTCACCAACTGGCTGCTCCTGAGATAGAACTGACAAGGAACTTTCAGCACGGAAAGAGTCATTAATCCATGCAGCACAAAAAATTAAAGCAAATACGTTTAAAACCCAGAGTTTCACATGGCAATGTGAGATTTAGATCCCAAACCTGTCACATGTATGCCAAGGACAGGAAACCCTAGTGACACCTGATCAGTGAACCATGATGTGAAATAAAAAAAATGTAAAAGGCTGCAAAACAAAAAATAAATATACTAGGAAATTTATTTAGCTCAAATGCAACATTTCAGTCCAGATAACTAGGACTTTTTTTATAGTGCTGCTCTCTACTACACTATTTGGAATGTTGCATTTTTCTTTTATTGGATTATTTATCTATCTATCTAATCTTCTGGTGTGTTACCAAACATTACAAAACAACAATCATTTTTTTCCAATTTATTTTATTTGTAGATAAGAAAATTAAATTTAAGAGTTAAAGAGCACATCTAAGAAGTGGATTATGTAATCCACATTTTAAAGATTCACATGTGCCATTTTTTTTAAATGTCATGCACATGCATGTTTTTTTTGTTCCATGCATTTATGACCTGCTGGGTATTTTTTTAAATCTGCAGTATGTCAATTCTTTCTGCTTTTTTGCACTATTTTTCGCCAATTGTAATACATGAGACTAAAATGCATCAAAGACACAATCAAAATCACAGCAAAAATGCATGTATGATACAAATAATTTTTTGTCCTGAATTTTGCTGCAAAAAAAAAAATGGTGCAAGAGGGACACGTGAACATACAACTAGAATCTATTCATGTTGCAGATTTATTGCAGAAATGTCTGTCTATGAATTTGATTTGGACAGGTTTCGTGGAAAGAAAATGGATTTCTGAAAGTTCTATTCAATAAATAACACAGTTGGGCCGGTATGAGATAAGCGTGCAGTATCGGATGTGATATGCTAATAACACTTGGCTCTGAATCGGCATGAGAGGAATATCTCAGCATGCCGTGATTGGCAGCGTATCTGTCACATGGAGTTTTGCTCAAAACTCACCAAGTGTCATGGCGATATCAGATGGTGTTCACTCTACAGATTCTGACACTCTACACTATGGTTGCTCAGGTGTTTCTGAGTTACACAGGCAGGTTCTGGCATCGACCATCTGTGTGCTCATTAATGGCCAGGCTAGCAAGAGTTAAAGCCTGCTGGTTATCTCTATGAAAACATGTTTTTGGAAACCTAGCACATTTACTCTCCGCCTTTTTAAGATGGTGGAATCGTTCTTCCCATGCCTACTATAGTCTATTGCTGTTTTGGACTGTGTGCTAGTGTGTCCCAGTCCTGCTGGTGATTATATTGCGTGGTGCATGGAGTTGTTGTAAAAGTCTCTTACTGTCTTGTTGTTTCCTCCCTGCTCATATTTTCCTCCTTACCGCTTATCGTTTTTTACTTTTGTGTGAGCTTGCTGTGGGATAGAGTTTTGGTTTCCCCTGTTTGTCTATCTCTGTTAGTGTTATCACATTCCTGTCCAAGCTCTCCCCTGGCGTCTCGAGGAAAGGGGTATAAGATCAGGGCTGGTCAGGAGCACGGCCAGGTTAGCAGCTCAGACATCATGACCTTTAAAGGTAACTCTGAGATGAGAAATAGCTAGGGCACCCCTAATCTGAAGGCCAGTAGCCCTGGTCCCCACTCCACCCAATCATCTTGACTATCTCGACTCACACATATATACAAATCTATCAGTGTGCGTGAAAAATTGGACTGCACTGAGACGTCATCAGTGTGCAGTTCGATATACAAAGAGACAGAAGATGGAGAAATCTGTATCTGTGATCCAATTCATGCATAAGAGAGAATCAGATATCAGTGAATGGCACTCGGCTCTTACTCGCAGCAGAGCTTGAGCCAAGCCTCTTATGATGGTCTATCCCCAGCATTTTAGAAAGTATCTAACATCTAGTCCACTAATGCAGGGGTTAAAAAGGTGCTCCGGTGAGATAAAAAATTATTTTAATGGCTATGTTCTCATTAACTATAAAGATGAGATCCATAGTACTATTTCCTACCCTCATAATACCTGTAATGCTGGAGCTGCTCCTTGGTGCTCCCCCTCTATACTGAGACATTAGATCCCACTTTGAGGGAATGCAGTCCAAAAACAGGGGGCATGGCCAAGCCCTGTCATGCTACAGCTACACCCCCTGTTCTTCAACTGTAGGGAAACATATTGTAAGTGGGTTAGAAGTTACTAGACACCAGGGTTAGGCCCCCACCATGCCCCATGATGTGTGAGGTAACTTCCCAGAAGGGAGCAGGAGCACCAAGGAGCAGCTTTAGCATTATACTGAATTATAGGTACTGTGGGAGTGGGGAACAACATTATGGATCTCATATTTATAGTTTATGAATGCATAGCCATTAAAATAATTTTGACCTCCCCAGACTACCTGTTTAAGGTGAGTCTTAGAAAACACTAAATATATTAAAGACGTGCTCTAATTTTTACCAAATTTGTAAATGTAAGCTAACAATGATGTAGCTTTTTGAAAATAAATATTTTCAACATACTAAAAAAATAAAGGTAACATTGTCATACTTGATATGCCATTTTGAAAAACTTGGCACAATTACCACCAGTTTCACCAAGGTATCCTATAAGGCTTAGCATTTATTTATTTTTTGAATGGATTATTCCTATTGTAGATAATCACAGATAGAAGTGATGGAAATATGATTCATTTTAACACCTGTTCAAGATCCTTAAACTGAGTTGTTAAATAACATAGTATAAAGACTTTCCAACCATGTTACCACTGATGAGGTTGTCGCTACCGCCGCGTAATTCTCATTTATAATGAACTTACATTCCCTAAAGCTGCAATCAGTATTAATGAGTATTAAGTTTTAAAGTATCAATAAAGATTCTCCAGGTGTGTATCCAAAATTACCATTGAGTTGAGAGTGATTTTAACCAACAGCCAGCTGTTGTCTGCTACAGACTGGGACCGGTGCCAGCTCGAGAAAAATAGGTGTACGTGGGCACAATCACAGCCTTGTAGGTTTCAGATAATTGTGATGGGCAGAACGATGCAGCTACGCCGATGACAAACGGCATATTACTTTAAGAGAGGCAAACCTGACTTGACACTTTCTTACAATTTATTTTCCAGACCTGATTTCTTCTAATTCCACTAATTTGCCATACTTTCTTGTATCAGATCTTCAAAGACAACGTGCGCAAAAACAAAGTATTGCTTTTAGATCTAATTTCTTAAAAAACATCGGTCATAAAATGGACTAAAATAAAAAAAGTTATTTAAATGATCCAAACCTTTATAGAAAATACACACCTGGATTATTAATATGGAACTGGGTCACCCCCCCCCCCTCCAGAGAGCTAGAAAAGCTAGAAATGTTTTCTAGAGGTGCAAATGTTTTTGGGTTTTTTTGCCAATTCAGCAAAAAAAGAAAAATTTATAAAACAAAAAAATAAATAAATTGATATGTCATACTGGTTGGTCAGATACTAATCTAGGCATATTGGCGACATTTATAATAATAATAATAATATTTATTCATTTATGTAGCACAATTAATTCCTCAGCGCTTTACATACAATGGCAACACTGTCCCCATTGGGGCTCACAATCTAAATTCCCTATCTGTATGTCTTTGGAGTGTGGGAAAAAAAACAGAGTACCCGGAGAAAACCCACGCAAACACGGGGAGAACATACAAACTCCTTGCAGATGTTGTCCTTGGTGGGATTTCAACCCAGGACCCCAGCGCTGCAAGACTGCAGTGCTTACCACTGAGGCAATAAAAAATAGTATTTACCTACCCAGGCCACAGAAACAAATGCGCTCACACGATGCAGCAAAACTCCTTAGTAAAGATGGAGGCAACAGGTACAAAACACTGATGGAGCAACCACTCACACACTGCCAGTCCATTGAGAGGGTGATTGCTTAGTATTAGAATTGCACACAAGTGGCTTGTATAGGGCGCCGTTCACACATGTAGGTGCACAGTGTCTGGCTTACAGCCTATTAATGATGCCTGTGGTGGTTGGCACGGGGCAGGCATCGATGTAGTCATCGTGACAGCAGGAGAACAACATGTCACAACACAACCTGCTGTTAACCCCTCACCTCTTTCTCCCCGCACCACTCACAGGACAGATAGTCTCAGGTGACACACATTCACAGGGAATAAAGTCCAGTAACAGTCTCTTTTCTTAAATAAACAAATCAGGTTTATTTCCTTCTGTCTTCAGCAATATCTCAGTCCACAGTTCGCCGGCACCGGAAATCTTCCCAAAGGGGTTCTTTACATATTCATTCTCACATATAATTTAGCAGCGGTCCGTCTCCGTGGCACCCGGGTTCTCTTTGTCACCACTAGGCTTCTCCTTCCCTCACTACACATCCCACCGGCACGCTACTGGGTCCCTTCACCCCACCCACAGGGGACGCCATTGCATAAGAAGGACCGCAAACGACAGGACTCTCCATTCATGCCCAGGCCATTCAGCCATACCCTTCTACCTTAGGGTGCACTGACATTTCAGTGAGTGTGGAATTCTTTGAGTATTAGCAGCCAGGTGAAATGATGCCAGAACCCCGACCATTAGACTATACCCCTCTCCTGGGGGATGCAGTTGATCAATCAGGAACCGGATCCCACATATCATGACCACAGGGGTGACCCATTGGGTCCGAATCATCATAGTGGGCTTGTTACTCGTATATCTTCCTGGGGTTCTCCTCCAGTCTACTTCCTGTCCCTCCCTTATATACTCCTATCCTCCTCCTACTACTCTCTCTCTGCCCACCCAACTGCCAGGAGAACTGTGTTGCAATCCTGCCATCTGGTGGCGAAATCACATAAACAAGACATTTACAGACAGTACATAGGACAGTGTGTCGGGTACGAGTGCAGGGGTGGGCCTAACCCTCAAGCCCCCTACACACCCATACTATTAGACTAGGTGGGGGCTGAACAGCACTATATTAGTGCACCACACAGGAACCAAGACCCTAACTTACAAGGCCTACATTAATGGGCCTTTCTGCATACTGTATAAAGATATGATATATATATATATATATATATATATAAAAAAAATGTATTAGTTGCTATTTTGGCCAAAATACGGATGGCCACAGCCCAGCATCAAAGGCCCTCATGCTTGTGAGTCCCTACACTAAATTTAAAAGCTAAACTACAAAAGAAGGAATTAGATTAAACCTTGTAAACTAGGGTGAACAATAAAATGGATGTTAGCAACAACTCCACTGGAGGTAGTTGAAAAACATGACAGTAGAGTAAAAATGACAGTATATTTTAGAGGGAATTTATTACCAGGTTTTTTCTAATCCGCGAGCAGCATAAAGTAGTGACAGAGACCTTGATTACTGTGATGTGTCACTTACTTGATTGGGTGCTGCAGTTTTGATTAAGAACTATTTTCTCTTCTTCAGTTCTAGCACTTCTCAGAATGCTGACCCGTATATAACCCTGTCCACCCCACTGATTGAGAGCTTTATGTTTACCCTTGCATAGGGAGAAAGCTGAAAAGAAGTGGTGGGGGTGTGTCGATCTATATGGCAGCAAATTTACTAGTCATCTACTGATAATCTCCTGCTGATAAAACAATGATTTTATAAACACTACACTAAGCAGCCTAGTAAGTGATGCGTTTCTGAAATCAGGGACTCTGCCCTTATATCATGTTACTCTCAGATCAGGCAGAAAAAAAATATTTTACAAAAGTTGTAGACAATTGAGGTTAAAGGGTTTCTATCAAGATTTGAAGTTATCGATATTATGGTACAAAACCTTTAATTCTTGTTTTAAAGAGTTATATCTTGCCAAAAACGTTCAACTACAATCATGATATCTCTGAATTGTGCTTTTTTGCTTACGGCACTGGAGAATTGGTTTTAAATTTGACCAAATGATCAAGATGCACAACTTCAATAATGTAATGAAGGAAAATGTGCCAAATTCTTTGTGAGCCATTCCCGTAATAAGTGTAAAGCTCCCCCTGTCGTCGGCCAGCTTCAGTATTATACTCCAGTCATTCTGACAAAAGTTGTATCACTTTTATGGCATAAATTATGATGAATTTGTCGGGTGTCCTTGGTTGAGCCCCCTCTTCAATAAGCCCTACAGAGTTTGTCTCCTTTACTGGAGAGACAATTTGAATATTTCCCAGAGGGGCATTGCAGCTATAAGTCCCCTTACCTGGCAGCCAGACTGGCTTGCAAAGTCTCCTTAAGGAGAATAGTGTTCCCCCGTGGTCCCCACATAGCTTTCTCATGAGCCAGATCAGACACCCCCATACTTTGCACTGACGAGGGGCAAGCACCCCGAAACACCGTGTCTGCTAATTGGGATTCTGATCTGGCTTATATATCCTGAGTCATATTGCAAAGGATTGTAGAAAATCCACTTGTGACTTTTAGGATCGCTACTTCCAATAGGTGGCGCTGTGCTAGAGTTTGTCTCCTTTACTGGAGAGACAATTTGAATATTTCCCAGAGGGGCATTGCAGCTATAAGTCCCCTTACCTGGCAGCCAGACTGGCTTGCAAAGTCTCCTTAAGGAGAATAGTGTTCCCCCGTGGTCCCCACATAGCTTTCTCATGAGCCAGATCAGACACCCCCATACTTTGCACTGACGAGGGGCAAGCACCCCGAAACACCGTGTCTGCAAATTGGGATTCTGATCTGGCTTATATATCCTGAGTCATATTGCAAAGGATTGTAGAAAATCCACTTGTGACTTTTAGGATCGCTACTTCCAATAGGTGGCGCTGTGCTAGAGTTTGTCTCCTTTACTGGAGAGACAATTTGAATATTTCCCAGAGGGGCATTGCAGCTATAAGTCCCCTTACCTGGCAGCCAGACTGGCTTGCAAAGTCTCCTTAAGGAGAATAGTGTTCCCCCGTGGTCCCCACATAGCTTTCTCATGAGCCAGATCAGACACCCCCATACTTTGCACTGACGAGGGGCAAGCACCCCGAAACACCGTGTCTGCTAATTGGGATTCTGATCTGGCTTATATATCCTGAGTCATATTGCAAAGGATTGTAGAAAATCCACTTGTGACTTTTAGGATCGCTACTTCCAATAGGTGGCGCTGTGCTAGAGTTTGTCTCCTTTACTGGAGAGACAATTTGAATATTTCCCAGAGGGGCATTGCAGCTATAAGTCCCCTTACCTGGCAGCCAGACTGGCTTGCAAAGTCTCCTTAAGGAGAATAGTGTTCCCCCGTGGTCCCCACATAGCTTTCTCATGAGCCAGATCAGACACCCCCATACTTTGCACTGACGAGGGGCAAGCACCCCGAAACACCGTGTCTGCTAATTGGGATTCTGATCTGGCTTATATATCCTGAGTCATATTGCAAAGGATTGTAGAAAATCCACTTGTGACTTTTAGGATCGCTACTTCCAATAGGTGGCGCTGTGCTAGAGTTTGTCTCCTTTACTGGAGAGACAATTTGAATATTTCCCAGAGGGGCATTGCAGCTATAAGTCCCCTTACCTGGCAGCCAGACTGGCTTGCAAAGTCTCCTTAAGGAGAATAGTGTTCCCCCGTGGTCCCCACATAGCTTTCTCATGAGCCAGATCAGACACCCCCATACTTTGCACTGACGAGGGGCAAGCACCCCGAAACACCGTGTCTGCTAATTGGGATTCTGATCTGGCTTATATATCCTGAGTCATATTGCAAAGGATTGTAGAAAATCCACTTGTGACTTTTAGGATCGCTACTTCCAATAGGTGGCGCTGTGCTAGAGTTTGTCTCCTTTACTGGAGAGACAATTTGAATATTTCCCAGAGGGGCATTGCAGCTATAAGTCCCCTTACCTGGCAGCCAGACTGGCTTGCAAAGTCTCCTTAAGGAGAATAGTGTTCCCCCGTGGTCCCCACATAGCTTTCTCATGAGCCAGATCAGACACCCCCATACTTTGCACTGACGAGGGGCAAGCACCCCGAAACACCGTGTCTGCTAATTGGGATTCTGATCTGGCTTATATATCCTGAGTCATATTGCAAAGGATTGTAGAAAATCCACTTGTGACTTTTAGGATCGCTACTTCCAATAGGTGGCGCTGTGCTAGAGTTTGTCTCCTTTACTGGAGAGACAATACAAATGTTTTAGAAATATGTCAGAAGTGGCAAAAGTTGATACATTTATGTATAAATATGAGATATGCAAACATTTTGGGATATTACCAATATTTTAACTCCCGAAATTTGTTAAAAACTGGTTGTTTGAAGCCTCTGTATTGCAGCATTGAGGTAAAAAAAACTTTTAAAAAGTTATTTCGTATGGAATGCAAGGAAGAGAAATCCAAACTGTGTGGTTCTGGTACCGCTCATCAGCACATATTTTTCTTTATTAGGAGCTGATTTGCACTACTATCCGGTGACTACATGGAATCAGTCCACAACTTATTACATTGAGGCTGGGTTCACACAACTGGATTTTCTCCATCCAAGAAAAACAAGTCTGGTTATGCTAATCAGACTGATTAGAGTTTTTCTCAAAGGTGGAGATTTAAAAAAAAAAAAAAAAAGTTTCTGCATGTTCCCAATTTTGCAATTTTGTCAGTCCGTGAAAATCGGACCGCACTCAAATGTCATCCAAAGGGGTTTTTTTTTCACAGCCCAATTGACTTGAATGGTTGAGTGCCATCTGATTGTCAGAGGCAAATTGTGCAGGGTGCAATTTTTTTTCCTTGGATCATTTGATCCTGGGAAAAAAAATCAGACATCTGCACATCCTCGTTGAAAAATATTGGTCAACGTGCGATTCGATGTTTTGACGGAGAGCATTTGGACATCACAAGCCATGAGTGGGAATGCCGGGTGTTGGTCCCCACCAATCTGTAAGGTTCAGGTTTTCCATGGAACTTGTGTCTTCTTGCCTTTATGTAAGATGGAGTCTGTTACCTCGTCTTGCCCTTGATCTTTCTCTCTGCTTATAAGTCCCGGTCGGCGACTTATCCCTTGTTTGAGCACTTTGTTGCTGCTGGCTCCTGACTTGCTACTGGACTTCCTGCTGCCACTTGTTTTGTGATCTGCCTCATTACTGTTCAGCTTCCTGCAGTCCTCGGTGCATAATCCCGTTCCTGGCTGTGGTTCCCTCCTTTCAAGGCTTCTAGGAGAAGAGCTTCAGACTGCTGGACTTCCTTGCTCTGTAAGGACTTTGATTCTCTGTTTGTGATCAGTGTGCCTTATCCTGGACTCAATCTGTATGGGCAGTGTGCTGGACTTGAGCGTGACTTTTTCAGTCCTGGGAGCCACGCTGATAACCATTTGTTTGCTGTGCTCACTCCTGCTTGGCATTCTGGACATTCACATATTTGTTGCTGTGCGTACACATTATTCTGGACTCGCACGTATAGTGCAATGAGCACTACTGCATATTACTTGTGGACATTCACGTTTTAGTGCTGGTCACACCACTGCATATTATTTCTGGACTTTCACACATTTGTGCAGGTCATTTACTATTTCTTGACATTCATTTTGTGCTGGTTGCACTTGCATTTAATTTGTTGTTGCCACTGTTATTCTCTGTTATTCACTGTATTTACCCTGCCCTTGTCTCAGCTTCGTTATATTCCACACTATCAGATTCCAGAGTATCTACATTAGTATTACGCAATCTGACTTATCATATGACTGGACAACTCCTATAAAACTAAATCATTTTATTTTTTCTAAGACTAAATTTACTGCATTATTTGCATATTACATTTTTTTTAGTTGATGGGCTCCGAAAAGGGACAGGTGAAGATAACGTCAGATTCTAATATAACATTTTATTGTCTCTCAAGACAAGACCCTTGACCTCAACTCATCGTATCTGCTTATAAATAACCCGTAATTTATTCTAGAACCCCCCCAACCTTACAAAATGACAGTGACCCTATCAGACCTTTCACACCGTTCGCCCCCTTTGCTCAGCCCAATGACTTGCATTGCTATATAGAACAGGTGTGCCTACAACTTAAATTGTGCCTATTGTTTTATAACAAGACCTTTTCATTTTCTTTTTAGCAGCGCCTTGTCCATTAAAAGCAATTTAGCAGGATCATCAGAGCTTGAAAGGCTAGATCAAACAGTTCTCGAAATCCCAGCTGTGCAGAGCCCAAATCAGGCGAAGCATTAGCTGCAGCCCTCTTCTCACTTATTCTGTTCCACACATGACACGCCGTCACGCTGCTTTGTTGAACATTGGATTCATTTTAGTCTCCACTAAACCCACAGATCTCAAAATAGTGTCTCTGTTTCATTGTGATGGAAGAACGAAAAAAAACCCCTTATTGTTTAGTATGAAATGTTTACTTCCCGCCCAGTGACGGCGTCAGCTCCCTCTGATACAGCCGCGTTTTTCACAGGTGTTGATTTGTTCTAAAAAGTCAAAGGAAATGCAGAAAAAGGCGATTACTACTTATGTGTGCTATATTCCTATTATTAGGAATCATTGCCTTGGAGAGTTTTTGCTTCATTCTTATTATAAGATGAATAAAGGGAACCTATCGCAGGTTGCATGTTATAGGATAGATTAAAGGGGTGGTTCACTACTTAGTTTCCCAAGCTAAATCAATATAATGTTAAGAAACAAGGCTTCTCTCAAATACCTTTTGTTGGCAATAGTACCTGTGAGTGGCACTATTGTGGGCCGCTTATCCCCATCGCGTGACCTCTGATGTCAAGTGATGTCAGATCAACTTCCAGTTGACCTAACATCACTGAGGTTGGCCCAAGTCTCCCTGAGTGACTGGGCTCTGGGCGGCATTTCAACACTCGTCACAGCCCAGCATCACTCCTGCTTGCGGTGCTCTGTGGTGAAGGAGAGAGCAGCGAAATTCTGAGCTGTGACAAGCGGTGATATTCCGTCCACGGCTCAGTCACTCAAGAAGACTGGGGCCGCCGTGGTGATGTCAGGACAACTGGAAGTTGACGTGACATCACTGGATCTCAAAGGTCGTCACAGCCCAGCATCACTCCTGCTTGCGGTGCTCTGTGGTGAAGGAGAGAGCAGCGAAATTCTGAGCTGTGACAAGCGGTGATATTCCGTCCACGGCTCAGTCACTCAAGAAGACTGGGGTCGCCGTGGTGATGTCAGGACAACTGGAAGTTGACGTGACATCACTGGATCTCAAAGGTCACGGAGCCCGGGGTTCACGCAATGGGAACGAGTAGACCGCAATAGCGCCACTCAGAGGCAGTATTGCCAACATAAGGTATTTGAAAGACGCCTTCTTTCTCAATGTTATATCGATGCGGTGTGGAAATCCAAGTAGTGAACTACCCCTTTAAGAATTTTTTTTTTCTGGAAAATATTCAAGATAGGTCGTAATATACCTATGTCAATGTCTGCTTTTTCTGGGCTTTTCACGTTGCTCGTTGTATCTTTTTCAAGTGTGTTACACCAGAAAAGCGGCGTTAAAACGTTGATAAATTGGGACATTAGCTTTTGAATTTGTTGTTACATCTGCTTTTCTACAGTTATTTTTTTCTATACAGGAACATAATAAATGTGACTGAATGACTAAGCAAGTCCCAAAAGAATCATTTTTAACAGGAATACGATTGATGATTAAGCTCCTGGCATCTGATCCTAGATGATTTGGCATAGTCATGGGCTTTGCCATTTTGATTATTTGGAATCTGTTATAAATTACTAATAGACTTTAACAATGTGTTTATGAGAGAAGAGGCATTTATGGGATTGTATTACACTATTACAGCAATTCATTTGGTAGCATAAAAAAGCATCTTATACAATGGGTATGGAAAGCATTCAGACCACTTTAAATTTTCCACTCTTTCTTTCATTGAAGCCATTTGGTAAATTCAAAAAAGTTCATTATTTTCTCATTAATGTACACTCTGCACCCCATCTTGACAGAAAAAAAACAGAAATGTAGAAATTTTTGCAAATTTATTAAACAAGAAAAACTGAAATATCACATGGTCATAAGTATTTAGACCCTTTGCTCAGTATTGAGTAGAAACACCCTCCTTTTGAGTTAGTACAGCCATGAGTCTTCTTGGGAATGATGCAAAATGTTTTTCACACCTGAATTTGGGGATCCTCTGCCATTCTTCCTTGCAGATCCTCTCCAGTTAGGTTGCATGGTGAACGTTGGTGGATGCCATTTTCAGGTCTCTCCAGAGATGCTCAATTGGGTTTAAGTCAGGGCTCTGGCTGGGCCGGTCAAGAATGGTCAGAGTTGTTCTGAAGCCACTCCTTTGTTATTTTAGCTGTGTGCTTAGGGTCATTGTCTTGTTGGAAGGTGAATCATCTGCCAAGTCTGAGGTCCAGAGCACTCAGGAAGGCTATGTGCACACAGTGCGTTTTTTGCAGCGTTTTTGCGCGTTTTTCGGGTGCGTTTTTGGCCTCAAAACTGCATGACTTTGCTTTCCCAGCAAAGTCTATGAGTTTTCATTTTTGCTGTCCGCACACAACTTTTTTTTAAGCTGTGTTTTTGAGCTTAAAAAAAATGGACATGTCAATTCTTTCCTGCGTTTCTCTGCGTTTTCCCCCCATGCAATGCATTGTAAAAATGCAGAAAAACTCAGAGATCAAAAACGCACCAAATCGTGGTAAAAACGCATGTGTTTTTTGCCACTTTTTTGGCTGCTGGTGTGTTTTTGTGCGTTTTTAGCAGCCATAAACGTGCAAAAATGCAGCGTCACAAAAATGCAGTGTGTGCACATAGCCTAAGAGATTTTCTGCAAGGATATCTCTGTCCTTGGCCACATTCATCTTTCCTTCAATTGGAACCAGTCGTCCTTCCCTGCAGCTGAAAAACACCCCCATAGCATGATGCAGCGACCACCATGTTTCACTGTTGGGATTGTATTGGTCAGGTGATGAGCAGGGCCTGGTTTTCTCCACACATAACGCTTAGAATTATCACCAAAAAGTTCTATCTTCGTCTCATCAGACCAGAGAATCTTATTTCTCATAGTCTGGAAGTCCTTCATGTGTTATTTTGCAAACTCTATGCGGGCTTTCATATGTCCTGCATTAAAGAGAGGTTTCCATCAGGCCAGTCTACCATAAAGGCCTGACTGGTGGAGGGCTGCAGTGATAGTTGAATTTGTGCAACTTTCTCCCATCTCCCTACTGTATCTCTGGGGCTCAGCCACAGTGATCTTGGGGTTCTTCTTTACCTCTCTCACCAAGGCTCTTCTGCCACGATTGCTCGGTTTCACTGGACAGCTAGGTCTAGGAAGAGTTCTGGTGGTCCCAAACATCATCCATATAAGAAGTATGGAGGCCACTGTGCACTTAGGAACCTTGAGTACTGCAGAAATTCTTTTGTAACCTTGGCCAGATCTGTGCCTTGCCACAGTTCTGCCTCTGAGCTCCTTGGGCAGTTTCTTTGACTTCATGATTCTCATTTGGTGTGACATGCACTGTGAGATGTGAGGTCTTATATAGACAGGTGTGTGCCTTTCCAAATCAAGTCCTATCAGTTTATTTAAAGACAGCTGAACTCCAATGAAGGAGTAGAACCATCTCAAGGAAGATCACGAGGAAATGGACATCATGTGACTTAAATATGAGTGTCTGAGCAAGGGGTCTGAATACTTATGACCATGTGATATTTCAGTTTTAATTGTTTAATAAATTTGCATAACATTTCTACATTTCTGTTTTTTTCTGTCAAGCCGGGGTGAAGGGTGTACATTAATGAGAAAAAAATAATTTTTTTAAATTTACCAAATGGCTGCAATTAAACAAAAAGGGAAACATTTAAAGGGGTCTGAATACTTTCTGTACCCACTGTATATTGTGGTAAACTGCAGTATAGCTTTTTTATGTCTCTGTGTTAGCAGTGGGGTCCTCCTGGGTCTCTGTGTCAGCAGTGGGGTCCTCCTGGGTCTCTATGTCAGCAGTGGGGTCCTCCTAGGTCTCCTGCCATAGCTTTTCATTTCATCCAAATGTCAATAAATAGTTTGCACTGACACTGCTGCACCCTGAACCTGCAGGACAGCTTGAAGTTTTTTGAAACTTGATTGGGGCTACTTATCCGGAACCCAAGCTATGCTGCGTTGCAATTTTTCAACAATTTTTTTCTGCAATCCACGTCCAGAGGAACTAGCTACAGTGCCATGGATTGTAGACTAAGGCCGGTGTCCCACTTGCAATTACTGTGCGTATATCTTGCGCGTGTTCCACGGTGCAACACCCGTCATGGACTCACACTCTGCTCACAGGAGCTGGTCGGTTGCATGTATCTCTATGTAGCTGACCCGCTCCTGTGAGCAGCGTGAGAGTCCGTGACGGGTGTCGCACTGTAAAACACGCGCCCCATATAACCGCAGTAATCGCAAGTGGGACGCCAGCCTTATTGATTATGTTGTGCACTGTGGACAAAGGAACATCAAGATCTTTGGAGATGGACTTATAAACTTGAGATTGTTGATATTTTTCAACAATTTTGGTTCTCAAATCCTCATACAGTTATTTTCTTCTCTTTATGTTCTCCATGGCGAGTGTGGCAAATACAGACACAAAATGCAAAGTTTGAGTCACCTTATCCCCTTTTTTTCTGCTTTCAGGTGTGATTTTGCCCACAATTGATACATGCCATAGATGAGTTTGAATGAACATCACATGCTTGAAACAACCTTGTTTTCCCTTAATTAAGTTGAGGATAGCAACAATTGTGTCTGTCCCATTTTTGGTGTTCTATGTGAAATTATGTCCAATTTGCCTTTTTTTCTGTTTTTTTTTTGTGTGTTGCTACAATACATACAAAGGAAATAAAATGTGTATAGCAAAACAGGAGTAAATGTTTTCTAGGATAAATTCTTCATTTTCTGGAACAATGTTAAAGGTGCCAACACTTTTGGCCATGACTCTATATATACCAGAGACATAGAAAAGGGATCCTGTGCAACAACTGTATATGGGCCCTTTAGAGTCCAATAGTTCTGTATATGACAGAGACTGATTGCTGCTTTGGAGGTGGTAGTGACCCATTTACCTCTTTGGTCCTTGCATGGCTTCACAGGTTGTGCCAATGATATGTCTGCTTCGGATATATACTGAAGAAGGCTACTTCTCCCTCCATATTACTATTTTTTTTAAAGGGAATCTGTCAGCAGGTTTTTGCTATGTAATCTAAAGACAATGGGAGATAGAAGCTGACACTCAGAGTTTAATGATGTATCATTTATTATTCTGATGTGCTGTTGTTAACTTATAGTGACGGTTTTATTATCTGGAATTACACTAGTCCGACTATGCACCCTCCCCCTCTGATTAGCAACTCACTGTCTACACACTTTGTACATACAGAACCTGTTGTGGACGGTTAACGTTTGGAATTCTGCTGCATTGCTAAATCTAAAAACTCTGATTGTGTCAGAACCACTGCACCCAGTAAACTAAGTGATACATCATTGGAGTCAGGTTTTTTTTTTTTTGCCTGCATCATGCTGCTCTTAGATGCGGTAGAAAAAAGCCTGCTGACAAATTCCCTATAAGAAAACTATTAAGAAAATTGCTTTATTTTGCATTTAGGAAGTTAATAAACATGATGTGTAGCATAAAACTCTGTATAAGCATTAAATGCATCACGTGTAACCAGGATGGAAAGAGTGGCAGTTTTCGGTAGTGACTCAATGAATTTTTACTTTCTAATTTTTCTATTTTTATATGAAATGCTCACGAAAGATTTTCTCTAAAATAAGAAATATGCTTGCTTTCTAGAAGCAGCGCCACAATTGTCCAGAGACAATTTGCTTTGTATTACAGCTAAACCACATTTAAAGAACCCCTTCAGTGTTTTTTTTATTGGTGCTTTAAATATAAGTCTTATGCTCCCTTTCTTATACTCACCTTCCGGCAGCCTCATCTTCTATCCCCGTCGATTTCGTCAGTCTCAGGCGATTTGTGACCTGCCAGCTTCTCCGGCGTGCCAGAGGTAAAAAAAAATCAATAAAAGTCTATGAGAGCCTCGTCCTGGCTCTCATAGAGTTACATTGAGCACTTGTGACATAACTTCTGACCTTTTGGCCAGTCAAAAGTTACAGGCACGAGATGACGTCGTGGGGCCAGAGCGACGCCGAAAAAGGATGAAGACAGCGGCAGGTGACTATAATACCGAGGGTAGGTGACTTACTTTTAAAGTGTCACTCCAGAGCTAAAAACCCACAAAATACTGTAGTGGTACAGATAGAAGCATTGTCAGACAATACCAGAAAACAAGCAAATCATTTTATTTCTTATCTCACACAACCATGACATTTATATCCAACCAGTGATTCCACCCAGTATGGGAATGTGTCTCCATTTGGCATTGTTCTAAATACATCAGGCATATTATTCCAGCTAATGATCTATATGAGAAGTTATATCATGACTTGTTTATGTGCAGCACGTTCCTCAAGAAATAAATATCTGAATACATTAGTTAGTAGATGTTTTGCTGCAAATACGATACAGGAAAACAACATTAAGGTAAAATATCACATTTATTGCTTTATTAGAAGAAGACAGGTGGCTAGGTGGGTGTCATGGCACAAGATAAGAATATGGAAGCCAATGAGATTAAATTTAGATCTGAGTCACTGGGAATGCTTCATTTGCTCTGTGCTTTGAATATACAGGTGTTTTTTTTTTTCCGTGATTCCACAAATCCTGATAACACAAACACAGGTGCTCAGAGCTTTATTTGTCTACAGCACAACTGTGCATGCACATTAGGTCTTAGGTTGCTGCTAGGCAAAATGAAGATGCATCATCTAGACAATATGTAATGCTACCGTAGTAATGCCACTGTCAGGGATTGCTAAACTGGCCCTAAGACTTTGGTCCCTACCCTGACCCTGGAGGTACTCTTGATGGTAGGGAGGTCCAGGCCACCACCCTGGTCCTGTGTCCAGTCCGGCCCAGTCCTAATACCTCAATTCAGACCACCAACTCTGGGATGAGCAGGACACAAAGTAACAACCTCAGACACAGATGAGACAAAGACACAGATGAGGGGATAAAACTGAAACACACTCACACCGCAAATAACCATAAAGGAGAGACAAAACAACACCGGAGGGAATAAACCAAAAGGGTAGGAGTAATTCACACCAGGGAAATCTCAAACAGAGCAAACAATGAATAGCTGGTCACCAAATAAAGGAATGCCTAGGACGCCAGGATATCGCACCCTCAAGCAGAAACTATCTTCGGCAATGGTCCAGAGAACTACCCAGACTTAAGTAGGAGAAGACCAGCTGGCAATGGTGATTAGCAAACCTGGTACACTGAGAAGCCAGCCACTGCTCCAGGAGGCATTAACTCCTAAAGTGCCAGAAGCAGAGATGATAAGACAACCGACGCCGGCAGAACAGAGCTACTTATGTAGCACTCAGGGGGCAGGGGGTGTCAGTCACAGGGTCTCATACCTGAGTTACTCGTCACCGGGCTGGTGTGATGATGTGGGATATCGCTGTGGCCTGCCCGGCTTCGTGCCCTGAGGTGCACACCAATAAGGAGGGAAGATGATGGGGGGTAGTAGCAGGATAAATGTCGTGACGCCACTTGTGGTATGCAGCCAGAGATTAGCCGTCGCTGCTGTCACTGTCCTCTGGGGCAGATGGTAATAACAGCCAAGAGGGTGTCGCTCCCCACAGATAGAGCGGGCCCTGGGGAGGATGATGAGGGGAGTAGTGATGGCGATGGCCTTTGGAGCCAAGGCGCGGGGCGCCGGCGCCGGTAATAAGAGTACGAGTCAGTGGCTGCAGTTCCAGGTGTCTTTAATCACTCTTTGTGCGCATAACAAAGGTAGTACTGGTCACCTGCTGTGATGAGCCCCGTTGAACCCAGATTCCTTTTGAGGTCAGTCCGGTGTGGTACTCGATGGCCCCTTCATCCTAGTGCCTTGTATGTTGGATCCCCATGGCTTAAAATTACTTGGAGACCCCAGTACCTCTTGAGTAGTACCCTTGTCCCCATTTGCAGGTACCACAGCTCTGCAATGGGGCCTGGTGCTGTCCAAGGCCCCGGATCCTGTTTGGCACTGTGCTTTCGGGCTCTGTGTGGCCAGGGAAGCTTGAAACCTCCCCGCCCTGGCAGATTCTGGAAAGCCAACTTAGAGAATGATCTTCCCTAGGGTCCTGCACCCTGTGTGTGGAGCCGGTTCCGAGGGAGCAATGAAGCTCTCCCCTCGGCAACTGCGTGAACTCCTGTGTCCTACGAGATCACCGGTAAGGCACGACTGGTCCTTTCCTCTCCTATTGGAGAACTCCTCCAGATCCGGGTTAAGCACTACACCTTAAATCAGGTGCAGTACTCTGTGGTGACTGAAGCCTCAAGGGTGCCACACTTAAAGAAACCAGGTTGCTTGTTGGAAGTATGTACGGAGTCCAAACAAGTAGTGATCCGTAAACGTGGATCCGCACTGTGCATGACAGTCATGTACTAATTGACCGTGAAACACAAATGACGGGGGCGGGTACGATCGCTCGTGCGATCGCACGATAGATCGTCCCATGTGACGCCGGCATTAGACCCACGCCGATCTGAAAACTGCTATCTATCCAGGAATAAGTGATAATTTTTGTAGGCTGTAACAGAACCCCTTTGAATCATATCTGAATTTCCTCTAAATGCAGTAGTCATATATGTGACAGGAGTGTGGTACATCCTCATGTTGATGATCGCATGGGTATAATATCACATCTAGATGCCTCAACTACAAACCTGTGAGCTGTCATCTTGACAAATGACATTAATTATTATTATTATTTATCTGCCTTCAGATCAATCTTGAGTAATCGCAACTTGATGGATGAACTATCTGTAGGAAGATCGATCTTGTGGAGCTAAGATAGGTCCACTAGGGTCTTCATTGCTGTTATCTTGATAGTATCAAGCCATCGAGTTTGCTGGTCTTTTTCTCCACTTTTTTCTTTCTATTTTTATGACCATGATGTCCTTCTCCAGTAATTCTCTCCTTGTATGATGTTTCTTAGTCGTAGCTTAGTGATCTTTACTTCTAGTGACATTTCTGGCTTCATTTGTTCCAAAATTGATTTGTTTGTTCTTTTTGCCATTCCTGGTATTGATAACAGCCTTCTCCATCACCACTTTTTGAAGGCTGTGATTCTTTTATCTTGTTCCTTTATCGTCCAGGTTTCACATCCATATGTTACCACAGAAAACACTAGACTATGTACGAGCTGTGTTTTTGTCACCAGTGAAACGTTCCGCCATTTGAGGATCTTGTCCAGTGACTTCATTTTAATTTGCCCATAGCTATTTTCCTATTTACTTCCGGTGTCATCACTGCATCTTGAGTGATCATTGATTAGAGTAGGTTGAAGTCTTTTACCACTACCAGTTCATCGCTGTCCATCTCAAATGTGATGATTTGTCCAGCAATTTTGATACCTTCTTCTTTTTCAGCAAGTCCAATCTTCCCGAAAATAGCTTCTGGTTATACAGTGTAGAGAAATGGTGATAAGATGCAACCTTGCTATAAATTAGTATATGCCAGTGTGGAACATAGCCAAGAGGATGAGGATAGGATCTGACTTTCTTCCGCGCAAGTCCATGGGAGTCCATCACAAGGGATGGGTTGTCTCGTAGGAGGTGAAGCTATCATTGTCACTAGGACAGATTGACAAGCTAGAAAGAAGTAGGGAAAGATTTTGACTATCTCCAAAAAGGGGACTGCTAAAGATATGAAGATTGATAGAAATATAAAAAAATGGCTACAGACTCCTCTACCACACCAATAATTGTACTCAGAGATCATTAGACTTTTTTTCGGTACTTTTTATGATAAAGCTTATTAAGCAGCTTGGAAATATGATAATAACAGCAATATAGATCCAAATAAGGCTTTAATTAAAGTCTGACCCAAAGCTCTACTTTGAACCATGCCGTGTCATTATGTTCCGTTCAGACTGTTGCTTCTTGGTTGATATAAAGGTCCCCGATAAGGCTGATCAGATGATTTGTCACACCCATATCCTTCATAGTATTCCAAAGTTTGTGGTGATCAATATAGTCAAAGGCTCTGCTGTATTCTATGAAGCAAATATACTATAGAGCTCCTTGTTATATTCTTTGGCCTTTTCCATTATCCATCTGTTAGCAATCACATCTCTTGTTACTCTGCCTTTTCTGAATTCTGCTTGTTCCTCTAACAACTCTTTGTCAAAATAAAATTGTAGTCATCGTTGTAGGGTCTTCAGTAGTATTTTGATGGCATGAGGAATGACGTAGTACTCTGAAAACCAAGCTGTGCCAACTATGCTATTTGCTTTGTGTGACTGGAATTGTCATGGTTCCGATATGTGGAGCATCCTGTGCTGTAATATTCTGCCATGCTCTCCTGCAGAGCCGGTGTGGCACCCAGGGGGCAGGGGGTTAACCTTACTCATCACCGGGCCTCTTGATATCGGGTCCGGCATGTCATGGGGTGGTCCTTGTGCCTGGTTTTGTGCCCTGAGGTGTCCACAATAAAAGGGGAATAGGAGGTGGAGGTTGGGAATGATTGTCGTGATGCCACCTGCAGTACGCGGCCAGGGATTAGCCGCTGCTGCTGTCGCTGTCCTCTAGGGCGGATAGTGGTAGCAGTAGAGATGGTTTCGCTCCCTACAGGTGGAGTGGGCCCATGGGGGATGATGGGAGGTAGTAGTGATGCGTTGGGGTGCAGGAATGAGGGCGCTGGCAGTAACCAGATGACACAGATTTGTAGTTTCCTTTTACCTTTACTGGTAACAGGTTGTAGTCCCAAGGTTACTGTGGTCCGGTCAGCCTGGTAGCAGGGAGGAAAGTCTCTTTTCCAGGTACGTTGGATGCCTTCCTTTATGTGCTTTGGATGTTGGATTCCCGTTGCTTGAAGCTACTTGGGGACCCCGGTTCTTGGTTGCTTAGTGCTATGTCCCTCTCTGATGGGCAGCGCGAGCCGGGTATGGGGCCCGCATGTTCCTCCGCGGCCCCTGGCTCTATTTTCCTACTTCACCTTAGGGCTTTGTTGGTGGGGCAGGAAACATGGAATCTCCTGCCTTTTGGGGTTTACTACTGTGCCTTTATTACCCAGTAATCTAGGACTCCGTGTTCTGTGCAATGCGCTCAGTCCTGGAAAGCTTGCTGACAGCTGTCTAACAGCTCAATCAAGAAATAACGTCTGGAACACCATTCTGAATCTCAACTGGGTGCAAAAACCTAAAAAATCTACACTGTATGGAGATAAGGTATGCACACCAGTGACTATGTAAGGGGAATATATGAAAAGCAGAAACTGCTGTGTGAATACTGACATGAAAAATCCAATAGCTATATGTAAGAATGAAAATATGAAAAATGGAACGTTATTTGTTGATTGATTTGTAGTCTTTCGTTTGTGAACCCGGCCCCACCACACCTATTGCCAGTCCACATTATACGCATATATAGCCTGGGTCTCAGCTTCCCAACACGGTAAGTTTTTTAACTGCATGAGAGGACACACACTAGCTAGGGACCCCAACGTAGAGAAATACTTTGGCGTAGTGTTGGGGCTCTGTTGTAATGATCAATTCAATAGCTAAATTTCTCTTTATTCATATATTCATGGCAGTAATGCATATTCAACTTTTCATATTTTCATTCTGACATATAGCTTTTGGATTTTTCATGTCAGTATTCACACAGCAGTTTCTGCTTTTCATATATTCCCCTTACATAGTCACTGGTGTGCATACCTTCTCTCCATATAGCTGTCTAACAGCGACCAGTCTCTTTCCTCTCCTCCAGGGTTCTGAGGTTTCACTTTCTGTTTTTCTGACTAATCCCTTCCCATCCCAGAATACACAGGGGAGGCTCGTCCCAACCAGGACTTGAGCTCCCCTTCTGGTTTGAGTCAGGAAGTGTTGTGTGCAATGGTACCTGACATTGAGATCTTCCCCGCTGCTTCGAAGCATAGCACTGTCCTCCAGGTGAAGAGAACAATGCCACTGTGGCTCCCATGACCACTGGGGTTCCACACCGGTACTTGCTGTTCCATCACACAGAGCATTTTGCAGGTTGGATGCTCTGCTGTTTATTTTGAGCTCCTTTGGACAGGTTGTTTCTTAGAACTGGGTTCTGTGCTGGTCCTGAGAGGTGCCTACTCAGATGCTCCTTGTTCCCGGTGATTGCTCTGTTTTATTAGGGAGCAGACTCACCTGGAACGTCGCCAGTCATACTTCCTGGTCCTTCAGTCATAGTCTTAGCTCCCGTTGTGTACAGTGATCTGATCTTGACCTTTTAACTCTGTATTGTTGTTCACTTTTCTGCCTGCCACCCTGTTTTTGTGGATACCCCCTGGCTTCTGACCTCATACCTCCTCCTCACCACGTCCCTGCCTGCTCCCTGTGTCCTGTATGTACTCTCCTGTAATCCTGACCCTCGGCTTGTATCTGATCTCGTCTCTGTCTGCTCCCAGTGTCCTATTGTGTCCTCCTGGGTTCTGATCTTGGCTTGTCTGACTACCTCTCTATTCACTGCACACAAGTAGTGTCTAGTGCCACTTAGTGGCAAGCATCACAAGTATCATATAAAATCAATAGCCTCTTCCTACACAAATACCTTTTAGTAAAGTGCACCAATGCTGATGGTTTTATATTTATATATTGTTTTATTATTATGATGCATGTTGATCTTCTTTTGTGTGGGTGGTTGGGGAAACACAATGCTATGTATCTCACCTCATACACACATGTATATCAAGGTGCCTCATATACTGAGGTGTTTGATGTACTACCATGTCATGGAGCGAAAAGAGGTTAATAAACATTGTTACTCTAGTACAACATTTTATTATTATTTATTTTAGCCTCTTGATTGCTAGATTGTGGGGGATGTGCACAGGGCAATGTCTCCTCACACATGTCTTGGATCTCCATGGATGTATCTCAAGTGTATCTGTGTCACCCATCTGTAGCGATCGCCTCAGGGATGTCACTCCACCTTCTGGGATGCCACAGGGGCTCCACTTGATTACCACTGGCAACAGGTATGTCAGGTTATTTACATCGGAGTCGTGACGCCACTCTCGGTTTATGGTCAGGGTTATGGGTGACCGCCACTGCAGTTTAACGAGCGTCTGGGGCTGATGGAATCTGCAGTCGGATGGTGTAGCCTCCCGAGAGTGAGGCTGGCCCCAGGGGCTCGGGTGTATGTGTGGAGAACAACAGGTCGCAGAATAACTCAGTCGCAGTCCAGAAAGTCTTTCAACTTGTTTACTCACGTTCAGTTGGTTTTGTGAGGTAACCCAGGCGATGCTGAGATAGACCAGATGGAACCAGGTATCCTTCAGGGTGTCATAAGGGTAACTGCTAACTCGCCTTCCTAGCACTTCTTGTTTCGGACAACCCGTGACTTAAAGTACCATGGGATTCATCCAGGGAAGTCGCAACTGCCTTTTCTCCCCTTTCTGGCCCGTTTGCTGGCAGCGTGGACCAAGGGGGATGGCTCCAGGCTCGATCCTCCTTATGGGCCCCCTTGTTGCTGCTGATGCTCGGACTCTGTTTTGGTTGGTGAGGAACATCTAGTCCCTCCACCTGCAGGTTTAGAACAACTAAATGGATTTCTGGCTCTAGGGATCTGTATCCCGTTCGTGGCTGGTTACCTGGAGTCCCCGTACTCAACTGCCTGTCCTCTCTCTTCAGGTGTCTTTCAGGCTGACTGTGTGGTAACCATCTCCCCCGCCAATGGCTACTTCATGGGCAGGGTCTGACTAGCAGTTCCGTGCGCCTGCTCGCTCCTTCTCCCTGCGCTCTCCGTTTCAGACTGGCTTGCTCCTTTCCTACTCCTTTTCTAACTGCCACTGCCACCTTAGCTTCCAGCCCCTCCCCAGCACCCATAGCTGAGATGTGGAGGCCACGCCCCCTCTTGGTTCTGCCCAAGGGTCCCCTCTAATGTGTGTGAGAGACCTGGTTGCTATGTGTCTGAGCATACACAGCCTATTCCAGCCTTCAGGATTACCTGTTTGCACTCACCCAGCATGGGTGTAGTACTCAGTGGCGCCTGACCAGGTCAGGGGCGCCACATATCAGTTGTATGTAAACAGTGGGCCAAGATTAGAACCTGGAGACCAGGTTGCAACATCATACTGCGCTTAATAATGTTTACAAAAAAGACACCCTTAAAATCAAAGAGAAGTAATGTTAAGGTGGAGAAGAACCAAGGGAGATTTCTGAAATAAATCCTTTTAATTATACATGGCTTCAAATTTATAATGGACCTAAAATGGCTAAATTTTTAACGTTTATTAGGTGTCCTTTATGTCTTATATCAAAAGTATATAAATATTGTCATTTCCTTAAAAAAGAACAACTATATTATGTAGGATTATAGATTGTGATTATTTAAGGAAAAGGGAGGCGAGAATATAAGATAATAAAAATGATAATATTGGGATAAAGAAATCTCATCACTGCGTTTGAAGAGGACAAGGAAAAGTGTATGGGAAAAAAAACCTAATACAAAAGACACAAAGGAGCTGTCCAGCACCAACAGCAAAGCGAGGAAGATCAGAATGGTTAAAAACTCCTTGCTGACTCCAAGAAAGTCTCTAAGGAAGAATTTTTACTATGTGCAGATAGATAGATAGATACATTTGTTTGTATATATATATATATATATATATATATATATATATATATATTATACATACTACAGTTCAAAAGGTTAGATTCACTTAGATATACACTATACTATATACAGTGTGTCCACCCATATCCTGTTCACCACCATTAACTTGAGAACGGCGGCAGCTATAGGCATAGAAGTGGTAGGTATAGTAAAGTAGCCATGTGCTATGCAATGAAACCACCTATAACGCCACCTGGTGGAAAACAACGGAGTTAGCATTTTTATCTTGAAAATGGAACGAGATAGAGAAAAAAAACTTGAATTTAAAAATTGTATGGCATCATCAATTTAATACGAATCGACATCTTGCATACAGAAATGCTATGATATGAAACCCATGACCTCCCAAAACATTGAATGCTGGTCACACATATGGCACTCATTTAACTTTGATGCTCGAAGTGGCCCCCGTCAGCTGCAATGCACATCTGGACTCTGGACAGCATACTGTATCTTGCTGCTCGTTGTGCAATATGGTAGGTGACACGTTTGCACAAGCATCCGTGATACGTCGTCGTAGGTCCTGCAATGTTGGTGGAGGGGTCGCATACACCTGCTGTTTGATGTGACCTCACAGAAAGAAGTCAAATGGGGTCAGGTCAGGTGAGCGTGGAGGCCGTTCCACACAGCCACCATACCCAATGACTTGTAGGAAGGTCTCCATGAGGTATCGCTTCACGTCCGCAGCCTTGTGAGTTTTACACATTCTAATCATAGCATTTCTGTATGCAAGGTGTCGATTCGTATTGAATTGATGATGCCCTACAACTTTGTAATTCACTTTTTTTCTCGTTCCATTTTCGAGATAAAAATGTTAACTCCGTTGTTTTCCACCAGGTGGCGCTATAGGTGGTTTCATTGCGTAGCGCATGGCTACTTTACTATACCTAGACACCACTTCTATACCTATAGCTGCCGCAATTCTCAAGTTAATGGCGGTGGACAGGATATGGGTGGACACACTGTATATACAGTATATATTTATTTACTTTCCTCAGTGAGATTATTTTTAATTACAAAAACTGACCAACACTTCCTAACAAAATAAAGCAAGTGTGAACAGGTACAAGCTGCTGTGTTTGCATACTATACAAATCAAAGAATACAGCAGCCTTTTTAAGCACTAAGCTGTATGCAAACATTTGATGGTATTACATCTACATAGAATGTACTTATAGAATAAAAGTACTCAGCACACACAAATTGGCTAATTCATGAGAGCGCACAGCCGCCGGCAAGGTGTACCTTTCTCTAATGCGACCCTAAACCTAATATTTATCAAAATGTCTATGAAGCTAAAAGCTTGAAAAAATAAGAGTACAGGTATAACTATTTCTACTTACATCTGAAAATATTTCTTTGTTAAAATAAACAATTTTTCATGAAAAACTAACATTTTTATATTCCTTATCATATAAAGAATTATATCTGTGAAAAACACTCCCTGCACCTCTTAATTGTTCTCCAAGATTACAATGTAGTCTGAACCAGTTTTTCTCACCTCTGGTGCACATAATCCCGCAAAAGGTCATGATTTCTCAGGATATCCTGTAGAAAGAACCTTTGGTAAATTTTGATACATTGCTAATAATCCCATTAAATGTGGACTGGACACCTTAACCCCTTCACCTTCCAGCAATTTTCTGGGTTTTTTTTTTTCCTTCCCTTCCTCCAAGAGCCATAACTTTTTCTTTTTCTGTTACTATCGCCATATGAGGACTTGTTTTTTGCAGGACGATTTGTAGTTTTGCATGACACCATTCATTTTGCCATATAATGTATTTGAAAATAGGAAAAAAAATCTATGTTCGGTGAAATTGCCAAAAAACTGCAATTGCACAATTCTTTTTGGGTTATTTATCTACCATGTTCACTATATAGTAAAACAGATCTGGCAATATGATTCCCCAGATGTCACGATTGTCTCCTTGGTTTTAGAAACAAGTGGCAGCTTGAGGACTGGAGCCCCTTATCTCTATCTGGGACTTTGTATTTAAATGTTTCATTTCCTTAGGCACTGAAGTAGTTAATGTCAGTTTTTCTCTTTGCAGCTCTCCTGCAGCTAAGTTCAGCTGCACCTGCTTGGTAGCCACACCCCCTTGTGCTTAAACAGCTAGGTCTCCCAGAAAGCTTTGCTGACTGTACAAAGCCATTTTTATGAAAGCTGCCTTGGTGGAAGTTGCTGCTGAGGATCTTCCAGAAGTCGTATTCTATTCATTTTTGGTTCTTTATTCCCTAGTGAACCTCACCTATCTCTCACTAGTCAGGGCATCTATAGAGTTTTCTCAGGGATTCAGGGTACTGCTCGGCGACAGTTGCGGAGACTGCATAGGTGTAATGGCTGCCTGGATCCACAGATTCAGACGGGCTGTAATGGACAGGTTAAAAGGGAAACCACTCACCATGCAGGACCCCTAGAGCCCTGAAACCCTTTAACCCCTATACAGGGATTTGGAATTACACAGGGCCCAAGGTGATCACTACCTGTGCCAGGTTACAGTCCGAGAGAGTAATAGTCAGGCAGGGTCAAACCGGGAATTGCGGAACAGGGACAGAATCAGCAGGCAAGGACGTAATCAGAAACAAGCAGGGGCAAGACCGGATCGGGCAGCGAGGTACAAAAACAGCAGGCAGGAGACGTAGTCAGAAAACAGCGGTAATCAGCACACAAAATCACAGAACAGGACGGAACAGGAACCAGAATTTTCAGCACTATCTCTGGCAGAGGTCAGTAGACAGGAGGGGCATTAAAAAGGGTGTGGTATCTTCCCATAGGCTGTAGCTGAATGATGGTACTTCAGCTGGGAGACACCCGCCATCTATAGTCAGCCAGTGGCACTGCAGATCCCCAGGAAACCTAGGCCAGTGGATGAGCAGAGCCTGCACCCACCGGCGCCGTTGGCATCGACTCCTCTCCCATCCCCAGCATTATCCATGGCAGGAACACGGCGTCGCCTGGCGATCGGAGTAGAAGTCGATGGAGCGGACTCCGGTGGTGACGTAACAATAGGGACAGGCTAGGAGAGTAGGGACAGTTCAGGCGAGGTTAGGAGTAGAGTTGAGAGCGGTTCGCGGTTCGAGGTTCTCCAGTTCACGGCTCGAGTGATTTTGGGGGCTGTTCTAGATCGAACTAGAACTCGAGCTTTTTGCTAAAGCTCGATAGTTCTAGATACGTTCAAGAACGGTTCTAGCAGCAAAAAGACAAGCTAATTACTAGCTGGCTTTCCGCTGTAATAGTGTAAGTCACTCTGTGACTCACACTATTATGAAATTTCAGCGTATAGTGTGCGGGAACAGCGCATTCAGATCACTGCTGTTTGGATAATGGCGATCGCCAATTTTTTTTTTCCTTGTCTTCCTTCCCTAAGCGCGCGCGTGTAATGGGGCGGGCCAGCATGTCAGCCAATCCCAGACACACACACAGCTAAGTGGACTTTTAGCCAGAGAAGCAACGGCATGTGTGATAGGATGTCCATGTCACATGTCCATGCATTATAAAAACGGACATTTTCCTCCAACACGCCATTATCTGCCTTCTGCGTCTTGGTGTCAGTCACCGCTGGCGTAGCTCCTGTCTCCGATACTGCTGTGTACGCTCTATACACAGCGCTATACAGAATAGGTATAGAAGTTTCTATTAGTCCTTGTAAGGGCTAATACCGGCAGGGTCAGAGCCATAGGTGACAGTCAGGTCCGTGAAAACAGATTTTAACAGCTACACAAGATGACAGCGTCTGTGTAGCTAAGGTCAGGGATTTCCTCGCTGCATTTCCCCATTAGGAGGGATAGAAAGGGAGGCTTCCTTTCCTCTACCCAGACCCACAACCCTGCCACTGTACCCTCCTGCGCTTTGCACACTCAAACTCATTGTTACTAAACCATTATACTAGCAAACACTGAGGAAACTTAGTGGCATCCTAAAAGTGGCTGTTGGACTTCCATTAGTGTCCCACTGGTGCAAACCTATGTGCAGCACCTCTGCATTGCACACTCAAACTCATTGTTACTAAGCCATTATACTAGCAAACACTGAGGAAACTTAGTGGCATCCTAAAAGTGGCTGTTGGACTTCATTATTGTCCCACTAGTGCAAAGATATTTGCAGCACCTCTGCATTGCACACTCAAACTCATTGTTACTAAGCCATTATACTAGCAAACTATGCTGCCAGTTTAAGGGCCGTAGTTGCATTGTCAGGGTTACTTATTGTTGTTTATTCTGCTGTTAATAAAGATAGACCACCGCTGCAATCTACACCACCTCTCAATTTTTACTACCACATTTTAAGTGCACAATCTTGTTGCAATCAAAATGAGTGGCAAAATGACAGATGCTGGTGGAAAGGGGAAGAGGCGTGTTGGAAAAGGAAAAAAAGGGTTTGTCCGTGGGGAAGGTGGCAAAGCTCCATTAACATCTGCTGAAGATAGACTTACCGTGGACAATCCGATGTGCTCCCTTTTTTACGGACACGAACAACTGGAACAAAGGTAGATGATGGCCAAACAAGGAAAATGCTTGAATGGATCTCAAGTGGTCCAACAAGTGCCCTCTCCGCCACCTCAACTACCGCATCCAAAAAACACCAGTCCTCTGAGTTGTCATCCTAATCAAACATGCTTTCTCCTAGCTCTGAAGTCTCCATCCGCCCTGCACAGTATGGTGGAACTGAGATGGCTGAGTCTGCAGAGCTGTTCAGTCACACTATAGCCTGGGAATCAGAGGTCTGCTCCCAAGCTACAGTGAGTACAGACCAGGAAATGGTCTGCAGTGATGCCCAGAACCTTTGTGACTCTGATTCAGGCCGTGAGGACCAAGTTTCTGAGCATAATGTTGACCCTTTTTCACAAACTGTAACACCTGTTGTTATAGACAATGAGTAACATACTGATGACGATGAGACGCAGATACCAGATTGGGATGACAACTTAAATATTCGGTCAGGGCAAGAAGAGGCTCAGTCTGAGAGTGAGGGGAGTGCAAACACAACAATTGATGAGGAAGTTCTAGATCCCACCTACTGTCAACCCACAGTCAGGCCCTCGAGGAGGTCAACAGAGACGGTGGAGGAGGATGCAACTGACGACGAAGTTACCTTGCGCCTTCCTGGACAGAGTCGGAGTACTGGTAGCAGGTCTACAACTGCATCCTCAGCCACCACTGTGCCTCTGAGCACTAGTCGGGGTGGATCAGCAGGTCGCATGCCCTCTAAGCCTTGCCTAGCCTGGTCCTTTTTTGACATAGCAAAAGATTGCCCAAATTATGTGATCTGTAAAATTTGTCGTGATTCTGTTAGTAGAGGGCAAAACCTCAGCAGTTTGACAACTTCTTCCATGAATCGTCACATGAATAAATTTCATGTCCCAGTGGGAAGCTCACCGTGCTGCAATGCGGCCTAGCAGAGCGAACCATCCACCGCCTGCCCCTTCCAGTGCATCCGTGCGCTCTTCATCTTCTAGGACTGTGGGGACAGCTGTCACACCTGGTTTTCCACGCACAACTTCTACCACTGTAACCGCAACAGGCAGTTTGCTTGGTAGGTCGTCAGTTGGTTTGGAAGGGGAAACAAGTGCCTGTGTACAGCTCTCTCAGACATCGATAGCACCAACGTTGGATGAAGGCAATATCATGTTTACGCCTGCACTTTCCTCATAAACCTGCATTTTTCCAGGGACACCCTACTCACCACCGTCTACACACAGCAGCCAGATCTCTGTCCCTCAGATGTGGACAAATAAAAGGCCATTTCCTACGACCCATGACAAAGCTAAGAGGTTGACTTTATCCCTCTGTAAACTCTTGGCTACCGAAATGCTGCCTTTCCGCCTGGTGGACACACAGGATTTTAGAGACCTTATGTCTGTTGGTGTGCCCCAGTACCAGATGCCTAGTCGCCACTACTTCTCTAAGAAAGGTGTGCCCGCGCTACACCAGCATGTCGCACACAACATCACTGCTTCCTTGAGAAACGCTGTGTGTCAACGGGTGCATTTCACCACCGATAATTGGACCAGTAAGCATGGACAGGGACGTTACATGTCGCTGACTGGGCACTGGGTAACTATGGTGATAGATGGTGAAGGGTCTGCTGCACAAGTCTTGCCATCCCCACGACTTGTGTGTCAATCCTCTGTCTGTCCAAGTTCCGCCACTGCTTCTGCCTCCTCCACCTCATCTGGGTCCTCCACCTCCGCCCCAAGCCTGCCTGGTCAGGCCACCAGCGTTCTCACTGCGCAGAAGGAAACACGCACCCCTCATTACTATGCTGGCAGCAGAGCGCAACGGCATCAGGCGGTCTTTAGCTTGACATGTCTTGGAAATAGGAGTCACACAGCGGCTGAGTTGTGGGCAGCTCTGGAGACTGAGTTTAATAAATGGTTGTCTCCACTCAACCTGCAGCCTGGTAAGGCCGTGTGCGACAATGCTGCAAACCTGGGTGCGGCCCTTCGCCTGGGCAAGGTGACACACGTGCCTTGTATGGCTCACGTGTTGAACCTTGTTGTCCAGCAATTTTTAACACACTATCCCAGCCTAGATGGCCTTCTGACCAGGGCACGAAAACTGTCTGCTCACTTCCGCTGTTCAACCGCCGCAGCTGAGCGACTTGCATCGCTCCAGAAGTCTTTCGGCCTGCCGGTTCATCGCCTGAAATGCGATGTGCCGACACGCTGGAATTCGACTCTCCACATGTTACAGCGACTGTGGCAGCACCGCCGAGCCCTGGTGCAATACGTCATGACGTATAGCCTGGGCCAACGAGATGCAGAGGTGGGGCAGATCACCCTGATGGAGTGGTCTCAGATCAAGGACCTATGCACCCTTCTGCACAGTTTCGACATGGCGACGAATATGTTTAGCGCTGACAATGCCATTATCAGCATGACAATTCCAGTCATTTACATGCTGGAGCACACGCTAAACACTATTCGGAGTCAGGGGGTGAGACAACAGGAAGGGGAGGAACTACAGGAGGATGCATATGCGCAAGACACAACAACATCACCAAGGTCCAGACGTTCATCATCACCAACGCGGCAAGCATGGGACCATGGGGGACAGGGATCAACAAGGGCGCATGGTAGCAGGCGAAATGTTGAGAAAGGTGCAGGAGAACATGGAGGACGAACTGTCCATGGACATGGAAGACTCAGCGGATGAGGGAGACCTTGGTCAAATTTCAGTTGAAAGAGGTTGGGGGGAGATGTCAGAGGAAGAAAGAACGGTTAGCACCTCTATGCCACAAACACAGCGTGGACTTGGTCCGCATGGCTGCGCAAGACACATGAGTGCCTTCTTGCTGCACTACCTCCAACATGACCCTCGTATTGTCAAAATTAGAAGTGATGATGACTACTGGCTTGCCACACTATTAGATACCCGGTACAAGTCCAAATTTTGTGACATAATTCCAGCCATAGAAAGGGACGCTCGTATGCAGGAGTATCAGCAGAAGCTGTTACTCGATCTTAGCTCGGCTTTTCCACCAAACAACCGTGGTGCAGGGAGTGAATCTCCCAGTTGTAATTTGACAAACATGGGACGGTCTCGTCATCTTCAACAGGCTACCCGTACCAGTAGCACCGTATCTGGTGCTGGTAACAGCAATTTTATTGAATCTTTTCATACTTTTTTTAGTTTTTTAGACCCTCCTTTGCAAGGCCACCAGAGACAACAGTCTGACACATAGTCAACGGCTGGAGAGGATGATACAGGAGTATCTCCAAATGAACATCGATGCCATGACTTTGCAAATGGAGCCTTGCTCATTTTGGGCTTCAAATCTTGAAAAATGGCCAGAGCTCTCCACTTACGCCTTGGAGATTTTGTCGTGTCCAGCTGCCAGCGTTGTCTCTGAACATGTCTTCAGTGCTGCTGGGTGTGTGCTGACAGATAAGCGCACGCGTCTGTCCAGTGACAATGTGGACAGACTAACGTTCATCAAAATGAACAAGTCATGGATCCACAAGGAATTTACTACCCCTGTGTCATCCTGGGGAGAGTAAATGCTTGTGGATTTGGAATGTGCTTGATGCAAATCAAAACATCCTGTTTGCAACTAGGGCACAAGTGCTGCCACTGAAGGGGTGAGTGTCTGTGTGGCCCAATTTTTGGAAAAAAGGGAGACTCCGCTTGGAGTAACCCTTGCTTACATTGTTTTTAAAAATGATCCAAGATGCAAAGAGCTGGGATCAGGAAAGACTTTGCTACCTACCCCGGTGTCATCCTGGGGACGGTTAAGTATGGCGTATTTTTGAATGTGCTTGATGGAAATCTAGCTGTGAAGTGTACAACTGGGGCACAAGTGCTGCCACTGAAGGGGTGGGTGTGTGTGTGTGCCAAATTTTTGGAAAAAAGGGAGACTCCGCTTGGAGTAACCCTTGCTTACATTGTTTTTAAAAATGATCCAAGATGCACAGAGCTGGGATCAGGAAAGACTTTGCTACCTACCCCGGTGTCATCCTGGGGACGGTTAAGTATGGCGTATTTTTGAATGTGCTTGATGGAAATCTACCTGTCAAGTGTACAACTGGGGCACAAGTGCTGCCACTGAAGGGGTGGTTGTGTGTGTGGCCCAATTTTTGGAAAAAAGGGAGACTCCGCTTGGAGTCACCTTGCGGTGTTTTACATGATTTTAGAAGGGCGTGCCATGCCTATATCTGTGTCTCCACCTCTTTTTCCTTGTCCAGCTCTTTTGTTTTCACATGAGTATATGTCCTTGTCACTTTCCCATGTGTTTGTGTTGTGTTGTGAGTTGTTTGTCACCTTTTGGACACCTTTGAGGGTGTTTTCTAGGTGTTTTTATGTGTTTGTGATTGCCTGCCATTGTTTCCTATGCGGTTCGAGTTCGGTTCATCGAACGTTCGCCGAACCGAACTCGAACGAGACGCCCGTTCGGCGAACCGAACTCGAGCCGAACCGCGACCGGTTCGCTCATCTCTAGTTAGGAGGTGTCCATCTACCCTTTCACTAGTCCCAGGGCCCACCATTGTTATTCTGTTCCCAGTGTTCCCCCCTTGCCTGTGGTGTTGTTTAGGTGTGTTTTTCGTTATGTGTCTGACCTTGGTTGGTCTGAGCGCATTCACCAAGCGTGTTATGTCACCAGGTCAGTACGAGTCTGTTGATACCAAACATGTATAGTTTTACTTTTATCAAAGTAGTGAAAAAAATTCCAAAATTTGCTAAAAAAAATTGGGCATTTATTGCTATTTTCAGAGACCCGTACCATTTTCAGTTTTTGGGATCTGGGGCTGTATGATGGCTTATTTTTTGTCTCTTGAACTTAGATTTTTAATTATTTAGGGTAGATGTGAAGCTTTGATCACCTGTTTTTGCATTTTAATGCAAAGTTGGTGTGACCCAAAAAATGTAATTCTGGCTGTTCTTCATTTTTTTATCGATCCAATTAATGTATTTTATATTTTGATAGATCAGGCATTTCTAAATGTGGTGATACCTAATATGAATATTTTTTTATTATTGTTTTATTTTCAATAAGTCAAAAGGGGGTGATTTGAACTTTTAGTTTTTTTTTATTTTTTCATATTTTTAAAACTATTTGTTTACGTTTTTTATTCATTTTACTAGTCCACTTAGGCGACTTTATGCCTGCACAGTCCGATCACGTCTGCTGATCAGAGCGATGCTTTAGCAGAAATGCTAATCTCCTGTGAGTGCCGACACTCTGGCATTCACAGGAAGTGAGTCATGAGACCGACATGGGTCATCAGCTGCCCCAAGCTGTCATGACAGCCAATGATGACAACACATCGCGATCTATCTAGTCCATTATGACCTTGGACGTATAGGTACATCCAAAGTAAAAAAAAGTTGTTAAAAGCATGATGAGTCGGGGGTATTTTGAGGAATTGGAGTTGAGAAGTAGTAGACTAAATTATTGTAGTTTGCTTATTATGTTCTGAACATTGCATCTGAACTTGTGTTTTGTGGATGTATTGCCATGTGGTTAAGAGTTGACATTTTGATCAGTTATTGTGTTAATCCTGGTTAGTCTACAATTGTCAAATTGTGTTTAAAGGTTTTTTGTCAAGAATACAATTGTTCACCATGTAGACACTTTGGGAGTCGTAGTGCCCTGCTCAAAGGCAATGTATCATTAGAAAATGACTACATTGTTTAAATTGGGTTTTTAAGTTAAATGTACATAAAAATTGGCAACATTTATTTTCTCATATCACAATCTGTAGTTAAAAGAATAAAAAATATAAAGTATAATATGAAAAAATTGAAAGCATAGGCAAAAATATTTTCAAAAATATACAGTTGTGCTTGAAAGTTTGTGAACCCTTCAGAATTTTCCATTTTTTTGCGTAAATTTAAACTAAAACTAAATCAACTTTTCATACAAGTCCTAAGGGTTCCTGAAGAGAGTCAATACATATTAGATTTTGTCATTTTACTATTGAGGTAAATGGTCCCATACCATATGCCTGTGAGCAGAAAAGGTATGAAAACTTTAAGGATTAGCAAATATTTCATAGATGAAACTTGAGTCTGGTGTTTTCAATCAATGGGATGAAGAATTGATACTTTATGCTGGTTTGAAGGTAAAGGATGATGTGATAGAATACAATCCATTTTGTTCTTATAGAAACCATTTTGTCTTATAACTGACTGATGTCATATGGTTCAGCTAACACTGATGGACGGGGAAGTTTCACATTTCCGTTCACACCCCTACTGCTCTTATTGGTGCATAGTTCGAAGGAGTTACTTCTTTGTTTGAGGTACTATATAAACTGGTCACATGATGTAATAAAGCAAAAACTTTCAGTACACCACAAAGCCTGTATACTATATTGATTTCCTGAGCACTTGTACAACAAATCTTATGAATTTGGAGTTCCAGAGGCATAGAAGGAGTGTATTTCACTCACAACGATGACACGGAATAATTGATAATAATTTAGATTTCTCCTTGCATTTTGTTAATTGATAAAAAAATAAACTATTAATACTCTAATTTTTAAAGCAATTTTACTTTGCAATATTTTTTCCACAAATGCATAAAACGTTTGTCCAGTACTAAGTATACTACAGTATATGCCTCTTAACATGTCCTAATAAGCAGATCATTACTGCTTTGTTGGGAGTTCTTTAAATAATTGAAGTCATTACTGTATCTTTAATTATCATAATATTATTAAGCACTTAGCGTTAACACCAGGACGGAGGTAGGCTTATTTGGCTCGTGACATAGATCTATCATACAATATCTAAATGAGAACTATTTGTGCTGCCGAATGTATGTGACATTCTCGGATATGTACATCTGTTGAAACCAGTTGTTCGTATTTTTCAAGAGCGCAGTCTTCATTCTGCATATGAGCTCGGGATTACCTATACAGAACTGCAACAGATTGGCTTTTTGATAAAATACAGATGGGGTATCAGTATGACCCTGTTCTCAGCATTGACATGCAATCTGCAGATATAATTCACTCAACGACAGATAAAGATTATCATGAACATTAAATCACTCTTCTCTCTGGCAATGAACTGGTGCACGGAGAACGCGAGGAAGACGGCAATGGAGAGAACGACAGGAAATGTATTTAGTATCTGCAACAATATAGACCCAAAATGTTGTTTGACTGTTTGTCGTGTCAGTCTATCTATCTATTCACCTATCTATGTATCATCTATTTTTCATCTATCTATCTATCTATCTATCTATCTATCAAATCAAATAAGTTTTATTGGCAGGACCAAATTTACATTATTTTTGCCAAAGCAAATGTACAATAGGGACTGGGACTGTGAAGATGAAGGGTAGAGACTAGAGACTCTAGGAAGAATGGATGGGGGCACATCCAGGGTGGGGGTTGTAGGAACGATGGAGAGTGGCACATTCAGGGTGGGGACTGTAGGAAAGATGGATGGGGGCACAACCAGTGTGGGGACTGTAGGAAGGAAGGATGGGGGCACATCCAGGGTGGGGACTGTAGGAAGGATAGATGGGGGCACATCCAGGGTGGGAACTGTTGGAACAATGGAGGGGGGTACATCCAGTGTGCGCACTGTAGGATGGATGGATGGATGGGGGCACATCCAGGGTGGGGACTGTAGGAAGGATGGATGGGGGCACATCAAGGGTGGGGACTGTAGGAAGGATGGATGGGGGCACATCCAGGGTAGGGACTGTATAAAGGATGGATGGGGCACATTAAGGGTAGGGACTTTAGGAAGGATGGATGAGGGCACATCCAGTGTGGGACTGTATGAAGGATGGATGAGGGCACATCCAGGGTAGTGACTGTAGGAACGATGGATGAGGGCACATCCAGTGTGGGGACTGTAGGAAGGATGGATGAGGGCAGATCCATGGTGGGGACTGCAGGAAGGATGGATGAGGGCCCACCCAGGTTGGGGACTGTAGGAAGGATGGATGGGAGCACATTCAGGGTAGGGAGTATAGGAAGGATGGATGAGGGCACATCCAGGGTATGGACTGTAGTAAGGATGGATGAGGGCACATCCAGGGTGGGGGCTGTAGGAAGGATGGACGGGGCACATCCAGTGTGGGGACTGTAGAAAGGATCGATGGGGGCACATCCAGGGTAGGGACTGTATGAAAGATGGATGGGGGAACATCCAGCGTGGGGATTGTAGGAAGAATAGATGAGGGCACATCCAGGGTATGGACTGTAGTAAGGATGGATGAGGGCACATCCAGGGTGGGGGCTGTAGGAAGGATGGATGGGGGCACATCCAGAGTAGGGACTGTATGAAAGATGGATGGGGGAACATCCAGGGTGGGGATTGTAGGAAGAATAGATGAGGGCACATCCAGGGTGGGGACTGAATGAAAGATGGATGAGGGCACATCCAGGTTGAGGACTGTGGGAAGGATGGATGAGGGCACATCCAGGGTAGGGACTGTAGGAACGATGGATGAGGGAACATCCAGGTTGGGGACTGTAGGAAGCATGGATGAGGGCACATCCAGGGTGGGAGCTATAGAAGTCCATGGCTTATCATAGTTCTCTTTCTCAAAGTCTATGACATTTGCTCATATACTGCACTGCTATCTCCACTGCGCTCTCTTCTTCCCCAGCAGGATATATGTTTTCTCTTCCTCCTTCATGGAGCTGAAATCTGGGAAGAGATTGGACAGTCTCCTGAACTGAGTGTCCCTCACTGCTAAGTATTTGGTGCAGTGTAGCAGGAAGTGGGTTTCATCCTCCAGGGCCTCCAGGTCACAGTGTTGGCACAGTCTGTCCTCCTTGGGCTTGTAGCTCTGCATGTGTTGGCCAGCTATCTATTATCTGAGAGGGGCTGCTGATAAGTCTTTGGCTTTACCCAGAAAGAAACAATATAGGATGATGAAACTTTACATTTATTCCACATACTTTCCACTGATCTCAACACACTTCTTACATTGGTATTCCAAGTTCTCTAAGCCTAGCAAAAAGAAGGATTTTGGTTGTGCCTCAAACCAGGCATCCGTAGCAGCAGAGCAGATGCGTTGTCTTGCAGGAACAAGATTCCTTTGGACAGCTTGCTGCACCTTTTGGCCTTCAGAGCTGCCTTCAATTGGACCAAAAGTTCAATGTAATACCTTGCATTGATAGTGAAACCCTTTTAAAGGTAGTCCACTAGCAGCACGCCCTCCTTATCCCAGAACACAGACACCATCACCTTAGTGGCTGATTTTTGCATCCTGAACTTCTTTGGATGAGGAGAAGCACTGTGCTTCCACTCTTGACTGCTCCTTGTTTTCAGGGTGATACAAATAAATCCAGGTCTCATTCATAGTGGCCAGTCGATCCAGAAAGTTCTTATCAGTCCGGAAACGCTGACAAATGGACCAGGACGTTTTTGCTCACATGCTTCTCTGATCTGTTGTTAAACATTTGGGGACCCACTTTGCAGATAGTTTCCTCATGTCCAAATGTTCATGGATAATGACACAAACACGTTCACGGGAAATCCCCATGATGTCTGCTATTGCTTTAGCTGAAATCCATCAATTCTCCAGGATGAGGTTGTGCACACCAACGACGATCTCCAGAACAATAACCACTCTCGGTTGTCCAGGATGTTCCTCATCATTGGTGCTGAAGTGGCCCGTTTTAAATTTGGCAACCCAGTTGTTAACTGTGGAATATGAAGGGCATTGATCCTCCAATGTCTGCGACATATCACCATGAATATCCTTCGCGGACTTTCCTTGCAGAAACAAGAATTTTATCCCTCCTCTGCTCTCAGTTGCTGTGAATATCACATTAGACTCCGACACTTTGTTTTCCCGCGTGCGTAGAACACTTGCCATAAGCAACAAACAAAAACTTTTTATAACATATATTGGACACATAAGGCTTTCAAGTGATGCAACATTTGCTACCATAGAAACAAAAAAAATTAGAAAGCCAAAGACTTATCAGCAGCCCCTTGTATCTATCCATCTATCCCCTCTATCTATCCCTCTATCTATCCATCTATCTATCCCTCTATCTATCTATCTATCTATCATCTAAACATTATCTATAAATAAATATATAAATATATATATATATATATATATATATACTAGAAGGTGGCCCGATTCTACGCATCGGGTATTCTAGAATTTACGTATTGTTAATATGCAAGAGGAACAAACAATGGAAAAGAAGCAGGAAAGCCACTGCAAGAGGGTGAGGGAACATGTGAGGGACATTGCAGCCGCCCGGACAGTGGTTGACATTTCCACTCTTAAAACCCTCCCTCGCCACTTTCGTGTTTTTCATGACTGTGATCCAACATCCCTGAAAGTCAGGGGTATTGATGTTATACATGGGGGGGCGAGGGGTGGGAATATACGCAAATTACTCGCCCAACGTGAAACACGCTGGATTTATACCTTAGGTACACTGTCCCCGAGGGGGCTTAATGAGCATCTGAGTTTTGCGCCTTTCTTACGATGACTGCTCTCTTCTCTGACCTTCCTGGTTTTTGTGCCTTGTTTTTAATGTTATACAATTTTTGTATTTTTATTTTAGATCCACTGATTTTTTTTTTCTGCTGGCACTCTTCTGGAACCACATTTCTGACATTGAACATCGACATGGATTTTTTTCATATATTGATTATCTTCCTTCTTGTGCCACGACTGGGACATCTGAAGCAATATTGTATTCTCTATGTTATACTTATGTTTTTCACCAGTGTCACTGTGCTTATATTCATAGTTTCATTTTTATCATGGAGTTATTGTATAATGATTATTTCCCTCTTGTGCCACGACTAGGAGATCTCAATTTACATTGAACATCTTGTGACATGAAGTTTATGTATATTATACACTGGTCATTCTTCTCCTGTGCCACGACTTGGGATGTTTTTTGTGATATTGAATAATCTGTGCTACAGTATATGATCTCCTCATGTGTTATACTGTTCATATTTATTTAGTTTAACTTTGATATGGAACTCATGTATTATGCATTGATTACCTTCCTCTCTGTACCACGACTATGACACTTGAATTAATATTGAGGGTTTGATGTTATAATATATGTCTTTTTATCAGTGGCACATTGTCCATAATTACCTATGTATATCCTTGATCATGTATCTTCCTCTTGGGTCACGGCTAGGACCTTTCAAGTTACATTTAAGACTTTATGTCACAGTTGATGTTCTCTTATTACTGTTACATTGCATATTTACTTATCCTTGTCTTCTTATGCTCGCTCCCGCCCCTCCTCCCCCCGTCGGCGCGGCTGCATCAGTGACTTGCTTGCCCGGCTCTGTCGGCGTCATCATCGCACGTGCGCGGTTCGTAGGTGACGCGTCTCCGCTTTCCGCACATGCGCGCTACCTAACAAAAAAAAAAAAAAAGGGCGTTGACTGCTGACGGTGCTGGTTACCGGCCGCGATTGGTCCGGCCACGCTGACAGAGTGGGGGTGGAGCAGCTGGAGCATGGGAGCACCATGTATAAAAACACATGGCTGCTTCACAGCATTCCACCTCCCCCTGATGAAATAATCTTATAGCTGAGATTGTGAAAGGTATATGTAGGGGCTCTCTCCGGGGGGTCTGCTCTGCCGCTTATCAGGCCGGCTTTGTGCACTTATGGGTATGTTTACTTAACCGGCTGGGATTCTATTCATGCATTCATGTCTTTGTACTAAAGGTACCATCACACTAAGCAACTTACCAGCGATCCCAACAACGATAGGGATCGCTGGTAAGTTGCTAGGAGGTTGCTGGTGAGATGTCACACTGCGACGCTCCAGCGATCCCACCAGCAACCTGACCTGGCAGGGATCGCTGGAGCGTCGCTACACAAGTTGCTGGTGAGCTCACCAGCAACCAGTGACCAGCCCCCAGCGCCACGTGGAAGATGCTGCGCTTGGTAACAAAGGTAAATATCGGTTAACCAACCCGATATTTACCTTGGTTACCACCGCATGGAGCTACACGTGCAGAGAGCAGGGAGCAGCGCACACTGAGCGCTGGCTCCCTGCTCTCCTAGTTACAGCACACATCGGGTTAATTACCCGATGTGTGCTGCAGCTAAATGTGCACAGAGCAGGGAGCAGCGCACAATGCTTAGCGCTGGCTCCTTGCTCTCCTAGTTACAGCACACATCGGGTTAATTAACCCGATGTGTGCTGCAGCTACATGTGCACAGAGCAGGGAGCAGCACACAATGCTTAGCGCTGGCTCCTTGCTCTCCTAGTTACAGCACACATCGGGTTAATTAACCCGATGTGTGCTGCAGCTACATGTGCACAGAGCAGGGAGCAGCACACAATGCTTAGCGCTGGCTCCTTGCTCTCCTAGTTACAGCACACATCGGGTTAATTAACCCGATGTGTGCTGCAGCTACATGTGCACAGAGCAGGAGCCGGCAGCACAGGCAGTGAGAGCGGCGGAGGCTGGTAACAAAGGTAAATATCGGGTAACCAAGGACAGGGCTTCTGGGTTACCCGATGTTTACATTGGTTACCAGCCTCAGCTGAAGCCGGCTCCTGCTGCCTGCACATTTAGTTGTTGCTGTCTCGCTGTCACACACAGCGATCTGTGCTTCACAGCGGGACAGCAACAACTAAAAAATGGCCCAGGACATTCAGCAACAACCAACGACCTCACAGCAGGGGCCAGGTTGTTGCTGGATGTCACACACAGCAACATCGCTAGCAACGTCACAAAAGTTGTTCGTTAGCAGCGATGTTGCTAGCGATGTTGCTTAGTGTGACGGGGCCTTTAATCTGACTGTTCATTGGCATCCAATTAGCACCTCATGGTGGCTAAACCTGTTTATCTGTTTATAGCTTTTTGACTGTTTAATTATTTGACTCTGTCACCACAGAAGTTGCTGTTTCACCAGCATCTGTATCAAGCACTGTTTATTAGTGATTAGTGAGACTTGGATCCTATTTTATATATTTTATATATCTCTGTTATTTCAGAGTATACACTTTTATCATTGTGCTTATCCAGTGCTGGTTTTTACCATCTGTCTATGTGTAACAATTGTCAAAATTTTACACCATGTTCTTTATGTGCAGGATGCCTTGTTCATGTTTTTGACCCAGTCTGTTATTTATTCATTTTACTTGTGCCCTATATGTAATTGTCATCTAGTACATCTATATTTTATCTGCCAGCCTGTTTTTGCCGCTGATTCCTTTGTGCCAGTTGCTACTTATTAAACATATTTGCACTTTACTCCTTGTCCTCCAGTCTTTGTTTAATTTACGTATTGTGTAGTTAATGTATGATTTTTGTTATATATATATATATATATATATATATAGATATATATAGATATATATAGATGTTGTTGTCTGTAGTTACCAAGTGTTTGTGTAGGGCGCTGTACATGTTCTGGGTGTTGTCTGGGTGTGGCGGGGGGTGAGAGCGTTGTTGTATGTGTGTTGCGTGTGTTGTGTTGTTTGTGGAGCGCTGTGTGTCTGTAGCGTTGTGTGTGTGTGTGTTGCGCGGTTTGTGTGGGTGTGGTGTGTTTTGGGGGGAGGTTGTTTTGTGCAATGTGTGTGTGTTGCGTGGTATGTGCGTATATTTATGTATGCCGCGGTGTTTGTGTGTTGGGTGTTGTGTGTGTGCAGCGTTGTCTGTGTGTCTGGGTGTCTGTGTAGGGCGGTGTTTGTGGTTCCCAGTGTGTGTGTGGTGTGTTGAGTGTGTGTGTGTGTTGGGGGTTGAGGTGCGCACCTCCCATCGTGCTCCATCCCCCATGCTGCGCACCCCCCATCGTGCTCCATCCGCTATGCTGCGCACTCCCAAACGTGCTCCATCCGCCATGCTGCGCACTCCCAAACGTGCTCCATCCGCCATGCTGCGCACTCCCAAACGTGCTCCATCCGCCATGCTGCGCACTCCCAAACGTGCTCCATCCGCCATACTGCGCACTCCCAAACGTGGTCCATCCGCCATGCTGCGCACTCCCAAACGTGGTCCATCCGCCATGCTGCGCACTCCCAAATGTGCTCCATCCGCCATGCTGCGCACTCCCAAACGTGCTCCATCCGCCATGCTGCGCACTCCCAAACGTGCTCCATACCCCATGCTGCGCACTCCCCATCGTGCTCCATCCCCCATGCTGTGCACCCCCATCGTGCTCCATCCCCCATGCTGCGCACCCCCATCGTGCTCCATCCCCCATGCTGCACCAGCATCAGCCTCTCTGCCCCCAGCATCAGCCTCTCTCCTCCCAGCATCAGCCTCTCTCCTCCCAGCATCAGCCTCTCTCCTCCCAGCATCAGCCTCTCTCCTCCCAGCATCAGCCTCTCTGTCCCCAGCATCAGCCTCTCTGTCCCCAGCATCAGCCTCTCTCCTCCCAGCCTCAGCCTCCCCCAGCATCAGCCTCTCTTCTCTCAGCCTCCCCCCTCCCAGCCTCCCCCAGCATCAGCCTCCCCCTCCCAGCCTCCCCCAGCATCAGCCTCCCCCAGCATCAGCCTCTCTCCTCCCAGCCTCCCCCAGCATCAGCCTCTCTCCTCCCAGCCTCCTCCAGCATCAGCCTCTCTCCTCCCAGCCTCCCCCAGCATCAGCCTCCCCCTCCCAGCCTTCCCCAGGATCAGCCTCTCTACTCCCAGCCTCCCTCCTCCCAGCCTCCCCCAGCATCAGCCTCCCCCTCCCAGCCTCCCCCAGCATCAGCCTCTCTCCTCCCAGCCTCCCCCAGCATCAGCCTCTCTCCTCTCAGCCTCCCCCAGCATCAGCCTACACCCTCCCAGCCTCCCCCAGCATCAGCCTACCCCAGCATCAGCCTACCCCAGCATCAGCCTACACCCTCCCAGCCTCCCCCAGCATCAGCCTACCCCAGCATCAGCCTCCCCCAGCATCAGCCTACCCCAGCATCAGCCTCTCTCCTCCCAGCCTCCCCCAGCATCAGCCTCCCCCTCCCAGCCTTCCCCAGGATCAGCCTCTCTCCTCCCAGCCTCCCCCAGCACGCCGTGCTCTTCTGCCGACACTCACAGATCCGATCGCATACACTCTCACACACACACTCACACATCAGAACACACTCACACACATCCGATCGCATACACTCACACACACACTGAAAATATCGCACATACGCGCTCACACTCACAACATCCGGAGATACCACATGCTTCTGGCCATGTGATCCTCCGGCAGGTCCTGGAAGGTCACACCACAGTATCGCCGCCGAGAAGCAAGTGATATCCCAGGATGTTGTGAGTGTGTGGATGCGATGTGATGTGTGTGTGTGTGAGAGTGAGTGTGATCTGATGTGTGTGTGAGGGTGTGTGTGTGTGTGTGTGTGTGTGTGTGTGTGTGTGTATTATGTGTGTGCGTGTGTATGTTCCGCCGCTGCAGGACCTTGATGCGCTGGTAACTATGCTACCATGGTTACCAGCGTATCCCGTCCCCCGCTCGCACGGGAGCCCACACCAGCATACGGCGGCAACCCCAGCAATGCGAGGGTATGTGTCGGCTGGGTTGGCGGCGTACGCTGATGTGGGCTCCCGGGGGTACAGCACTCACCTGGGAGTCGTGGCTCGGTGTTGGTTCGGGGAATGCGTGTGGGGGGCGAGGCCAGAGCGAGCGTGCATTGCGTGAGGGGGGCGGGGCGTGGCCGAGTTGCCAATGCGTGCAGGGTGCCGGGGCGAGAGGCCAATCCGTATGGGGGGCGGAGCCTGGGCGAGCGGCCGGCCAATCTGTGTGCGGGCGGAGCCTGGGCGAGTGGCCAATCCGTGCGGGGGGGCGGGGCCATGGCGAGCCCAGCGGCCAATCAGCTTTGTGTCACCGTAAGGACACAATTTTGGAGCAAGACAGACAGACAGACAGACAGAATAAGGCAATTATATATATAGATATATATATTTATATATATATATAATTTATCAATCATCTATCTATTACTTATCTCTCTATCAATAATTTATCTATCATTATCTGTCTATCGAAAAAAAAAAAAAAAAAAAATGGAAGCAGCACAAAAAACAAAAACTTTTTAGGATGCAATATTCCCACCTTGTGGTTTCTTCAGATCACCATCCATGTAAAAGTCAAAATAGAAGATAAAATAAAATAAAAGTAAAGTAATCTAAGAATTGTGGAGTGCTGCCTGCCATTTTTTGTCCTTTACTGTATCTATCTATCTATCTATCTCTATCTATTTTCTATCTATCTTTCTATCTATATCTTATAACTATGGTGTACGTATCACTTTTGAGTAATCTACTTTGAAAAATCTCCTTAGGGTAAAGTCTGCATGTCTACATGATCCAAAGACTCAACCGATAGGATGCCTCACGCATATATTATTGGCTGATTATTGGACTATTTTACTTAATTAGTGTCACTTATAACGGTTAGTGCCCCTTAAGTTAAGAAAATATTGTACAATCGGTAGAATCTCAGGACTATTTGACATCTGACTAGTCTGGAGCATGAACGAACAAAGATTTTTTAGGGTATATTCACATGTGGCGGTTGGTGGCTGTTCATATTCAGTCATCAGGCCTTGTCCACAGGCTTTTTTACTTCATGCAGCATTTGCTTGGACCTGTCCCACTGACAGCCATGATCCAGTCATGGGTACGGGACTGAAATAGACCAGGTGAGTGCTGCTAAGAGCAGTTCTACTATTCATATGTGAGGCCGTATGGCACATTTTATAAAAATATTTTAGTGTAGGACTGCCCCGAAGAGATTTGCCGTGACGTGGCGGGGTAGCTCAAGAAATTGCAATTTTTTGCCAAAAATCTCATATTTATAATAAGTACAGTTGGAATTTTTAGTGCTGTAGTGCACATTTAGTGCTGGCTTTTTGTTTTTTATATTCACATGTGGCATCTTTTTTTTACCACAAATATGCAGTGTTTTTTTCACCAAAAACACACCGCGGCAAAAACGCATAAATAAAAGCAATGCGTTTTTTGATGCATTTTGATGCATTTTTAGCGCATTTTGCCTAATGCGTATTTTTTTTTTTTAAGTCAAATCTATTGACTGGAAGGGCTCAAAAACGCTGGAAAAACGCAAAAAGAATTGACATGCTGCATCTTCAAAAAAGCAGCCAAGATGCAGCCAACAAAAGATCCCCGGTGTGGACAGCAAAATAGAAATCTCATAGACTTTGCTGGGGGAAGGAAATGCATGCATTATGGTGCATCTTTGTGACCTCAAAAACACACAAAAGATGCAGTGTGTGAACTTAGCTTTAAAAAGGTTTTCACATTTCAGATAATCTTGTCACATCCATCCATACATGCTAGCACCTCTACTTTCATTCTGCTCTTTAATAAATTCAGTGGGCCATCTGTTTTGAGGGCTGACGGTTTTACAAATAATATTAATAATTGGATTTGCAAACATAGCCTGTGGTCCATGGTGCAACGAGATAGCTGCTGCTAAATAACCCAAAGGGCAAGGCAGAACTAGCGACAAAAGTTATAACTAATATGCCCTAGCACTCCCTGTGTTACACCACACAGGGAAGAGGGAAAACTGGCAATAACCCCTGTCAGCGGCACAGGGGATATGCAAATTAACAGAGTCGCTGTAACCTCTGTTGGTACTCACAGAGGCTACGCAGTAGGGGAATGAAGAAACGTAAGTGAAAGCACACCGTGCTATATGTGTTGCCACATAGGTGAACTACTGGAAAGTGGAGTAACCCTCTCACTATCCGGGTAGCGGTGCGTGCGGTACCTGCTTAGCAGTCTGCTCTAGTTGCGGAGTAACCCTCTCGCCGAAGCCAGACTGCAGTCTTGCACAGCACTTGCCTAAGCTACCTGAACTAGTTGTGGAGTAACCTTTCACTGGAATCAGGCAGCGGTGAACACAGCACCTACCTAAGCAACCTGTACTAATTGCAGAGCAACCCTCTCGCAGGACTACAGGTCACGGCAGGGCCGGCTCCAGGTTTTTGTGGGCCCTGGGCGAAAGAGTCTCAGTGGGCCCCATCCACACATAGACATGCACAGATACATACACATACAGGCATACGTACGCATACTTATTTAAAGAGAAATTCACAAAAACACATAAATAGACATAAATCTAGACACAGTCATATACACTGACATACATAGATACACATCATACATGCGCACACACACACACACACACACACACACACACATTATTTTTATATATTTATCCTGTATATATATTTCTAATATTGGGAAGCCGGCAACAGCGTCACTCACCTCCCGGCTTGTCTAACAGACATGGCCGCACATAGAGCACACTAACACTGCTGTATATACATCACAAGAGAGGCTGGGGACAAACACATTACTGGGGGAATATATATTACTGAGGAAAGGGGTATACAGCAATGGGGGGCATACAGCTCTAGAGGAGGGCAGTGACTGAGGTGGGGGGGACAAACAGCTGTGAGGTGGGGGTGACAATCAGCTCTGGGGGTATACAGCTCTGGGGTGGGGGGGGGACATACAGCTCTGAGGGGGTATACAGCACCTGGGTGGAGGGAACATACAGCTCTGAGGGGGTATACAGCACCTGGGTGGAGGGGACATACAACTCTGGGGGTATAGTAGTTTGCAGCCCCCATATTGTGTTATGAAGCCCCCATTGTCCTCCATATAGTATTATGTAGCCCCCATATGCACTATGCAGCCCCCATATAACATTAAGCAGCCCCCATAAAGCACAATGCAGACCTAGATAGCATTAGGCACCTTCATGTAGTATACAGCCCACATATAGCACAATGCAGACACATATAGCATTAGGCACCCTCATGTAGTATACAGCCCCTAAATACCACAGTGCAGAGCCAGATAGCATTAGGCACCCTCATGTAGTATATAGCCTCTATATACCACAGTGCAGAGCCAGATAGCATTAAGCACCCTCATGTAGTGCAGAGCCCCTATATAGTACATTGCAGAGTCAGATAGCATTAGGCACCCTCATATAGTACACAGCACCTATATAGCACAGTGCAGAGCCAGATAGCATTAGGTATCCTCATGTAGTACACAGACCTATATAGTACAGTGCAGACTCAGACAGCACAGTGCAGAGCCAGATAGCATTAGGCACCCTCATGTAGCATACAGCTTGTATATAGCACAGCCTGTATATAGCACAGTGCAGAGCCAGATAGCAGTAGGCACCCTCATGTAGAATACAGTGATTAATACTCAGTGGCGTAACTAGAGTTTGATGGGCCCTGGTGCAAAATTTGGAAAGGGGCCCCCCTCCACGTACACCGACACTTGGGGTACGGAATAATGACACTGACACTTGGGGTACAGGATAATGACGCTGACACTTGGGGTACAGGATAATGATGCTGACACTTGGCTCTTATCCTCAGCACCCAGGTTTCCCATGATCTGAAATCTCTCTATCAGTACCCTGCTTTCCCATGTTCTGATATCCATCTTGTCCTCAGCACCCAGCTTCCCCATGCTCTGCTATACAGCTTTCCCTCAGCACCCAGCTTTCCCATATCAGAGCATGGGAAAGCTGGGTGCTGAGAGATGTACAGCAGAGCATGGGAAAGCTGGGTGCTGAGAGCCTTTTTCCCTCAGGACAAAACATTTCCATCCCATACTTGTATCTTTGTCCCCCCTTGTATATAGTTCTCCAAATACTATAATGGCCCCCACATAGCCTTCCATATAGTATAAAGGGTCCCACATAACCCTTCATATATTATAATGCACCCCATAGTCCTCCATGTATTATAATGCATTTCCCATAGTTCTCCATGTATTATAATTCACCCCATAGTTCTCCATATATTATACTGCACCACATAGTCCTCCAGTTTTATAACGCACACCTATAGTCCATGTATAAGGTAGCCTCCATATTCCTCCATATATTATAATGAAGCCCCCATAGTCCTATATGTATTATAATGTAGCGCCATAAATCATCATATTGTATTATGCAGCCCCATGCTCCTCCATGTATAAAGCACCCCTAGTCCATGTATAAGGTGTCCTTCATGTTTATTATGTAGTCCCATAGACCTCCATGTATCATGAAGCCAGCACCCCCAGACCTCCATGTGTCATGCAGCCAGCACCCCTAGACCTCCATGTGTCATGCAGCCAGCACCCCCAGGGCCTCCATGTATCATGCAGCCAGCAAAATAAAAAAAACAAAGTACCTCTCTTCTCCTTCTGACCCCTGCGACCGCGGTAGTTACTCCCCTGCCCCCATATCTCACATACCCTGCTCCCCATACAGCCTGCACCCCCACATCTCACACAGCCTGCACCCCCCCAGATCACACACACTACACCCCCATATCTCACACACCCTGCCCACATATCTCACCCTGCCTGTACCCCAACTTACCCCTCTCAAACATTCTGCACCCTTCACATCCTTCTGTCACAGTCTGCAGCCCTCATATGCCCCTCACCCTGCAGCCCCCTTTCCTCTCATGTCCCCTCTTTTCTTATTACCAATCATGTGTCCAAATCTCCATCAGGATTCAGTATCTCTTGCTTTCTGCCGGCATCCTGTGTCTCCTCCCACACAGTCACATGGGCGTGACGTCATCGCAGGTCCTGCAGGATGGATTATTCCGTCTTCTGTGCAGGTCAGGAGCACTCCTGCTCTGCTGCAGCTCAGAAACGGCTGGTGGCCTCTCCAGGTCAGGGGCCCCTCTACTGACACTGGGCTCCCCTGACTCACAGGCCAGCCCCCTGACGGTTGCATTGTCGGCCACTACACAGCAGCACTACACATAGGGGCCCGGCAGCCGGCTCTGCAGAGCGGCTGCCGGGCCCCTATGTGTACTACTGCCGCTGTGTAGTGGCCGGCCTGTGAGTCAGGGGAGCCCAGTGTCAGTAGAGGGGCGGCTCACTTCTCCTCGTTCCCCCGCTGATCCGGGCTCCTCGGCGCGTCGTCCATTGCTGTCGCTCGCTCTGACCTCTCAGCAAGCGCGCAGTGATGACGTCACCGCGGTCCTCTGCAGAGCTGTCAGAACGCCGACAGTCACAGCGGGGAGAATGATAAGAGAGAGAGCGCGCCGCTCACTCTCTCATCATTGCTCTCAATTGTGCACCTGCGATGCCGATGCAATTGAAATCCTCGGCGGGGGGCGGTGACAGCGCGGCCACCGGGCCCCCCTGAGTAGCGGTGCGCCACTCCTGCCACCGCGAGTGGGCCCCCCCGGTAGCTCAGGGCCCCGGCATTTGACCGGGTTTGCCGGGTGCTGGAGCCGGCCCTGGGTCACGGTATAGTGGGAGCTAAAAGCGGATGTGCATGTGGAGCCAAGATGGTGGGCATCCACACACATTCACCAGCAAACAAAGGATGATCAGAGCATGCTGCCATGCTTGCAGCTGCACTATTTAAAGGCTAAGCCACGCTCCCGGCGCATCACCGATGATGTCACCCGCCGGCCAATCAGATGATGCCGCATCATCAGGTCTGGTGATGCTAGACCACCAATCATGACCCGCCACGTCACGGACATGCTCAGTGCTGCGAATTTCAGACTTGAACTCTGGAGACCTTGTTTTCTACAACTAATCATTCTCCACGGCATTCACTATGCTGTCAGGAACATAGTCTCCACTAAAATCCTGGATATCTCCTGTTCAGGCTGGGCATTGGGTCTAGCAACAAAGCTAAGCAGCAGTTTCCATGGCCAAAAGTGAATGGGAGACCATTGGCACCAAAGCTGCATTGGGCTCATCCTCTGAACCAGTAACAACCCAATGCCAAACACCATCAATTTCCCAATACATGTTAAAGCTAAGCTAATGTCATATAGAATACTATTTGGCTCTGAGTATAGTGGGTAGGATAAATATGGTATATATGATACCATAAGCAACTCCTGAAGATTTGCCAGTGGTATACAATGCATGGTATATATATTTTAATTTGTATATTACTTGTGATTTTAATTTGTATATAGTATTGTCATGACTACAGAGACCATCCCTGTGGGAGGGCTGATGGGAGTGATCTACAATCATGCCTCCATATAAAGCACACTGTACTGTTTGGTAATTACATGCAATTTTTATTTTCTTGCACTTTTTCTTTCTATGATGGGATTAATAAAGAATTTTTGGATAATTGAAAAGAGTTTCAGTGCCTTGAATTGTATTATAATCCTCTTCAATTTTTGCAGCCTAATGGAGGGCTGTACCAAGCAGCACAACTAGTGGAGTGGTGCATGGGATTTCGTCACTTCAATCAATCTCCCAATTGTTAGAGGGCCTTCTACCATTTGAAGAAAATCATGGTCTTCCTACTTTTATCCCTCACCATGAGCTAAAATTGATTTTGGTGCACTTATTAGTCTAATATGTCTAGTAGGCACTTCTTTTTCATCAGCATTCTGTCTGTACTATAGGTGTAGGAGCTTGTTTTTCTCAGATTTCTCAGTACACATTGCTCCTGTCATTGCTCATTTGCATTCCTGCTCATATTCATCAGTGTAGGGACTTGTACGACAAGCTGGAACCTTGACTCAAATTTCAGGTTTGTGGAGTTCCAAACTAAATGAACTGTGTGTCACAATCCACGTATGACTTTGCTCTGCAGAGCCATTGTATATATTTATGTTTCTGCTGTCCGTATTCTCTAGGGTTAGGTCTGGTGGGAGGAGCCTATCCTGTCATGCCTCGTTTCTGGGGTCAACTGCTTTATCTGGGTTCTGTTTCCCTTGGTACGGTGCCAGTTATAGTTCTTGCTATGCAGTTTGTGCTTCTGGTGCCTGTAAGTCTGTTCTGATCCTGTCTGCTACAAAGTCCTCTGTTCCTTGACCTCCATCCTCCCCGTCTCATCTGTCCTCCTTGTCTCTCTGACCCGCTCTCTGTTTAGTGACCCTTTCTCTATTCCCTCCTCCTTCTGACTTGTCCTCCCGGTCTCTGACTTAGGCTTGTTACCTGACCTCGGCTCTGTTTCATTCTGGCTTCTGATGATACCTCCTGGCTTCCTACCTTTGGCTCTCACGTGACTCCGGCTCCGCTTACTCTTATATATTGACGTTACTTCCCGGCTCTGACCTTGGCATGTATGACCATTTTATTGCATACTTACTTGGATGCTAGTGACGTCTAGTGGGCTTACATCTAACTACTCATAGTGGCTTCACATCTCACTAGAGTACCGGCTTCCCCTGGTTTTCTTTTCTGTAGGATGTACTTTTAGTCTTGTGGAGTTGGAGGACAATGGGTTTCCAGATAGGCTGCCTGATTATGACCAGTTAATCAGCGTACGCAGAAGCCCAATCTGTGTGATTGTAAAAGAAAGTCATAACATTGTACCCTGCCCTTGTTTCAATAAGTTTGGCCCCTTTTTCTAGTGATCAAGAAATTACTAATCTGCAATTTCTATTCTATTTCACACAATCCCATTTAAAATCAAATGTTTATGTGGTTTTGAATATTATTTTTTTACGATTCCAACATTTTCCGCTTTTTTTCTCATAATCTAAAATATTCTCAGCAGGGAACCAACTTAAGAACAACTTAAGTCATCATCTCCAAGGGAAACATGAAGTTCCCAAGTAGGAGGGTTTTTTTAGCACTACATTGCGGCCAAACATAATGTGCTACCAATGATGAGGACATTAGGGTGAGGCCGACATACATAATTTATTAGGAAGATGGCAGCGCATAACTCATAACTGATTTGCTGTGATGTCATTCAATGACCTAAATCATGTGATCACAGGGCACGGGTGCTGTGGTACAGGAATGACTAAACCTAAAAAACAAGTAAAAAAAGTACAAATTTGATCTTAAACAACTATAAAGGAGCACAAGTTGGATGTGCTGTTTTTATGGCGAAGATGCTCATAAACATTAAAAGTTAGTTTCTTACAAGGTAACATTGGATATAAACAAAGTTACTTTATGACTAATGGAAGTGCTGGGAAAAATATTTAATAAGGGCCCCTGCAGAATAACAGCTCCATAAAATATGTGCCTTGTTTATTCCATGACTTGGACCACCCTACATATTTACTGGGGTGATCACATCTCATCCACATCCCTTACCTTTCAGAATGCAACTGTGATGTGATCTTGCGATTGTATCACAGCTGTGGAGAAGATAGAGGGAGCACTTTCTCCCCATCTCCACCCTGGCCTGTCTCTTTGTATATCACACTGCGTTCGGATGACATACGAGTGCAGTGCGATGTTTCACATGCTCATATAGACTTGTATGGGGGTGCGTGAGCTGAGACTCACTGCAAAATGCAGCATGCTGAGATTCATTCCGCATGCCTCTATGTCATGACAAATCATTCACAGATGGACACTGCCCCATAGTTTTGCACTTGAGTGAGAGCAATGCAATGTTTTATCAGAGTGCATTCGTCCGTGCAAAACGCAAGTGGAACCAAGGCCTGAGGCCACGTGCACATGTGACACCCTGGACTAGTCAGGTCGTCCTAGGTAGTCCCATGCACACACACACCCTCCCTAAAAAGGTGACAGCAGCCAAACTTCAAAAACCCTTGTCACCACCCTCCAGGTTTGATGTCCACACCAGGGGGGTGGAGCCAGGCGGTTGGCTCCGCCCACCAATGAGTTCACAGGCTTGGAGGCGGGAAAACAGTAGTTCTAGAGAGTACCTTTGACAGTGGAGGAGAGAAGTCGAGTTCAAGGGCATACCTGTGACCAGGCCTGCCAATTGTCTACTCAGGTGGCTCGGTTGGAGCCCAGTCATCTCTGGCAAGGAGGCAGATGGTGGTGGCCGCCTGCAGGAGCTGGGATTACAGCCAGTGGAACCGTAGGGACCAGGGTCGGGCGGTGGCCCGCCGGTACCGAACCGGGGAACCGATTGGAAACCGGAGCACAAGGAGGGGTACTCAGACCCAGTACGAAGCCCAGAAACCACTAGGCTAAGTCGAATCAACTGATTGAGGACTGGACTTTAGGACCTTTCCCACACAAGACCCGACTGAAGACAACAGCCCAACCTTTTAGGGTAAAGCCACCGCCAAGACATAGACAACCCAAAAGGGCTAGCGTCTGTGGGCAAACAGGGCTCTCCCGACACCCAGCCAGCCGGGGAGTGGACTACCGTCGCTTAGGTGTAGGAGTCAGAACATTCACATTAAGGAGGTGCAGGAGGAAGGCGGAAACCACCAACCTGTTAAGGGAGAAGCTGCAGCCGGCTGCGGGCCCCGTTCATCATCCTGTTTGGTTTACCAGAGACTCCAGTGTGTTGTGTCATAGTGAGTACACCAGTGCCTTCGGGCCGTGCACCGATCTGCACCACACTGACACCCCAGCACATACCCGCTCCCCCACCTCAGCACCTCCCTCGGGCCTCCGGGACCATCACTCCCCTACCCACCAAGGGGTCAACACCAAGCTGCACAACACTGTCCCCGGGAGGCTTTTTCAACGGCAGCAGTGGTGTCCATCCATTCACCACAACCCGTGGGTGGTGTCACGAACTTAAAAATCACTTACAAACCACCGCGGCCCTGGCCGTGGAACTCCCCACCGGAGTCCCCGCGTGTAGCGCCAACCCCCCCCTTATGGAGCGACGTGACCCCCGGGTCCGTGAAGAGCTCGAGCCACCCACCGTACGAGCACGGATCTGAGCGGCTCATCGGCCGGCCGAGCCCACAGGGCGGTACACACATGTTCAGTATTTGGTGAGTTTTTTACCTCAGTATCTGTAGCCAAAACCAGGAGTGGGTAAAAAAAATACAGAAGTGGTGACTGTGAGTCTATTATTTTTTTTCCTCTGATTGTTCCACTCCTGGTTTTGGCTTATAAATACTGAGGTAAAAAACTCACCAAATACTGAACATGTGCACGTGGCTTAACAGTGGGAGTGGAGTAAGAGACTGCCAGACTCTTGTAGAAGTGGATAATCACCAGGGGGAACAAAAATATCAAGGGGGTCCCTATACAATAGTTCTGTTCAAATCTTTAGCTTCATACTAACAATTGCTTAGTGAAATATATAAGTAAAATTTGCATAATTGTATAAGACTTTTGGAGATACACGCCATATATCGATATTGAGATATATATCGATGTTGATTGCGGCACTTAAGAGATTGGGAGATGGATTGCGCTCCCTCTCCCCTCCAATCGGGACCGCCAGACCCAAAAAAAGTGATCATGCCTGCGAAATGATCACTCACGCTTTCACAGTGTAGCTCTGACAGCTGCAATATACTACAGTGATCAAGCACTGCAGTACATTGCAGTTGCGATCAGGGCAGTCAAAGTTAGTGTACCATATAGGGACTAAGTAAAAAAGGAACAAAAAGTGAAAAAAAAATGTAAAAATATAAAGACAAAAATCACAAAATAAAGAACAATATATATATATATATATATATATATATATATATATATACACACAGTACAAACCAAAAGTTTGGACACACCTTATTCAAAGAGTTTTCTTTATTTTCATGACTCTGAAAATTGTAGATTCACATTGAAGGCATCAAAACGATGAATTAACACATGTGAAATGAAATTTTTAACAAAAAATTGTGAAACAACTTTGATTACTGCTTTGCACACTCTTGGCATACTCTTGATGAGCTTCTTATCCTGCAAAAAACAAGCCCGCACATCAGTCTGTCAGCAGAAAAATAAAAAAACTATAGCCTTCGAAATCCGGTGATACAAAAACACTTTATTTTGCAAAAAAGCATTTTTTATTATGAGAGTAGCCATACCTAAAAAAATGTATAATTCTTGTATCACTGTAATTGTACTAACTGAAGGAATAAAGCCACTGAATCACTTATATTGCACAGTGTTCGTGTAACAAATAAATAAATAAATAAAGCTAAGTGTTTAAGCTGTAGCGTGGGTGTCATGGGGGGTCATCAGGATGTCATCAGAGTTCTGTCAGGGCAGGGAGGACTGGTAGGCCCAGGAGGTGGATCCACTGGACCATGCACCCCACCGGAGGGCAGGGTACACGGCAGCCAGAGCACTGGCGTGGCAAGGACAGGTATAACCAGGTCACCAGGGTCACGGAGTTCTTTAAGACGGTACAGAATGCTGGTACAGGTAACAGGACACAGTACAAGGGGACCTGAGGACCTAGCTCAAAAGACAAGGCTTCAAGACACGTTGATCAGGCGCCGCCCACATGGAAAAGCCAGTCTTATATACCCAGCACAGCCTCATGTCATTTCCTGCTGCAGGTGTGCTGGGCCTATAAGACCAGGAGAGTGGGCGCGGCCTGGTCCTATACAGAACCATGTGGCTAAGACTCAGAGTCAGACTCATAAGACCAGGAGCAGGACACAGGAGAGCACGAGCGTGAGCGGCAGCCATGACCGGTGGACACGTGGACTGGATCAGTGGTTAAGGAGCAGTGCAATGACGGTGAGGCCGCATCAGTGGGTACGGAGCGGTGCCGGGATGGTGCGACCGGATCAGTGGGTAAGGAGCGGTGCTGAGGCATCGGGAGCGTGACAAGTTCATTGGGAACTCCGATGACCTCCTGGATAGCACTGTGCTTTGTGAATACTCACCTGTCCCCGCGGTGCTGTCCTTGGCGTTGCTGTACACAGCGCTGTACCCGGGATGCTCCAGCTTCCTGAGTGAATAATCGATGAATACAATGAACGGGGTTCAGGAGCGGGAGGCAGCAGAGCCGGAGAAAGCAGGTAAATATGAAAAATCTTTTTATTTCACAGACCCGTGTTTTCTCCGGTACCTGTCACACGCATGCAAACACGGATGTCACACGTGTGCCACATGTGTGGCACACATGATACACATGTATGACACATGTATGACACACGTGTGACCATAATCATGCATGTGACTGGTACCTGATTAAACACGGACGTCTGAAACCGGCCTAATGAGGCAGAGGGAGTCACTTTGATCTCCTGTTTGGCTTGTGATCCGGCAGTGTCCATCTTTTTACGCCTCTTTTCAGACGTGCACAAAAATGTGGTCATCAACAGTTTTTTGTTTACCTGTGAAAAGATGGACAACGTTGACCAGAGGCTGAACAGAGTCCAGAGTAATTCTGCTGGCACATTATAGTGAAAGAATCTGTCAAGGTTTCACCTGAATCACGTATTTCTGAAATGTAGATGGAAACCCTGTTGTAGGTACTCCACATAGAGCACAGGCTAAACATGAAATGAGACAAAATGTTATGTAACCCAAATTGTCACCAAATAGCATTCAATCCAACCAACAAAAATACAAGTCCCCACTCAGGTCTGTCATCTGTTAACGGACATATTGGTAGATTCCATAATTCTTGTATCACAAAGGATCTGGAAAAATGCTATAGCTCCACCCAAAAAATAAATCCAGCAAAATCTGCGCTCCAAAATCTAAATGTCCCTCTCCCTTCTGAGCCCTACAATGTGCTTGAACCACAGTTAGCGTCCACATGTTTGACATTGCTTTAGTGAGGAAAGCCGGCTTAATTTATGGGATGTCTGTCTCTAGAAGCATGAGCTGGGCACAAGGATTTATTTGTAATTTTTAATTCCGCAACATTCACTGCATTTGACATGATGGGTGTATTACAGAGACTAAATTGCCACTAGATGAACTCTCAGAGGGGTAAAATGTCCAAAATGTGGTCACTTGAGGAGATTTCTGTTATTGTGGCACTTAGGAGCTCTGAAAATTAAGTTCACAAACTATTCTAGGAAACTCCGTGCTCCAAAAATCAAAAGGCATACCTTAACCACTGTGCCCAATCAGCACTGTACAGTCACATGTGGGGTATTTTCACATTCAGCAAAAATTGTATATCACATTATGAGACCTTTTTTACCTATTCCACTTGTGAAAATTGTAAATCTAGGGTTAAAACAACATTTTAGTTGTAAAAATGTAATTATTTTTTGTTCACCACTCAGTATTATAACATTTTGTGAAACATCTATGTTTAATGCATCTCTGGATGAATTCATTGAGGGATGAAGTATGTCAAATGGAGTCATTTCTGGGGGGTTTCTGTTGTAATGGCACTTCAGGAGCTCTGCAAATGTGACATGGCACCCGCAAACCATTCCAACTGAATCTACACTCCAATATAACACTCCTCAAAAGTAATTTTCAACCACATATGAAAAATTGACACACTCAGGAAAAATTGCACAACAAATTTTATAGCCCATTATCTCATGTTACTCTAGTGATTTGAAAAATGTGGGGTTAAAACAATAGTTTTGTGGTAAAAAAATGTATTTTTTCATGGCTCAACATTCTGTGAATCGCCTGGAGTTTCAATATTCTCACCTAAAATCTAGATGAATTCCTTCAAGGGTATAGTTTCTAAAATGGTGTCATATGTTGGGGAACTCCACTGTTTAGCCATATCTGGGGCTCTCTAAATGCGAAATGGCATCCGCTAATGATTCCATACAAGTTTTCATTTAAAAAGTTAAATGGTGCTCTTCCCTTCCAAGCCCTGTGATGTGCCCAAATTGTGGATTTTTTTACCACAAGTGAAGTACCATTGTACTCAATAGAAATTGCAAATGCAACATTGCCTCTGTTAACCATTCCAGCCAATTTTGTGCTCTAAAATTAAAATGGTGCTCCTTCCCTTCCGATCACTGCCGTGCGCCCAAACAGTATATTTTCACGCCATATATGGTATTTGCACACTCAGGAGCCATTGCACAACAAATTGTATGGTTCATTTTCTCTTATTTCCACTGTGAAAATGCAAAATTTGGGCACAAAGTAACATTTTTGTTGGAAAGAGTAAATTTTTTCTTTTTTTTCTTCTACATTGCTTTTGTTCCTGTGAAGCACCTGAAGGGTTAATAAACTTCTTGAATGTGGTTTTGAGCAGATTAAGTGGTGCAGTTTTTAGAATAATGTCACTTTCGTGTATTCTCAGTCACCTAGGCCAACCAAAGTCACTGAAATGTGATGTGGTCCCTAAAAAAATGGTTTGGTAAATTTTGTTGGAAAAATGAGAAATTGCTGATAAACTTTGAACCTTTCTAACTTCCTAACAAAAAAAGATCTTTCAAAAATTGCGCTGAGGTAAAGTAGAGATGTGGGAAATGTTATTTACCGCAGTAACTATTTTGTGTGACAATACTCATTGGTTTAAGGACATACAAATTCAAAGTTTGAAAATTGCTAAATTTTCAAAATTTTCTCCAATTTTCCATTTTTTTCACAAGCAAACACAAAAAAAATATTTTCCTAAATTTATCACTAACATGAAGTACTATATGTTACAAAAAAAATTCTCAGAATCATTGGGATCCATTGAAGCACTACAGAGTTATGACCTGTCAAAGTGGCACTGGTCAGAATTGAAAAAAATGGCCTGGTCAGGAAGCTGAAAACAGGCTGGGAGGTAAAGGGGTTAAAGAAGCCCTCCTATTAAGGTTTTTTTCACTAGTGTGTAGTGTGTATGTCTTAATTAGAGATGAGCCACCCCCCTAAAGTTCAAGTTCGGTTCGGTTCGTCGAACCGTTCGACAAACCTCTCGAACCCCATTGAAAACAATGGGAGGCAATCACAAACACATAAACACATTATAAATGTACACATACAGTTAATAAACATTGCCATAACACTTACCTATCCCCGTGATGCGTCCTGCACTCTGTCTCCCGCAGCTTTTCCATCGGTAATCGCTGCATCCTCCCGGTAACCAGCAGTGATGATAGGACCTATCGTGATGTCAAAATAGCATGTCACGTATCTATTATCTCATTGGCTACAGACTGGTCACATGGCTTTGACGACATGCTAGGTCCTGTCATTGCATCTCTCCGGTACACGGTGCACGTTTGTGTATCGCCGTGTACTGGCGACATGCTCTGGCACACGGTCGACTCCCCGTTCTGCTTTCCCATTCCGTTATTGACCGGCTGACACAGCCTGTCAATAACGGAGATCACTGTCGCCATAGCAACGCGCCTGTTAGCGGTGACGTCACCGCTAAGAACACGCAGTGGCACCGGGAATCACGTGATCGGAGCACCGTTGCTATGGTAACCCGTCTGTCAGCGGTGACGTTATCGCTAACAGCCAGCAGCACTGATCACTCACGGAGTGAAAAGCCTGCAGCAGCGTCTTCCTCCCATACAATGATGTCTGATGTAGCAGAGCTGCATGGGTTGAAGGAAAAAGAAGATACAAGACCAGGATCATGGAGGGATAAGAGGGAGTAATAAACATGAAGTCTCTAAGTGTGTCTATATATTTATTTCTATTAAAGTATTTTTTCTCTGTGTGGTGTCTTTTTTTTAACCCTTTAATGGAGATTCTTAATGGCCGGGTCAAACTTGCCTGACATTAAGAATCTCTGGCTTAATACTAGCTAGTAAAACAAAGCTAGTATTAACTCATAATTACCCAGCAAGCCACCCGGCTTCAGGGCTGTTGGAAGAGTTGGATACAGCGCCAGAAAATGGCGCTTCTATGAGAGCGACATTTTCTGGGGTGGCTGCGGACTGCAATTCGCAGCAGGGGGGTCCAGAAAGCTCGGGCTAACCTGTGCTGCAGATTCTAATCCCCAGCTGCCTAGTTGTACCCGGCTGGACACAAAAATGTGGCGAAGCCCACGTCGTTTTTTTTTTTTTAATTATTTCATGAAATTCATGAAATATTTAAAAAAAGGGCTTCCCTATATTTTTAGTTCCTAGACAGGTACAAATAGGCAGCTTTGGCTTGGGGGCAGCCGTACCTGCCTGCTGTACCTGGCTAGCATACAAAAATATGGCGAAGCTCACGTCATTTTTTTTTTGTAGTTTTTTGGCAAAAAAAATAAAAAATGCTTCCCTGGATTTTCCATTGCCAGTGAAGGTAACACCAAGCAGTGGGGGTTAGCAGCCAGCTGTTTGCATTACCCTTAGCTAGCAATACAAAAAATGCAGCTGGAGCCCATATATATTTTTTTTAATTATTTATTAAAATAACTAAAAACAAAAAGGGCTTCCCTGTATTTTGATTGCTGGACATCACAGTGCTGTAAAAATAAATCTTTAAAAAACAGTGACGTAGCGCTCCGCGGTATTTTTGATTCTCAGCGCAGATAAACCACGGGTTGCCAAGCCCATCTCCCTGGCATTACCTTGGCTGGAAATCAAAATACAGGGAAGCTCATTAATTTTTTTTATTTAAAAAAATAGTTAAAAAAAAATGATGTTGGGTCCCCCCATTTTTGATAGCCAGCTAGGGTAAGGCAGAAGGCTGTAGACTGAAAACCACAGCTGGCAGCTTTACCGTGGTTGGGGATACAATGTGGCGGTCACCCCAGGCTCTTTTTTTATAATTATTTTATAAATATTAATAATTACAAAAAAAAGTAGGGTCCCACCCAAATTGGATCACCAGCCAAGGTAAAGCGGACAGCTGTGGTCTGGTATTCTCAGGATGGGAAGGTCCATAGTTATTGGCCCTTCACAGCCTAAAAATAGCAGGCCGCCGGCACCGCAGAAGTGGCGCATCCACTAGATGCGCCAATCCTGGCGCTTCACCCCAGCTCATCCCGTGCCCTGGTGCGGTGGCTAACGGGGTAATAAATGGGGTTGATACAGGCTGTAAGGTCACCTGACATCAAACCCAGCAGTTTGTGATGTCATGGCGTCTATCAAATACCCGACATCACAAACTGTCAGTACTAACAAAAAAATAGACAAAAATAAATGTATTTGAAAAAACACTCCCCAAAACATTCCCTCTTTCACCAATTTATTGTAAGGAAAAAAATATAAGGGGGTCCGACGACGACTCTGGACCGTCTAGAATATGGGGGGACACGCTCAAGGAATGTATTCCCCATTATCTAGGAGTGCAGACCCTCCATGTGAGGAGTGTGGGTGCAATGAATCAGCACCCCCTCTCCCCAGGTCCACAGCAGCAGAGTCCATGTCATAACTGTTGCTACCAAAGCTGCAATGCCCTGCTCATGAGGTAAGATCATGCCTAATCAGGAGAACTATTCTACATTTCCAAATATTGGTATTTGCTGATATTATTGCTCTACCACCTACTATACATTGATGGAATACCCCTTTAAGTCCATTTAGCCAGCTGAATGAATACTAAACAACAGAGCTCACTATTTAGACATGTTTTCTTGTGGCGTATAACGGACTCTCATGTTTGGTAGTCGTTCAGCAGGGCAACTATAAAAGCAAATACCTCCATTTGGAAATGTAGTATAGCCCTCCTGAATAACTATGTTCCTTACCTCATGAGCAGGGCGTTGCAGTAGCTTACAGATGCATGGTTACCACCACTCACTGTGTCTGAACACATGAAGCTGAGCTGACAGCCGCTCTGTGAATGCGGCAGCGTCTATTATGAAGGAGGGACCCACGGGGGATCAATGCTGCACAGGTACCGTGAGACACCGGGGAACACCGGTGTGGTTATAGGGGGTGACGTGGCAGGGCCTGGGGAGGAGTTTTCTGTCGCATGTGTCATCATGGCACATGCGACAGAAATCAGAGGAGTAGGGTGAATGCGGCCGGCGCGCTGCCGTGCGCGTGGCCATCTTGGATTTCCGGGAGGGAGTCGAGGGGGGCACTTTGGCGACACCGGGGGACCGGACGGGACCGGGGAGGAGATTTATCTCCCATCTGACATGTTTGTTCATGCAAAATGGGAGATAAATAATTTTTTACTGGCGCTGTCATTTACTGTAACGTCATCATCGGCATACGGTGTATACCGGTGATCACGTGAGTGGGGACCGGAAAAACCATCCTGAATCATGATTTCCAGGGTCTCAGCTACCCCTGAAACCCCGGAGATTTTCTGACGCTGGGGGGCGCTATTCACTTATTTCTGCCTGCTGGTTATAAACGGCAGATCAGAATAAAGCTGCATTCATACGACCGATCCGTTTTTGCGGTCCGCAAAAAACGGTCCGTTTTTTTCACGGGTGCATCTGTGTGGCATCCGTTTCCGTTCCGTATACGGTCCGTATGTCATCTGTTTGTCATCTGTGTGCCTTCTGTTTTTTTTGCGTACTGCAAAAAAACTGAAGGTGGGAAAATACATAAATTTACCCAGGATCCATAGCTTCAACCTACATGAGGCGGTCACATGTTCATTCCAGTGCCATTTTCTACTGCTTTTCACAGCGTAGAGCGCTCTGGGGATTTTCCTGTGCTTGTACACTTCATATCAGTCTATTCTGTCATTATAATGGCAGAAAGACACATCATGTCCCACTCTCCTGCATTTTGTAATTTTGCACCCTTTGGTGCTTTCATGTGGCACTAAGGGGTGCTTAGCCTTGTATTTAGCCAAAAAAATAAATAAATTTAAAAAAAAATGACGTAGTTTTGATAGCCAGCTAGGGTAAAGCAGATGGCTGCAGCCTGCAGACCACAGCTGTCAGCTTCACCTTGGCTGGTAATCCAAAACTGAGGGCACCCCACGCTGTTATTTTAAATTAAATAAATAATTTAAAAAAAAACACGTGGGAGTCCCCCCAAAATTGGATCACAAGGTAAAGCGGACAGCTGGGGTCTGATATTCTCAGACTAGGGAGGTCCATGGTTATTGGACTTTCCCCAGCCTAAAAATAGCAGGCCGCAGCCGCCCCATAAGTGGCGCATCCATTAGATGCGCCAATCCTGGGGCTTCGCCCCAACTCATCCCGTGCCTTGGTGCGGTGGCAAATGGGGTAATATATGGGGTTAATACCAGATGTGTAATGTCACCTGGCATCAAGCCCTGGGGTTCATGATGTCAGGCGTCTATCAGATACCTGACATCATCAACCCAGTCAGTAATAAAAAAAAAATAGACGACAAACACATTTTTATTTGAAAAAACACTCCCCAAAACATTCCCTCTTTCACCAATTTATTAGAAAGAAAAACAAATCCAGGTCTGCTGTAATCCAAGGGGTTCCCATGACGATACGATCCATACCATAGTCAATGTCCCAGTCAATGAAGAACAGAATGTTTCCCATTGGCTGGAAGAGCAATGCAGTGACCTGAGCTAACATCAATAGGTCAGCCCAGGTCACTGCAGGGCATGACAAGTGCTGCTGTCAGGAGCGAGGTACATTACCTGCAGTGACGATGTCCTGCACTGCTGATAGCAGAGCTGTCACTGACTTCAATGACCACCGCCTTCACAGCCAAGTATCGCGGGAGCCTGTGACGTCACCGCTAGTCACAGTCTTGGGTCGGCAGCGAGAGGAGGAGATGTGACAAGCGTCGGCCATGGAGGACAGTGACAGCGCTGAGGTCGGGAGGGCGGGACTTCATCACCGCAGGTAAGCCAAGCGGGGTAATGTGTGCGGAGTGCAAGGTGCGTGGAGCCAAGCAGTGTAATGTGTGCGGAGGGCGAGGTGGTTGGAGCCAAGCGGGGTAATGTTTGCAGAGTGCGAGGTGGGTGGAGCCAAGCAGGGTAATGTGTGCGGAGTGCGAGGTGGGTGAAGCCAAGCAGGGTAATGTGTGCGGAGTGCGAGGGGGGTGGAGCCAAGCAGGGTAATGTGTGCGGACAGCGGTGTGCGAGATGGGTGGAGCCAAGCGAGGAAACGTGTGCGGAGTGCGAGGTGGGTGGAGTCAATCAGGGTAATGTGTGCGGGCAGCGGAGTGCGAGGTGGGTGGAGCCAAGCTGGGTAATGTGTGCGGAGTGCAAGGTGGGTGGAGCCGAGCGGGGCCATGTGTGCGGAGTGCGAGGTGGGTGGAGCCCAGAAGGGCCATGTATGCAGGCGTCGGAGTGTGAAGTAGGTGGAGCCTAGCGGGGCCATGTGTGCAGGCGGTGGAGTGCGAGGTGAGTGGAGCCGAGCGGGGCCATGTGGCGCTGAGGACGTCAGTGCCGGGGACTGCATGGCTGGGGACAGGTGAGTGTGAGTGTGTGTGTGTGTGTACATGCCGAGTGCAGGAGGGGGCGGAGCCGAGTGGGGAAGTGTCGGCTCCCTGCACACGTAACCAGGGTAAATATCGGGTTACCAAGCAAAGTGTTTTGCTTAGATACCCGATATTTACATTGGTTACCAGATTACCGCAGGCTGCCAGCGATGGCTCCATGCACACTGTAGCTGTGAAAAGCCACGCTTTTGGTGATCGAACCGTTCTCGAACGTAACTTGAACTGTCGAGCTTTTAGCAAAAAGCTCGAGTTCGATCTCGAGCACGCCCCAAAATCACTCGAACATGAAATTGGCGAACCTCGAACATCGCTCATGTCTAGTCTTAATATACTCACATACCACCGCCTTCTTCAGTATCCAGCGCTGTTCTGCTCCTCACCCCAGTGACATCACTGCTCGCTCTTCAGACTCTCCGGGACACTGTGCTCTGTGTGATTCAGAAATGGCTTTTAGAACATGTCTATGGTGCATCAGAACTAAGCCCCATTAACTTACATTGCATTGCACTTACACCAGTGTTATTCAATGAGTCAGTGCTGATCTGCTATTTTTTTTCTTCAGCTGCATTCGGTCAGAGGAAAAAACTTGCAGCACGCCGGGTATGGTTGCGTAAAACGGCCAAGACTCACCAATGCGAGTCTATGAGTGAGAGAAAAAAAACTAATTCCACATGGAAAATCCATTTGCTGTCCATTTTTCATGGATAACTTACCATTTTGTAGCATAAAACACTTCAAATGGTCCTGTAAATGAATGTAGAAAAAATAGCTGCTGAAAAAAAAATACGGATTGTAGGAGAAAAAAAAAATTGCACATACATGACATATGGAGAAGCAAATGGATTTCACTCATCCAACTTTACAAAATGCAAAATGGACTGATTTATTATATGTAGATGTGAGCGAACCCTAAACAAGACTTATGTATAGAGTGATCCGGAGAGTCTGAAGAGCGGTGACACCACTGAGAAGAGGAGCAGAGAGCCGCTGGATGCCGGAAGGTGAAGATATTATTAGATTCACACTACACTATATATACATATACATATGTTTAAGGAGGAAGAAAAAGCATCATGTGCAGGCTTCTTTAAGACATTCACATCAGCTTTGAGACACCGTAAGCAATTTTACTAACACAGGTTCTCCGTCGTGGGCTGTGAAAATATTTTCCAAATTAGCTGCAAGTCATTCACACTTCACCACTGACCATTAGAGATGACAGACTGTGAATCTGTCAAAACATTATATTTCTATGGATATGAGCATGAAAACTGTCTTCTCCGCACATGTTACTGGTAACGAAAAGCTGTCTGTCTCTATCTAGTTATAGAAACAATGTGTCATAAGAGATTAGGTCCCATAACTTAAACGGACTAATATTAACTCTTTTGCAACAAAATTTCCTCTACCATTATTCAAGGTTCACGGACTACGTTTGCTATTGCATGTAAAACTGCTTTCCTTGGCATTTTTTAAGGAATTTTACAGCTTCAACACTTAAAGATCATTTATTACATTTTTGTATCTGTTCCTTGCTATTTTCAAGATCCTTGCTTGCTGTTAGGCTGGTGTCACACTTGCGATTGCCTCGCGTATATCTCGCGCGAGTCTCGCAGTGCATCACCCGGCATGGACTCACACTCTCCTCACATTAGCTTCTCAGCTGCATAGAGATACATGCAACCGACCCGCTCCTGTGTTCTTTTAGGCTGGTGTCACACTTGCGATTGCCTCGCGTATATCTCGCGCGAGTCTCGCAGTGCATCACCCGGCATGGACTCACACTCTCCTCACATTAGCTTCTCAGCTGCATAGAGATACATGCAACCGACCCGCTCCTGTGAGGAGAGTGTGAGCCCATGCCGGGTGATGCACCGCGAGACTCGCGCGAGATAATCTCGAGGCAAAAAAGTGTGACACCGGCCTTACTCAAAATAAATCTTACTTGTTTCTGACACTGGATATGTGTTGGGCGTTCAGTTGCACCTATATGTCCATCAGATGATTCACTCAGCATTTTATCTATTGAAAGAAGTAGTAAAGTTCCCCATTTCCCCAACCTAGTCTGAACTCCTTCCCTATGGGCAGAACATTATTTAGATAACACAAGGTAAAGGAACCACACATTGGTAAGACTTTATTGGTTCACCAACAGGCAAATATACTGTATATAGTACATTCCCAAGAACAACATAAGATGGTACAAGTGACAGAGTCTCACTCTTATGCAGGTTCTCCAGAGATTAGAATATTCATGAGTTTAGGGCTTCCAGGGCCAATAATCCCTCCAAAGCACAGGAAAATATGCAACAAAGGGACCAAAGTGTTCCAACCTGGGTTCTCCAGGTGAATTTGTGGGCTCAGCATTGAGCAGTAAGGCTATGTGCCCACGTTGCGTCGAGGTAGTTGCATTTCTAAACACAGCCTTTTTATATATGTATATATATATATATATATATGAGAAACGGGTTTAAGCCGCGCTAAAGAAACAATATTTCCAAGGTATTAAATTTAGATCTCTTTTTTATTACAGTTCCAACGCGTTTCAGAGACATAAACCGTCTCCTTCTTCAGGGAAAAGAGAAAATGTACACACAGTATGCAGACCAGTTGGTTATATAGGAGTCCATTAAAAGCCACGTTGATCACAGTGACGTCAAGGCTCTCATGGTAACAGAATGACTCATGAGCACGTGAAGACTGCAACGAAATTGTGTTAGCTTTTAAAAAAAAAATATATATGTATACAAGCATCTGACTTTTTCACACCATAAAAATGACTGAAAAATAAAAGATAATGATGAATAAAAGTGATAAATAAAAATTATTGAAACTGTTTGGTTTTTTCCTAAGCGCGTAAATGTGATGATAGACATAAAAAACAACTGTTAAATGTGGTACTAGAACCCCAAAAGGAGGAGTATTTCCCTGAGTTCTAACTCTAAATGGCTTGTAACCATCCATTGCTCTATGGCTGACTGCTTATTGAAGGTGAAAGAATCAAACAACTATTGAAAGACCCCGCAGTAAGGGGTTAAAGGTGTAAAAACATAACGTGCAAATGCGCTGTGTATATGGATGTCAAAAACACCAAAAACTACAGGTATTAATGTGTAGAATAAATGTGTCGGTTTGATAAAGGAATATGCATTTGAAAATTATACAAAATGACTATTGTGTCAGTTTAATAAAAAGAATGTGCACTTGAATATCATAAAACTAATGATTTAGGAAGAACGTGTGTATATAGATACTGGTAAAACAAAAACAAGAGACTTCCGAGGGATTCCTAGAAAGCAAAGGCTATGAACTTATAGTGAAAGAAGAGCGCCTGCGCAGAGACACTAAGCTAGTTCTCAATGAGAACCAGGGTGAAATGAGTTCAACCCGTGGGAAAAGAAGGAAGGCGCATGCGTGAAAAACACAGTGAAGGTGACTCGGGTTCAAATGCCGCACCAACATCTTGAGTGCAAGAAACAGACATACAAAACATATGAAAAAGTAAATATATAGATAGAATGAAAAATATAATGCAAAGGTTAATATTCAAAAATATAAGTAAATAAACAACTTGTATAGTTGTAGATGACTTAGATGAAAAATGTACATACATATATACATCATAATGAATGTACACATTTATATGAAAAATATATATATATATAAAAATACATATATAGATGTAAAAAAATATATATGAAAAGGACATATGTATCCATATAAAAATTTATATATAAAAAATATATATATATATTTTTAAATTCAATCATTTATAATTAATAATTAATAATTAATGAGGACTAACGTTTAAATGAAGGAGACTAAGTCCACATAACATAGAAACGCGCTGGGATAAAAACTTCAATTAAAATTCAACATTCATTAAAATTCTAGTAGTTATACTTGAAATGCATAAATAATATTCATATGACATCATGTGTATAAAAAATATATATAAATGTATAAAAAATTCATGAGAGCAGGAGAAATTAATGCTGATCTCCTTAAGTATCATATGAAATTCATCAATGAACATATGAAAATATATTTGCCCGTTAGTAAAAAGAGCAATAAAAACCTCAAATAGAGAGATATTTAAAACTAAAATTTATGAATTTAAAATGTAAAAATTGGTGTCAATTAAAGAGGATAAATCATGGTATTGTTGCCCATTAAAACCTGATAGCCTGCAGTTAATAAAACAGATCTACAACTTCATTCAATCCAAAGGGGGTTAGAGTATTTAGTTTGTGGATCCAAAAGGTCTCCTTGCGACTAAGCATCTCTGATCTATTATGAATCAGGGGACTGATCTGCTCAATTGGGGTGATCGTAAAATCCAGACTTCTGTTGTGCTGGACTGTACAGTGCCTGGACAAACTATGTAGGAGAAAACCAGATCTTACATTGTGGCGATGTGAATTTAGCCTGTTGTGAAGGGCTTGGCTTGTTCTGCCCACATATAACTTGCCGCAGGAACATTCTATAAGATATATGACGAAATTTGATAGGCAGGACATACGGTCTTTTATTTTGAAACATTCATCTCCATTTGAGGAGCAGAAAGAGGTCCTATTGTGATGGATGCTTTTGCAACAAAGACATTTCCTGGATCCACATCTATATGAACCAGCCACGATACAAGATTTGGGTTGCGCTCTTATGGATCTTAATCTGCTGGGAGCCAGGATGTTTTTGATCGTGGGGGCCCGCCTAAAAGTAATCCCTGGGGTGGGGGGTAAAATAAATTTAAGAAAAGGATCATTTTGCAAGATCCCCCAATGTTTGGAAAGGACATTTTTTATTGCTCTATTGTCACTACTATACGTGGTGATTAAATTAAACCCTCGATCTTGTCTGTTCATTGGGATTATTGCCCTGGGAGCCCCACAGTCTCCAGGCAAGGTGGGGATATCTATTTTTCGTTTCACCAGATCTGACTGTTTGAGACCTGAAGATGCTTTATAAGCTTTCTTCACCAGTGATTTTGGGTAATTTTTCTCTAAAAAACGGTCTTTTAGAACTTCCACTTGGTTTTTAAAATCAGCATCTTGTGTGCAATTCCTTCTAATTCTTTTATATTGGTTAAGTGGAATGTTATTTAACCATTTTTTGTAATGTTCGCTATCATAATGGACATACCCATTTGTGTCCACCTTTTTGAAGAAATTCTTAGTATATAATTTATTATTTTTATGATAGATCGTTAGATCCAAAAAATTAATTTCATCAGGATGGACTGTGGAGGTGAACTTAAGGCCCCACTCATTGGTATTCAAATGGTCTAATAAAATATCCACATCAAAAAAATCCCTGTCCCATATGATGAATAGATCATCGATAAATCTTTTATAAATTATGATCCCTCTCTCATGAGGACCATTCACTATGTGTAACAGTTCAAAAACCCCCATGAACAAGTTAGCGTAAGAGCATGCAGCCTTTGACCCCATCGCTGTCCCAAGGCATTGGTGATACAGTGTGTCAGAGAAATAGAAATAATTATTTTGAAGTATAAAGCTCATACTTTTTAGTATGAAGTTTTTTTGAGACTGTGGTATCTTTTTATCGCTTTCCAAAAATAAACCAATGCTGAACAGACCTAAATGATGTTGAATATTAGAGTACAGGGAAGCTACATCTATGGTTACAAATATGTAGGAATCCTTCCAAATAATGTCACTGATTTTCTCTATGAGATGAGCCGAGTCTCTCAAATGGCTGTCTTGACTCAATACATACGGTTGCAGAATTAAATCGACATATTTGGCCAAGTTGGAGGTAAGAGAGTCAATACCTGAAATTATTGGTCTACCCGGTGGATTAGATAGATCTTTGTGGATCTTGGGTAGATGATAAAAAAAGGCTTGAGCCGGATTTTTTATTTGCAGGAATTTTTGCTCTGCTGTGTTTAAAATACTCCCATCGATTGCCTCCTGAATTAGAGCCTTATAGCTAGTAACGGCTTGTTTATAGCATATTTCTTTCGCTTTTTTATAATATTTTGTATCTGATAGAATCCTAAATGCTTCTCTTAAGTAATCAGCCCTGTTTTGGATGACTATCCCACCCCCTTTGTCCGCTGCTCTAATCACTATCTAAACACAGCCTTTGGCAGAAATGGTATTTGCCAAAGTTGCTTTTGACCACAAAAACGGTATAAATACGGTTGAGTTTTTACTGCGTTTTTGCCGTGTTTTTACAGCGATTTACATGCTTTTTCATTGCTTAAAGTCAGATGCGTATTGATGACAAATACACTGCTAAAGTTTTAACATTCAAACACTATGAAAAAATGGAAAAAAATTATAACAAATATCAAGATTATAATCATAAAATAGCTGATTTTATTAAAATGATAAATGTTTGTTAATATTTATGTATAAAATAACGTTAAATTATTGTTTTTCTTAATTTTAATTGTCGGACTGTGTGTGTGTGTAAAGGGACATATCAGGCCTTTAATATAATGTAAAAATACGCAGGCAATTTAATTGTCAAAAACGCATGTTTTCTGCATCCAAAAAGCTTGTAAAATGCTTGGATTTTGATGTAGAATGCGTTTTGCATCTTCTCATTGACTCTAATGTTATCAAAATGCAGCTCAAATGGCAAAAACAATTGAAATGTTGCTTTTTTAAATGCTGAGTTTTTGTCCAAAAATATGCAAATTAAAAGCAGCGTTTTGAACAGCAAAGTGCACACAAGAAGTCTCTATTTCTCATAGACTTTGCTTGGAAATCAAAACGCAGGCATTTTGGCAATAAAATGGTGCAGTTGAAAATGCTGCGAAAAAGCATGTAAAAACGCAATGTGGGCACATAGTCTCAAACAGTTCTGTCATTCTCCAGCTGGAATCATGGACCCTAGGCTGAAGCCTTGTAGAATGAATGACATCAAGCAGTTCTATGATCTTCCAGATGGAACCGTAGTTCCTAGGCTGAAGCCCTGTAGAATGAATTAATTTTTAAGCTTTTCTGTGAACCTGCAGCTGGAACCATGGATCTTAGGCTGAAGTCCTATGGAATATGTGTCGCAATGTAATTTGTTCGATAACGAGTGATAGGGGCCCCTATGCTGTTCCCCATCATAGAGGGCCCTATGATATCCCTAATCTCAGGGATACTCCTAGAGGTGGAGATGCCCGAGTCCCATTTCTGGCCCTGCTCCTGATTAGACCTAGTCTGATTTCCCCCTCTCCCATCAGAAAAGGACAGGCTAGGAGTGTGACATTAAACATAGATGTAGGCAGACAATGGAAAATAAATACTCTGACACACTGTGCTCACACATACACACACACAGATAAACACACATGATGATTAGAGATTCAGGAAGAAAACAAGGGGAGGAAGGAAACTACAAAAGACAGAATCAGCACATGGCAGGTTGATGCCCAAGTCTGCCTTTCAATGCTCTCAAACACCAGAGAATCTCTTATGTGGAGTGTCAGAATCAGCAATCTGAACAGGACCTGATGCCGCCATGACAGTCGGTGAAGTGTCGGTGACAATATGTCGGTGACAATATGAATCTGGTGAAAGTAGCAAGGCCCATTTTAGTCCTTATTTCAGGGTATTGGTGGGAGATGACGGCATTCTCATTAGTCGAAATTTCAATCTGACTGCATCATTTTCCTTTGAATTATATAGCCAGAAAGGATAAGGCAACCCACCTTTACAGACAAAAGGGCTCCACTTAGTCTGACATGAGACAATGGCTAACTTCTCTTGATTTTCCAAGCAAAGGAACCATACATCTCTTCTTGAAAAATGCTCACATTCCCCATTGACTTCCATTATACTTGGGTACTAGAGTCACACCCATCAGAGCATCCAATTGCTCATTACAAGTACCGAGCACTTAAGCATGGTAGTGCTCGCTCATCACTATCTGCTATAGCTGCACTGTGAGTACCTTGAGAAACCCATTACTGCTATGTAGCTGGGATTTACCACATTGCCAGAGTTTACCTGTTGACATTTTCAAGGTTTCTATATCACTGGGTTTTGCTTCATTGCTACAATGTGTCTCCAGATCAACTCAGTTATTTTGCTAAGCCATTTGCTGTACTGTGTTTCATTAGCCTTACTCCAGCTGCCATCAAGCCTCTATAGCTTCCGCTCTTCCAGCTGCCATCTATTCTCTATCCAACCAGTTCACTTTTTTGCATCCACATCATATGTCCATACTGCATTCCATCTGCTTATCCAGACCAAGGATTTTGAGGATCCACATCACTGTTTGGGACATGATAACTTTATTTTAATGGGCACTCTGTACTACTTCATTTACCCTAATGCGGGCTTTATACAATGCGACCTATCGTGCGATCGCATGTGCGATTGTACCCGCCTCCGTTGTTTGTGCGTCACGGGCAAATCGCCTGAACTGTATCCATATCTGGTCTGCTAACACCTTCACTTAGCATTTCCTATTCTAACACACTAACTACCACTTAACCCTCTCCTGCATGCTTGGTCCCTAAGTTGCACTAAACCTTACCCCTAACATTTTATATTGTTATTCCTATGGCTAGTGCTTTTCTATACTTGAAGGTACATTTACATTTATATAAACACAATATACATTTAGCAGGAGTGGGGCAATCGGCACACCTCCTACAAGTCTGCAGTTATAATCGGATATATCATATCAGTAGCTACATACCCGGCACATGGCAATTTGCAAATAGCTAAAGGATTCTTACGGCTGCTTTACACGCTCGTGAAAGCACCCGCCCCGTCCTTTGTGCGTCACGGGCAAATCGCTGCCCGTGACGCACAATATCGCACCCATTACATGTACTTACCTTCCTAGCAACGTGGCTGTGGGCCGCGAACAACCTCTTCGTTAAGGGGGAGGTTCATGCACCATCATAGCGACATCACACAGCGGCCGACCAATAGAAGTGGAAGGCCGGTGACCAGCCGCATTAATGACATGCCCACCTCGTTGCCGGAAGACGCAGGTAAGCTGTTGTTCGTCGTTCCCGGGGTGTCACACGTAGCGATGTGTGCTGCCTCAGCAATGACGAACAACCTACGTCCACAACGACCGAGATTTTGAAAATGAGTGATGTGTCAACGATCAACAATTACGTGAGTATTTTAGATCGTTAACACTCGCTCGGAGCAGTTACACGCAACGACGTCGCTAACGACGCCGGATGTGTGTCACGAATTCAGTGACCCCAACGACATCTCGTTAGCGATGTCGTTGCGTGTAAATGGGGCTTTAGTCAAGAGGTTGTCTAAATTGTTCAATCCCTTTATAGAAACTTTCAGAATGAGAACTGGTTTTTAATATTGCTAATGAAAACCTTTGGTTTTAATGGGGCTTAAATATCACATTGCTCCAAAATATTTCCTTTAATTTGCTAGTATAAAATAGTCATTTCTTACACTCTGAGAAATATATTGTGCCATTTTGAAAAATTACATTTATTTCTTCTTTTTAGAATTTCATTGACCTTTCTGAATTGTTACATCTCCCTCCCTTTTCATACATCTGAGCAGAGCGGCAATTTTTATGCAGAATGAATATGACTTTTCCACATTTTTCTGCACACGTTCGGCAAGCACAGGTTAATCCCCGTATCATACACTGCCACCAGTTTGCTAAGCAGCTTAAAACGACATGTTATAACTTTGACAATGACCTGCTAATGATTTTACATTTCTCCAAAGTATTATGAGCGATCTGCAGCACCTTTATCATCTAATGAGATCAATAAATTTAGAAAGCTGTCTGCAGAAAGCTCAGTGCCAAAACCAAGGACATTGTGAAACTTCTATTTCTTAAGTAAATCATATGTCACACAGTCTGATAGAAGCACAAGGTCTGCGTCTGCAGCCGAAGGAAAAGTGGGACACTACACAAAAACCTTGGTACAAAGGACTGCACATAATTCATTTCAAACCTCTGATTTCCACACATTTATTGCCTCGGATTTCAGGATATATTTACACTCTCAGGACAATCTGACCACATCCTTATAAATTCACATAAAGTCCACAAAAAAGGGTTAAAAAAAGTCTTGTGGGTTTTTTTATATGCCGGTCATAATACACAATGCAATACACTATATAATGTGAATGTAACCTGATATAATATGACACCAATATGCCTAATATTTACAGATACCAGTGGATCGGTTTGTTGCATAAATACCCAGCCTCTTTTCTCTTCCTTGTAGATTCAGAATGAAATTGGCCACCGAGTTGGTTTTTATGTATTCCAGGACCCACTACCACCGGAGAAATAAAAGAGTTTCAATGCCTTGGGAAAGTATTCACCCCCCCTTGGCTTTTTAACTATTTTATTACATTACAACCTGTGTTTAAATATTTGTGTAATCTAATTCATGTGTGATGCATTGGCTCTAATTAGCCTAAGTTGGGGAAGTGAAGTAAGAAAAATGTAGACAAAAAATAAATTTATGGGATAAAATAAATAAAAATTGTCATGTGCATGTGTATTATTCACCCCTTTTGATATCCCAAGTTCCAAAAAATTACTGGTGCAAGCAATTACCTTGATAAGTCACATGCTTTGTGAAAGGAAGTCCACCTGTGTGCAATCTAAGTCCTGGAGCAGTCAGTATATTCATTCACACCTTTCCTGAAAGGACACAGTGGCTGCAACACCATTAAACAAGAGGAAACACTAACCAAATAACACTATGAAGACCAAGGAGATCTCCACACAAAACCTTGAAGGCCAAGCAGATCTCCAAACAACACCAATACACCATGTAGACCAAGGAGATCGCCAAACAACACCATGAAGATCAAGGAGATCTCCAAACAACACCATAAAGGCCAAGCAGATCTCCAAACAACACCATGTAGACCAAGGAGATCTCCAAACAACACCATGAAGACCAAGGAGATCTCCAAACAACAGCATTAAGACCAATGAGCTTTCCAATCAATTCAGAGACAAGTTGTTGAGAAGTACAAGTCAAGGTTGGCTTCTAAAAAAACAAATCTGAATCTCTGATAATTCCCTGAAAGAACGTGGTACCACAACAAAACCGGCCAAGAGAGGACCACCCACCAAAACTCTCATCCCTGGCAAGGAAGGCATTAATCAGAGGGGCAGCACAGGAACCAAAGGTAACCCTGAATGAGCTGCAGAGTTCCCAAGCAGAGACTGGAATATCTGTCTATACAACCAAAATAAGCCGTACACTACATAGAGCTGGTTTATGGAAGAGTGGGAAAAAAGGATTTAATTACTGCCAAAAATTGGAAGGCTCGTTTTGATTTTGCCAAAAAAACATGTGAAAAAATTCCCAATTTTTGGAGGAAGGTTTTGCTCAAGAATATGCCTGCCAAAAAGCATGCCCAGCTCATGATTCTGCCACCACCATGTTTCACTGTGGGATTCTGTTCTTAAGGTAGTGAGCTGTGTTTGTTTGGCGCCAGACATAGCACATAACTTGGTGACAAAAAAATTCACTGGTTCATAGGGTGGTTGGAGGGAAATTGAAGACACAGTATGGGAAATGAGGCGGTGGGGGAGAATATGAGGACACAGTATTGGGAGCAAGGGAAGGGATGAGTGCAGACACAGTATGAGGAGCAAAGAAGGATGATGGTGCGAGCACAGTATGGGGAGTAAGGGGAAGGGATGCATGCAGATAGTAGAGGGAGCAGGGGGGCATGGGTACATATACAGTATGGGGAGTGGAGGGAAATAGGAGCTGACACAGTATGGGGTGAAAGGTGATGAATTGGTACATACAAAATAAGGAGAGTAAAGGGGTATTGGTGTGAACACACTATAGTGAGCAAGGAGGAAAGAGAAATTTGAGGACACAATATGAATAGTGAGGGGGATGGATGTGGACACAGTATTGGGGAGTGAGGGTAGGGAATGGGTGCAGACACATTAGAGGGAGCAAGGGGAATGGGAGTTGACACAGTATGGAGAGCGAGAGTGGTGATGGGTGTGGACATAGCATGGGGTTCAAGGAGGATGGGTGTGGACACAGTATGTGGAGCAAAGGGGATAGGTGCATACAAAGTATGTGGAGCAAGGGGGAAATTGGTGTGGACTTAGTATGAGGATCAAAAGTTGGTGATGCGTGTGGACATAGTACAGGGAGCAAGTGGGGAATAGGTAGAAACACAGAATGGGGAGCGTTGGGGGATGGGTGTGGTCATAGTGTGAGGAGCAAAGGCGGATGGGTGTGGACATAGTAAGTGGAGCAAGGGGGATAGTTGCATACAAAGTATGTGGAGCAAGGGGGAAATTGGTGTGGACTTAATATGAGGATCAAAGTTGGTGATGCGTGTGGACATAATACAGGGAGCAAGGGGGGATGGGTGTGGACACAGTATTGGGAGGGAATGGATAAAGACAGTATGAAGAGCAAGGGGAGATGGGTGTGGACATAATTTGAGGAGCAAGGGCAGATGGGTGCATACCCTGTATGAGGAGTAAGGGAGGATGGGCACAGAAACAGTGTGTTGAGCAAGGGGGAACGATGGGGTGAGTACAGTATGATAAGCCAGAGGGTTATGTATTTTGACACAGTATGGGGAAAGAGGGAGAGGATGTGTGCAGACACAGTATGGGGAGCAATGGTGGATGAGTACAAACAAAGTATGAGGAGTAATAGGGGATGAGTGGATGGGTGCAGACACAAAACAAGAAGCAAAAGGGAGGAAGAAATTTGAGACCACAGTATGATGAGCAAGGGAGGGGATTGGGCAAGACACAGTATGGGGAGTGATGGAGATATGTGCGGACACATTATTTGGAACAAGTGGGGGGATGTATGAGAAAACAGTATGAGGAGAAAGGAGGGAATGTATGTAGACACAGTATGGGGAGCAATGGAGTGGATAGGAGCAGACACAGTATGGGGAGGGAGAAGGGGATGGGTGTGGACAGAGTATGGGAAGCGAGGGGGTTTGTATGAGGAAATAGTATGAGGAGTAAAGAGTGAATGTAAGTTGACACAGAATGGGGTGCTAGGGGGATAGATGCAGACAATGTATGGTGAGCGAAGGGTGAGGGAGAAACTTGAGGACACAACTTATAAGCAGCATTTTGTGTTTTTTTGTGTTATCTTTGTCTAATATTAAAATTTGTTTGGTGATCTGAAACACTTAAGGGTGTCAAACATGCAGAAGAGTAAGAAATCAGGAAGGGGGCAAACACTTTATCACATTCCTGTATAATAAAACAACATGAGAGGGGGTGAATGGGTGCAAAACAGCATAAGAAGCAAGGAGGGGCATGTATTAGGAAACAATATGAAAAGGGGAGGGTGGATGGGTGTGGAGACAGTATGGGGAGCAAGAGGGTTGGGAGAAATTTGAGGAATCAGTATGGGGAGTGAGGGATGGGTGCAGGAACAGTTGAGAGATTAAGGGGCATGTATGAGGAAACAGTGAGGAGCAAGGGGAGAGTGTATGTGTACACAGTATGGGGAGTGAAGAAGATGGGATGCATGCAGACAGAGTAAGTGGAAAGAGAGAGATGTGTGAGATGACAGAATGGAGAGCAATGAGGTAAATATGAAAGAAGGCACTATGGTTAGCCGGGGACTGGGTTGTGAAAGGAGATATTATAAGGAAGGGGGTAAAGTGTGAGGAGACTATTGAGGGAAATAGTGTAAGGAGACAGTATGATTGCAGAAAAGTCTGAGGAGGCAGAGAATAGAGACTGGATAGTGGCAGGTAGTTTAGAGAGGGAGTGTCATGGAGGAACAGTGTAAGGGCACAGCCAGGGATGGAACAGTATGCCAAAGAGGTGAAGTGTGATGATGAGGCACAGTATTGAGAGTGGGCAGTTTACAGAAGACACAGTGGGAAGCGGCAGCCCAGTATGGAAAGGAAAATGCAGTGGGGAGGGCATATATCATAAGAGAGATAGTGTAGGGGTCATATTTTGTACAGGGATCACAGTGAGGGGAAATTATTTATTCAGGGCATAGCGTAGGGCAGAAATTTTTATTTAGGAGCATTATAATCATGCTGGTAATTTATAGGACATTTTGTCAGGATGTGCTACAGATGACCAGAGAAGATGTTAGTCTATAGAGGCAACCTGTGTATATGAAAGGTCATTGTTGTAGTGTCTGGACAAGATAAAGGAAAAAAAGAGAATGACTCCCATAAGAGACAATGTCATCTATAAAGGTACCTGGATTAAAATGTTTATTTCTGCAACCCTGGCACACAAGTCAGACTAATGAACTGAGACGGGCTTCATGAATTGCTGAGCGCAGATGGAAGAAGTCTCATTCCACTGAGCACTTCATTGGATATAAAGAGTCCCTCACCACCTTCAAGTCCACACTCACTGCTGCAAAACAAACCTACTTCTCATCCCTCATATCTTCTCTCTCTCACAACCCTAAACAGCTATTCAACACTTTCAATTCTCTCCTCCGTCCCCCAGCACCACCTCCCTCTCCTCTCATCTCAGGTGAAGACTTTGCCTCTTTCTTCAAGCAGAAGATTGACAACATCAGAGCAAGCTTTGGCCCATAAGCACCACGGCCCCTCATCATAGCTACTCAGCCCTCTTCCTCCAAATTCAGCTTCTCCATCATGACAGAAAACAATCTTTCCACTCTACTCTCAAGATCACATCTAACCACCTGTGCACTGGACCTGCTCCCATCGCACCTCATCCCCAACATCACCGCAGTCTTCATCCCAGCCCTAACCCATCTCTTCAACCTATCACTAACAAGTGGTGTATTCCCCTCATGCTTTAAACATGCCTCCATTATACCCATCCTCAAAAAGCCCTCCCTTGACCCATCCTCTGTGTCAAACTATCGCCCCATATCCCTTCTCCCCTATGATTCAAAACCACTGGATCAGCATGTCCATTTTGAATTGTCCTCATACCTCTCCTCCTGCTCCCTCTTTGACCAGATACAATCTGGCTTGCGACCACATCACTCTACTGAAACTGCCCTAACCAAAGTCACCAATGATCTACTAACCGCCAAAGCCAAGCAACACTACTTTATCCTCCTCCTCCTGGACCTTTCCTCTGCCTTCGACACAGTAGACCATTCCCTCCTACTACAGATTCTCTCATCTCTGGGTATCACAGACTTGGCCCTATCTTGGATCTCCTCATACCTAACCGACCGAACTTTCAGCGTATCCCATTCTCACACTCCTTTCTCATCTCGCATCCTGTTGGTGTCCCCCAAGGCTCAGTTCTTGGACCCCTGCTGTTCTCCATCTATACCTTTGGCCTGGGACAGCTCATAGAGTCCCACGGCTTTCAGTGTCATCTCTATGCCGATGAGACACAGATCTACCTCTCTGGACCTGACATTACCTCTCTACTAACCAAAATTCCACAATGTCTGTCTGCTATTTCATCCTTCTTCTCTGCGCGATTCCTAAAGCTTAACATGGACAAAACAGAGTTCCTTGTCTTTCCTCCGCCTCACTCATCTCCTCCAACAAGCCTTTCCTTCAAACTTGATTGTTGCTCACTCACCTCAGTCTCACAAGCTCGTTGCCTTGGAGTAACCCTTGACTCTACTCTATCCTTCAAGCCACACATCCAAGCCCTCTAAACCTCATGCAGACTACAACTCAAAAATATCTCCCGAATCCGTGCTTTCCTTAACCAAGAATCAGCAAAACCATTAGTGCATGCCCTCATCATCTCCCGCCTTGACTACTGCAACCTCCTTCTCTCTGGCCTCCCTTCCAACACTCTTGCACCCCTCCAATCTATCCTAAACTCTGTGGCCCGCTTAATCCACCTCTCCCCTCGCTATTCCCCAGCCTCGACACTCTGCCAATCCCTTTACTGGCTTCCCATCGCCCAACGACTCCAGATCAAAACATTAACCATGACATACAAAGCCATCCATAACCTGTCTCCTCCTTACATCTGTGACCTAGTCTCCCGGTACCTACCTGCACGCAACCTCAGATCCTCACAAGATCTCCTTCTCTACTACTCTCTTATCTTCTTTTCCCACAATCGCGTACAAGATTTCTCTCGTGCCTCCCCCATACTCTGGCACCCTCTACCTCAGCATATCAGACTCTCCCCTACCGTGAAAAGCTTCAAGAGGAACCTCAAGACCCATCTCTTCCAACAAGCCTACAACCTACAATAACCCTCAGTCCAGTACACCACTGCGCAACCAGTTCTGTCCTCACCTATTGTACCATCACCCATTCCCTGTAGACTGTGAGCCCTCGCGGGCAGGGTCCTCTCTCCTCCTATACCAGTCTGTTTTGTACTGTTAATGATTGTTGTACGTATACCCTCTTTCACTTGTAAAGCGCCATGGAATAAATGGCGCTATAATAATAAATAATAATAATAATACTGACTAATTCTCCTCAGTATTGTAGTTCCTGTATGGTCAGCAGTCTGATGATGACTGATAACAACATCTCTCCGTATCTTCCTACCACTGTCAAGGACATGGGAGTTGTAGGTTCATGCGATACAAATATACATGGTTCTGACCGGATATTACAATTGATGTACCATGTACTGATGTTGGGTATGGTGCTGTATTTCTGTACTGATGGAGGTTCTGATGATTAATTCTTGATCTGTTATTATTTCTGATCCTGTACACATCTAACATCCATAAATTATAAGATTACGTGATACATGGCTATGCTAATAAATTGTGTCAACTGACCAGTTAAGGCCACTTTACACGCTACGACGTCGCTAAAGCGATGTCGTTGGGGGTCACAGAATTTGTGACGCACATCCGGCCGCATTAGCGATGTCGTTGTGTGTGACACCTATGAGCGATTTTAAATCGTCGCAAAAACGTTCAAAATCGCTAATCGGGGACATGACGCCCTATTCCCAATTATCGTTGCTGCTGCATGTACGATGTTGCTCGTCGTTCCTGCGGCAGCACACATCGCTATGTGTGACACCACAGGAACGAGGAACCTCACCTTACCTGCGACCGCCGGCAATGAGAAACAAAGGAGGTGGGTGGGATATTCGTCCCGCTCATCTCCGCCCCTCCGCTTTGATTGGGTGGCTGCTTAATGACATTGCTGTGACACCGAAAGAACTGCCACCTTAGAAAGGAGGCGGTTCGCCGGTCACAGCGACGTCGCTAGGCAGGTAACTAGTGTGACGGGTCCGCGCGATTTTGTGCGCCACAGGCAGCGATTTGCCCGTGATGTACAAACGATGGGGGGCGGGTGTTACGAGGGGGACCCGGGGAAGCGTGCCAAGATGGGGAATGGACAGCTTCCGCCGGTCAAGGTCCACTGTGCGGTGTAAGGGACCGCTGCTATGGTGGGTGAAGAGTGAGCGGGTTGCTGCTAGCGATCATCTGGAACGTCACAGATGATCTATGTACACCGGTCTGCCCTAACCCGTGAGGGTTGTATGGCAGGGATCACACGGCTCGGTGTACCTGTTGCACGGGGAAGCACAGAGGTGCCCACGCACGTGTGCCAGTGGAAGTCACGAGAATATGGCACGAGGGTAGCACAGAGGTGCCCACGCACATGTGCTTTCAATAACCAGGTGAGTCCGGTGGAGACTCGAGGAGCTCACCTGGGACAGGAACACGGCCTGTTGAAGGAGCTACTGCCGGAGCAGCAAGGCAGGGACACGGCCTGCAAACCAGGTGCTGCCTAAGCAGCAAGGGCCAAGCCCACAGAAGACGATAATGCCTGAGCAGTGGCGTGGCAGCACGCTGCCAGACATCCAAACATAGAAGGACGGTCGCGCGCCGCCATGATGGCAGGAGGAGCTTTTAAGGAGGTGTAGCTCCAGCCAAGGGCGGGCGCGAGGCGGAGATGACGGACTTGACCCAATCAGGATCCACGACATCCCAGCCTGGCCAGTCAGGATTCACCACGTCACCAGCCTTGTCATCAAGCCGTGTGATGTCAGTGGGCGAATCAGGATCCACCAAGCATAGCACATGCTCACCCTCCTGCCTCTGGGAAATAGAGGCGGGATCCTCGGTCTCACAATGTGTAGAGATAACGGGAGTCTTACTGCTTCCCTGAGCAGCAAACCTCTGCACATTGCGCAACCTCACAGACCTTCGAGGCTGCTGAGCAGGAGGAGCTGCGGCAGGCAAGGAATGGGAGACCGCCTCATTTCTTGCAACAGGAGTACCACTAGGTGTCACCCTTGTGCTGCCTCTCAGAGGAGGTTTCTCCTGCAGTCTGGCAGACCTTCGGCGCTGCTGAGCAGGAGCGCTCGTGGCAGGCAAGGAGACTGTCTCATTCCTTGCCACAGGAGAGCCACGAGGTGTAACAGGCGGGTACACACGCTAGTGATATCGCAGCGTGTAAAGCGACCTTTAAGAGTTACTATGTTTTTATTATTCATGTTAGAAGCATTAAAAAGGTTGTGCAAGTTTGTGATGAAAGTCTGCAGTCACTTTATGCGACTTCAGTCTTCTGAATTCTCACAATGCATGCACTGCACGCTGTAAGGATTTTCTGGTGCCACTTAGGTCGGTTTCACAGTTGCGTCATTTTGATGGAAACCGAATCCACCACAGATGCAATACAGTTAATTTATTACACCATGTGGACACCTGTGGTTGTGTATGAAGCACACAACCACATGGTGTCGCGCTTCCACTGTAAATAAACGAACGACGCAAATGTGAAACTGGCCTTACATACATGCGGTCACATGCCGACTAGACATGTACGGCCTTGCACAATACAAACAAACTGAGCAAGGCCAGACATGTCAAGTCGTAATGTAGCCAAAAGTATGCAAATCGCATACTTTCAATCCCATGACTGTCCACTCAAATTGTGCAGTGCATATGCAGTGAAAATGTGCTGCCCCCGTGCCAGCAGCCGGGCTGCTCGGGTCCGGATCTGCGGTGGCTTGAGGGGTCTCTGGCCACAAAATAAAGGGGGAATATGTATAGGGGGATTAGAAATTTGTGACACCACACATGGTGCGTGGTAAGATGGACTACCACCGCTGCTGTTGGTGGGGGAGGCCGGTGGCGGTGGTATAGCAGCAAGGTGTTTAACCCCTCCGTGGGTAGGGGGTTGTGCCCCGGGGCCCGGTGATGGTGGTGAAGGGGAGCCGTGGGCTGTAGGCCTGAGAGACAGGGAGCAGAGAAACCTACAGTGGTTATCGTGGTGCTGGATGAGGCTGTGCTGATTTGTGAGGTCAATGAACACACAGGTAGTGATTCAACCAAACGTACCGCTGCCGCTGAGGGGGAGCACGTCCAGGTGACCATTCCCAGTGATGTTACTAGTGTGCTTTGGTCTAGTCTGACCCTCCGTGAGCCTCCACTTCCACAGCCCCTCACTCTCTGAGGCTGCTTTCACGCTGTCTGGGAGCTCCAACTCCCAAGCCTGCTCTCCTCACTGAGAGCTACTTTAGAGCCCTCTGCTCTCTTTGCTCCCCAGCCGACGACTAACTAGTCACCTCCCACCCAGTCTGCTTAACCCTTCGGAGGGCGGCCCATTCCTCACTGGACCTGTCCCCTGGTGTGTGTGTGGGATTTGCATGCTGGTCTTAGCACATCACTGGGTGACACCTGGAACCAAGGGAGAGATGGATGCTGCACGGAAAGGAAAATTGTGCAACACCCTGTGACGACCTGATAGGCCAATGCGTCACAAGAATTTAGAAGTTTGCAGTCACCTTGAGTGACAACAGACTTTCATAATAAACATGACAAGCCCTTTAATTATAAAATTAAGCAGTGTAGTATTCTAAATCCTAACAGTGTGTAATAAACTCACTGTCAGGACTGCTGGTTCTAGCAGTCAGCAGTCAGCACATAGCCACTCCACACATACAGTATGTGATTTTCATACTTATGGTCACTTGACATCTAGCTTTTTTCCTGCTTCCCTCAATGAAACAGGAACTGTAGTTTTCCACTGAACATTGAGAGAGTAAGGCCGGGGCCACACGGGGATTACTGTGATCCCCTCGCATGACACTCGGCTCACGTCTCTGAGGAGGGGCGGGCCAGTTCTGAGGAGGCTATTGCCATTCTCGCACTGCACTCACGGTACACCGGTGTACCGTGAGTGCAGTGCGATTTTTCTCTTGCCCCATAGACTTGAATGGGTGTGAGAGAAACCAGGATCGCATTGCACCCGCAGCATGTTGCGATTGTTTTCTCGGTCCGATTAGGTCTGAGAAAATAATTGCTCATGTGTGCTGATACATAGGCTAATATTGGTCCGAGTGGAATGCGATTTTTTTATCGCACTCCACTCGCAACGATTTTCTTGCCGTGTGGCTTAGGCCTTAGGATGAGCTTCTCGACAGCACGTCACTTTCAGTGCGCAAATGTCATATGAGTGGTCACATTATGATTACTCAAATCACATGGACAAGGGAGGGGGGCGCATAACTGAATTCTCGCCACAGGTGCTGGAAAACCTAGAGCCGCCTCTGACCAATGTATGATTTTTGGGTGTGCGGTCCATGTCTTTTTCTACATTTCTTGCAGTAAGCAGACTTCAGTATGTGTTTAGCTCAATAGCCAAAAGGAGAATGGTAATTAAGAGGGAGGAGTGAAAAACGAAGGAAAAACGCACGAGAGAAAGAAAAGCTTTAAGGATTCTGATGACACATAAGATATTATTTTTTATTAAAAAAAGAACTCAATTTCCGTTTGTGTAATTAAATCAGAAACATAAATGTAAACAATTATCAGATTTGTAAGCGAAACAATATATCTTTCTACCCCCCCTTTAATGGATCACACACTTATTAAAATCTCTTTTGATAACCTTCCTCCAATACCTAATGTATTTGTTTTTAATCAAAATATGCAAAGTATGGGAAGTTGATAACATGTTGCAGATTTCTCCGGGGACCTGCTTATCACTTTTCTACATTTCTGAAAAAGAACAATAGGCTAATCTCATTCGCTATCATGAATATTCAAATCGTATTTATTAATTTTATATAAACACTTGTGTAAGCGGTTTTAATTTATTTTAAATTTAATTGTCACGGAAACATAATGAAAAATAAGCATCAAACACAAAGTTTAATCTGTTGACAGTTTTAATATGAAACTTTAAAAGGGGGAAATAACAATGCGCTAATATGTCAGTGATCCCTGATTATACAAAGTAGTGATATTTTGTAATTATAAAGGATTTTTGCCTTACATATTCTTTTTTTCCTTTAAGGGAGTCTGTCAGCAGTTTGAACCCTGCGAATCTGCTACAAGAGGTACATGGGAGACCTGGTACCTACTTATGCAGACCCTTCTTGTACTGCTTTCAGGGTGGAGTAAAGGCCGCTTTACATGCACCGACATCGCTAATGAGATGTCGTTGGGGTCACGGAATTCGTGACGCACATCCGGCCTAATTAGCGACGTTGTTGCGTGTGAAACGCAGGAACGACCGTTAACGATCAAAAATATTCACCATATCGTTAATCATTGACACGTCGTTCTAATCTCAAATATCGTTGCTGCTGCAGGTACGATGTTGTTCGTCGTTCCCGAGGCAGCACACATCGCTATGTGTGACACCGCAGGAACGAAGAACAACAGCCGCCGGCAATGAGGAAGGAAGGAGGTGGGCAGGATGTTACGGCCGCTCATCTCCGCCCCTCCGCTTCTATTGGACGGCCGCTTAGTGGCGCCGCTGTGACGCCGCACAAACCTCCCCCTTAGAAAGGAGGCGGTTCACCGGCCACAGCGTCGTCGCTAGGCAGGTAAGTATGTGTGACGGGTGTTAGCGATGTTGTGCGCCACGGGCAGTGATTTGCCCGTGACGCACAACCAACAAGGGCGGGGGATTTCACCAACGGCATCGCTAGCGATGTCACTGTGTGTAAAGTGGTCTTAACAGCAGAAGTGACACTTTATTTGTAGCATCCCTGAGTGTAAGGAGGCATGTATGTCTTTTTCTGGGAACCTGGCTAAAGATGAACCTTTTGCTGATGTGTTTTCTGTGTCAGGATCTGAAAAATTACCCCCACAACAGGGCTGCCACTAGGAATTTCAGGGCCCCTGACTGGTCTAATTTTGGGGCCCCCTTGAGACTCCACTCCAGCTCCACCTCCACCCATCACACCTTCCACAAATGCAGCCAGGAGAATGGGGAAGGAGTCCGTGCCGGTTAGTGTCTCGCTGACTCTTTCCTCATTGCGGGGAGGGGGGTCAGATGCGGTCGCGATGCAGGGGACAGCAGGCCCGTGTCGCACTGAGTGGCGCAGGCGACCCCTGCTGCGACGGCGGTTGTTACATGGCGCCCCTGGTTTGTAAGCCAATAAATGAAGCGTGAAGGGCCCCCCTTCAGTTGGGGCCCCAGACTAGAGTCCTTTTTGTTCTCCCCTGGTGGCAGCCCCGACACAGGGATTATGATTGCCCCATAGATTTGGTCCCCGATTGCCGTCTCCCCAAGGGTAAAATTTATAATCTTTCTGGTCCAAAGCGTCAGGCCATGAAAGAAACATTATACACCAGTCAGTCTGCAGAAAGGGTTTATCAGGCCACGCAGGTCACCAGCTGGCGCTGGATTCTAAAGATGGTGGTCTTAGACCTTGTATCAACCATCGTGAATGTAACACTATTACTGTAAAGAATCAGTATTCTCTGCCACTCATTCCCGATCTCTATAACCAGCTCATAGGAGCCCGGTGGTTCACCAAGCTGGATCTCAGGGGTGCATATAACCTAATCCGCATCAGAGAAGGAGATGAGTGGAAAACAGCATTTAACACTCCAGAGGGACACTATGAGTACCTAATAATGCCTTTTGGGTTGCCCTTTGCGCCAGCTGTCTTTCAGAACTTTGTCAATGGCATTTTCAGACGTATCTGTGGTCAATATGTGGTGGTCTATCTGGATGACATCCTGATTTATTCTCCTGACTTTATGCCACATGTCCAATATGTACACACTGTACTCCAAAAACTCAGGGATAACTCCTTATTTGCTAAACTTGAGAAATGTGTCTTTTTGCTGAAGAGCTTAATTTTCTGGGAATTACAATTGTGCTCAAAAGTTTACATACCCCGGCAGATTTTTTGCTTTCTTGGCCTTTTTATTTCAGAGAATATGAATGATAACATAAAATCTTTTTTTCCTCTCATGGTTAATGGTTGGGGGAAGCCATTTATTGTAAAACTACTGTTTTCTCTTTTTAAATCATAATGACAACCAAAGCATCCAAATGACCCTGATCAAAAGTTCACATACCCTGGTGATTTTGGCTTCTCCTCTTGGTAGATTGGAAGGGTTTTGGTCCTGAGGAGAGGTCAGGGGAGACCAAGGAGAATATTAATGCCCCTCTTCTCCTTAAGAGATTGCTGGAAAGGTGTGGTGTAAGGGGAATACTGTAATAGTATCCCAACACTGTCCTGCCATCTTCCCCCGGTGGAGATGCTGTCACTCTTATCTTCCTGATCTCTCAGTGGTGGCTTCTGCACCCCCGATTCCTGCCGCTGAGTCCCAGGACCTGCACATGCTGCAGAGGCCTCCTGAGAGTTCTCCTACGGCACGGGTGCATGTGCTCACCTTTTCTTAAAGGGCCAGTATGCCCTAACCCAGAAGTGTCTCTCAGCCTATGGATGAGAGGCACTAGGTATTTAAGATACCATACTCTTAAGGGAGGTGCCTGGGTAACATGGTTTATACATTGCTAGTTGACAGGTCTCTGGTTCTGCTGTTACTGTGCTGTGTAATGTATTTGTGTCGCCCAGGGTTATGGGGTACTTGGTCCCAGGCGGTGTATGACTGGGGAATGTCACTTTGGTGGCCGTTGCCCGGTCCCGTGCCCTGGGTCCTTTTTAGAAAGGGGGGTATTTACAGGGGATTAGAATAATGTTCACATGTGACGCCCCTTGCAGTGTTGCAGCTATGTGGATGGAGCCGCCGCTGCACAATGTCCACTACTGGGATCTGGTGTTTATGGCAGCCTGGATGGAAGGTCCTCCACAAGCAGGGCTGGGCCCCAGAGGGTAGGTGATGTGACGGGTGTCGGAAGAAGGTAGTCCACACAATAGGTTCAGTGCTACTAGTTCTTTACTCACTTTCTGGTGGTAACGGGTCACCCAAGGCCAGCTGGTTTCACCTTCGGGTCCCCTTTGTCCCAGTGCCAGTTAAGTAATCTGGTGCCTTCTTCCCCTGCACCTGTCTTTGGTTGGTGGGTCCCCGTGGCGTAGAGCTACTGGGGGTCCCCTCCTGGTAGTTTTCTACTGTAGTCCGTATGACGGTAGCGTGAACCCGGTGGGGTTGGAGTCTCTGGTCATGTCTCCAGTTCTCTCTTTGCTACTGAGTCCCGGACTTCAAGGTCAGCGAGGTCCTTGATGGTCCCTTTGTTGTGCAGGTGTTAACAGGCCTGCCTGGAGCTTCTGCCTGTCCTAGGGTCCTGTACCCCGTTGGTGCGTAGTTCTGGGAGCACTACACTGTTCTCCACCGGCAACTACCCTCCTAGGAACCAGGTTACTGTTCACTCCTAGTGCATCTGCTCACGTTCACTCTCACTGCTCACTCTCCACTGTCTCTCCTAGACTGACTACTGTCTTCCTGACTGTCCACAGTCTGCCCCTACCGCCTGGTCAACTAGTGGACTGGACTGGCTCTGACTCACCCACCCCAGGGCTATGGGACACCCGATGCCGGGCCGGACTAGTCCGGGGGACGTCAGTGGTGGCTGGGCCCGACTCCGTACCCTGGTGGGGTCAATTAATATGGCTGATGACTTGGGGGTGATTATAGTTTGTATTTTTCGTGACGCCACCTGTGGTTTGCGGCTATTAAGCCGCCGCTGCTGTATGGGGCCTCCGGGGCTGGTGGAATGGCAGCTTGCATGGTCCTGCTCCCCACAGGTGGAGCGGTACCCCGGGGCACAGTTGGTGCTTGTAAGTGTCTATGCAGTGATGGAAGTCTATGCAGATGAAATAACAGAGGCAACACCAGGGGGTGCAGTTTCAAGTTGTTTACTCACAGTTCCTGAGTTGAAGCACACTGGTCCCTTTAGGCTGCTGGAACCCACTGTCAGGAACCTCCGCCAATCCCGGGTAGATCTGAGAATAAAAGCCGGTGCACCCTTCTACTGTGTTCCTTTCTTCAGCTGACTTCTAAGCCTTGCCTTTACTGGCTGAACCTGACTCGGCCTCCACTACAGCCTCCTGGCCAGGGGCTTGCCTGTCGGTAATTTACCACCTTTCTAGAGGTTCTGCTGTGGCCTGTGGCCCGGGGAGCTTGCAGCTTTCCCTGGGCCTCGGTTTTTACTTTTGGAGATGACTTTTCCTCCTCCAGTTTCTAGGGACCGTCCCCTGTCTGCAGCTTGATCCCTCCACCGATGTTTCTGTGGAACAGGCCACCAGCTTGAAAGCTCTATTGTGGCCCTGGAATCCCTTCTGTTCTGCAGTGGTGTCACCTGGACCTACTGGGTCCCAGGGTCTTCACCAGGAACTCAGCTTTCTTCAGACTTTTCTTGAGGTAACTACCTCCTTCTCCTTCTCCTCACAGTCTTCACTCTCTCACTCCCTGAGGTAAACTGAAACTAACTGATTCCTGCTTCTACTCTAACACTAGCTGTTGGCTTCTCACACCCACCCTATTGCTAAGCTACCACCCTATGGGAGCAGGGATGGGTCTTACGGCCCCTCCCAGCATGCAGCATGGGAGGGTTTCTGCCACTGTCCCTGGTCCCTGTGTGTACCTAACAATGGGTGTAGGGCAGATTTGCCTGTGGACCGGCGTTCACTCCTTACCTTACCCAGGATGGGACATCACACCGCTGGATGGGGTGCAATGTTCTTGTGGCGACGGAAGCCTCAGGGGCACCACAGCTCCACCTTTAGGTGGCCATCCATTGGTCCAACCCTAGCCTTGTACCATTCTATAGGGGATTGTTGGGGAAAACTGGTATTACCTGGAGTGTTTGTGTGTTACCGGAACTGGTATTCTGGGGCCCTAGGGGGTAGGCCCTGCATCCTAGTGGGGTTGCAGTACCTTGTAGCTCCCTGATGGCTTCAGGGGCGCTATATATTACTGATACTTTTCTGTGTTCCAGTGCATGACGTTTCTGTTGCTGATACTTCTACCCACACTGGATGCTGCTGCTGCATCCATTTACCCTGGCTGCACCTATGATATCAGTCATTGTGGCTGCATCCATCTATCCTGGCTGAATCTACAATACTGGCCATTGGTGCTTCATCTACTATCACAGACCATCTGTGCCCATTGCTCTGCGTCAACTGTGGGGGTACCAAGATCCCTTTGGTGGCTACCTACCAGCACTAGCCTATCTCCAACACCTTTGGCTTTAGCAAAGACTCGGTAGCCGTACAGGTACGCTCCTCCAAGTCAGAGATCGGTGCCTTGGTCTAGTGAGTGCTCTATCCCTTTGCTTGAGTCATCAATCAATACAAGGGCCCTGTATTGAAGTGAGGATGGAAGGGTTCATATATCACGGGATTTTGGCCAACAACCTCCCTCCTGAGGAAGAGAATTGAAGAAAATGGGTCATGACTGGATCTTCCAGTATGACAATGACCCGAAACACACAGCCAGGGCAAAAAAAGGAGTGGTTCTGTAAGAAACATTTCAAGATCCTGGAGTGGCCTAGCCAGTCTCCAGGCCTGAACCCAACAGAAAATCTTTGGGGGGAGCTGAAACTCAATGTTGCCCAGCAACAGCCCCAAAACTTGAAAGATCTGGAGAAGATCTGTATAGAGGAGGGGGCCAAAATCCCTGCTGCAGTGTGTGCAAACTTGGTGAAGTACTAGAAGAAACATCTGATCTCTGTAACTCCAAACAGAGGTTTCTGTACCAAATATTAAGTTCTGTTTTTCTATTGTATCAAATACTTATTTCATGCAATAAAATGCAAATTTATTATTTAAAAATCATACAATGTGATTTTCTGGATTTTTTGTTTATTCTGTCTGTCACAGTTGAAGTACAATAAAAATTACAGACCTCTCCATTATCTGTTGGCGGAAAAACTTGCAAAATCGGTAGTGTATCAAATAACGTATTTTTTGTTTGAAAAGACGTACCGGATTATAAGACGCACCCCAAATTAAGAAATAAAAAAGGTAAAAAAAGAAATGGGGTCCGTTTTATACTCCAGTGTTGTCTTACCGGAGAGGGATGGCAGTGGTGGTGGAGCGGGGTCACAGGAGGCAGAGGCTGTGCTGGTAGTGGTGGAGAGTCTGTCCTGGCAGTGGCAACGGGTCAGTGTTTGCAGCGGTGGCAGCTCAGTGCTGGCGGTGGTGGCGTGTCAGTGCTCGCAGCGGGTCTGTGCTCACGGCGGAAGCAGCAGTGGTTGTGTGGTGGAGTAGGCCAGTGTGGAGAGTGTCCCAGAAATGGCGCCAGGAGTGGCACGGGTGCAGAAGGAGCTCTCATCCAAGAGCTCCATCTGCGCACGCACTAACTCTGGGCGCTGTCATTTGAAGCCCAGACCATGGACAGAGCATCTGACTCACCCACCAAACAGCCAACGCAGCTTCCGCTGCCAGCACAGCCACCACAGTCTGCACAGACAGCTGTCCGCCTGCACAGAGTGGCAGCCAGCAGGCCACCCGCCCACCCGCACAGAGAGGCCGCTGGCTACCGTCACAGAAAGGTAGCCGCCCGCACGCACCGACAGAAACCTTTCTGCCCGCACAGACAGGCACCCGGCCGCCCGCACAGAGAGCCGCACAGACAGCCTGCGCCAATTCTCCACCTTCCAGTAAGCTATACTGTATTCGGATTTTAAGACGCACCTCTTATTTTAGTCCCAAACTTTTGGAAGGAAAAGTGCATCTTTTAATCTGAAAAATATGTTACTTATTTTCCCTACTGTATGTCTTCCGTACAATTTTTAAACTGACAAAACGTAGTGAAATGAAAATTTCCACTGTGTCTTATTAATTACAATATATTTATTTACCAAAACAAATAATTTCATTACTAAATTCTAGCTGTAGACTCTCTATGTATGTTAGTAACGCCTCATAGGGGTCTCGGGATCCTGCAAAATAACAATAAATATTTGTCTGTTTATTCTACGCCCTAATCTGCATAGTGCACATCTATAATAAATCAATATCTGCCTATATTATTGATTTAAAATTATTCCTTTATACATTCAGGCAAACAACGCTCTGCACGGAGCCATGTCAACACGATTTCCTCCATTCTTCAATCTGTCCCTTTGCACATGGTAATTGTTATTGTTTGGTGTTATTAGCTATTCTTGACAGCCATCTGCAGCTACTGACCAGATCTATTTACAGTGCGGTACGCAGGCTGGTATTAGACCATGCAGCTGCGCAATGACAGGCAAGATGTCAGTTTACTAAAATTCTGTATGACATTGGTCTATAAGCCATGAGAAGTAAAGTAAAATAAGTTTAATCCAAAGTTCTTGGGTGTTCATAAGTAGAGTTCCATGTGCAATTTCTATTAAAGGGGTTACCCAAGAACATTTATCACCCATACACAGGATGGATTAGTTATAAATGTATAATGATTAGTGTTTTGACTTCTGGGACTCCCTTCGATCACAAGGACGGTGCTCTTGTAACCCCAAAGGAAAGGAGCAATTATGAGTGGGCAATGCCAGTCCTCCATTTATTTACTATGGGTCTTTGAGTCTGGTAGTGCAGATGTTTGACCATGTAGAGTAGACAGTAAATGGAGCGGTGGTAACACATGAGTACAAAGGCAACATGTTCTTGGTATCAGTGTGGATCCTAATGATCAGACCCCCTTTGGTCAGGTGATGATAAATGTTTGTTTGGTAACCCTATTAATGGCAAGACAATCTAAGCAGATCAACTATTTTTTTGAATTTATCAATCACATTGTCAGTATAAAGGGGTATCCTCAAGTTGTCTCTTGAGCAGTTCAGAGCACTGCCACCTCCTTACGGTTTCCTCACTTCCTGATTTCTGGCAGGGTGGTCTCTCCTCCTTGAGTGACAGCTCTGGTGAACAGAACTCTAGTATTAGTAGAACTATAAAGTCCAGCACAAGCTCTGTTATAACACATTTAGCTATCAGTGGTTTGTCCTGAGCTTACACTGCAACACTGTGTTTACACATGGACATTAGTGATGAGCAAACCCGTGGATATTCAGGGTCGTTGAACCAGCACAGACTTAAAAAAAAAAGCAGGTTTGGCAAACGAACTTTACTCCGAACTTGACACTCGGTTGTGCAGCCTACATCAAACCTTCAATTAGTAGTGGGAGGCATCTATGAGATACCCCCATTACTAATCCTGTAAGTAAAGAGAAATAAAACCCAAACGCCAAAAAAATCCTTTATTTGAAATAAAATACACACACCCTCTTTCACCCCTTTATTACACCTAAAACATCTTGGAGATCCATTGTAATCCATACAAGGTCCCATGACGATCCTCACCACATCCAGAGGCTGCATAGGGCCAAAGCATGTCCGCTCTCTGCAGGATCTGGAAATCACTGAGACCCGAGGGGGACCCAGCTGTGAACAGGTGACTTCACTCAGTTCACCAGAGTACAAATCTACTTTCTCATGGTGTGACCTGAGGTGAACTGACTGCTGGACTATCATACTACGGGACACAAACATGACCCGTAATCCGACAGTCCGGCAGCGGTTTCAACTTTCACTGAGGGCAGCGAGGGAGCCCCTATTGTGATCTCTGGTGACCTGACTGTTGGACTGTCGGATTGCGGGTCACAACCATGTCCCATAGTCCAATAGTCCGGCAATATCATTGGCTCCTCTCACCCTGAAATACCAGCCCCCATCTCTCTGCTTTACCATGGCTGATTATAAAAAATGGGGGTACAGTACACCTTTTTTTATTATTTATTTAAATAATTAAAAATAAAAATGCTGTATGATCCCCTGTATTTTGATATCCAACCACGGAAAAGCTCACAGGTGGGGGCTGCAGCCTGTAGCTGTTGTTTTACATGCACTGACTATCAAAATAAGGTGGGAGTTTAGGTCATTTTTTATAGTGTTTTTTCTGGCCAATCACAGCCATGCCACTACTTGACATAGCTGTGATAAGGCTAGAAGTACCCACACCGGAAAAGCTTGCTGATTAGCTGGTCTGCAACCTTTCAACAAGCTTTATTTGGCTGAAAAACCCAAACAGAAATTGGACATACAGGTAAAAGTCTGTGTTTGGGTCTGGGACCCAGACATCTGGTGTCTGGTACAGACCCGGAACATCTTTATAGTTCGGGTTCGATCATCCATAACACATCTGAGCAAAAACACAGCTCCAGATATAAGAGCAGAGAGCCAAGTTAGTTGACCTGCTCTGAAATTTGCTAGGCTTTTGATTTAAAACTGCATTTCTTCAGAAAGATGAGAGGGAGAGGAAAGCAGGTCAGCAGATAGCTGCTGTATAGAGGTCAATGGGCTGGAGAGTAGAGATGAGTAATCCTGATCGGCAAAGATCGGAAAAAGTTAAAATCTTTGGCCAGATCGGATAGAACATAGGAACATTTAGTGTAAAAGTCGGCGCTCTTGCCAAGGATCGGTAACTGTAATTATGGCAAAAACCTTCCTCTCCCTACCCATCACATCCATGTCAAGTATTGATATGGCTGTGAATAGCCACTGTAAAATAAAAAGGAAGCAAAAGGGTTAAAGCACTACATAGCAAGTCTCCCTGCTGCTGCAGCGCTACTTCCGAGTCCAATGATTATCCCTTATCCATATTTACTGGTTTCCCCTTTCGCCGGCGACTCTGATTTGCTGCCTTTGGACCATGCCCCCACCCTCTGAGAAAGCGCCTGTGATTGGTTAGAATCACACACGTTATATGTGTCCTTTTACTGGTGTAAAATAAATACAGAAAACAAATGTGGTAGGGTCCTTCACTGTATAGATACCAGCACAGATATAGCCATGGCTACAGGCTGCAGACCACAGCCATGCGCATATTATGACTGTGTATTAAAATAAGAGGAAGTACATGTTTTTTGTTTTTTTTTTAAATATTTAAATAAATGATTTTTAAAAAATCGGCCTTCAGTCCCCCCAATTTCGATATTCAGCCATGATAAAGACCGACAGCTGGGGGCTGGTATTCTCAGGCTGGGAAAATTCATGGTTATTGGGGGGCCCCCCAGCCTAAAAATAGCAGCCTGTAGCTGCCCAGTGTTGCTGCATCCATTAGATGTTACAGTTCCGGCACTTTACCAGGTTTTCCTGATTCCTCTGAACCAATATGATCCTTGGCAGGATTGCTCATCTCTACTAGAGAGAATTGACAGGGATGTTAAGAGTTAACCCCTCTGCTAGAATTGAACTACTGCATCCTCTCACTGAGCACTAGAGGCTCTATAGAAACCAGTTGTATACTATAAAAGATAAACAAATTATTGCAGTAGAAAGACAACATATAGAAAAAGCAAGTCAATTGCAATCTTGCTTACTTTCATTCTGCCTAATTAAAGCAATTTAACAATGTGTGAACACTTTTTAAAGCAGCTATGCCAGGTTTTCTATGTTCCTTTAACTGAGGATACTATAGGATAAAGGGTAGTGACACTTAAGTTTATATTATTTCTGTGATTTGTTTCAGTATTTTCATGTTAAAATCTTAGCATAAGTCAGTTAGTCCTTATTGACAGCCTTTCCTATTAAATTTATCTACAAGAAGAGCTGCCAATCACTCTCTAGGGGTTGGGGGAAGCAGTATTCATAGGCAACAGGCCAATTACTTTTTGGATAAAAATAATCAAATTATAGAACACTATACAGTATATTCCTAAACTCAACCTCTCTGTTGATCTTTATTGTGTCATAAGGTAGGGTAGTGTTGGAGACCTAACCTATCAAGTTTATGTTAGCTTCAATGGATCTAATAATTTAGTCTACTACCGTTTTTTTTTCCAAAAATAAGACACTGTCTTGTATTTTTTTTGCTTTCAAAAAGCGCTAGGGCTTATATTTGGAGTAGGTCTTATTTTTGGAGAAACATGGTTGGCAGTAAGTTTACCTCCTCCAAAGAGCAGACTCCCCCTTGCCAGGAGACTCATACTTACCGGACCCCGGATGTCTGCATGGCTCCCAGGTCCTCCCTGGGATCTCCAACGGGCCCTCCCAGTAGGTATGCTGCATGCCGTCCTCCCCTGCTTCTGGCTAACACACTCACATCAGATCACACACACATTGGATCACACACACAATCACCAATCATATCGCACACACACTCATTAGTCACTCACCACATCCGGCAGTACAGAATGCCTCCGGCCACAGGGAAAGATGCAAGGAAGTTACGCATCGCAGGTCACGTAAGCATTCCATCCGCAATTGCAGGTCCTTGCGTTCCCCCGCACTGTCTCAGGATTCTCTGCCGGACAGGAGAAATCAGTATCGCTGGATGTGGTGACTGTGTGTGTGTATATCTGTGTGTATATCTGTGTGTGTGTGTGTGTGTGTGTGTGGAATCTGATGGGTGATTGTGTGTCTGATCTGATGTGTGTGGGTGTGCGATCTGATGTGTGTGGGTGTGCAATCCACTGCAGGTCCTCCCATTCGGCATCTGGTGAGTGTGATTGCGGGGTGTCTGTTGTCTATAATGAAGTGTCTTGCAGTATTTTTAACTTTTTTAGCTGCACGGACACTTCTTTATTGAACCGCAACTAGGGCTTATTTTCAGGGAAGGGCTTACATTGAAGCCTTGCTCCGAAAATGCTGAAAATCCCTGCTAGGGCTTATGTTGGGTGGAAGTCTTATTTTTGGAAAAGCACGGTAGGTCTTTCAGTCTTTTAAAACCAGAAAATACAAAATTGATTATAGAAAAATAAAAATATCTCATTGTAATCAACAGTGGTAAAAAAAAAACACCAAAAAACATAAATAATATATTTATATAAAGAGTAAAAAAACAATATTAACCACATAATACAACTAGATTTCATGAGAATTGTTTTTCCTCCTTCCTATAGAGCTGTTTATATTCTCAGACCTTCCTAACCATTAATCTCTTTGCCTGTGGAGTGTTCTGTGTATTTCCGAAACCCGGCTGCACCTCTACCAGTATGACACTATCTCATATTAGACTCCGTCTCAGAGGCTCAGTATGAATATTAGACTTTTCGCTGACATATTAAAGGATTTTCTGCAGTTATCAAGGGAAAAACCCAGTTTGCTGGATTTTTTTTTTCAAGTTTGGTAAGGTTAGTGATTTCATGAGATAATACTCTGATATCTGCTTTACAGAGAGAAAAACAGACCAGTCCTTGACTTCGGGAGCCAATAAATGTTTTAAAGAAACAGTGAGTGGGTGGCGGGTGTGAAAATGTTTCGCAACTGCAAACAGCAACCCTGTTGTGAACCAAACAGCTGTGTTCCAGGCACAGGTGTGCTCATACAACGGCACTTATTCATCCCTCTATTCTGCATTGGCCAGGTTTACAAAGACACAGCTGACCACATAATAGGGGAGACATGCTAACTCTGAGCTGTGCTGGGATCTGTGCATTATAACATGTAAACAAAAAATGCATTATTCACCATAGTGCTGGTTAGAGCAAAAATCTGTTCCTACAAGTACTGATAACTTCATGTCCTGATACATAAATCTCGATATGACTGACATTTATCAGATGAGATTTCCTTAGTGTGTTGGAACATATTGATTTTTGTTATTGCACAAGGTTACTGTGCATTTCGGTTCGATGACGGATCGTAACTAGTTTTGGATGAGCACTAAAATGCTTGAATGCCTGTTACTCCATTGGAGGAGGTCAGATGCTCAGATGAGCTCAATGCGAGTAACGAGCACTATGGAAGTTAATGATTGGGCAGTTCAGGTCTACCCCGCATACAGAAACTTGGCACTCAAAATAAATGTGAATAGTGGTCTTATATTGAGACCTTCATCTTCGTCTATGTGGACATTGTGTCATACCTGACTACGCCAGTTGCCATGTTGCTATACCTTCTGAGGACCGCCTGCACGCACACTGATGAAGGTCTTTGACCGAAACGTCTGTGCTTGTGCTGGTCCTACAAGTTCTTCTCAATAAAAGACCACTATTCACATTTATTTTGAGTGCCAAGTTTGTACATCTGCTTGAGACGGTTTTAGAACCTACTTGAGCATTACCCCAGAAGTGCCGTGTGTATCAACTCACTATGCCCACATACAGCCAGCCAGGATTTTTTTTGTTTTGTGTTTTTTTTCCCACTATGTCCAAGAACAATTTTTATCCCTCTGGAGAGGCATTCAGAGACAACGACTGGATCTCACTGGGGTGCCTGCACACATCATACAGTGAAGCAAGCCTGTTCATTGTGGTTGTTGCCTCATGTATGAAACCTCTAAGCACCGCAACTACCCATGTAAAAGGGTGTAAGACTCAGCTGCCCCAGAACTGCCAATCCACTAGTAAGAAATGCAATGTTTGAAGTTCATGTTATGGTGTAATGTGTTTAAACAGCCACTAGGTGCCCACAATGTGTATGCTGCTTCCCTGGTACTCCCCGGGCTGAAGGGAGTTAGTGAAAGGGAAGAGCTTAGTTTGAAAAAAACAGTTAAGAAGTCAGTTAGTGGAAAGAAAGTTCCTGCGGAAGAGGAACAGACGACGTCTGTGAGAGACGTGATGGAGGAAAACCCCAATAACTCTAATTTGGCGTGGACTTCTGAGTCGAATCCTGGTGAGACCCAGGTGGTGAACATTCCCTGGAGGATACCTAATGAACCTCCTCAGTCAACAGAAGGTCAGTAGGCCCTTGAGAGAAGAGTAGGTCCTGACTGACTGGAAATACTGTTGTTTCTGCTGTGAACAATGAAGCTGAAGGACAGGTGGAGGAGCTTAGGGACCTCAACGGGAGCCTAAGTACCAGGGAAGCGGTTGATCGGCAAAATGTACGAACTATCTGTTGCTAATTGTAACCCCTTCAGGGAACAAGATTGTGCCTGCCTCAGGCGAGATAAGAACCAGTGACTGTGTCTGTGCTTGTGACGCATGAAGAAAAAGTATGCTTATTACTGCATTGTACTGTAAAGTGGCGATCGGGTGCAGAGAAAGAACACTGGGTTATGCTGTAGCCGAACAGCAGGCTCTGCCACGACTAACAGGGCCCCTTATTGTACCTTTAACACATGTGCACCCTAATGCTCAATTGAATACTGAGCAGTGTCGGGCACGTTCGCCCATCACTAATCTTAGTGCATGAGTTGGCTGCAGCTCTCCAGACCCGAGCATAACAGCTTGATATATTTCTATGAAAAAAAATGAGATGTGAATTTGACATGGTCTTGGTTTTGTGTAGAGATGGCGTGCAATCTGCTGAAATGTAAGTGGAAAGCCCATGGTAACCCATCTTATCTCACCAATGCCAATGCTTTTGATATAGTGTTGCAAATCGAAGCATATGAGGGCACTCTAAAGTTGGCTATAAACTTACCATGTATGGATGTGTTTCCTATAGGGAAGGTAAAACAAACAACTGTCTGACAGGCACTTCTGGCAGTGGATTATCTCCAGTAGGAACAAAGGATTTCTTTTGATTTAATGGCCTCCTGCTTGATCTTGAGCCATGGTGACTTCGTGAATGAATGATCTGTAGGAAGATTGATCTTGCAAAAGTCTTTATAGGTCAACTGGGGTCTTTTTTTTTCCCCCATTACTTTTATTGTGTTAAGCCATGAAATTGCTGGTCTTCATCTTCACCTTGTTCCTTCTTTTCTTTTGACCATGATTTCCAAGTTTTAGTTTGGTGATCATTGCTTTGAAGGACATGTCTGGTTTGATTTGTTCCACAATTGATTTTTTTTTCTTCTTCTTGCCGTCTATCAAATAGACATGCTGACATACAACATGCCTAATCGTTTTTTATCACTGTCATCTGTTGTCCGGGTAAAGGCGGGACATCACCATTCACATTGAACAGTAGGCAAGTGCTGCCAAAATCGGAGAGTTTACCCAATTTACATCAAAGAGAACTGGGCACCTCAGATTAAGTAATTTCTGGATGTGAGAAACTATAGGCTACGCATTATTATTGTTGCATCGTTTCTATTTCTAAGGGCACTTGGTCTTTAATAACACAATTGTATGACTTAAATGTGTACAGTTTATTCCTCGGTATTTCTGTATATGATTCACAGGAAGGAAGTGGTACTAAGACAGATGTTACTCAAGTGTATAAAAGAATATACGATGTTTTTTGTGTTAATGGTGAAATCCCACCTATCGATGTGGAAATTTAAAAAATATACAAGTGCTGTATTTAAGGGTTTTTTTGTCTTTTTTTTAATTGTTGTTTCACATTTCCCTAAAAGGATTTATCTGGTGGGTAATTTTATAATTTTTACAGGAGGATTAGAATGATGCCCACTTCTCACATTCTGACACTGCCTTGTCTCCCTGTGGTACCTATTTCTAGCGATGGTGACGGCATCCTGACCCCGGGGACAACCCCTACGATAGAGCTCGTATGATCAGTCTAGGGCTGCCCTTTTTATTTAACGGGAACCTGTCACCAGGTTTTCCACATATAAATTATGTCCAGCATCTTTATGCCCTATTTCACAGCATTCTAAAATGCTCCAATCCACTATGCAATGCACAAAAAAGACCTTTTATTATACTCATAGATGGCACAGTCCAACCTGATGGGCATCTCTGGTCTTGATCTGGCCCTTCCACTCTTCTTACGATCGTCATCCTCCTTCCCTGTTCCATGTGGTTGTTGCAACCTACGTCATTTACACAGTGTCCTCTATTGCTCTCTTGCACTGGTGCACTTTTTTCTGCCGGCTTTACCTGTCGGTCATCAGTGCTCTTTGGCCAAACGCTACAGCAGCCTTCAACACTGCAGAGAGACAAAACACCTGTGCAGCAGCGTGACGGGGACGCTGTGTGGCTGACGTAAGAAGCGTCATACACAGGCAGGAGGATGGTGATCATAAGAGGCCCCGGATCAACACCATAGACACACATCGGAGTGGACTGCCTTGTCTGTGAATATAATTTTTTGTGCCTCGCATTTTTTGTGCCTTGATTAGGGACATATATACAGTATTGTAGTATGCTGTAAAATAGGGCTTACAGATGCTGTCCCTACTTTACATGGTTAACAGAAAAAAAAAATCCTAAAAATTACAAATGTATTAAATATGGTTTAAAAACACAATTGCGCTTTTTAGGGTGCCCACCTCCGCAGCAATGTAGGGCCATCTGTTAGGGACATTCACAGTATTTGCATATTGTATACGTTTACTCTCACTCCCTTACATCGACTGGTTTCCTGTCATTACCTTTTTAATGGAGTTTTTAATTGATATCTTCACTTTTTGTGTTTTTAAAGGATATTTAATACATTTCTAAGTTTTAAGATTTTTTTTTCTGTTAACCAACTTTTTGGATTCCTCCCATATTGTTAATTGTTAGACTCCCTACTTTATAGGGGTAAAACCTGGTGACAGGCTCCCTTTAAGAAAACAGAGGGCGGTCACATACAGGTCATTTTACGAAATAGCATTAATTTGGAAAAATACACAGAGGTGTCCTTGATGCCATGCAAAGGCCCCATTTTCTATCAGAACTTCCAAGCTGTGAGATCCTGGAATTCAGAATGGGATCCTGCAACTTTATACAATCCCATTCACTGTCAAAGTGTAAGATTTCACGCTTTAGAATTCTAGCTTACACTCTGAAAAGTTAGAAATTTGTGAACAATGCACAAAAAAAAATGCAACTTTTAGTGTTTTCCAAAATGAGGGGAGCTGGTGATGAGCCAGGGGATGGAGGTTGGCACTGGTGGCCACACAAGCTCATCAATAATGGGGTAGATTATGCCAGAAATGTTATTCCAGTTATAGCACAGTGCCTGGAGGCAGACGCCATTGACAAGTTGCACTAAATCTTTAGGTGGTGTGCACAATCTAAAAAAATTAGCGCATGTTATTCCTACACACCCATCATTAAAAATGGCATATAAATAATGTCTAAATTATTCAAGGCCATAGTGTCTGATTTTTAGTAACAAATGTAGTGGTGCTCAAGGGATAGATAATCTGTACAAGAAAGCAATGTTTTATTATGGTTTCTGGTTTTGGCAAAAAGCCTAGTCATAGTAAACTCCTATATTATAATGGATATTAGGAGAGATGGGTGTTACACACCAAATCAGAACTGTTTTGAACATTTGTAAACATTTATTTTTCCTGTTCCTAAGGCAGTTATTGTATGCTGAAACCATAAGATCCAGTGACCAGTCCGGGTGTGGGACTGTTATAGACAAAATATGCCAAATAATCCAAATAATTAATTATATGTCCTTTTATCTGATCCAATAGTCTGTAACGCTTGCCTGGATCCACAGACTCAGATGGGCTGTAATGGACAGGCTAGAGGGAAGCCACTTACCAAGCAGGACCCCCAGAACCCTGAAACCCTTTAACCCCTATACAGAGATTTGGAATTACACAGGGCCCCGGAGATCACTACCTGTGGAAGGCTGCAGTCTGAGAGAGTAGTCATCAGGCAGGGTCAAACCAGGAATTGCGGAACAGGGACAGAATCGGCAGGCGAGGACGTAATCAGAGACAAACCGCGGTCAAAACCGGATCGGGCAGCGAGGTACAAAAAGAGCAGGCAGGAGGGTAGTCAGGAAACAAGTGGTAATCACCACATGAAATCACAGCACAGGAAGATACAGGAGCCAGAATTTTCAGAACTATCTCTGGCAGAGGTCAGCAGACAGGAGGGGCATTAAAAAGGGTGTGGTGTCTTCCCATAGGCTGTAGCTGAATGATGGTACTTCAGGAAACCCAGACCAGTGGATGAGCGGAGCCTGCGCCCACCGGCGCCGCTGGCATCGACTCCTCTCCCATCACCAGCACTATCCACAGCAGGAACACGGCGTCACCTGGCGATCGGAGTAGAAGTCGATGGAGCTGACTCCGGTGGTGACGTAACATAGTTGGGGTAGAATAAAAGTGATGAGTAGAGATGAGTGGATCCGTGGAAGTTCAGGTTTGCTGGGTTCAGCTGGACTTTAGATAAAGTTCAGTTGGGAACCCAGGCTTGACCTGAACTTGATCCCAGAGCTCAAACCTCATTGAAAGTCAATGATTGGGCAGTTCAGCTCTCCGCCCAAATTCATCTAGCCATAAACAGAGCACTTCCAGGGGAGGGAAAGTTGTTTTTTGGTTTTTTTTGTACACACTACATCCAAAAACTTTAAGTACCCAGGGCAATAGTTGTCGGCGAGGGACTCTTGCTACTCTCCACTTGTAGCTACTGCAGTATCACTACAGTTAGGACCATTCAGAGAGAGCCCACAACAGAGTCTACAAACTTCTTTCACTATACTTCCAGATAACTTCAAACACAGTTTTTCACACCACATTATGCTTCCGTTTTCCACTCTAACACAAATCGGCTCTCATGGTATTAGGCATTTTCTTATTCTTAATCACAGAAGCCACTACAGAGTCATGGGATAGTGGGTGGTATTGCATAAGGGTCCAGGTGTAACACTATGACTGCTCACGTCGAGCATTGCGTTGCTCTTTTCAGAGCTGCTCGTATCCCTCAGCCAGGTGGCCTTATCACTCCCTAGGTCCTTGTTTTACACTGGCCAAAAACTGTCTCCGCTCTTCTCACAGGCTTGCTGGTAGGGGTCCTCCTTATCTGTTGCCTCTGGAGAGTTACCCCTGCCTTTCCATTTCTGGTCACATGTTTTTCCCCTACTCCTGTCCCTGCTTGGTTTTTATCCTCTCCTGCCCTACACACTACACTCCCTCAAATATTAACTACACCTCCCTATGTAAACCCATACTCTACTACCCCTACCTGCCTGGCTAAGCTCAAAGGTAACCTGTCACCAGTATGTATGTTATGTATAAACTTCAACCACCACCAGTAAGCCTTCATATTCAGCATTCTAAAATGCTGTATATAAGTCCTCAAGCCATGGAAAAGTCAAAGAACGCCAGCGCATGTGCACTACAATACATTGCTGCTCAATCAGTAGGTCAGAGAGAAGTGCGCATGCGCAGAAGAGCAATGGAGGACACTGTGTGGATGACATAGTACACGCCACACAAAGCGGGGAAAGAAGACAGCAATTGCAACAAGATAGGAGGCCAGTGATGCCCATTAGGTGGGCTGCCCCATATGTGAGTATAATATAAGGTCTGTTTTATGTTGTACAGATCGGCGTTGGCTCTTACTGTATATACAGTATTCAAGAATGCTGCATATAAGGGCTTACTGGTTGTCATATCAGTTTATATGGGAAAGACCTGAGACCTGGTGACAACAGGTTCCCTTTAACCCTTTCTTGCCACGGGAAATATTACCATATTCAGGGGAAAAAAGTGACCTCTTGTGGCCAGCCTTTGTACTGCGGCTCACATAAGCTCAACCCCCTGATATACTATACATCACAATAACATTGCTATATCCCACACTACACTACACCTTATACTATACTGCATAGTAAATACATTAAACTACATATTAAGACCATTCATGTTGTTGGGGGGAGGGGGGTACATGACTATAGGTCACCCTCTTACAACAGAACTTTATTCTTTATATTGGAAACAAATAGACTGTAATATTGTAGTGATCTATAGGATGTTAGTCAGTTCGGACACATTGTGTATAGATATCTATTTAGTTAGAAGGGCACGGTATTTCATGTCTCTTCAAGCAGTTTAATAATTTTCTTTTCATTGAAGGCATGAGAAAATATCTTCCTCTATTTTTCTAAAATACCCCATTTCTTTTTAACTTCGCCTCATCTCTGCAACAGCTGTGCTAAGGGCCCGCTATTTTAGTTTTACTTGTGTGCTATGGCGTTCTTCCTTTGGCTTTTCTTCTTTCTCTGATAAATAACAAACCACAGCTGGTGCAGCTATTTTTTCCGTTTGTCTTTTCATTTTCAGACTTTCACTCAAAAGGTAAAACAATGGTAGTTCTGGGGACCTCTCATTAAAAAGAGAAAGAAGAAATAACATTGGATATGGAACTGAGAAGTTATTTCTTTGTCACTTAATCATATTCTTGTTATTCAGTGTAATATGTGTAACAGTACATATGTATAAAGGATGTTTGGGGATATGAAGCGTATTACGTAAAGGTAGAATTTCACAGTTTGATGGTATCACAAGTGCTGTCTACCACACATGCCTGTTGTCACGTGGCTGTAGTGGTTATGTATGGTAGATGACAGTCAGTGATTGGTTGCAGCTGTGGAAGACGACACGTCCTGGCTGCAGCCAAGCAAACAGTGACCGTCGTGGATGACTGGAGCGGCAACCCTGGTATGGTAAGTAGGAGTTCATAGCTCAGCAGGAACGGACATATCATTGGTGCAGCCTGTGCAGCCGCATAGGAGCCCAAGAGGTAAGGGGGCCATTTCTACCTCCAAAGCAGATGAAATTCTGCGTTTTGATGAATTATTGGACTCAAAACGGCCCGTATACTAGAATCGCAAGTGTAGCTGAGTACTACAAATCCAATTTATTAAGAATGGCATTTTTTATGCCCTTTTTTGTTGGAACTCAGCTGGAAGAAGTTCCACCAAAAATTGCATACAAAATGCCAATCTTAATGAATCGGACTACTCAAAACCTTTTTACTCTAAGCGTTTGGTGAAAATACTTGATGTAGGGGACCTCAAATCTTTTGTTATTTTAGCCCTTCCCCATTTGTCTAAGTTTTTTTCTGATCATGCAAAACGTTTTTAAACAGCTGCAGGACATTTATAAAAGGATCTTGCTTCTGAAATATTATTAACTTGCATTACTATATAGCACACCTCCGGCCCGCTGTAGATCGGTCTTCTTTGGTCTTTGAATAAGTCTCTGATTCGTATCATACAGCACTGATAAGGCCTTACATTATGATGCTGGGTACCGAATATCAACAATGTGCGTCACTCCATACAGTTACTTAAGGCACATACTTTGGTATCAAATCCCATGTGAGGCTAAGTCAGTGCAGAAACATCTGAGATGAAGACTTCTGAAAACTGAAAAATACTAATCTGAAGTCATATACAAGTTATATAGTCATATACAAATGGGCGCCCTGTGCCTAGTTGCTACAAATAATAACTACATGTGTATTTCAATCTGTATAACATGTATTGTCAGCTTTAATGAATGTGGTTTTCTCTGCTATGCACTACAAACACGCATTTGCCCACATTCCCTTATTGGGGCTGTTCACCTGAGATAAAAAAACATAGCTTGTGTGTGCACCATAGAAGGAGAAAGCCGAGAAGCTGAGGTGTGAGGTAAATTCAAAGAGTAGACAGTTGGAGTTGAAGTCAGCGTGAAGTGAGAGTAATATGGAGACGGTCCTGTCCTGAGGTAACTACTAAAACCTCTGGAGGGGCCAGCTACACATTGGCAGGGTATCAGTCCCTAGGCCACCAGGACTTTCAAGGTCAGTGGCAAACTGAAAGACTGCTATTAGCTTTTTTAAAAGGAGCAGTAAATTGCCTGGGAGCTCAGTGACACGTTTGAGTCTAGAAACTTTTTCTAAAAGAAATAGTGTGGTTTTTCTTCAAGATGCTCACTGGAAGGGATTAAAGATCCAGAGTAGTCTTGTCTTGGAAAACTCAGGACTTCAAGACACCTGTTCCCAGGTAGGAAAGTAGTAGGAGGAGGAATATACTAACACCACACAGCAAAAAAAAAAAACACTCATTAGGGTAGGAAAAACCACCATTATTGTTAATGCTGTGAGAAATGTTCTGGAACATTCTGCAGAGCTCCTTGTCCTGTCTGTGGCTGTATTATCTCTGCTGCGCCATCCCTACCTCAAAATCCCCAGGAACAAGCCCTAGTTGGTGGGGTGAGGGGACAACCCTCTGGCATTGCGCATCACCACTTAACTCCTGGAGACCTCCAGCAGTGCCCAGCCATACCAAAGCCAAACATCCCAACTGGTGTCACAAACTTTTTGTTTATTTTATTTATTTCATTTTTCTCTCCTCCTTTTTACTATTAGTTTTAAACCCCCATCACAATAGCCTGTTGCACGCGCCTGATACAGCCACATTCCCACTCGGACTCACCACAGTGACATCAGAGGTCTACGGGGGGGCGGCACACAAAGCAGACAGATGACTGGGAAGGACGATGTGCAACAAGACAGGTGAGGGGCTGGCCTACGAAAGATCAATGTAATATTTTATTCTAACTTAAAGCCTTTCTTATCCAATTATGAAACAGGCACAAATAATGACCGGCTTGATTTTTTAAAATCAAATCCTAAAAAATTAGAATTCTGATAAATCACAATATTTGAGCTAATTTGTAATGATTTTAATTTACCATAAATTGATTCATTAATCTCTAATGACCACCCTACACAGAGGATTTTTAAACCTGAGACAACTCTAACTTTGCTAAAATCTTGAAAATTCTACTTTTCCCCTATAATAGGTTCACAAGGTTCCAGATCTAATTTTGTCCTCAGATCTACAAGGACGTTCACCTGATTAGGACAATACTGCAATATATTGCACCACCACTACTAAAATAGGGCGAGTATGAACATTTGCAACCCTATGTAAGCATTGTAAAGAACCTACACCAATCTGATATTAATGACATAGATTTTAAAAGGCTGGATAATGCGTTTAAGTAACACTCTAACCAAAACACAAGTTTACCTTGTGTTTGATTAAAAGGGTTGTCCCATCTTGGACATTTATGGCGTATGGACTGAATATTCTATACATTTCCTATTGATGTGGGTCCTACAACTGTCCTACAGAACTTCATCAATATCAAGGACGAGACTTCACTGTACGCTGTCAAGAATGGAAAGGTGGCTGTTCATGCATGTCTGAGTCTCACATTTAGTTTCTCTTGCAGATGCGAATTTTGAAGAACCAACACCAGAACTTGCGTCATTGCCTGTTCCACACAACTTCTTCCAATGGTCTTAATAATATTTTCTAGATTGCTCCGTAGTGGCCGATGACTGCTCTCCTCCATGGTCATAGACCAGGTCAACTTTTGAAGTAGTAGACAAAAAATAGCCCGATTCCGTTGAAGCTTTAGGGGCATATAGTACTCTGAACACAAATTGGATTTTTAATTGTTATTTTGCCTGTAGTTTGACCCTAAATTTTTGAAAGGATCAATTGTAGAAAAACACACACAAACTATTAAAAGTTTCATGTAAAAGTTCTTGTATTTTTTAGTGAGAAGATGGAAAGTTGATAAAACTTGAATATAAGTGAAGTTCACACACTTTTCAGCTATCTAAGAGGTTTAACAGGACTCAGATTTTCTGCAGGTGGAGAAGAAACATATCAGGATGTTAGTGTCTACACCAGATTTCTTCCAAGGTAACTGTTATTCCTGTGCAGATATTCCATTCGTGGCCATTAAGCTTGAGGCTGAACAGAAGAACTGTCTCTGACTACGGAATAGTTTTGTTTGAGTTTTTGACGGAGAAGTAAATGTACATTTGCCCCTTGATTTTATAACATATTAAAAGACCTGATCGGTATATAAAAATGTTTTATTTTATATGTACGTAGTTAACGGCAAAGTAGGATCATGGAAACCATGAAAGTTTATATATGTCAGCTTGAAGTCTAACAGGAACAAACAGACTGAGAGAAAGACATGGTCTGACCATATGCAGACACAACCGTAAAGAATCTTTTAGTTACTGTAGTTATACGTTATCAGGAGTGCGAGATGTATGTTCAAAGACTGGGAAATGTATTAAGTGTATGTATGTACCAGCCTCATTTTGAAAAAAAAATAAGAATAATTTAGAAACTTCTTATTTTACTAGGCAAATGTTGCAAAACTTAGTCACACATTTTAAAATCCCTATCAGGGATGCCACAGCGCTTAACTTTAAAATTAATGCTCCTAACAAAAATACAAATGTAGCAGGTTTTTTGTCAGATGGCAGAATAGTTTATCAACATATCCCTTTATAAGATTATGGATTGCTACATGTATACAGGATTACAACCAAAAAAAAGAGCAGGAGTATAACACCAGAACCACCTATAGTATAGAGATACAACATTACAAGTGCATACATCCATCACCAGAAACACCAACAGTACAGAAATTCATAACCATCATCAGTATAGGAATACATCACCATCATTACAGAAATACATCACCAGACACACCAGAAGTACATTAATCACCAGAACAGCCATCAGTACATGAATACATCACAAGAACTACCATCAGTCTCTATACTTTACCCCTTAAACTACACACCCATTCAGTAGTTTTCCACTACCCTCATATTGTTTCCTAACACTTCCCACCATACGGTCCTCTCCCAGTTTCCCCCCAATACTAACATGAACAAACAGACTGAGAGAAAGACATGGTCTAACCATTTGCACATACAACTGTAAAGAATCTTTTAGTTACTGTAGTCATACATTATCAGGAGTGTGAGATGTATGTTCACAGAAACATGAAGGTGCCAAACACTTGGAAATGTATGTATTAAGTGTATGTAAGTACCAGCCTCATTTTGGATAAAATACCAATAATTTAGAAACTTGTTACTTTACTACGTAAATGTTGCAAAATTTAGTCACACATTTTAAAAATCCCTATCAGGGATGTGTATGAATTTTCGCAAGACCAGACAAAAGTCTATTGTGCATTTCGACCTCCAGACTCCACACTGAAAGATAACCTTAGGGGAAGACAGATAAGGCATGCTGAATTTTAACATGCCCGTTCATTTGTTTTTAGGGGAGATAGGGATAAGCTAGTGACATAAGCTTATTAACTACCAGTAGATTTCCATTTTATTGTTTCAAGATATAAAGATTGTCACTATTTACATTAGTATACCAAAAAGCAAATTTGAATCTAAGGGGTGCTTCACACACAGCGAGCTCACTGCCGAGATCGCTGCTGAGTCACGCTTTTTGTGACGCAGCAGTGACCTCATTAGCGATCTCGCTGTGTGTGACACTGAGCAGCGATCTGGCCCCTGCTGCGAGATCGCTGCTCGTTACACACAGCCCTGGTTCGTTTTCTTCAAAGCCGCTCTCCTGCTGTGACACACAGATCGCTGTGTGTGACAGCAAGAGAGCGACAAATGAAGCGAGCAGGGAGCAGGAGCCGGCGTCTGACAGCTGAGGTAAGCTGTATCCAAGATAAACATCGGGTAACCAAGGTGGTTACCCGATATTTACCTTAGTTACCAGCCTCTGCAGCTCTCACGCTGCCTGTGCTGCCGGCTCCGGCTCTCTGCACATGTAGCTGCTGTACACATCGGGTTAATTAACCCGATGTGTACAGCAGCTAGGAGAGCAAGGAGCCAGCGCTAAGCAGTGTGCGCGGCTCCCTGCTCTCTGCACATGTAGCTGCATTACACATCGGGTTAATTAACCCGATGTGTACTGTAGCTAGGAGAGCAAGGAGCCAGCGCTCAGTGTGCGCGGCTCCCTGCTCCCTGCTCACACTGGTAACTAATGTAAACATCGGGTAACCATACCCGATGTTTACCTTAGTTACCAGTCTCCGCAGCTTCCAGACGGCGGCTCCGTGCAAGCGCAGCGTCGCTTGCACGTCGCTGCTGGCTGGGGGCTGTTCACTGGTCGCTGGTGAGATCTGCCTGTTTGACAGCTCACCAGCGACCATGTAGCGATGCAGCAGTGATCCTGACCAGGTCAGATCGCTGGTCGGATCGCTGCTGCATCGCTAAGTGTGAAGGTACCCTTAGTGTTCCTGAACCGAGGGCAAAAACTCAGTTTGGTGCCACCTCCTACACCACTTTAGTGGTTTGAGTAGTCATCATGTGACTGCTCATATATGGTTTACACACTTACAGTTACATGCCAGCTAGCTTCTCTTCCTGATTTTTTAATTGTTCAGTAAGAAAGTACAGCCCCATTTTCATTGAGAGAAGCAAAAAGAGAAGCTAGTTGACATATACCGTAAGTATGAAAACCGCATGAAGACTAGAATGAACAAGAAAGCAAACTGTTGGCAATTGGTAAGTTAAAGTGCTTAACTTAAAAATGAATGTTCTTAGCAAAAATACAAATGTAGCAATTATTATCTTGTTTATGGCATAATACTTTATCAACGTGTCCCTTTATAAGATTATGTGACAAGTTATGGATTGCTATATGTATACAGGATCAGAGTAAATAACAGAGCGAGAATGTAACACCAGCACCACCTATAGTAACAAAAAATACAACATGACAAGTACTATAAGTACATGAATCCATCACCAGAACCACCAAAAGTAAAGGAATACATCACCAGATGCACCATCAATACAGAAATTCATAATCATCAACAGTACAGAAATACATAACTCGAACCACCATCAGTACATGAATGAATCACCAGAACAATCATCAGTACATGAATACATCACCTGATGCATCACCAATTCAGAAATTCGTAACCATCATCAGTACAGAAATATATCACTGAAACCACCATCAGTACATGAATAAATCTCCAGAACAGCCATTAGTACATGAATACATCATCAGAACTATCATCAGTCTCTTTACCCCTTAAACTACACACCTATTCAGTACTGTCACACCACCCTCATATTGTTTCCTCATAATTCCAACCATACGGTCCTCTCCCAGTTTTCCCCGAACAATGTCCCTTCAAACTTCCCCAAAACTGTCCCCCAAGTTATCCTCCCATATTGTATTTTCACACTTTCCATTCCCTTCAATTTCCCCCAAAGACTGTCTCTTCATGTTTCCCCCATACTGTTGCTTTACACTCTCCTCCCCATACTGTTCCCATAATTTACCCACCCAATCACACAGCCCTGTTTCTACAGCTCCATTAGAGCACTTACCACATCATGCTGTTGTATGTCCTCTTGAGCACAGAAATGAAGCAGTGAGAAATTCAAATATACTTGCATCTGAAAGAGAGGCAGCCGCTGATGTATTGGTTTGTGCATGGACAGCAAGCTCGGAAAAAAGCTGAATCCGATTCCTGGAGGTCCAGCAAAATGTAGGTTCCTTGACAGACACCGCATATTGCAGCATGATGAGGCCAAAGGCTTTCCCTTCAAGTTGCATTAGTAAAAAAAAAATACAACATGTCAAGTACTATAAGTACATGAATCCATCACCAGAACTACCAACAATAAAGGAATACATCACCAGATGCATCACCAATACAGAAATTCGTAACCATCATCAGTACAGAAATACATCACTGAAACCACCATCAGTACATGAATAAATCACCAGAACAGCCATTAGTACATGAATACATCATCAGAACTACCATCAGTCTCTCCTCCCATATTGTATTCTCACACTTTCCATTCCCTTCAACTTCCCCCAAAGACTGTCTCTTCATGTTTGGCCCATACTGTTGCCTTACACTCTTCTCCCCATACTGTTCTCATAATTTACCCACCCAATCACACAGCCCTGTTTCTACAGCTCCATTGGAGCACTTACCACATCATGCTGCTGTATGTCCTCTTGACCACAGAAATGAAGCAGTGAGAAATTCAAATATACTTGCATCTGAAAGAGAGGCAGCCGCTTGGTTTTTAAATGGACAACCAGCTTGGAAAACAGCTGAATCCAATTCCTGGAGGTCCAGCAAAATGTAGATACAGGACAGACACCGCATATTGCAGCATGATGAGGCCAAAAGCTTTCCCTTCAAGTTGCATTAGTAAAAAAAATACAACATGACAAGTACTATAAGTACATTAATCCATCACCAGAACCACCAACAGTAATGAAATACATCACCAGATGCACCATCAGTACAGAAATTCATAACCATCATCAGTACAGAAATAGATCACTAGAACCACCATCAGTACATAAATAAATCACTGATCATGCGCAGTATGAAGGCGGGTGTATGCCTCCCACCTTCAGAGAGGTCTAATGCACATGACCAGAAGGGTCGGGACTTCTGATCAGCGGAGACAACAGACACAGGTACCATATTTTTCGGACCATAAGATGCACTTTTTTCCCCCCAAATGTTGGGGGAAAGTAGAGGGGGCGTCTAATGGTCTGAATGTAGGGCATGGCTGCGGGGAATGAAGGTGCTGCGGTGGAGCGGGTCATCGGGGGCACGAGCAGGCTGCCACAGCGCCTGCCGTGACCACGTGGGCCCGCTCATTACATATGCCCGCCCATCGTCCCGCCCATCTCTCAGCGCTGAAGCCGGGGCTGATAGGTGGGCAGAATGATGGGCGGGGACGCGCATAATTAACAGCCGTCCGTGATCACCCCTGGCAACTACAGCCTGGAGTGATCATGTGCAGCTGTATTCACTGCCCCCCGCACATCATCATCAGCACGGGGTGCAGTGAATCAATGTACTCACCGTTCCCCTGCAGCATTGCGATGTCCTCCAGCCTGCCTGCCGCGCTGTGTGGTCTGGAGACTAGCGGTGCACACAGCGATGATGTCATCTCTGTGCGCATGTGTGTCTTCACAGCCACGCCAGCAGACTGGAGAACATCGTGGTGCTTCAGGGAACGTGGCCGGCTCAACACAGCACTGCCGGCACAGACAGGAGGAGGAGCGACGCTGCGTGGAACGAGGAAAGGTGAGTGTAAAAGTTTATTTCTTTTTGTGTGTGTGCCGCAGGATGGGGGTATATGAGCAGGATGATGGGGGTATATGAACAGGATGATGGCATATAGCAGAATGATGGGGGTATATGAGCAGGATGGGGCCATATACCAGGATGATGGGAGTATATGAGCAGGATGATGGCATATAGCAGGATGATGGGGGTATATGAGCAGGATGATGGGGCCATATACCAGGATGATGGGGGTATATGAACAGGATGATAGCATATAGCAGGATGATGGGGGTATATGAGCAGGATGATGGGGGTATATGAGCAGGATGATGGGGGTATATGAGCAGGATGATGGGGATATATGAGCAGGATGATGGGGGTATGTGAGCAGGATGATGGGGGTATATGAGCAGGATGATGGCGTATATGAGCAGGATGATGGCGTATATAGCAGGATGATGGCGTATACCAGGATGGCAGTATATAGCAGGATGGGAGCACATACCAGGATGAGGGACATAAATATATACACAAGGCAGGAGGATCATTACCAGGATGGGGTACCTTAGTAGAAAATTTGGGGATATTACCCCCATAATAGTGTCAGCAGCAGATCCTCGCCCCATAACAGTGTGTCATGACCACATTTTTTGCATAAAATTTTATTTTCCTATTTTCCTTCTCTAAAACCAGGGTGTGTCTTATGGTCCGGTGCGTCTTATAGTCCGAAAAATACTGTAAACACGTCATCGCTGGTGATGCTGCATTGAATAGCATGTTAGCATACCCCTGTGGGCGTACTAACATGCTAAGAGGGTGGAATGAGCACAGGAACTAATACTCTTGTGACTAGTCATTGGCCTCATTAGCATATTGTAGTGGGTGAGCATACCCCCTACAAAGGGAGCCAGTTAACCGGAGATGTCATTAATAAAAGTGTTTTATTTGTATTGTGTTAGGGCACCCCCTAGTGGCCGGGTAGGACGGCTGTCACCACAGAGGAAGGAGGAGCCGGCAAAAACCAGGGGGAGGGAGGAGAAGTGTGTGTGAGAGGGAGTTGGATCCGGGACGTGAGAGAGTGAACATCAAGGGGCAGAGTGTGGGAGCTGAATCCAAAGGGGGCGCCGGAGAGAACGGGAGTGAACGGAACCTCGGAGAGTGAAGCAACCGGTGTGGGTCCGGTGTGTGTGTAACCGCTAGTGGGAGCCCAGCGAAGCGGATTAACCAGGGCACATCCCCACATGAGGGTACGTTAGGGCAGGTTGTCCCCCAGCTCCAGGAAGTGTTTTCTGCAACAGCCGGATTGTGAAGGCGAGTGTAATAAAAGATGTCTTTTCTTTTCACCACATCCTGCCTGAAGACTGTTTGTACAACGACCGACGATTGCACCACCACACTCTGCCCCACCAAGTCAGCTCCCGACCTTGAGGTAGTGGTGGAGCCAGGGGTAAGCCTGGAATCAACGGCCACGACTACAAGGCCGGAGGCGCCCCTGGCCCCTCATTACATGTGGCGTAGTCGGCAGGATGCGAATTCCCTGCCAGGGACCCAAGAAGCCGGGGATCAAGTGGTGCCTGGGGCACAGGATCCGGACCATTGGAGAAGATTCCCAGTCCCATGGTGAGAAGAAGAAACAGTGCCTGCAGCGCTGGACCGGGCACAAGATGGCGGCAAGATGGCCGTCGTCTGTGAAGATGAAGAAAGCGCGCGAAAAGTTGGCGCCAAAAGAAGAGCCTGGGGCTGGCCAGTGCCGAAAAAGAAGTTCGGAGTACTCCGCCCAAAGAGGGGAGGTGCCGGTCCCAGGGCACGAAGAAAAACATGCGAAGTGGGCGGTGTTTTGAAGAAAAAGGAGAACCGCCGCGGAGGGGTCGATATGATGTGTGAGACTGGGGGTGGAGTATGCCCAAGAGCGGGAAAAATAGGCCCGCCTCCACTTCCTCCAGCATCTCCACTGACCTCGCCGCCATTGCCAGAGCTACCGAGTGTTTGCGTGATGGAGACCTCCAGGCAGCAACAGGAGATAGAGACCGCGATGGCACTCACTCATCTGGGCAGAGGACGTCCCAAGCAGTCTGCGGCTGCAGCTGCGGATGTGTCACCGCTTGAGTTACCAGCCACTCCAGGAGGACAAGGACGCCCGTCTAAAGTAACCTGGATCACCACGTCGGACGCCGTGACCGGGGGAACCACAACAGAGGTCCGGGCGACCTATACCACTCCGCTGCCGTTGGGGAATCAGCCTCCGGGAATCCTTCCAAACCCAGACCTGGAGACACCCCCGCCCGTCGCGGTGGGACCGCCGACCCCTACTCCTGTACAAGCCCCGGAAGACTCACCTACCCGGAAGCTGGAACAGGATAATTGGGGCTTTTTCTGGGACCCGGTGCAGCCGGCTTCCATACCTCACAGAAAGTCACCGTCCCCAGAGCCAGATCCCGTACAGGAGAGACTGCTCGCTGAAACTGTCGCCCGGGAGATGATGACCGGTCCCCGGGGTGAAGAGTTGGAGTTACAGTTCACCACGGGCATAGTGGTGAAATTCAACCAGCAAGAGGGCTACGGCTTTATCCGGGAGGAGACAACCGGAGATGATTATTTCTATAATCGGGTGCATCTGGATGTCGAGGGCTTACCTCAGCGCCTACACACGCTCTACCCAGGGGAGAAGGTCCGGTTCATACCCGAAGTGGGATGCCGAGGCCTCTTTGCGGTCAGCGTCACTCGAATGCCCACTTCACAAGAAGCTGTTCAGTGGCAGCAGGAATTGGAGTGGGAGGAACACCAATGCCGGCGGCGGGCGCAGTCAAGACCGGTGCTGGCTGAATCCTCTCATCCAAGACGCACTTTAGCCGTCGCTCCGGAAGTGATGCCCGGACCGACCACCGACTCAGAGAGGGGAACCCCGGCGGTGCTGGCTATTAGCCAGAATCTTAACATCAACCCAGTTATCGTCCTGGATATACCTCCGCCGCCTAGGGTAGCGACCCCATCGCCCCCGTCGGTGACTGAGGAGACCACAGCACCGAAGCCTGCCGTCGCCTACGAGCCTTTCCAGAGGCTGCGCCGACAGCCCGGACAGTCTCTGTCGGACTACATCAGGCCTCAGAGAGCCGAGTGGAAGCGGCCTTTGCACCCAGAGTAAAACATCCTGACCGGTTTATTGGAAGACCGGTTTTTGTTTGCAGTTAAAGTTTAGCAACGTTCAAGTGACTGAGCCCGGAGAGAGTCTGCTGCCAGACTGGGTCAGGGGCTCCTCCGCGTCATGGAGAAGGAGAAGTTTCGTGTTCCTGTTGTTCACAACCAAGACCGGGAGCGCTGCTAAGCCTCCAGGCACTACCAAGACCGGGAGCGATGCTAAGCCTCCGGGCACTACCAAGACCGGGAGCTCCCAGTGGGAACTCCGGGCACCCTGTTGTGGACTGGTTCGTAGTTTATTCACCATGTTGTGCCTAGTTTTAAATATGTGTGATTTTTAGATGGAGCCTTGCCGGGAGGCTCGGGTTTTAAGAGGGGAGGTGTGTAGTGGGTGAGCATACCCCCTACAAAGGGAGCCAGTTAACCGGAGATGTCATTAATAAAAGTGTTTTATTTGTATTGTGTTAGGGCACCCCCTAGTGGCCGGGTGGGACGGCTGTCACCACAGTGGAAGGAGGAGCCGGCAAAAACCAGGGGAAGGGAGGAGAAGTGTGTGTGAGAGGGAGTTGGATCCGGGACGTGAGAGAGTGAACATCAAGGGGCAGAGTGTGGGAGCTGAATCCAAAGGGGGCGCCGGAGAGAACGGGAGTGAACGGAACCTCGGAGAGTGAAGCAAACGGTGTGGGTCCGGTGTGTGTGTAACCGCTAGTGGGAGCCCGGCGAAGCGGATTAACCAGGGCACATCCCCACGTGAGGGTACGTTAGGGCAGGTTGTCCCCCAGCTCCAGGAAGTGTTTTCTGCAACAGCCGGATTGTGAAGGCGAGTGTAATAAAAGATGTCTTTTCTTTTCACCACATCCTGCCTGAAGACTGTTTGTACAACGACCGACGATTGCACCACCACACTCTGCCCCACCAAGTCAGCTCCCGACCTTGAGGTAGTGGTGGAGCCAGGGGTAAGCCTGGAATCAACGTCCACGACTACAAGGCCGGAAGCGCCCCTGGCCCCTCATTACAATATAATGAAGGATCCTTAGAGAAATACTTTTTCTAAAGATCTCTTTATCTATGCTAGTGTATACAGGGATGGTTAGGCAGGGATTAGCAATATACACCCAGAACTGCTCGTGATTCTGGGTACATATTGCACCTGACAGGTTCCCTTTAAGTATGTAGCAATAATAAAATGTATGTGTTCATTACTTGCAAATGCTGTTTCATTGCGTTTGTATATACAGTATGTTTGGCCAATACCATAGGAGAGATTGATTGTCTTTTATACTAGATTGCCATAATGTGATGATTAATTCAATAATTCCTTTGTCATTTTTGATCCATATTTTATGAGACACTGGTTAACTATTGCTGTCTCTAAAAAACATATGTATGATTATGTAAGTCAATCACATCATGTCCAAAGCATGCCATAACATCTGTAAAACATAATGGTAGCATCATATTGAAATATTTATCTGTGGCCTGTCCTAATTTAAAATATATGCAGAAAAATTGAAGAAAATACTTGATAGAAACCTGCTGCACTTTGCAAGGGAACTCTTTGTCCAGGGTAAAAATAAGAATAAGAGACCTATTCACCCACTGCTTCTCCAGAATTAGCGGTGACATGAGCTCCTGTCATCGTGATGTCATCAAAGACTGGAGATAGCAGCAGAGAGCTGGCAGTGTGCGAGCAAAGCTTTACCTGTTATATTTAATATAGGCAAGACTTATCGTAAATTAAAAACCTTTTAAAACCCCATTAAGTCAAGGATGGTAAACCAAAAGTTACACAAAATCTGTCAGCTGGTTTTTGCTACCTCATATGAAAGCAGCATGATGTAGGAGAAGAGACTCTGAATCCGCCGATGTATCACTTAGATTACTGGGTGCCGTGTTTCTGATATAATCAGAGTTTTTAGATTTAGCAATGCAGCAGAGCAGGAGAGCTGCCCCCTCCCATACCAGGCTCTGTATGTACAATGTCTATAGACAGTGAGGTGCTAATCACAAGAGGTGGCAGAGTTAGACAACATGGCACGAGCCAGCTAGTCACAGCAATAATACGGTCCTAGTGATAAATAGAGATGAGCGAACCTTTGGAAGTCTGGTTTGCAGGGCACATTTGAACTTTAGATAAAGTTAGGTTTGTGACCCTGACCTAAACCGAACCTTCATGGAAGTCAGTAATTGGGCACTTCATGTCTCCGCCCATATGCAGTAAGCCATATACAGAACACGTCCAGGAGAGGGTGAGTGGGGTTTTTTAAAAAAAAAAACATTTTTTGTTGTTGTTTGTGTGTAGTACACACTACATTTGATCATGCTTAGTTTTCCCCCAGTGTGAGCCATTCAAACACTGCAAGCGGCTCGCACAGGGCTGAGCATCACTCATACCCAAGCACAGCGCTGCTCGCTTGAGTGTTTTGTACTCGTAACTCACTCTAAAGGCCCCGTCACACTAAGCAACATCGCTGCTAACGAACAACTTTTGTGACGTTGCTAGCGATGTTGCTGTGTGTGACATCCAGCAACAACCCGGCCCCTGCTGTGAGGTCGTTGGTTGTTGCTGAATGTCCTGGGCCATTTTTTAGTTGTTGCTGTCCCGCTGTGAAGCACAGATCGCTGTGTGTGACAGCGAGACAGCAACAACTAAATGTGCAGCCAGCAGGAGCCGGCTTCTGCGGAGGCTGGTAACCAATGTAAACATCGGGTAACCAAGAAGCCCTGTCCTTGGATACCCGATATTTACCTTTGTTACCAGCCTCCGCCGCTCTCCCTGTCAGTGCCGGCTCCCTGCTCTGTGCACATGTAGCTGCAGGACACATCGGGTTAATTAACCCGATGTGTGCTGTAGCTATGAGAGCAAGGAGCCAGCGCTAAGCATTGTGTGCTGCTCCCTGCTCTGTGCACATTTAGCTGCAGGACACATCGGGTTAATTAACCCGATGTGTGCTGTAACTAGGAGAGCAAGGAGCCAGCGCTAAGCATTGTGCGCTGCTCCCTGCTCTCTGCACGTGTAGCTGCAGCACACATCGGGTAATTAACCCGATGTGTGCTGTAACTAGGAGAGCAGGGAGCCAGCGCTCAGTGTGCGCTGCTCCCTGCTCTCTGCACGTGTAGCTCCGTGCGCTGGTAACCAAGGTAAATATCGGGTTGGTTACCCGATATTTACCTTAGTTACCAAGCGCAGCATCTTCCACGCGGCGCTGGGGGCTGGTCACTGGTTGCTGGTGAGCTCACCAGCAACTCGTGTAGCCACGCTCCAGCGATCCCTGCCAGGTCAGGTTGCTGGTGGGATCGCTGGAGCGTCGCAGTGTGACATTTCACCAGCAACCTCCTAGCAACTTACCAGCGATCCCTATCGTTGTTGGGATCGCTGGTAAGTTGCTTAGTGTGACTGGACCTTAGGTTCGAACCCGAACTTTGATTCTTTTGAAAGTCGGTTTCCGAACCCAAACCTCGAACTTCAGGTATCATCTCTAGTGATAAATAGAGATGAGGGAACCAGTGGTTCAATGTTTGGCGTTCGGGTTCAGAAACCGACTTTCAAAAAAATAAATAAAACAAAGTTCGGGTCTGAGTGAGTTACGAGTGCAAAACAGTCAAATGCGCAGCGCTGTGCTCGGGTATGAGTGATACTCAGCCCTGTGCAAGCCGCTTACAGTGTTTGAATGGCTCACATTGGGAGCAAAATCAGCGTGATCAGATGTAGTGTGCACACACAAACAACAACAAATTTAAAAAAACAAAAAAATAAACACGCCCACCCACCCCCGATAGTGTTCTGTTTATGGCTGGCAGCAGGTGGATGGAGCCATGAACTGCCCAATTATTGACTTCCATTGAGTTTCAGATCAAGTCGAGGTAAAAAAACAAACTTTTTTTAAGATTCGACTGTACCTGCCGAATCGAACTTCCAAAGGTTCTCTCATCTCTAATGATAAAACACTCAGTTTAGGTAAACAACAGCACAGCAGGTTGACATGTGACACATTATTGAATTCTGCGTTTTAGCCACTACAGCATGCTGTCATCAGATTACATAGCAAAGGCCTGCTGACAGATTCCCTTTAAAAAGAGCTCAGTCACTGTCCTTCCTGATGCAGTGAAGAATTTAATCCAATTTGCCAGAAAAAAAAAAATACCTCAAGTCATGTGATTGAAAGAACTGGAACAGTTTTGAAAACAATAAATATGGAAATATTTTAGTGTTTTTAAAAAATGAGAGAATTGCAGGAATCCAACCCCAATGGCCAAGTTAATAGCTTGGAAACGCTGAACGGGAGACCTGTAAATCTACTCATACCTCCATACACTGTGTGCAGAATTATTAGGCAAATGAGTGTTTTGATCACATGATACTTTTATACGTGGTGTCCTACTGCAAGCTGTATAGGCTTGAGAGCCAACTACCAATTAAGTAAATCAGGTGATGTGCATCTCTGTAATGAGTAGGAGTGTGGTGTAATGACATCAACACCCTATATAAGGTGTGCCTAATTATTAGGCAACTTCCTTTCCTTTGGCAAAATGGGTCAGAAGAGAGATTTGCCAGGCTCTGAAAAGTCCAAAATTGTGAGATGTCTTGCAGAGGGATGCAGCAGTCTTGAAATTGACAAAATTTTGAAGCGCGATCACTGAAAAATCAAGCATTTCATGGTAAATAGCCTACAGGGTCGCAAGAAGCATGTTGGGCAAAAAAGAGGCAAAATAACTGCCCATGAATTGAGGAAAATCAAGCGTGAAGCTGCCAAGATGCCATTTGCCACCAGTTTGGCCATATTCCAGAGCTGCAACGTTACTGGAGTATCAAAAAGCACAAGGTGTGCAATACTCAGGGACATGGCCAAGGTAATGAAGCCTGAAAAACAACCAAGTTTGAACAAGAAACATAAGATAAAAACGTCAAGACTGGGCCAAGAAATATCTTAAGACTGATTTTTCAAAGGTTTTATGGACTGATAAAATGAGAGTGACTCTTGATGGGCCAGATGGATGGGCCAGAGGCTGGATCAGTAAAGGGCAGAGAGCTCCACTCCGACTCAGACGCCAAAAAGGTGGAGGTGGGGTACTGGTATGGGCTGGTATCATCAAAGATGAACTTGTGGGACCTTTCTGGGTTGAGGATGGAGTGAAGCTCAACTCCCAGACCTACTGCCAATTTCTGGAAGACAACTTCTTCAAGCAGTGGTACAGGAAGAAGTCGGTATCGTTCAAGAAAAACATGATTTTCATGCAGGACAATGCTCCATCACATGCATCCAACTACTCCACAGCGTGGCTGGCCAGTAAAGGTCTAAAAGATGAAAAAATAATGACATGGCCCCCTTGTTCACCTGATCTGAACCCCATAGAGAACCTGTGGTCCCTCATAAAATGTAAGATCTACAGGGAGGGAAAACAGTACATCTCTCGGAACAGTGTCTGGAGGCTGTGGTGGCTGCTGCACGCAATGTTGATCATAAACAGATCAAGCCACTGACAGAATCTATGGATGGTAGGCTGTTGAGTGTCATCATAAAAAAAGGTAAAATGCAAATGAGAAAGCTGCGGAGACACCATCACATGTTTCTCAACGCTGGCAGGAAACTAGCCAGGTCTTTCACCGGGAAGGAACAACCACGGGAAGGGAAGTCTCCAGTCAAGGAGACCACCTATACCAAACATGGTATCCATCCACAGACAGCCGTTTCGGGGTATTTGCCCCTCATCAGTGTGGAGTAGGAATCTGGCTAGTGGGGGCAATGCCTAGTAAAAGACTACTTAAGCAAGCATTGTTGACCTTAGGGAGATCAACATATCCACTGCGGAGACACCATCACGTGTTTCTCAACGCAGTGATTCTAGAGCAAAGCCCCCTGGGAAGTATGCAAATGAGAAAGCCGCGGAGACACCATCACAAATGATGATGATATCTGTGGATGGATACCATGTTTCGCATAGGTGGTCTCCTTGACTGTAGACTGCCCTTCCCGTGGTTGTTCCTTCCCGGTGAAAGACCTGGCTAGTTTCCTGCCAGCGTTGAGAAACATGTGATGGTGTCTCCGCGGCTTTCTCATTTGCATACTTCCCAGGGGGCTTTGCTCTAGAATCACTGCGTTGAGAAACACGTGATGGTGTCTCCGCAGTGGATATATTGATCTCCCTAAGGTCAACAATGCTTGCTTAAGTAGTCTTTTACTAGGCATTGCCCCGACTAGCCAGTTTCCTACTCCACACTGATGAGGGGCAAATACCCCGAAACGGCTGTCTGTGGATGGATACCATGTTTGGTATAGGTGGTCTCCTTGACTGGAGACTGCCCTTCCTGTGGTTGTTCCTTCCCGGTGAAAGACCTGGCTAGTTTCCTGCCAGCGTTGAGAAACATGTGATGGTGTCTCCGCGGCTTTCACATTTGCATACTTCCCAGGGGGCTTTGTTCTAGAATCACTGCGTTGAGAAACACGTGATGGTGTCTCCGCAGTGGATATGTTGATCTCCCTAAGGTCAACAATGCTTGCTTAAGTAATCATAAAAAAAGGTATCCAAGATAAAACAAGGTACTCTTCAGGGTATATTTTAAACAAAGTTTATTTTCAAAAGAATTTTGTTGTGAACATGTGACGTTTCGGCCACGTAATGGCCTTCATCAAACAACTCACAAAATTGTACGTACTGGAACAAATATATGCAGCAATGTACAGTATATTAGCACAGTATAGAGCAGCGTCTTATGCAAAAAGACCAAGGTCAGCAAGAAAATGGTAATGTAAACAATTTTAAAATTGTGTCAAAACCAGAGATGCACCCAGTAACAGGAGCCAGCGACAGCATTGAGTAGCAGTGTCAAGCAGCGGTATCCACCGCTATGCAGTGTCTGACAATATACATTGCTGCATATATTTGGTCCAGTACGTACAATTTTGTGAGTTGTTAGATGAAGGCCACTACGTGGCCGAAACATCACACGTTCACAACAAAATTATTTTGAAAATAAACTTTGTTTAAAGTATACCCTTAAGAGTGCCTTGTTTTAGCTTGGATATCTATGGTTTGGAAACTGACAAGTGCACCTCCATTTCTAGCTCAGAGGCTGTGCCTTATCATTTTATAAGATCATAAAAAAGGTGGCTATATTGGTCCCTAATTTTTGGGGGTTTTGTTTTTCCATGTCAGAAATGTTTATTTCTCAATTTTGTGCAGTTATATTGGTTTACCTGGTGAAAATAAACAAGTGAGATGGGAATATATTTGGTTTTTATTAAGTTGCCTAATAATTCTGCACAGTAATAGTTACCTGCACAAACAGATATCCTCCTAAGATAGCCAAATCTAAAACAACCCCACTCCAACTTCCAAAAATATTGAGCTTTGATATTTATGAGTCTTTTGGGTTGATTGAGAACATAGTTGTTGGTCAATAATAAAAAAAATAAAAAATACTCTAAAATACAACTTGCCTAATAATTCTGCACACAGTGTACATTCATTAACCAGGCTGGCGCAACATTTTCATAGCGTGACACACATGACATTACATTGGCCGGTCCAGCTAATCAAAAGAATGCCGGGAAATAAGAAGTCTCGTAGGCACCCATCTAACAGGTACAACCAGGCCAGTACATACAAGAACTTGATCTTTATGGACTGAAGAGATACAGTGCCTTTCAAAAGTATTCAGCCCCCTTGAATTTTTCAACCTTTTCACATATTTCAGGCTTCAAACACAAAGATAAAAATTTTAATGTTATGGTGAAGAATCAACAACAAGTGGGACACAATTGTGAAGTTGAACGAAATTTATTGCTCATTTTAAAGCTTTTTAAAAAATAAATAACTGAAAATTGGGGCGTGCAATATTATTCATCCCCTTTACTTTCAGTGCAGCAAACTGACTGCAGACGTTCACTGAGGATCTCTGAATGATCCAATGTTGTCCTAAATGACTGACGATGATAAATACAAGCCACCTGTGTGTAATGAAGTCTCCGTATAAATGATGATGTGATAGTCTCAGTGTTCTGTTTAAAGCCCAGATAGCATCATGAAGACCAAGGAACACAACAGGCAGGTCCATGATACTGTTGTGGAGAAGTTTAAAGCCGGATTTGGTTACAAAAAGATTTCCACAACTTTAAACATCCATAAAAGCACTGTGCAAGCGATCATATTGAAATGAAAGGACTATCATATCACTGTAAATCTACCAAGACCCGGCCATCCCTCAAAAATTTCATCTCAAACAAGGAGAAGACTGATCAGAGATGCAGCCAAGAGGCCCATGATCAGTCTGGATGAACTGCAGAGATCTACAACAGAGGTGGGACAGTCTGTCCATAGGACAACAATCAGTCGTACACTGCACAAATCTGCCTTTATGAAACAGTGGCAAGAAGAAAACCATTTCTCAAAGAAGTTTTCCCCCTGGGAGACACACCAAACATGTGGAAGAAGTTGCTCTGGTCAGATGAAATCAAAATCAAACTTTTTGGGCACAATACCAAACGATATGTTTGGTGTAAAAGCAACACAGCTCATCACCCTGAACACTGTCAATCATGGTGGTGGCAGCATCATGGTTTGGGCCTGCTTTTCTTCAGCAGGGACAGGATGGGAAGGTGGATGGAGCCAAATACAGGACCATTCTTAAAGAACACCTGTTGGAGTCTGCAAAAGACCTGAGACTGGGGCGGAGATTTGTCTTTCAACAAGACAATGATCCCAAACATAAAGCAAAATCTACAATGGAATGGTTCACAAATAAACATATCCAGGTGTTAGAATGGCCAAGTCAAAGTCCTGACCTGAATCCAATTGAGAATCTGTGGAAAGAGCTGAAAACTGCTGTTCACAAACGCTCTCCATCCAACCTCACTCAGCTCCAGCTATTTACAAAGGAAGAATGGGCAAGAATTTCAGTCTCTCGATGTGCAAAACTGATAGAGACATACCCCAAGCGACTTGCAGCTGTAATCGCAGCAAAAGGTGGAGCTACAAGGTATTAACTGGAAGGGGCCAAATAATATTGCACGCCCCACTTTTCAGTTTTATATTTATTATAAAAGTTTAAAATAAGCAATAAATTTCGTTCAACTTCATAATTGTGTCCCACTTGTTGTTGATTCTTCACCATAAAATTTAAATTTTATATTTATGTTTGAAGCCTTAAATGTGGGAAAAGTTTGAAAAATTCAAAAGGGCCGAATACTTTTGCAAGGCACTGTAAATACCAATTTCAAGGAGGTTAAAGGGAACCTTTCAGGTCCAATATGCACCCAGAACCATGAGCAGTTCCTACATAACCGTCCCTGTATACACTAGCATAGATAAACAGATCTTTAGAAAAAGTATTTCTAAAGATCTTTTATTGTATGCTAATGAGCTTGGGGACTAGTCCCAGTTAGTGTGCTATCATGCTAATGAATGCGCAGTGTGATGCCCTGGACTAGCCAGGAAGTCACAGACAGAACAACACACACACCCCTTCCCCAGATAGGTGACATCAGTCACACAGAAAATCTTTGTTGCCACCCTCCAGGGTCTGATGTCCACACCAGGTGGGGCGGAGCCAGGCGGTTGACTCCACCCACCAAGGAGTTCACAGGCCTGGAGGCGGGAAAACACAGCGGGCGGTCGGACAGTGGAGGAGAGGTGGGAGAGAGAGGGCCTTGCTGTACCGCAGGTGGGATCCGAATAACACCTGCTGAGGACCTACGGACACCGGCAGTTTCTGGATAAATACAGACTCTGTGTGTGTTATTCTCAAGGTGACAGTGAGTACCGCATACCATCTCCCGGTACAACCTGCGCCATGACTCCCGGCACTACCTCACGAGGCCCCGGGGCACCCATCCCTACCCACGGAGGGTTAACTCTATCTAGCTGCTGAAGTCCAACTCCCCGGGTGTCCCCCTGAAGCAGCGGTGGTACACACACATTACCACACACCGTGGGTGGCGTCACAGACAATCAGAACTTTATCCAAAATCCAATCCCCATTTTCACTTGTGGGTGAGGAGCGCTGCTCAAGCCACAGGTCCGGCTCTACTCGAGCCACCAAGGAGAAGGTACCGGACCCGAGCGTGATCCCCCGAGCAGCCCCCGGGACGGAGGACTGGCCCGCCCGCGACAACTTGGCGTCTGCGAACAGGATAGAACCGTCCACGTACCTGTGGAAGTGTGCCTTGAGATCATCGCCAGCGGCGTCCCACTGAAAAATTGGAGAATCCGCCATCTTGGGCGCGAAAAGTTCCCACCCGAGCCGTCTTCCCTGAATGGAAAGGGTGCGAAAGAGAAGCCCCGCCCCCTGAGAGCGGAGCAGAGCAAAAAGCAAGTGAAGTGCTCGGAAAATACCAAGGGGGGGCGAGTTAAGATCCGGCCTCATGGGACTGAGCAGATAAAGGGCAGGGACTCCAGGATTCTGCCACACATCTGGTTCCTGGACAAGCAAGGCGCAACCCCGATGACATCTCACCCGGCTCCGGCAGTCCGCCCGGCTGCAACGGTGATGACGTCGGCTCTGGCAGTCCGCTCAGCCGCAACGGTGATGACGTCGGCTCTAGCAGTCCGCCCGGCCGCAACGGAGGAGGCACTCGACAGGAGGTCTTCCCCAAATCTGGCACCAGCCGCTCCCAAGTACCCCGTCCCGGCTGTGGAGCAGCCGCAGTACCCCCGCAGAGAGGAAGAGCAGGCCACTGAGCAATGGGCCCCACGGCAGTATGAGAGGCCGGTCGTAGCCAGCGCCGAGTGCACCCGAGTGAGCCTGGCTCCTGGGCAGGAAGGGGAGCATGGAATCCATACCCCGTACTGGGAGTGGCAGCAACGGCAGCTGCACCGAGACATTGCGGTTTGAGGAGTGAAAGGTTGCGGTTCCTGGTTACCACCCGTTAATGTTTTAACTCCTGTTGACCGTTTTCCGTGCCATTTTCCCGTTGTGCACCAAGAGGACTGCCGGGCAGGGAGCATTCTGCCCGGCCCTGTGTGGGCGTCACCCGGACCTACTTGGACTTGGGAAAAGGGGTGCCACTAGTTCTTAGTGGTGGCACCTGGTGGCAGGTTTATTTGGGTGGCGTGAACAACGAGAATCCAGTCCGGTCAGTTTTTCATGTTTAGTAACGTTAAAAAATGTGCCACCCGTAAGGGAAGAAAAATTGTCTCAATGTTAGTATGCTTGTCAACATGTTTAATCTTTTTCAATTCCGGTTACAATAAATGTCGGTGCCCGGACAGTCCGAGGACAGCCTGTGTTTTACCAAGGGGCAGTGTGACGCCCTGGCAAAACCAGGTAGTCACAGGGTTAATCCTCCTTGGTAACCTGATCCCACTGGTGTGGCGGGGCCCTCTCTCTCCTGCCTCTCCTCTACTGTCTGACTGTTTGTTTGTTTTTCTGTTCATATCTTTTCAGAAAATAGAACCGGTGATGGACGGGCAGCCCGCGGACGGTCTGCATTAAACCAAGGGGGAATGTGACGCCCTGGACTAGCCAGGTAGTCACAGACACAACAACACACACACCCCTTCCCCGGATAGGTGACACCAGTCACACAGAAAATCCTTGTTGCCACCCTCCAGGGTCTGATGTCTACAGCAGGTGGGGCTGAGCCAGGCAGTTGACTCCGCCCACCAAGGAGTTCACAAGCCTGGAGGTGGGAAAACACAGCGGGCCGTCGGACAGTGGAGGAGAGGTGGGAGAGAGAGGGCCTTGCTGTACCGCAGGTGGGATCCGAATAACACCCGCCAAGCACCTACGGACACCGGCAGTTTCTGGATAAATACAGACTCTGTGTGTGTGTTATTCTCAAGGTGACAGTGAGTACCACACACCATCCCCCGGTCCAACCTGCGCCATCACTCCCGGCACTAGCTCACCAGGCCCCGGGGCACCCATTCCTATCCGCGGAGGGTTAACTCCACCTAGCTGCTGAATTCCAACTCCCCGGGTGTCCCCCTGAAGCAGCGGTGGTACACACACATTACCACACACCGCGGGTGGCGTCACAGACAATCAGAACTTTATCCAAAATCCAATCCCCATTTTCACTCGTGGGCGAGGAGCGCTGCTCGAGCCCCGGGTCCGACTCTACTCGAGCCACCAAGGAGAAGGTACCGGACCCGAGCGTGATCCCCCGAGCAGCCCCCCGGACGGAGGACTGGCCCCCACCCGCGACAGCAGCGTCAGAGGATGATCTCACTCACCTCTTCGCTGCCATCATTGCGAGACGCTGGATTTCAGCTCAGTGCGCATGATCCCAGACTTTCGGTCATGCACACTACTTTAGTTTGAAGCTAGGACGTGTACACCTGGTTTCATAGTGCACATGACCGGAACTACAGGGTCTTGTGCATGGAGTCGAAATCCAGCGTCGGGTGGCGATGGTGGCAGAGAGGTAAGTGAGATCATTCACTGACACTGTGCATTCATTAGCATGTTCATACACCCACAGGGGCGTACTAACATGCTAATAGTGCCAACTAGCAAGGGAAGCAACGCGCAGGGGACTAGTCCCTGGCCTCATTAGCATACGATAAAAGATCTTTAGAAAGATCAGCAACACTGAGGCCGGGATTAGCAATATACACTCAGAACTGCTCATGGTTCTGGGTACATGTTGCACCTGACAGGTTCCCTTTAAAATTTCTGCATTATTTTAGTTTTGGATTTGATCATCAAAATGAATGTAGTTTCTTTTCGATAGTCTTTCTGGTGATCATCCAGAAAGAATCTTCATCCAGAAGTTTACATCCTTGGAAATAATGATTCTTAAGGGTGCAAGACTGTTTTGATGGTATTTTTAAAATGACAATTACAATTTCTTTATTATTTATGTCCTTTCATTTGATGTTTTCCAGTATGTTTATCTCGTACAGTTTCAGGGAAGTTTTTTTGTTCATACATGTCTATTTTCACCAATGTATTTTTTAATGGCTTAGTACACAAGATAATGGAGCGGGAGGACTCAGGTGGGTTTACCGATAGCTGTTTCAATGACATGAACCTTTCAATTGTATATTCACTTTTCGATCTAGAAACTTTTTCTCGGCAAGGCCATTTATAATAGAAAAAAATGCATAATTTTTTCCAAAGCGGAGACTATTGTGAAGTGAGAATTGTGTAAGATGGAGAAGGTGAGGTCAACAAATCTATTTTCTAGGAATTATTTAGGGATAGATGACTTTACATTGTAAAAGGAGGATATCAAGCGTAATAAAAAGCCAGCTATTTGAAGATAGCTTTTTTAACACTTAGTGGGCACTGAATTTAAAGAAAGAGCCCGGACTGCTGACCCGAAGGGGCTTAAGGGAGGGCTACATGACTAGGAGGGATGCCAGGCCATAGGGTTAATAAGGGGTTAATGGAGAAAGTCAGTTTGGGCGCGAAATTTGGGGGTGGTGCTAAGGGGCAGTTAGGATCAGGGGTCAGTGTGATTGGTCAGGGGGTGGTGGCTATTGGGGGTCGTATATAGGGCAGGTCAGAGGGGGGTGGGCCATTCCTACCTGGACGTGACTGGAATCGTTGTGGCTGGATCCCGAAGATGGAGGACTTCATGGCACAGATGAAGAGGATGGCGGAGCAGCGTGGACAGCGTTGGATGGACGAGCAGCTCCAGCGATGGTCCGGCGTCGGCGAGGAAGATGGGACCCCCTGCCTCCGAAGCGGCAGCGAAGAACTCGGCCCCCAGAGCGCCTCAGCCCGGAGATGACGCCGAGGAGCCGGCGGCGGAGACGGAGCCCGAGTGGATGTGCGGCGGTGGATCCGGGAGCCGGGACGTCGCGAGGCCCCGGCCGGAAGTCGGGCCGCGGGCGCCAAGGCAACGGGGCGGTGAGCGACACGGCCGGCCTCCCCTCCTCTTCCGGGTCGCGGCGCACGGCAGTGACGCGCGCGTCGCGGCCGCGTGACCCGGCGCGGTCACCTGACCCGGCGCGGTCACCTGACCCGGCGCGGTCACCTGACCCGGCGCGGTCACGGGGCCCGCTGCGCTCGCGTGACCCGGCGTCCCCCTGTGCTCCGGCGGCCTCACCTGACCGAGCGCGCTCACCTGACCCGCCGCGGTCACGTGGGGCGGCGCGGTCACGTGGGGCGGCGCGGTCACGTGGGGCGGCGCGATCACGTGGGGCAGCGCGGTCACGTGGGGCGGCGATGTCACCTGACCGGGCGCTGTCACCTGACCGTGCGCGGTCATGTGACCCCGCGTACTCACCCGTCCCGCCGCGTCCTCGCGATCCGGCAGGCTCGCCTGACCCGGTGCGGTCACCTGACCCGCCGCGGTCACGTGGGCCGGCGCGGTCGCGTGGGTCGGCGGGGTTGCGCGGGTCGGCGGGGTCGTATGAGCCAGCGGGGTCATGGGGGCCAGCTGGGTTGCGTGGGCCAGCGGGATCGCGGGGCGCAGATGAGGCCACAGTGGCGGCGGCGGCAAGGTCTAGGAGCAGAGCGGGGCCCATGCAGGAGCATGGGGTCCCAGTGGCGGCGGGGGAGTCCGTACGGAGACGGCCCGGATCGGCGGGGCCCGGCCTGGGATCGCAGCGGAGGGACAACGATGGGACGGCGTCGGGATCAGCTGGAGCACGCGGGGATGCCGGACGGCATGCCCCAGGCGGCGTTTATGTGGCGGAGCCAGCGTCTGGATCGTCGCGGAGGATGGATGGTGCTGCGGGCGGACGGGGCCTAAGGTCGAGTCTGCCGGACGGCGGGCTCCCTGGGCCTGGGTCCAGTGAGGACGAGGAGGCAACCCTGGAGGAGGACGTCGCGGAGGACGGCAACGGGGACCAGATCGTGGAGGTCGGCGAGGCGGCTGGAGTGCGACGCGGAGAACATGTGACGGCTGTTTCGGGATCTTCTCGGAGTCAGCCTGGTAAGACCACGGTTTCTTCTATTTCTCGTGCACCTGGTTTGGCTATGGATGGTGTGTCTGGTGATACGGATGGCGTGCAGGGCGTGAATGTGGTTGGTGGTACGGGTGGTTTACTTGGTGGCCCGAGTGGCGGGCGGGTCGTGAATGTGGTGACGGGTGACGGCAGTGTGGCGTCCGAGTTGTTGAGGTTGGTTAGGGGTTTGTTTGCCCCTGTGGGGGGCCCTAGCTTGGTGTGGCAGGGAGCGACGGGGCAGGAGGTTGCGACTCCTGCGGTTGGAGGGGTTGCTGGTGGCAATGCGGTTGGTGAGCCGGTGGTGGCGGCTCCCGCGGCCCCAGCTGCGGCTCCCGCTGCCGCAGCTGCGGCTGCAGTGGACATTGTTCGATTGGATGACAAGGCAAGAGGGGAAGTGTATGTTTGCTTTGATGGCCCGTTGGGGGCGCATCTGAAGCAGGAGACCAGGGAAAAAATATGGAAGGATGAATATGTTGAAATATTCTCATTGCTTCCGTTGGAAAAGTTTAATCTGGATCGGGTTAAACCGGATGAGAGCAAAAAGGACGAGGAAGAACGGCGGCGTTATCGCCTTATTCCCCGCACTTTTCAGAACTGGTTGCAGGCCTTTGTGATACTGGCCGGTGTGGTGGGGGAAAAGGCTCCGGATAACTGTACAGCGCTTTTCTGTTATCTGGATTCTATCTGTGAGGCGTATAGGACCTATGGGGGGACTGCTTGGCTAAGATATGACGAGCAGTTTCGCCAGAGGAAGGCGGTCAGACCCAGTTTACGGTGGGACCACAAAGAAATTAGTCTATGGATGCGGCTGATGGCTGCGCCGAAGTCGGCATCACAGTCCTTTCCAGGGGGCACCGGCGGGGGATCATTTGGCACCTCGTCGGGGCCCAAAAAGGGCGTTTGCTGGCAGTTTAATGAGACGGAATGCCGGTTTGGGTCTTCCTGCCGATTCAAGCACGAGTGTTCGGGCTGTGGTGGCGCCCACAGTCACCTTAAGTGCTTCCGGAAGGGAAAAGGAAAGGCCGCGGAGTCTTCGTCAAAAAGGGAGGACCCCGGTGAGGGTAGATCGGATGGCGCCGTTTCTAAGTAGATACCCGGACCGGGGATCGGCGGAATTGTTGAGTGACGGTTTTAGTTTTGGTTTCAAGATACCGTCAGTGGTTAAGACGGGAGAGATTCGTTTAAAAAATTTGCAGTCGACGCGCCTACATGGTGAGGTTGTTGCGGATAAGTTACGGAAGGAGGTGGAGCTAGGACGGATGGCGGGGCCTTTTGATGCCCCTCCATTGCCGGACTTGGTTGTGTCCCCGTTGGGGTTGGTCCCAAAAAAGGAACCTAACAAGTTCCGGCTCATCCACCATTTGTCCTATCCTACTGGCCGGTCGGTGAACGATGGTATTGATCCTGAGCTGGTTTCGGTTTCGTATGTCCGTTTTGATAAGGCTGTGGAATGGTTAAGGAAGTTGGGCTGTGGTTCGCTGTTGGCGAAAACGGATATAGAAGCGGCCTTCCGCCTGTTGCCGGTGCACCCGGACAGTTTTCACCTGTTGGGGTGTTGGTGGGAGGACAAGTTTTATGTAGATTGTTGTTTGCCTATGGGCTGTTCAATTTCATGTTCTTATTTTGAGAAGTTTAGTTGTTTCTTGGAATGGGTAATTAAGGAGGAGGCGGGTCTAGATTCAGTGTTGCATTACTTGGACGACTTCTTGTGCATGGGGCCTGCGGGATCCTCGCAGTGTTCCCTTTTGCTTCGGACAGTGGAGCAGGTTGCTCGCCGGTTTGGCGTTCCGTTGGCGCCGGAGAAGACGGAGGGTCCGGTTACGGTTTTGAAATTCCTAGGTATCGAGCTGGATACGGTTGCCATGGAGTGCCGCTTGCCGGAGGACAAGCTGGTGGATTTGAGGCGTTGTGTTCAAGGGGCCATTGAGGCCAAGAAGATTCGTTTACGGGACTTGCAGTCCCTGTTGGGGAAGTTGAATTTTGCGTGTAGAATATTGCCGATGGGGAGAGTTTTTTCCCGTCGCTTGGCTCAAGCCACCACCGGTGTGTTGTACCCTTTGCATTTTGTGCGTTTGAAGGTGGAGCATAAGGCGGACCTGAGAGTGTGGTCCCGTTTTTTGCAGCGGTACAATGGACGGTCATTGTGGCTTCGTGAGGTGGTGTCCAATGAGGAGTTGGTGCTGTATACGGACGCGGCGGGATCCAGTGGATTTGGCGCATATTTTGATGGGAGATGGTGTGTCGGCAGGTGGCCTGATTCGTGGCGGGTTTGCGGTCTGACTAGGAATTTGGCCCTGTTGGAACTTTTCCCTATTGTCGTGGCCTTAGAGGTTTGGGGACAGGATTTGAAAGACAGGAAGGTGCGTTTCATGTGTGACAACTTGGGGGTGGTTCAGTGTGTTAACAAGCTGACAGCTGATTCCCCCCCGGTAGTGGACCTCTTGCGTCACTTGGTGCTGAAATGTCTGGAGTTGAACTTGTGGGTCTGCGCTGTACATGTGCCGGGGGTGCTGAATTCTGTGGCTGATGCTTTATCTCGCTTCCAGTGGGACCGCTTTCGAATGCTGGCGCCGGACGCGGAGCAGCAGGAGACCGTATGGCCCGTCTGGTTGTGGGACCTGGTTTGCAGCCGGCCTGGGAATTGATCCGACATTCGGTGGCACCCAGTACGTGGCGCAGCTATAATTCAGCGTGGGACCGTTGGCTCGAGTTGGTTGATGAGGTGGGAGGTCATGTATCTGAAGGTGACAGAGTTTATTTAGTTTTGTTTATGTTGGGCAGGGCTAAGGAAGAAGGCCTTTCGTGGTCGGCCGTGGCGGGCAGGTTAGCGGGCATTTCCTTCTTTTTCAAGTTATTGGGCTGGAAGGACGTTACGAAGGATTTCTGGGTGCGCCAGGTGATGAAGGGTTACCGGAGGGCGGGGGCGCGCCGAGACCTTCGGCGCCCGGTATCTTTTGAGCTGCTGGGCAAGCTGTTGTCGGTGTTGCCTCGGGTGTGCTGTTCGGAGTATGAATGCCAGTTGTTCGGGACCGCTTTTGTTTTGGCCTTCTTTGGGGCGTTTAGAATTAGTGAACTGGTGAGCAGAAACACGAGGAGTCACGGAGGTTTGTTGCTGGAGGACGTGGAATGCGGTATGGATGTGGTGCGGTGTTGCTTGAGACGGTCAAAGACGGACCAGCTGGGTAGAGGTCGGATGGTGGAACTATGGGGTGTACCTGGTTTAGCGGAGTGCCCTGTCAGATGGCTGTCGGCGTTTTTAGAGGTGAGGGGAGCTCGCCCGGGGTCCCTTTTGTCCCACCAGGACGGGTCAGCCTTGTCGAGTTACCAATTTGTCTGCATCTTTCGGAGGTGCCTGCAGTGTTGCGGTCTCAACGAGGCTGAGTTCGCGTCGCACTCCTTTCGGATTGGGGCTGCGACTCAGGCGGCTCGTTGGGGTCTGGGCGCGCAGGCTCTCCGTAAGATTGGACGATGGGACTCGGCCAGGTTTCGATCTTACGTCCGGCCGAACTTGTTGTGAGCTATGGGTGGGGAGGGGGGGGGGGGGTCGGGGGCTGTATTGGTTTGGTAATCATTACCCATTTTCTTCCTTGTGCCCCCCCCCCCCCCTCCCCCTCTCCCCTGTTGTGTTGTCACCTTTTGTTTTGTAGGTTTCCCATTGTTGGTGTGGGTGCTCGGCCACTCATACGTGTATTGGGGGGCGTTCCGTGCGGGAATACGACCGGACGGCCGCCAGTTGGGGGTTCCCAGAGAAAAGGCTACTGTGCGATGGATCGGGGTCAGGGGCATGCTGTGGAGTGAGGTGTTGCCTACCTGGCGCCACCATTCGCAGCTGGACAGAGCACCGGACGTGGTAGTACTACACGCGGGTGGGAATGACCTGGGTCTCCGGGCTTCCAGGGACCTGATACAAGACATAAAATGTGACTGCCTGCGGCTCCTGTCTTCCCACCCGGGTCTAGTAATTGTCTGGTCGGATATGTTTGCGCGGCTGACATGGCGGCACGCCAGGTCGGTGGAGGCAGTAAACAGGGCGCGAAGTAAAGTGAATCGGGAGATTGGGCGGTTCATTTCCCGGGTTGGGGGTGTCTCTGTTCGGCACCCGGAGTTGGAAGCGGCGTCCGCCGACTTGTTGCGCCGGGACGGGGTCCATTTAAATTCGGTGGGAAATGATATTTGGGCCTTAGGGCTGATGGAGGGGCTTGAGAAGGCTTTGTTGGTGTGGGAGGACTCGCGCGCACAAGGGGTCATGCGAGCTCGCGGTGGCGGAAAGGAGGGGGGTGTCTGAAGGTGGGGGTTTGCACAGAGGAGAGGACGGAACCCAGTGCCGGAGCGGGTTACCTCTAGCGGTGCAATTGTTTGGTAAACGGGTCCTTGCTGGGTTGAGTCTCAGCGGGACGTAGTGGGGGCAACATCTGGCTTGGGCTCTCGAGTCGGTGTGTTGCGGCTGAGGGTCAGGAGACAGGCTGATGTTGCAAAGAACATTTTGGTTAACCTTCAGGTACCCCCCCTTCCTTTTCGGGTTCTTCAATGAAGAGTTGTATTGTTACATGGCTGATGTTTATGTTATGAATAAATGGGGCTGCTGTGGCCTTTATATTCCAACGTCACACAGTGTTTGTGTTTATTTTAGATAAGAACCCTAGGGGGTAGGGTGTTGTTGGGGAAGGTCACAGGCCTTCAGTCAGACATTCCGGAGTCAAGAAAGAGCCCGGACTGCTGACCCGAAGGGGCTTAAGGGAGGGCTACATGACTAGGAGGGATGCCAGGCCATAGGGTTAATAAGGGGTTAATGGAGAAAGTCAGTTTGGGCGCGAAATTTGGGGGTGGTGCTAAGGGGCAGTTAGGATCAGGGGTCAGTGTGATTGGTCAGGGGGTGGTGGCTATTGGGGGTCGTATATAGGGCAGGTCAGAGGGGGGTGGGCCATTCCTACCTGGACGTGACTGGAATCGTTCCCGCCCGCCCGCCCTAATTGTGGATTCGACATCGATGAAGAAAAGAAGGAAGATCGTATTTGTCGCAGCGGCGGAAAGGAGGGGGGTGTCTGAAGGTGGGGGTTTGCACAGAGGAGAGGACGGAACCCAGTGCCGGAGCGGGTTACCTCTAGCGGTGCAATTGTTTGGTAAACGGGTCCTTGCTGGGTTGAGTCTCAGCGGGACGTAGTGGGGGCAACATCTGGCTTGGGCTCTCGAGTCGGTGTGTTGCGGCTGAGGGTCAGGAGACAGGCTGATGTTGCAAAGAACATTTTGGTTAACCTTCAGGTACCCCCCCCTTCCTTTTCGGGTTCTTCAATGAAGAGTTGTATTGTTACATGGCTGATGTTTATGTTATGAATAAATGGGGCTGCTGTGGCCTTTATATTCCAACGTCACACAGTGTTTGTGTTTATTTTAGATAAGAACCCTAGGGGGTAGGGTGTTGTTGGGGAAGGTCACAGGCCTTCAGTCAGACATTCCGGAGTCATGGAATATACATAATACAATTGCTTGTCCAGTGCCAAACAATTTTTATGGTTTTTCTTGTCTTCTGAAAATATAAAACCAAAGATGTGTCCTCACTTACCTTTGCTCTTGGGTTGACTGAGAAGTGTGACCTTAGATTGGAAAAACAAAGCATGATTTGGCTATACTGTGTCATGAGATATAAATATTTGCATTAGCTGACATGGCTGGCACTACTGTATTGGTAATGTGTCACGGGTGACAGACAGTCATGTGGTTTCTGGCTATAGAAGGTCACAGTGTTTGGCTGCACAGAATGCTCCCTGACTTTCCATTGTTCCTGCTGTCAGTATTCATTGGTATAGGTAGCTTTCCTGCTGGATTCATCTCTCTCCCCTTTGGACCCAGCAGGAGATTGACTTCTACCCAGCTGCTGACCATCAGTATTCTCTTGGTGCTTAAATACTCCCTTGTTCCCTGGACTGATGCTGGGGATATTATTCACTTCATTCTAGCTCTGGTTGCAAGCAGGTGGCTTGTACTCCTCTGTAGTATTGTTGCTGAACTCCTGCCTGTGTCATCTGTGGATAAGTAGTTCATGCTTTTTCCTCGCGTGTGTTCTCCTTGTGTCTTCTTTTAGCATTTAGTGGAGTTGACAAAAAGCTCATTCCACCTGTTCCCTATTTAGGGCCCAGCGCTAGGGATACCTAGGGTCAGGTATCTGGCTCGGCACGTAGGTGCAGAACCTATCTAGGGTGGTGAGGAACCCCAGGGCCCAGCTGTATGTTTGGTCAGGGATCACCATCTCCCCCTTCCCTGCTCGCTTGGTTCTTGCCCGTACCTAGAGTGACATAATGTTTTTGTTTTCAGATCACTATTTAACTGAGAAATTTATGTGACTTGGAAATCTTGGTTTATTGACATTTCTGCAGATATAGTTTCTCTTCAGTTCTTTTAATGTCTACTTCTTCACAAGAGGTCACATTTTTCTCAAGAAGTCTGTTGTAGGTCTGCATAGGCTACTGCAGCCTCTTGGTCCTGCTCATCAGAATGGCATAAACTGGAAGAAAACATAAGCGCTTAATGGGTGGAAACAGTGGGTGCTGAGGATAAATTAAGTAATTAGTTAGACTCACCTGATTCCGTTGTGCACATCATACACAACAATGGTAAATGCATGTGATGCGCCCACAGGGTCCGAGGGGTTACTCGTCACCGGGCTGGTGCGAGGGTTGGGATGTCACTGCGGCCAGGCCCAGTTTCCTGACTCTGGCGGTGTCAATAAATGAGGGGATGATGAGGATGGGGATAGTAGTTTTTCGGGACTCCACCTGTGGTGTGTGGCTATAATATGGGAGCCGCCGCTGCAAGGGGGTTTCCTGTGAGGGTAGATGGTAGTGCAGCTAGGTTGGTACAGCTCTCCACAGGCAGAGCTCAGGCCCACAGGAAGATTCGGAGTAGTTGTCCACTCAAATAAAGGAGTGCGGGGCGCGGAAAGGATTAGACGACACGGCGGTTGCAGTTTAAGTTCTTTACTCACTGAGATGTCACTGCCTTTGGATTGCTGTATTCCACTGTGATGGGCCCCAGCCAATCCGGATACTTCGGAGGCCAGAAACAGTGTTGCTTTCTGTGAGTCCTTCCTCCGTGCGCTGTATAGTGTGAGTCCATGCAGCTTGAAGCCTCGCGGGGACCCGAGTCCTTGAATGGACCCCGTTCCTGTCCCGTATAGCAGGCAGAGCGAGTCTGTTACTGGTGCCGCTCTGTTGTCACGACTCCTGGCTCTATATGCTGCTGGGCGCTTTGTGTGGGCCAGAAGACTTGAAATCCTCTTATCTGAATATTATGGCATCTGTCCAGTACTCTGTATAGCTGGCCTCCTGATGACCCCTTTGGGAGAAACGCGTTGAGGCAATTTAAGGCAATCTGAGGATCGTATCTATGGCTGTATCAGTGATGAGTACCCCTTGACTGTCCCATTTCTATGCACCTTAAATAGCACAGGCACTTTATTGATTATAATGCTGCTATAACATATTAATAGTCATATCAATAAGTTATCTGCCGTGTAAATTGATACATATATACCATTATGCATTTTAATTTGTAAGCACGTGCACTTTATATACATATATATATATATCTATATATATATATATATATATAGATATATATATATATATATGTATTGCTGCTAGGGTGCATCAGGGCCATTTTAGGGACAGTCCTCATGGAGTGGGGGCACCATATTGCATCGTACATTTTGAAGGTGCCGACCCCTGCGTGAGGTAGGGGATAATAAGGGGATTCATAGTAGGGTGTGTGCTATTGTGCCTCCCCCGTGACAGCCTACGGGCTGCTCGGACCCAGATCCACAGTGGCTCGAGGGGTCTCTGGATCCGAAGCGGGGTCGCGTGGCTACCTGGAATAAAAAGGGGGGGAATGTTTTGGGTGGTGAATGGGATAATGTTCGTGACGCCCCCCACGGTATGTGGTAACGTGAGGGACCACCGCTGCCGTATGGGGGAGAGGAGCCCGGGAACGATGGAGTGGCAGCTCGAGATGTTAACCCCTTCATGGGCAGGGGGAGTGTCCCGGGACTCGGTGATGGATGGAGTGGGAAACCCGTCGGACGTGAAGGGATATCGGGTTCTCACACAGTCCATAGTCACTGATGCTGACACCAGGTAAACCAAACTCTTGAATGCTCTGTCTCAGTTGGTCGAGCTTGCTGGGTCCGTGCCCCTTTGGTGTTGCTGGTTGGTCTGAAGCCTTGTCCCTTGGCACTGTGTGTCCTTCGTATGGATCCCTTTTTGCCTAGAACTACTCGGATCCCGCTCACCTGCGTGGCTAGCAGAGTGAGCTTGTGACTCGCCCACCCCCGGGCTATGGGACACCCGGTGCCGGGCTGGACTAGTCCGGTGGTAGTCAGTGGTGGCTGGGCCCGGCTCCGTGGCCCTGGTGGGTGTCAGTAGAATATGTGGCTTGCTTGTTAATGGTTGTGTTCGTGACGCCACCTGTGGTATGCGGCTAATAAGCCGCCGCTGCTGTGTGAGGCCTCCGGGATGATATTATGGCAGCTATGATGGTACTGCTCCCCACAGGTGGAGCAATGCCCGGGGCACAGTTGGTGCTTGTAAAAGTCTATGGTGCTGTGTGACTAACACGGTGCAGGGCCGACAGGCGAGGAAAGAACCAGGCACAAACAACAGTCTCTTTACCTTTTCCTCTTTTACTCTGGGAACAGTCCAGTCCTGGGAGACCGTTACAGGTGGTGATGGGGATCCGGTCGGCCTGGAAGTACTTGGGGTGATCTTTCTGGCCAGCTGAGTATGAGGCCTACTCCTGTACCTTTCTTGGTGATGATAGGACCCTGCTTCTCTGAATCCAGCAATGGCCCTCTTCGCTGCTGGGACCAATAGCACGTCCCTTCCCTCTGTAGGTAGCTGCGCAGGCCCACTCCCTGGTGCTTCTCCGCTGGGGTCCACACCGAGCCCTGATGCTGCAGCTGTACCTTGGATGTGTCTGGGCCAGGGGCTTGCAGCTCCCCTGCCCTTCGGATTCGGCTACCAGGGACGGATTTTATACCCTGGCAACCACAGACTCCGATGTCCGAGTCTCTCTGCTGCCTCTCAGCTACTCCTGCTTCTCTGGGCCAAACTGCGCCAGCTCTAGGCCCCAGATTCACAGGACAGCTCACTCTGTGTCTGTTCACTTCTGCTGCTCCCTACAGACTAACTAACTCCTCCCCCAGGTCAGGCTTAAGGAAGCTCCCTGAAACTTCAGGTTCAGAGCTCCCCCTACTGGCCTGAGGGAGAAACTGCGGTGGATGTTAACTTACTGGCCAGTAGATTTCCCCATTACCTCCAGGCTCAGCATTAACCCTCAGGAGGGCAATGCCGTTGTGGCGACCAGGTCCTAGGGCGCCACACTCCCCCTTAGTTAAATTCAGTACTCCCGGACTGTAGAAACAAAACATAACATGTCATACATTTCATCCCAATATGGGAGGCACATTCTCTTTAACGTTACAATCTTAAACATTTCTATAAGAGTCCAGTGTGGCTCCCTGCCGGGTGTCCATTACACTGCTCCATGGGGGACCCGCCGCGATCAAACCCCCAACGTAGGCTCTGGGCGTGCGTCAGAGCATTGATGACCCCACTCTATGCACGCCGGACGGGTTTTTCTTCAGGGGTGTTTGAGCACACTGGTGCTAACTATGAACAATTTAGGTGTTGGCCACCCATAGTCCAGTGGCCCAATTGTCCATTTTCGCAATCAAAGAAAAAGAAAACATTTTGTGCACAACATGACAGACATTTTGCATAACTATTTACACTCTAATAAGTACTCTTTACTTTATACAGTAGACTCCCTATACCTTAGAGGGGGTTGTCCCCGAGTGCTGCGCTGGGACCTACGTAGCTCTGGTGTTTGCCCCTGACTACGTGGTACGTCTTCTATCTCAGCACTACAGGTGGGCCTAACCCCAATAGGTAAGCGTGATGGTTGCCTTTGTGGTCCAGGAGTCGCCAAGGGTATGACAGGTTCACCACTGACAGGGGGTTGATCCTCCTGTTCCACTGCTGGCGTGTCATCTCGTGCTGGAGCGGACGATTCTTTAGGTGGATCCGGAACCTTTTCTGTTTCTGGCTCGACCAACTGCGGAAACGCCAAAACTGGTACCACTATGGCATTGTTGATTCGGGTCCAAGTTTTGGGGAACTTCCCAAGGATGGTTTGAATCATCTCCCCTTCTTTCTCTTGACTTTGGGGACTTCCTTGTACTCCTTCCATTTCTCTTTGGATTCGGCACCGTTCAGGGCACGCTTTCAGGCGGTCTCGGGAAATTGCTTGACAGGTCTTGCCTTCATCTTTGCTTATGAGGCATACCTTACTATTGTCAAAGTTGGAGGGGATAATGGTGTAGGGCTCGTTTTCCCACTGATCATCCAACTTATGCGTCTTCCGCTTCTTCTTGAGGACTTGTTCTCCAGGTGCTAAGGGAGTTGCTGGGGCTGTTTGATTGTAATGCTGTTCTTGTCTCGTTCTTGCTTGAGACAGGCTCCTTTCCACGCACTCCTGGACCTTACGGTACCGCTGCTGCCGTTCTGCATCCCAATCCTCTATTTCTTGAACCGCCTCAGGCGACACAGTCCCCATCTCAAAGTCTACAGGCAATTTGCCTGGTCTGGCTCGCATCAGGTAAGCGGGGCTGCAGTTGGTCGAATTCACTGGGATGTGGTTGTACAAGTCTACCAGATCTGGCAACTTTTCTGGCCATTGGTTCCTCTCTTCCAGCGGTAGGGTCTTCAGCATATCAATAACCACATGGTTCATTTTCTCGCACAGTCCATTGGTCTGGGGGTGGTACGGTGTGGTTCGAATTTTCTTACAACCGTACATGTTACAGAACTCTTGGAACACTTCAGCCTCGAATGCAGGACCCTGATCCGTCAGTACCCTTTCCGGATAGCCGTGCGGTCGACAAAAGGATGCCTGGAACGCTCTAGCTGCCGTCCTGGCTGTCTGGTCCTTCACAGGCACTACTACCAGGAAACGAGAGTAATGGTCCACAATGGTGAGGGCGTACACATAGCCTGACCGGCTTGGTGTTAACTTCACGTGGTCCAGGGCCACCAACTCCAGGGGCTGCTTCGTGACAATTGGCTGTAGGGGAGACCTTTGGCTGGCATCATCCTTCCGCCTCAAGTTACACGGGCCACAGTCTCGGCACCATTTCTCGATCATCTTTCTCATGTGCACCCAGTAGAACCGATCACGGAGTAAGGCCTCCAACTTCTTCCACCCGAAATGCCCGGCGTTATCATGATACGCTGATAGGACCATTGGAGCATCCCTCTGCGGAACCACTATCTGCCAGACAAGTTCATTTGTTCGATAGTTGACATATCTCTTGCAGAGCTTGCCCTGGTAGGTGAACAGTCGTCCCCTCTCCTTCCACAGCTGCTGGGCTTCCTCTGGAGCGTCTGGGCCAAGATGGGTCTCAGCTTGCGCTAGCTTCTCTTTGACCAATCGCACGGCCGGGTCACCATTCTGTGTTTCTTCCCAATTATGGTGGAGTAATGGATTGACCGAGACCTCGTGCTGGTTTAAGCGCTTCACTCCCACAGCATGCTCACACTGTGAAACACCCTGGTGATGGAAAGCCGGTAACTCTATCTCTTCGAGTTCATCCAGGTCTTCTCCAGACTCGGGTAAGTGAGGCATTCTGGACAGCGCATCAGCATTGTTATTCTTCTTGCCAGCCCGATACTTGATGGTAAAGTCAAAGTTAGACAGCCGGGCCATCCATCGCTGTTCCATCGCACCTAACTTGGCTGTTGCCAGGTGTGTCAACGGATTGTTGTCCGTGAAGATGGTAAACTTGGCCGATGCCAGATAGTGCTTGAAGCGTTCAGTCACTGCCCACACAATAGCGAGGAACTCCAGCTTGAAGGAACTGTAGTTTTCTGGATTCCTTTCCGTGGGCCGAAGCTTCCTACTGGCGTACGCTATTACCCTCTCTCTGCCTCCCTGTACCTGGGACAGAACTGCTCCCAGTCCCACGTTGCTGGCGTCTGTGTACAGTATAAACGGTTGGCTGTAGTCAGGGTAAGCCAGAATTTCTTCTCCCGTGAGAGCCCCTTTCAGCCGGACAAAGGATGTTTCCAGTTGGCTGCCCCATTCAAATGGAGGGCTCTGCTTCTTAGCCTGCTTCGGCTGGCCCACCAGGAGATCTTGAAGGGGCGCTGCTATCTTGGTGAACCCATCAATGAACCTTCGGTAGTAGCCCACCAGTCCAAGGAACTGCCGCACCTCCTTCACCGTGGTGGGTCTTGGCCAGTCCTTAATTACCGTGACTTTCTCCGGATCAGGTGCCACGCCTTCTGCGCTGACCACATGACCCAGGTACTGTACCTTTGGCTTCAAGAGGTGACATTTGGACGGCTTGATCTTCAGGCCATATTTCGACAAGGACTCAAACACTTCTGCTAAGTGCTTCAGGTGGTCCTCATAAGTCTTGGAGTAGACTATTACGTCATCCAGGTACAGCAGCACGGTTTCGAAGTTGTGGTGGCCCAAGCAGCACTCCATCAACCGTTGGAATGTCCCTGGGGCGTTGCAGAGCCCGAATGGCATACAATTGAACTCACAGAGACCCATTGGTGTCGTGAAGGCAGTCTTCTCCTTGTCCGCCTCTGCCACGGGAACCTGCCAATACCCACTGGTGAGATCCAAGGTGGAGAAATAGTTAGCTGACTTTAAGGCTGTTAGTGACTCCTCTATTCTGGGTAGTGGATAGGCATCTTTATGTGTAATGCGGTTAATTTGCCTGTAATCTACACACATTCTCATTGTACCATCTTTTTTCTTTACGAGCACTAGTGGAGCTGCCCAGGGGCTACAACTATCTCTGATAACCCCAGCCTCCTTCATTTCCCATAACATTTCCTTGGCACACTGATACTGTGCGGGGGGTACAGGGCGGTATCTTTCTTTAATGGGATGATGATCACCCGTGGGGATTTGATGTTGAACCCCTTTCACCTGCCCAAAATCTAGGGGGTGTTTGCTGAAGACCCGCTCATACTCCTGTACCACCCGGTAAACCCCATGCTTTTGGTGTGAGGGGGTGGAGTCGGTGCCCACATGTAATTTTTGGCACCAGTCTTCCGGCTGCCCCTTGGAGCCATTGTCTTCCGCCTGGTCGGACGGGATCAAGGGTTCCACTGCTTTAATGGTATTGTTGCTGACAGTGTACAATTTTGCCACAGTGGCATACCGGGGCAATTTGGCCTCCTCCTCCCCACAATTCAGGACACGGACGGGCACTCTCCCCTTGCGGACGTCCGCTACCCCTCTGGCTATCAGGACTCCAGGCCTACTGTCTGAATACATTGGTTCTACCAAGGCATGGTAATCCTGACCCTTGAGGCCTATTGCTGCCCGACACCATATCAACATTTCACTTCTTGGGGGTATTACAATGGGGAGGGGGTCACTTACCCTCGCACTGCCAATTTCTCCTCCGGCCAGCTCTACCTGCTGCCTCCTCATCAGGGCTCTGATCTCCCTCTGTAGGGCACGCTGCTGCCCGGAGCTGGCAGTTTCAGACGCCTGCTGTAACAAAATTATCACTTCGGCAATACAATTTTCTATCACATTTGTACCAAGAGTTAGCAGTGGGTCAGATTCTTTGCGATCAATATCTACAATTATCATCCCCTGACATGGCAATTCCACCCGCCCCACTTTAATGGTTACTTCTTTGTACCCAATCTGAGGTAAGGGCTGACCATTACTGGCCACAATTGTTAAATCATCATCTGGGCCATGGTCAATGTCTGAATCGGCCCAATATCTTTTGTACAGTTTGTGGGGGATGGTTGTTACCTGGGACCCCGTATCCAGGAGGGCATTCAAAGGGATTCCATCCAGCACAATAGGAAGGACCGGTCGTCCTCCCACATACTTGCTGCGGCTGGGGGTTGAGCTGGGCTTCCTTACACCTGGTGGTCGGCTCCTGGCCCCAGGCTCGGCCCATTTAAAGGACAGCGTCGTGCAATGTGGCCCGCCTGGTTGCAGTTGCGGCAGATCGGTTGTCCTGTTGAATCGTACCGGTCTGTGTCTCTGCCTCGGGTCGGCGGAATCCTTCTCTGTCGCATCCATGGGACGTCCTCTGGGCTGGAGGCCAACTCGATTTTCGCAGGCGAGGGGGTCATTTGTAGAGACTGCACGGTCTTGGCAAGGGCAGCCACAGTCTTGGTCAGCTCCTGGACCTGTTGTCTGAGCTCCGCAGTGGGATCCTTATCCAGGGACTGCGCCTCAGCCCCTGCAGTGGCTCGTGTTGCAGGCACCACCCCGGGGTACGTGATAGCAGGAGGCCGGAGGGGTACTGGGTCATTCGGCGTAGATTCTCTCAGTACCCTGATGGCCTGGTCCTTAAACTTGGCAAAGTCCAGAGCAGGGTTCTGCAGGACCAGGATACGCAGCTGGGTCCTGTGGGCATCTGACAGGAGCCCCTCTATGAACTGCTCAGTTAGGAGTTTGTCTTCTTCACGTACACTCTCTGGGTCCACCTGTTTAACTGCTTTCAGGGCCTCTTGCAGGTTTAGGGCATAGTCCCTTATGCTGTCTGTGGCCCGCTGCTTGCACCCAAAGAATCTCATCTTTATCTCTGCTGCGGTGCGAGTGTCAAACGTACTCTTTAGCTTGGCCAGTATCTGGGCTGCTGTCCCTTTATCTGTATCAGGCCATGACTTCGCTTCACGCTGGGCTGCGCCGGCTAGCTGTCCCATTAATATGCCCACCTTCTGGCTCTCAGTCAGCGGATACACCCGGAATAAGCTGTGCAGGCTTTCTCTGAAGTCACTCAAGGTATGGGACTCCCCGGAGTATTGCGGCAGCCATTCTGCTCCCGGTATGTATGGCATGGTGATCGGCATTACCGGCGCTACAGTGGGGGCCGGGGCGACGGCGACTGGGATTGCTTCTGCTGGTGCTGCGGCGTCTCGGGCTATGGCAGCCACCTGCCCTCCCTCTGAGTCGGACATCTTCCTCCCCCTTAGTGAACCTTACCAGGCTCCGTTCACTTTTCAAATTTTCTTCCGGGTCGCGCGGGGTTAACAGCGCTCTGCTCTGATGGCGCGCTCCCTTCGCGCTCTTTGTCAGGCACGCCCCCCTTCTTCCTGCGCTCGGCGAGGCTAATGGCGGCGGTGGTCTGCAGCCAGTACACAATCTTTTAAGCACAATTCCGGCAGGCGCACAGTACCCGGTGGGACCGGGCACGAAATCCTGTTCGTGACGCCAAAAGTTGACTCGCCCACCCCCGGGCTATGGGACACCCGGTGCCGGGCTGGACTAGTCCGGTGGTAGTCAGTGGTGGCTGGGCCCGGCTCCGTGGCCCTGGTGGGTGTCAGTAGAATATGTGGCTTGCTTGTTAATGGTTGTGTTCGTGACGCCACCTGTGGTATGCGGCTAATAAGCCGCCGCTGCTGTGTGAGGCCTCCGGGATGATATTATGGCAGCTATGATGGTACTGCTCCCCACAGGTGGAGCAATGCCCGGGGCACAGTTGGTGCTTGTAAAAGTCTATGGTGCTGTGTGACTAACACGGTGCAGGGCCGACAGGCGAGGAAAGAACCAGGCACAAACAACAGTCTCTTTACCTTTTCCTCTTTTACTCTGGGAACAGTCCAGTCCTGGGAGACCGTTACAGGTGGTGATGGGGATCCGGTCGGCCTGGAAGTACTTGGGGTGATCTTTCTGGCCAGCTGAGTATGAGGCCTACTCCTGTACCTTTCTTGGTGATGATAGGACCCTGCTTCTCTGAATCCAGCAATGGCCCTCTTCGCTGCTGGGACCAATAGCACGTCCCTTCCCTCTGTAGGTGGCTGCGCAGGCCCACTCCCTGGTGCTTCTCCGCTGGGGTCCACACCGAGCCCTGATGCTGCAGCTGTACCTTGGATGTGTCTGGGCCAGGGGCTTGCAGCTCCCCTGCCCTTCGGATTCGGCTACCAGGGACGGATTTTATACCCTGGCAACCACAGACTCCGATGTCCGAGTCTCTCTGCTGCCTCTCAGCTACTCCTGCTTCTCTGGGCCAAACTGCGCCAGCTCTAGGCCCCAGATTCACAGGACAGCTCACTCTGTGTCTGTTCACTTCTGCTGCTCCCTACAGACTAACTAACTCCTCCCCCAGGTCAGGCTTAAGGAAGCTCCCTGAAACTTCAGGTTCAGAGCTCCCCCTACTGGCCTGAGGGAGAAACTGCGGTGGATGTTAACTTACTGGCCAGTAGATTTCCCCATTACCTCCAGGCTCAGCATTAACCCTCAGGAGGGCAATGCCGTTGTGGCGACCAGGTCCTAGGGCGCCACACTTGCTCTCAGGGTTCACGCTTGGGATTTTCTAGACGGTTGTGGGAAGTCCTCTCCCCCTCGTTGCACTAGTACCCCGATTCTGGAGCGGGTGGGGAATGGTTCCTGAAGACTCCGTTCCTGTCGGGTGAATTACAGGGCTGCGTGAAGCTTCTTCCCAGCCTAGGGTCCATGTACCCAGTCGTGCCCTGGCCCCTGCCCGGTTGTAGCACAAGGCAGCCGGCCTGCTCTCTGTAGCAGCACTGCACTCCCTGTCACTACCCCCTGCGACCGGGGTTCCAGCTCCTTCTGGCCAGGCCAACGTCTGGCACGAGTACAGGAGACCAGCTCCACAGCGTGACCTGTCCTGTCACTGCTGTCTCACTGCTCAACTACTACTCAACTGACATCTCTGCCCTCCCTCTTTCATCCCTCTATCTGGGTGGTCCTATTCCCCTCAGGCTGCCTAATGGGTGTTTGGTGGGTGTGGTTCAGAGTGTTCCTCAGGATTTGTGTATACCTGTTGGTAGCAACACCAAATTGACAGGACCCCTAACCAAGGAGGAGCGAGTAGCATGCAGAAGGGCAGATTGCATGGCACCCTTGTGATGACCTGATAGGCCAGGGCGTCACACTATAACTAGACTAACCCATTTCCCACCCAAACCTCTGTCAATCACTCTTGACCTTATGACCGATGTGGGGCAATTAGGGCATACACATGATCCTTTCACAATATACCTCACTAGCTATCCTTATAAAGCATGTTTTGCACTTTAATATTAGATTTGAGCACCTTCGTCATATCTGCCATGAGGGTAATGTAGGGCAGGTTAAGGATAGCCGTCAACGAGTGGGGGCGCCATATCGTTTTCTTTTAGGGTGCCAACCCCCACGTGAGGTAGTGGACAGGAGGAAGGTTTATCTTTAGGGCTTTGATCTTTGACCCTGCTCCCTTCCTCATCTGTGCACTTTAGGTAATTGTAAATCATTGTGTGTTTTTCGGATGTTTTTAAGAGACTTGATTAAAATTGATGTTTTTAAGGGTTAATATATTAGTTGATTTCCAAAACCTTCCATTTAATTGATATTCATCAGTGTGCGTGCAGGGGATACTCACAAGGTATAGCAACTTGGCAACTGGTGTAGTCCACCGCTGTCTATGTGACATTGACCACTATTTACATTTATCTTGAGCGCCAAGTTTCTACATCTACTTGAAACGGTTTTGGACCCTACTTGAGCACCAACTCAGAAGTGCCGTGTGTATCAACTCCTTGAGTTTAGTGAGGTCACCTGAGGTCAGTTTACCTGTTTTCACAGGTTGTGAACCATGAGAATCTCCAGCTATGACCCCAGATAAACTGAGTGACATCACCGCTCATCGCTGCAGTTAAGTCAGTCTCTGCCTGAAGCCCACAGTGTGTGAACATGTTTTGTGCCCCTGCAGTGTAATTTTAGTATTTAGCAGAGCTTAAATCGTTATAAAATCTTGTGTGGATTACGACAAATTTGGTGGTTTGAGCTTAATAAATTGTAAAAAGAGGGTGAATTTTTTTTATTTCATTTCAAATAAAGAATTTTTTGGTACTTTTGTTTATTTTCCCTTAAAGATTAGTTAGGGGGGGGGTCTCATAGGTACCTCCCATTACTAATCTAAGTTTTAGTGACAGTTGTGAGCTGTCATTAACCTTTTATTACCCCGAGTACAACTGCAGGAGGGTAATCAGGATGAGCCGAGTAAAATGTCGTAGTTGTCGCACCTAATGGCTTCAACAATTTACTGGGCTGCTGTTTTTAGGATGGGGGGTTCAATAACCATGGAACTCCCTAGTCTGAGAATATCAGCCCCCAGTTGTCAGCGTTATCATGGCTTTATCAAAATTGGGGGCACTGCAAGCTGTCTTTTAAAATTATTTATTTAAATAAATAATTTTTAAAAAAGCCGCATGGGGTTCCCTCTTATTTTGATACATTGCCAAGATAAGCACATGTCTGAGGGCTGCAGCCTGTAGCCGTATATTTTATCCCTTTTATTGCTGGTAACATAATATTGGGGGACCCTACGGCAATTTTTTAAATTTATTTTCACACCACTATACATACAAAGACAGTGTCTGTGATTCCAAGCAGTCAGCCCCGCTGTCACAAAGGGTGGGAGTGCGGTCTGACTGCAACCAATCACAGACTTCCTACTGCCAGTGGGGGAAGCAGTGCATATACATAAGGGTAATAAGCAGCCCTGGAAGTAGAATAAGTGCAGTGTTAATGCCATGTGGAGTTTGGTAAGTATAACGTGCCTGCTTTATTCTTATTTTCTTTCTTTTTCCTCTCTTTTATAGAACACAGGGACTAGTCGCAAGGGTGTTACTTCCCCTGACTAGTATGCCCTCTTAACAGGGTATTGAATGCCCATTGCCATCAGCGGTGACACATATACCTGTGTCCGTTGTCACCACTTGAGAACGCCGGGTTTAGGGTCATATCTGCCATGAGGGTAATGTAGGGCAGGTTAAGGATAGCCGTCGACGAGTGGGGGCGCCATATCGTTTTCTTTTATGGTGCCAACCCCCACGTGAGGTAGTGGACAGGAGGAAGGTTTATCTTTAGGGCTTTAATCTTTGACCCTGCTCCCTTCCTCATCTGTGCACTTTAGGTAATTGTAAATCATTGTGTGCTTTTCGGATGTTTTTAAGAGACTTGATTAAAATTGATGTTTTTAAGGGTTAATATATTAGTTGATTTCCAAAACCTTCCATTTAATTGATATTTTTTTTTCTCTATATTTACCAAAGAAGAGAGAGTCACTAATGTAGCTGATCCCCATGCTGTTTATATGTCAAAAAAATATACTTAGTTGGATAAACGCAGATATGGTCCAAGATGCGTAAAACAAAACATTATGGACAAGGGCCCAGCTGTTATAGTGAATTAAATCCCCTGTGTAGCACGTACCTACTCGCCCATACACAGGAGGATTTTAAACCCAGAGAAAGGCTTCAGAATAGAGTAGGTACCCAGTTATGAGATATGCCTTGACGTGGCTACTGGGCAGAAAAAAAAATGGTGATTTTTGTATGCTACATATCTCAATTTTTTCTTAATTTCCCTTAGCAGTAATGGATATCTATATTCTTACATTCATGTTTTTTTATACTTTAGCATTACAGAGTGCAACTGTCTTTTGTTTTGTCATTTTATGTCATGTTCAGTTATGCACCTGTTCATATTAAAATAATTACATTTGTTTAATCTTGAAAAGCGAGATCTAAAGAGAGACAGGACTAACTTGTATGAGTACAGTAGCTGTAGTACCCGGGCGTTGCCCGGGATAGTAACTGTCTCTCTGTCTCTCTCCCAGTCTCTGTCTGTGTATCGCTGTCTGTCTGTCTCGCTGTCTGTCTCTTTCCTTGTCTGTTTCTATCTCTCTCTCTGTATTTGCATCAGTCTATCTGTCTCAATCTCTGTATCTGTCTGTCTGTCTCTCTCTCTCTGTCTCTTTGCCCGTCTGTCTCTTTGCCCGTCTGTCTCTTTGCCCGTCTGTCTCTTTGTCCGGCTGTCTCTTTGTGTGGCTGTCTTTTTGCCCGGCTGTCTTTTTGCCCATCTGTCTCTTTGTCCGGCTGTCTTTTTTCCCGGCTGTCTTTTTGCCCGGCTGTCTCTTTGCCTGTCTGTCTCTTTGTCCGGCTGTCTTTTTGCCCAGGTGTCTCTTTCCCGGGCTGTCTCTTTGCCCATCTGTCTCTTTGCCCGGCTGTCTCTTTTCCCGGCTGTCTCTTTGCCTGTCTGTCTCTTTGCCCAGCTGTCTCTTTCCAGGGCTGTCTCTTTCCAAGGCTGTCTCTCTCCATGTCTGTCTCTTTCCTGCTCTGTCTCTTTCCCGCTCTGTCTCTTTCCAGTTCTGTCTCTTTGCCCATCTGTCTCCTTGCCCGTCTGTCTCTTTGCCCATCTGTCTCTTTGGGCATCTGTCTCTTTGGGCATCTGTCTCTTTGGGCATCTGTCTCTTTGCCCGGCTGTCTCTTTCCAGGTCTGTCTCTTTCCTCGTCTGTCTCTTTCCCTGTCTGTCTCTTTCCCCATCTGTCTTTGTCTGTCTCTCTATCCGTCTCACCACCAACATTTTTTTATCTCTCACATAAACTTGTTATACTAACAGTTTATTTTGTTCCTATAGCAACCACTGACAGTTGCTATTTTAGCCTGCAGCTCCCACCTCCATTCAGTTTAATGGCTGCAGGATTTTTGTAGAGTAACTGGAAAGCGTGGGGTTAAATTTTCCCGCCCAAACACACACACAGACACACACACACACACACAGACACACACACACACAGACACACACACACACATACACATATACACACATACATACTCTGAGCTTTATATATTAGATAATTGGCCCATAGTAAAAAACCTTAGAGCTATTTCATGTGAAATCACCTCAAAAGGCAATAGGGCATTCCCTTAGCCTAGGGGAAAAAAGGTTCAATCTCCAGAGGAAACAAGCCATCTTTACTAGAGTTGAGCGCGGTTCGTGGTTCGTGGTTCTCCAGTTCTAGGCTCGAGTGATTTTGGGGCCTGTTCTAGATCGAACTAGAACTCGAGCTTTTTGCAAAAGCTCGATAGTTCTAGAAACGTTCGAGAACGGTTCTAGCAGCAAAAAACCAGCTAAATCCTAGCTTGGTTTCTGCTGTAATAGTGTAAGTCACTCTGTGAATCACACTATTATCACATTTCAGTGTATAGTGTGCGTGAACAGCGCCTTCAGATCACTGCTGTTTCTATAATGGCGATCGCCATTTTTTTTTTTTCTTGTCTTCCTTCCCTAAGCGCGCGCGTCTTGTGCGGCGGGCCAGCATGTCAGCCAATCCCAGACACACACACAGCTAAGTGGACTTTTAGCCAGAGAAGCAACGGCATGTGTGATAGGATGTCCATGTCACATGTCCCTGCATTATAAAAACGGACATTTTCCTCCAGGACGCCATTATCTGCCTTCTGCGTCTTTGGTGTCAGACATCACTGTCGCAGCTCCGTCCTCCTGAGTCCTATAGCCGATACAGCTGTATGCGCTGCATACACAGCGTTAGACAGCTTAGGGAGAGCACATTCTAGCACTCCTTTTAAGGGCTCAAACCGGCAGGGTCAGAGAGCCATAGGTGACAGGTCCTGAAAACAGCGCCAGCGTCTGTGTAGCCAAGGTCAGGGATTTCCTCCCTGCATTTCACCATTAGGAGGGAATAGAAAGGCAGGCTTCCATTCCTCTACCCAGAGCCCCACAATCCTGCCACTGTACCCTCCTGTCCTCTGCACACTCCAACTCATTATAACTAAGCCATTATACTAGCAAACAGTCAGTGTACCTAGTGGCATCCTAAACGTGGCTATTGGACTTTGCTATAGTCCCACTAGTGCAAAGACATTTGCAGAGCACGTCTGCCTGCATTGCACACTCAAACTTTTTTAAACTAAGCCATTATACTAGCAAACACTCAGTGTACCTAGTGGCATCCTAAACGTGGCTATTGTACTTTTGTCTATTCACACTATTGTAAAGATATTTGCAGCACGTCTGCCTGCATTGCACACTCCAACTCATTATAACTAAGCCATTATACTAGCAAACAGTCAGTGTACATGCAGTGGCATCCTAAACGTGGCTATTGGACTTTGCTATAGTCCCACTAGTGCAAAGACATTTGCAGAGCACGTCTGCCTGCATTGCACACTCCAACTTTTTTAAACTAAGCCATTATACTAGCAAACAGTCAGTGTACCTAGTGGCATCCTAAACGTGGCTATTGGACTTTTGTCTATTCACACTATTGTAAACATATTTGCAGCACGTCTGCCTGCATTGCACACTCCACCTTTTTTTAACTCAGCCATTATACTAGCAAACACTCAGTGTACCTAGTGGCATCCTAAACGTGGCTATTGTACTTTTGTCTATTCACACTATTGTAAACATATTTGCAGCACGTCTGCCTGCATTGCACACTAAACTTTTTTAAACTAAGCCATTATACTAGCAAACACTCAGTGTACCTAGTGGCATCCTAAACGTGGCTATTGTACTTTTGTCTATTCACACTATTGTAAAGATATTTGCAGCACGTCTGCCTGCATTGCACACTCCAACTCATTATAACTAAGCCATTATACTAGCAAACAGTCAGTGTACCTAGTGGCATCCTAAACGTGGCTATTGGACTTTTGTCTATTCACACTATTGTAAAGATATTTGCAGCACGTCTGCCTGCATTGCACACTCCAATTCATTATAACTAAGCCATTATACTAGCAAACAGTCAGTGTACCTAGTGGCATCCTAAACGTGGCTATTGGACTTTGCTATAGTCCCACTAGTGCAAAGACATTTGCAGAGCACGTCTGCCTGCATTGCACACTCCAACTTTTTTAAACTAAGCCATTATACTAGCAAACAGTCAGTGTACCTAGTGGCATCCTAAACGTGGCTATTGGACTTTTGTCTATTCACACTATTGTAAACATATTTGCAGCACGTCTGCCTGCATTGCACACTCCACCTTTTTTTAACTCAGCCATTATACTAGCAAACACTCAGTGTACCTAGTGGCATCCTAAACGTGGCTATTGTACTTTTGTCTATTCACACTATTGTAAACATATTTGCAGCACGTCTGCCTGCATTGCACACTAAACTTTTTTAAACTAAGCCATTATACTAGCAAACACTCAGTGTACCTAGTGGCATCCTAAACGTGGCTATTGTACTTTTGTCTATTCACACTATTGTAAAGATATTTGCAGCACGTCTACCTGCATTGCACACTCCAACTCATTATAACTAAGCCATTATACTAGCAAACAGTCAGTGTACCTAGTGGCATCCTAAACGTGGCTATTGGACTTTTGTCTATTCACACTATTGTAAAGATATTTGCAGCACGTCTGCCTGCATTGCACACTCCACCTTTTTTTAACTCAGCCATTATACTAGCAAACACTCAGTGTACCTAGTGGCATCCTAAACGTGGCTATTGGACTTTGCTATAGTCCCACTTGTGCAAAGACATTTGCAGAGCACGTCTGCCTGCATTGCACACTCCAACTTTTTTAAACTAAGCCATTATACTAGCAAACAGTCAGTGTACCTAGTGGCATCCTAAACGTGGCTATTGGACTTTTGTCTAGTCACACTAGTGCAAATCTATGTGCAGCACCTCTGCATGACACCCTCCTGCTCTGTTTTTAATAAGCTATAATGATAGCACAAAATACTGCCATTTAGTGGCATCATAGAACTGGCTGTTGTATTCCATTAGTGCCCCACTGGTGACAAGCTATTTCTAGCACCTCTACATCACACCCTCATGCACATTTTGCTACGCTAATGTTATAGCAAACTCATGGAATTCATTGCTGCATTTCATAATTCGGAGGGATAGAAAGTCAGGCTTCCTTTAGCTTTTCCTTCTGTTCATAGACAGCATCTCCAAGAGCAATTTCCCCTCCACGTCTAAGTGTGGAGAGGCAGCTAGTGCGCATGCGTGTGCCGATGTACCCCAATTACAGTGTTTCGCCTAGTGAGTATGCTCAGCCTGAATGTGTTATTCCTGACGCTAAGTCTTCTTTTCGGGATACAGCGCATGCTCCCACACTAAGTGTGAAAAGCCTCTTTGCACAGGTGCTTGCATTCCGTGCCGGGTCTAAGTCCTGTTTTGTGCCTAGACACCATGCTAAAGCTGATAGTCTTTTTTCAGAGACTGTATTTCATGCTACTGAGCATGCTCAGGCACTTCCTGCATCAGAGACTAGGTCCGGTAATGAACTCTTTGGCCCTGGCCCTGATGTGGGGGTCCCATATAGACCACAGGGCATCAGGTGTCCTCCTAAATGGCTTGCAGAGGCCCACACCTATGACTTGTCACCGCATTATTGATGGTCAGACGATGACTGGTGAGGTGTTTGGGTCATGGCAGCCATGAGGTCATCATTGAAGTTGCGGTTCAAATAGGACGCTAGTTATGCCACTCATGACGTGTCACTCTACTTTTGTCTCCAGGAGGTGCATTGTGGTTCACCCTGGTTTGGGGCGGACCCAGGTTATAAAAGGGGCTGGAGCCAACAAGGAGGTGCGCAGTCTTCTATTATGCTCCGAAAGAGCACACCTCCATGTGTTGAACCCATTGCGGCTTTAGGCCAGAGGTAGGCAGGGATAGGGTGTCGATGCAGGCCACCACCACAGTTGGTAACGCAGAATGGTTAAGACCAGCTCCTGTCCTACCAGTCCTGCTTGTGCAGCCCAGTGGCATTAACAGGCCTGCTGCTGCTGATGCGCCTGCTGTCCACAGGTGTGCCCCTACGCACACGGTCAGCGTACTCAATGGCCCCTGTGTTGTTAACAGGGAGTTCCTGGGCTGGGTGGGCATGTGGACCCTGTGACGCTAACAGGACTCACAGTCTCCAGATCCGAATGGCGTCTAACTCGGTTCAGGCTACTATTAGTTTCATAGCCACACAGCTCTGTATCCTCCACCTAACCTTCCAGTTGCCAACCTCTCCTTTTCCAACTGGGAGCACGGTGGACACTGACTGCTGATGGGGATATATACCTTTCTCTTTCTTTTCTTATTAATTTTCGTTATATAGCGGTAACATAGTATATACCACTTTATCCAAATCTGCCAGTCCCACTGTAACAGATGGTGTTTCTTCAGCAAATGTTACTGTTGCTTAACCACCAAATCCACGGACCAAAACTTTTTTCCCCTTTCCAACACACCTGTTCCCCTTTCCACCAGCATCTGTCCTTTTTCAACTCATTTTGGTATATGACCAAAAGTGCAACTCTGCAGGGACACCGTACTCAACGCCATCTCAGCACAGCAGCCATCCCTCGGTCCCTCCGATGTGGACAAGTAAAAGACCATTTCCTCATATCCATGACAAAGCGTTGAGATTCACTCTGTGCAGCACTGGTGTTTAGTGGAAAAGTAGATCTAAGATTGCGTACCACATTCTGCAGATACTCCTGTATACGTGCGTCCATTTCTATGGCAGGAATTATTTTGCCAAATTTTGTCTTGTACCGGGGATGTAACAGTGTGGCAACCCAGTATTCTGGATTACTTTGAATTCGTACAATCCGAGGGTCATGTTGTAGGTAGTGCAGCAAGAAGCCGCTCATGTGTCTTGTGCATCCAGGAGGACCAAGTCCTTGGTGTGTTGGTGGCAGAGAGGTGAGAATCGTGCCTCCTTCCTCTGCCCTCTCCCCACAACCTCGCACAACCGAAATGTGAGCAAGCTCTCACTCATCTGCTGAGTCTTCCATGCCCATCGCCAGTTCGTCCTCCATTTCTTCATGGGCTCCTGCACCTTCCTCAACACTTTTTGCTGATACTATGCTCCCTTGTTAATCCCTCTCCCTCACCATGACTGCCGCATAGGTGCCGCTGACCATCTGGACCTCGTAGATCTTGTTATCCCTTCCGCATATGACTCCTCCTGTACTTCCTCCCCTTCCTCTTGTCCCAACACCTGACTCCGAATAATAATTACAGTGCGCTCCATCATGTAGATGACCAGAATTGTCACGCTGAGAATGACATTGCCAGTGCTAAACATCTTCGTCGACATTTGTAAACTGTGTAGCAGGGTGCATAGGTCCTTGATCTGACACCACTCCAGCAGCGTGATCTGCACCACCTCTGGATCAAGTTATCCCAGGCTATATGTCATAACGTATTGCAGCAGGGTTCGGCGGTGCTGCCACAAACGCTGCAACATGTGCAGATTCAAATTCCTGCGTGTGGGCACATCGCATTTCAGGCGTTTAACCACCAGACCTAAAGACTTCTGTAGCGACGAAAGTTGTTGAGCTGCTGTGTACGCACGATGGAAGTGAGCCCATAGCGAGCGTGCACGCTGCACAAGGCCATGTAGGCCATGATGGTGTTTTAAAAATTGCTGGAGAATTAGGTTCAACACGTGAGCCATACAAGGCACGTGTGTCACATTGCCCTGACGATGGCCCGCAGCCAGGTTTGCATCATTGCCGCACACGGCTGTTAAGTCACCAACGGAGTCCGCTCCGTCAATTTGTACTCCGGTCGCCAGGTGACAACGTGTTCCTTTCATGAATAGTGCTGATGATGGGAGAGGAGTCGATGCCAGCGGCGCAGGTGGATGCAGGTTATGCTCACCCACTGGGCTGCATTACCTTGACAGATGCAGAATCTCTGGCTGAATGTAGCTGGTGGGTATCTCACAGATGAAATACCATCATTCAGCTACAACCAATGGGAAGACACCACACCCTTTTTTATGCCCATCCTGTCTGCAGACCACTGCCAGACATAGCTATGACCTTTGGTTACTTTTACCCCCAGTTCAGTTTTATGATTTTGTGTGCTTGTTACCTGACTACTTTTCCTGCTTGCTGTTTATGTACCTTGTTGGCCGATCCGCATTTCACCTCTGCTTGTTTTCTGATTAAGTCCTGGCCGTCCCATTCTGTTCCTGTTCCTCAATTAATGTTTTGACCCTGCCTGACTACTATTCTCTGGAACTGCAGCCTTCCACAGGTATTAATCACCTTGGGCCCTGTGCAATTCCTAATCCCTGTATAGGGGTTAAAGGGTTTCAGGGTTCTAGGGGTCCTGCTTGGTGAGTGGCTTCCCTCTAGCCTATCATTAACAGCCCATCTGAGTGTGTGGATCAAGGAAGGCGTTACACCGTGCTCTCTGCAGAAGGCCATGTGGGCTAGGATAGTGCTTTAAAAATTGCTGGACAACCAGGTTCAACATGTGAGCCACACAAGGCACGTGTGTCACATTGTCACAGCGAAGGGCCGCACCCATGTTTGCATCATTGTCGCACCCGGCCTTCCCTGGCTGCTGGTTGAGTGGCGACAACCATTGATGAAACTCGGTATCCAGAGCTAACCGTCCACAACTTCTCAGCGGTGTGACTCACATTTCCCATACATTTCAAAGTAAAACTTTGACCGCCTGATGGCATTGAGCTCTGCTGCCAGCATAGTAAGGAGGTGTGTGGTATTCCTTGTGCGCAGTTACAAGGAAGGGTGGCCTGACCACACAGGGTTTGCGCCAAGGTGGAGGACCCACACGAGGTTGAAGAGGCAGAAGCAGTGTATTAACTTCTACATACAGAAGAAGGATTGAAACAACTCGTGGAGACGGCAAGACTTGTACAGCAGACCCTTCTCCATCTCTCACCATAGTTTGCCAGTGCCCAGTCAGTGACATGTAATGACCCTGTCTATGCTTACTGGTCCAAGTATCTGTGTTGAAATGCACCCTGTCGCACACAGAGTTTCTCAAGGAAGTGGTGATGTTGTGTGCGACATGCTGGTGTAGCGCGGGCATGCTTTTCTTGGAGAAGCAGTGGTGATTGGGCATCTTGTACTGGATCACAGCGACAGACATAAGGTCTCTAAAATCCTGTGTGTCCACTAGGCGGAAAGGCAGCATTTCGGTAGCCAACAGCTTACAGAGGGATAGAGTCAACCTCTTAGCTTTGTCATGGGTCGCAGGAAGTGGCCTTTTATTTGACCACATCTGAGGGACAGAGATCTGGCTGCTGTGTGTTGAGTAGGGTGTCCCTGGAAAAATGCAGGTTTGTGAGGAAAGTGCAGGCGGAGACATGATGTTGCCTTCATCCAACGTTGGTGCTATCGATGTCTGAGAGAGCTGTACACACTCACTTGTTTCCCCTTCCAAACCAACTGACGACCTACCAAGCAAACTGCCTGTTGCGGTTACAGTGGTGGAAGTTGTGGGTGGAAAAACAGGTGTGACAGCTGTCCCCACAGTCCTAGAAGATGACGAGCGCGCGGATGCACTGGAAGGGGCAGGCGGTGGATGGTTCGCTCCGCTAGGACGCATTGCAGCACGGTGAGCTTCCCACCGGGCCATATGATATTTATTCATGTGACGATTCATGGAAGAAGTTGTCAAACTGCTGAGGTTTTGACCTCTACTAAGAGAACCATGACAAAGTTTACAGATCACATAATTTGGGCGATCTTTTTCTATGTCAAAAAAGGACCAGGCTAGGCAAGGCTTAGAGGCCATGCGACCTGTTGATCCACCCCGAATAATGCTCAGAGGCAGAGTGGTGGCTGAGGATGCAGTTGTAGACGTGCTACCAGTGCTCCGACTCTGTCCAGGAAGGCGCAAGGTAACTTCGTCGTCGGTTGCATCCTCCTCCACCGCCTCTGTTGACCTCCTCGAGTGTCTGACTGTGGGTTGACAGTAGGTGGGATCTAGAACTTCATCATCAATTGTTGTGTTTGCACTCCCCTCCCCCTCAGACCGAGCCTCTTCTTGCCCTGACCGAATATTTAAGTTGTCATCCCAATCGGGTATCTGCGTCTCATCTTCATCAGTATGTTCCTCATTGTCTATAACCACAGGTGTTGGAAAGGCAGCATTTTGGTAGCCAACAGTTTGCAGATGCTGAAAGTCAACCTCCAAGCCATGTCATGCCCTTCTAAAAGCATGTAAAACACAGCGAGGGGACTCCAACCACAGTCTCCCTCGTTTCCACTAACTGGGCCCCACACACCCCACTTGACTGGCATCGGTTGACCCCCCTTTTGAAAAAGAAAAAGATGCTTTGCATGAAGCACTCTCAAAAATACGCGTGCCTTTCCCGTCCCCTGGCTGACCCAGGGGAAGAAAAGTCCTCTGAGAGCCATGACTTGTTCATCTTGGTTCTTTTAGAAACACAGCGAGGGGACTCCAACCATAGTCTCCCTCGTTTCCACTAACTGGGCCACACACACCCCACTTGACTGGCATCGGTTGACCCCCCTTTTGAAAAAGAAAAAGATGCTTTGCATGAAGCACTCTCAAAAATACGCGTGCCTTTCCCGTCCCCTGGCTGACCCAGGGGAAGAAAAGTATTCTGAGAGCCATGACTTGTTCATCTTGGTTCTTTTAGAAACACAGCGAGGGGACTCCAACCACAGTCTCCCTCGTTGCCACTAATTGGGCCACACACACCCTACTTGACTGACATCAGTTGATGCCCCTTTTCAAAATGAAAAAGATGCTTTGCATGAAGCACTCTCAAAAATACGTGTGCCTTTCCCGTCCCCTGGCTGACCCAGGGGAAGAAAAGTCCTCTGAGAGCCATGACTTGTTCATCTTGGTTCTTTTAGAAACACAGCGAGGGGACTCCAACCACAGTCTCCCTCGTTTACACTAACTGGGCCACACACACCCCACTTGACTGGCATCAGTTGAGCCAATTTTCAAGATGAAAAAGATGCTTTGCATGAAGCACTCTCAAAAATACGCGTGCCTTTCCCGTCCCCTGGCTGACCCAGGGGAAGAAAAGTCATCTGAGAGTCATGACTTGTTCATCTTGGTTCTTTTAGAAACACAGCGAGGGGACTCCAACCACAGTCTCCCTCGTTTCCACTAATTGGGCCACACACACCCCACTTGACTGGCATCAGTTGACCCCCATTTTCAAGATGAAAAAGATGCTTTGCATGAAGCACTCTCAAAAATACGCGTGCCTTTCCCGTCTCCTGGCTGACCAAGGGGAAGAAAAGTCCTCTGAGAGCCATGACTTGTTCATCTTGGTTCTTTTAGAAACACAGCGAGGGGACTCCAACCACAGTCTCCCTCGTTTCCACTAACTGGGCCACACACACCCCACTTGAGTGGCATCGGTTGACCCCCCTTTTGAAAAAGAAAAAGATGCTTTGCATGAAGCACTCTCAAAAATACGCGTGCCTTTCCCGTCCCCTGGCTGACCCAGGGGAAGAAAAGTCCTCTGAGAGCCATGACTTGTTCATCTTGGTTCTTTTAGAAACACAGCGAGGGGACTCCAACCACAGTCTCCCCCGTTTCCACTAATTGGGCCACACACACCCCACTTGACTGGCATCAGTTGACCCCCATTTTCAAGATGAAAAAGATGCTTTGCATGAAGCACTCTCAAAAATACGCGTGCCTTTCCCGTCCCCTGGCTGACCCAGGGGAAGAAAAGTCCTCTGAGAGCCATGACTTGTTCATCTTGGTTCTTTTAGAAACACAGCGAGGGGACTCCAACCACAGTCTCCCTCGTTTCCACTAACTGGGCCACACACACTCCACTTGACTGGCATCAGTTGAGCCAATTTTCAAGATGAAAAAGATGCTTTGCATGAAGCACTCTCAAAAATACGCGTGCCTTTCCCGTCCCCTGGCTGACCCAGGGGAAGAAAAGTCCTCTGAGAGCCATGACTTGTTCATCTTGGTTCTTTTAGAAACACAGCGAGGGGACTCCAACCACAGTCTCCCTCGTTTCCACTAACTGGGCCACACACACCCCACTTGACTGGCATCAGTTGACCCCCATTTTCAAGATGAAAAAGATGCTTTGCATGAAGCACTCTCAAAAATACGCGTGCCTTTCCCGTCTCCTGGCTGACCAAGGGGAAGAAAAGTCCTCTGAGAGCCATGACTTGTTCATCTTGGTTCTTTTAGAAACACAGCGAGGGGACTCCAACCACAGTCTCCCTCGTTTCCACTAACTGGGCCACACACACCCCACTTGACTAGCATCGGTTGACCCCCCTTTTGAAAAAGAAAAAGATGCTTTGCATGAAGCACTCTCAAAAATACGCGTGCCTTTCCCGTCCCCTGGCTGACCCAGGGGAAGAAAAGTCCTCTGAGAGCCATGACTTGTTCATCTTGGTTCTTTTAGAAACACAGCGAGGGGACTCCAACCACAGTCTCCCCCGTTTCCACTAATTGGGCCACACACACTCCACTTGACTGGCATCAGTTGAGCCAATTTTCAAGATGAAAAAGATGCTTTGCATGAAGCACTCTCAAAAATACGCGTGCCTTTCCCGTCCCCTGGCTGACCCAGGGGAAGAAAAGTCCTCTGAGAGCCATGACTTGTTCATCTTGGTTCTTTTAGAAACACAGCGAGGGGACTCCAACCACAGTCTCCCTCGTTTCCACTAACTGGGCCACACACACCCCACTTGACTGGCATCGGTTGACCCCCCTTTTGAAAAAGATGCTTTGCATGAAGCACTCTCAAAAATACGCGTGCCTTTCCCGTCCCCTGGCTGACCCAGGGGAAGAAAAGTCCTCTGAGAGTCATGACTTGTTCATCTTGGTTCTTTTAGAAACACAGCGAGGGGACTCCAACCACAGTCTCCCTCGTTTCCACTAATTGGGCCACACACACCCCACTTGACTGACATCAGTTGACCCCCATTTTCAAGATGAAAAAGATGCTTTGCATGAAGCACTCTCAAAAATACGCGTGCCTTTCCCGTCTCCTTGCTGACCCAGGGGAAGAAAAGTCCTCTGAGAGCCATGACTTGTTCATCTTGGTTCTTTTAGAAACACAGCGAGGGGACTCCAACCACAGTCTCCCTCGTTTCCACTAACTGGGCCACACACACCCCACTTGACTGGCATCGGTTGACCCCCCTTTTGAAAAAGAAAAAGATGCTTTGCATGAAGCACTCTCAAAAATACGCGTGCCTTTCCCGTCCCCTGGCTGACCCAGGGGAAGAAAAGTCCTCTGAGAGCCATAACTTGTTCATCTTGGTTCTTTTAGAAACACAGCGAGGGGACTCCAACCACAGTCTCCCTCGTTTCCACTAACTGGACCACACACACCCCACTTGACTGGCATCGGTTGACCCCCCTTTTGAAAGAGAAAAAGATGCTTTGCATGAAGCACTCTCAAAAATACGCGTGCCTTTCCCGTCCCCTGGCTGACCCAGGGGAAGAAAAGTCCTCTGAGAGTCATGACTTGTTCATCTTGGTTCTTTTAGAAACACAGCGAGGGGACTCCAACCACAGTCTCCCTCGTTTCCACTAATTGGGCCACACACACCCCACTTGACTGGCATCAGTTGACCCCCATTTTCAAGATGAAAAAGATGCTTTGCATGAAGCACTCTCAAAAATACGCGTGCCTTTCCCGTCTCCTGGCTGACCCAGGGGAAGAAAAGTCCTCTGAGAGCCATGACTTGTTCATCTTGGTTCTTTTAGAAACACAGCGAGGGGACTCCAACCACAGTCTCCCTCGTTTCCACTAATTGGGCCACACACACCCCACTTGACTGGCATCAGTTGACCCCCATTTTCAAGATGAAAAAGATGCTTTGCATGAAGCACTCTCAAAAATACGCGTGCCTTTCCCGTCCCCTGGCTGACCCAGGGGAAGAAAAGTCCTCTGAGAGCCATGACTTGTTCATCTTGGTTCTTTTAGAAACACAGGGAGGGGACTCCAACCACAGTCTCCCTCGTTTCCACTAACTGGGCCACACACACCCCACTTGACTGGCATCGGTTGACCCCCCTTTTGAAAAAGAAAAAGATGCTTTGCATGAAGCACTCTCAAAAATACGCGTGCCTTTCCCGTCCCCTGGCTGACCCAGGGGAAGAAAAGTCCTCTGAGAGCCATGACTTGTTCATCTTGGTTCTTTTAGAAACACAGCGAGGGGACTCCAACCACAGTCTCCCTCGTTTCCACTAACTGGGCCACACACACCCCACTTGACTGGCATCGGTTGACCCCCCTTTTGAAAAAGAAAAAGATGCTTTGCATGAAGCACTCTCAAAAATACGCGTGCCTTTCCCGTCCCCTGGCTGACCCAGGGGAAGAAAAGTCCTCTGAGAGCCATGACTTGTTCATCTTGGTTCTTTTAGAAACACAGCGAGGGGACTCCAACCACAGTCTCCCTCGTTTCCACTAATTGGGCCACACACACCCCACTTGACTGGCATCAGTTGACCCCCATTTTCAAGATGAAAAAGATGCTTTGCATGAAGCACTCTCAAAAATACGCGTGCCTTTCCCGTCCCCTGGCTGACCCAGGGGAAGAAAAGTCCTCTGAGAGCCATCACTTGTTCATCTTGGTTCTTTTAGAAACACAGCGAGGGGACTCCAACCACAGTCTCCCTCGTTTCCACTAACTGGGCCACACACACCCCACTTGACTGGCATCAGTTGAGCCAATTTTCAAGATGAAAAAGATGCTTTGCATGAAGCACTCTCAAAAATACGCGTGCCTTTCCCGTCCCCTGGCTGACCCAGGGGAAGAAAAGTCCTCTGAGAGCCATGACTTGTTCATCTTGGTTCTTTTAGAAACACAGCGAGGGGACTCCAACCACAGTCTCCCTCGTTTCCACTAACTGGGCCACACACACCCCACTTGACTGGCATCGGTTGACCCCCCTTTTGAAAAAGAAAAAGATGCTTTGCATGAAGCACTCTCAAAAATACGCGTGCCTTTCCCGTCCCCTGGCTGACCCAGGGGAAGAAAAGTCCTCTGAGAGTCATGACTTGTTCATCTTGGTTCTTTTAGAAACACAGCGAGGGGACTCCAACCACAGTCTCCCTCGTTTCCACTAATTGGGCCACACACACCCACTTGACTGGCATCAGTTGACCCCCATTTTCAAGATGAAAAAGATGCTTTGCATGAAGCACTCTCAAAAATACGCGTGCCTTTCCCGTCTCCTTGCTGACCCAGGGGAAGAAAAGTCCTCTGAGAGCCATGACTTGTTCATCTTGGTTCTTTTAGAAACACAGCGAGGGGACTCCAACCACAGTCTCCCTCATTTCCACTAACTGGGCCACACACACCCCACTTGACTGGCATCGGTTGACCCCCCTTTTGAAAAAGAAAAAGATGCTTTGCATGAAGCACTCTCAAAAATACGCGTGCCTTTCCCGTCCCCTGGCTGACCCAGGGGAAGAAAAGTCCTCTGAGAGTCATGACTTGTTCATCTTGGTTCTTTTAGAAACACAGCGAGGGGACTCCAACCACAGTCTCCGTCGTTTCCACTAATTGGGCCACACACACCCCACTTGACTGGCATCAGTTGACCCCCATTTTCAAGATGAAAAAAATGCTTTGCATGAAGCACTCTCAAAAATACGCGTGCCTTTCCCGTCTCCTGGCTGACCCAGGGGAAGAAAAGTCCTCTGAGAGCCATGACTTGTTCATCTTGGTTCTTTTAGAAACACAGCGAGGGGACTCCAACCACAGTCTCCCTCGTTTCCACTAACTGGGCCACACACACACCACTTGACTGGCATCGGTTGACCCCCCTTTTGAAAAAGAAAAAGATGCTTTGCATGAAGCACTCTCAAAAATACGCGTGCCTTTCCCGTCCCCTGGTTGACCCAGGGGAAGAAAAGTCCTCTGAGAGCCATGACTTGTTCATCTTGGTTCTTTTAGAAACACAGCGAGGGGACTCCAACCACAGTCTCCCTCGTTTCCACTAATTGGGCCACACACACCCCACTTGACTGGCATCAGTTGACCCCCATTTTCAAGATGAAAAAGATGCTTTGCATGAAGCACTCTCAAAAATACGCGTGCCTTTCCCGTCCCCTGGCTGACCCAGGGGAAGAAAAGTCCTCTGAGAGCCATGACTTGTTCATCTTGGTTCTTTTAGAAACACAGCGAGGGGACTCCAACCACAGTCTCCCTCGTTTCCACTAATTGGGCCACACACACCCCACTTGACTGGCATCAGTTGACCCCCATTTTCAAGATGAAAAAGATGCTTTGCATGAAGCACTCTCAAAAATACGCGTGCCTTTCCCGTCCCCTGGCTGACCCAGGGGAAGAAAAGTCCTCTGAGAGCCATGACTTGTTCATCTTGGTTCTTTTAGAAACACAGCGAGGGGACTCCAACCACAGTCTCCCTCGTTTCCACTAACTGGGCCACACACACCCCACTTGACTAGCATCGGTTGACCCCCCTTTTGAAAAAGAAAAAGATGCTTTGCATGAAGCACTCTCAAAAATACGCGTGCCTTTCCCGTCCCCTGGCTGACCCAGGGGAAGAAAAGTCCTCTGAGAGCCATGACTTGTTCATCTTGGTTCTTTTAGAAACACAGCGAGGGGACTCCAACCACAGTCTCCCTCGTTTCCACTAACTGGGCCACACACACCCCACTTGACTGGCATCGGTTGACCCCCCTTTTGAAAAAGAAAAAGATGCTTTGCATGAAGCACTCTCAAAAATACGCGTGCCTTTCCCGTCCCCTGGCTGACCCAGGGGAAGAAAAGTCCTCTGAGAGTCATGACTTGTTCATCTTGGTTCTTTTAGAAACACAGCGAGGGGACTCCAACCACAGTCTCCCTCGTTTCCACTAATTGGGCCACACACACCCCACTTGACTGGCATCAGTTGACCCCCATTTTCAAGATGAAAAAGATGCTTTGCATGAAGCACTCTCAAAAATACGCGTGCCTTTCCCGTCTCCTGGCTGACCCAGGGGAAGAAAAGTCCTCTGAGAGCCATGACTTGTTCATCTTGGTTCTTTTAGAAACACAGCGAGGGGACTCCAACCACAGTCTCCCTCGTTTCCACTAATTGGGCCACACACACCCCACTTGACTGGCATCAGTTGACCCCCATTTTCAAGATGAAAAAGATGCTTTGCATGAAGCACTCTCAAAAATACGCGTGCCTTTCCCGTCTCCTTGCTGACCCAGGGGAAGAAAAGTCCTCTGAGAGCCATGACTTGTTCATCTTGGTTCTTTTAGAAACACAGCGAGGGGACTACAACCACAGTCTCCCTCGTTTCCACTAACTGGGCCACACACACCCCACTTGACTGGCATCGGTTGACCCCCCTTTTGAAAAAGAAAAAGATGCTTTGCATGAAGCACTCTCAAAAATACGCGTGCCTTTCCCGTCCCCTGGCTGACCCAGGGGAAGAAAAGTCCTCTGAGAGTCATGACTTCTTCATCTTGGTTCTTTTAGAAACACAGCGAGGGGACTCCAACCACAGTCTCCCTCGTTTCCACTAATTGGGCCACACACACCCCACTTGACTGGCATCAGTTGACCCCCATTTTCAAGATGAAAAAGATGCTTTGCATGAAGCACTTTCAAAAATACGCGTGCCTTTCCCGTCTCCTGGCTGACCCAGGGGAAGAAAAGTCCTCTGAGAGCCATGACTTGTTCATCTTGGTTCTTTTAGAAACACAGCGAGGGGACTCCAACCACAGTCTCCCTCGTTTCCACTAATTGGGCCACACACACCCCACTTGACTGGCATCAGTTGACCCCCATTTTCAAGATGAAAAAGATGCTTTGCATAAAGCACTCTCAAAAATACGCGTGCCTTTCCCGTCTCCTTGCTGACCCAGGGGAAGAAAAGTCCTCTGAGAGCCATGACTTGTTCATCTTGGTTCTTTTAGAAACACAGCGAGGGGACTCCAACCACAGTCTCCCTCGTTTCCACTAACTGGGCCACACACACCCCACTTGACTGGCATCGGTTGACCCCCCTTTTGAAAAAGAAAAAGATGCTTTGCATGAAGCACTCTCAAAAATACGCGTGCCTTTCCCGTCCCCTGGCTGACCCAGGGGAAGAAAAGTCCTCTGAGAGCCATGACTTGTTCATCTTGGTTCTTTTAGAAACACAGCGAGGGGACTCCAACCACAGTCTCCCTCGTTTCCACTAACTGGGCCACACACACCCCACTTGACTGGCATCAGTTGACCCCCATTTTCAAGATTAAAAAGATGCTTTGCATGAAGCACTCTCAAAAATACGCGTGCCTTTGCCGTCCCCTGGCTGACCCAGGGGAAGAAAAGTCCTCTGAGAGCCATGACTTGTTCATCTTGGTTCTTTTAGAAACACAGCGAGGGGACTCCAACCACAGTCTCCCTCGTTTCCACTAACTGGGCCACACACACCCCACTTGACTGGCATCAGTTGACCCCCATTTTCAAGATGAAAAAGATGCTTTGCATGAAGCACTCTCAAAAATACGCGTGCCTTTCCCGTCCCCTGGCTGACCCAGGGGAAGAAAAGTCCTCTGAGAGCCATGACTTGTTCATCTTGGTTCTTTTAGAAACACAGCGAGGGGACTCCAACCACAGTCTCCCTCGTTTCCACTAACTGGGCCACACACACCCCACTTGACTGGCATCGGTTGACCCCCCTTTTGAAAAAGAAAAAGATGCTTTGCATGAAGCACTCTCAAAAATACGCGTGCCTTTCCCGTCCCCTGGCTGACCCAGGGGAAGAAAAGTCCTCTGAGAGCCATGACTTGTTCATCTTGGTTCTTTTAGAAACACAGCGAGGGGACTCCAACCACAGTCTCCCTCGTTTCCACTAACTGGGCCACACACACCCCACTTGACTGGCATCGGTTGACCCCCCTTTTGAAAAAGAAAAAGATGCTTTGCATGAAGCACTCTCAAAAATACGCGTGCCTTTCCCGTCCCCTGGCTGACCCCGGGGAAGAAAAGTCCTCTGAGAGCCATGACTTGTTCATCTTGGTTCTTTTAGAAACACAGCGAGGGGACTCCAACCAGAGTCTCCCTCGTTTCCACTAACTTGGCCACACACACCCCACTTGACTGGCATCGGTTGACCCCCCTTTTGAAAAAGAAAAAGATGCTTTGCATGAAGCACTCTCAAAAATACGCGTGCCTTTCCCGTTCCCTGGCTGACCCAGGGGAAGAAAAGTCCTCTGAGAGCCATGACTTGTTCATCTTGGTTCTTTTAGAAACACAGCGAGGGGACTCCAACCACAGTCTCCCTCGTTTCCACTAATTGGGCCACACACACCCCACTTGACTGGCATCGGTTGACCCCCCTTTTGAAAAAGAAAAAGATGCTTTGCATGAAGCACTCTCAAAAATACGCGTGCCTTTCCCGTCCCCTGGCTGACACAGGGGAAGAAAAGTCCTCTGAGAGTCATGACTTGTTCATCTTGGTTCTTTTAGAAACACAGCGAGGGGACTCCAACCACAGTCTCCCTCGTTTCCACTAATTGGGCCACACACACCCCACTTGACTGGCATCAGTTGACCCCCATTTTCAAGATGAAAAAGATGCTTTGCATGAAGCACTTTCAAAAATACGCGTGCCTTTCCCGTCTCCTGGCTGACCCAGGGGAAGAAAAGTCCTCTGAGAGCCATGACTTGTTCATCTTGGTTCTTTTAGAAACACAGCGAGGGGACTCCAACCACAGTCTCCCTCGTTTCCACTAATTGGGCCACACACACCCCACTTGACTGGCATCAGTTGACCCCCATTTTCAAGATGAAAAAGATGCTTTGCATGAAGCACTCTCAAAAATACGCGTGCCTTTCCCGTCTTCTTGCTGACCCAGGGGAAGAAAAGTCCTCTGAGAGCCATGACTTGTTCATCTTGGTTCTTTTAGAAACACAGCGAGGGGACTCCAACCACAGTCTCCCTCGTTTCCACTAACTGGGCCACACACACCCCACTTGACTGGCATCGGTTGACCCCCCTTTTGAAAAAGAAAAAGATGCTTTGCATGAAGCACTCTCAAAAATACGCGTGCCTTTCCCGTCCCCTGGCTGACCCAGGGGAAGAAAAGTCCTCTGAGAGCCATGACTTGTTCATCTTGGTTCTTTTAGAAACACAGCGAGGGGACTCCAACCACAGTCTCCCTCGTTTCCACTAACTGGGCCACACACACCCCACTTGACTGGCATCAGTTGACCCCCATTTTCAAGATTAAAAAGATGCTTTGCATGAAGCACTCTCAAAAATACGCGTGCCTTTGCCGTCCCCTGGCTGACCCAGGGGAAGAAAAGTCCTCTGAGAGCCATGACTTGTTCATCTTAGTTCTTTTAGAAACACAGCGAGGGGACTCCAACCACAGTCTCCCTCGTTTCCACTAACTGGGCCACACACACCCCACTTGACTGGCATCAGTTGACCCCCATTTTCAAGATGAAAAAGATGCTTTGCATGAAGCACTCTCAAAAATACGCGTGCCTTTCCCGTCCCCTGGCTGACCCAGGGGAAGAAAAGTCCTCTGAGAGCCATGACTTGTTCATCTTGGTTCTTTTAGAAACACAGCGAGGGGACTCCAACCACAGTCTCCCTCGTTTCCACTAACTGGGCCACACACACCCCACTTGACTGGCATCGGTTGACCCCCCTTTTGAAAAAGAAAAAGATGCTTTGCATGAAGCACTCTCAAAAATACGCGTGCCTTTCCCGTCCCCTGGCTGACCCAGGGGAAGAAAAGTCCTCTGAGAGCCATGACTTGTTCATCTTGGTTCTTTTAGAAACACAGCGAGGGGACTCCAACCACAGTCTCCCTCGTTTCCACTAACTGGGCCACACACACCCCACTTGACTGGCATCGGTTGACCCCCCTTTTGAAAAAGAAAAAGATGCTTTGCATGAAGCACTCTCAAAAATACGCGTGCCTTTCCCGTCCCCTGGCTGACCCAGGGGAAGAAAAGTCCTCTGAGAGCCATGACTTGTTCATCTTGGTTCTTTTAGAAACACAGCGAGGGGACTCCAACCACAGTCTCCCTCGTTTCCACTAACTGGGCCACACACACCCCACTTGACTGGCATCGGTTGACCCCCCTTTTGAAAAAGAAAAAGATGCTTTGCATGAAGCACTCTCAAAAATACGCGTGCCTTTCCCGTCCCCTGGCTGACCCAGGGGAAGAAAAGTCCTCTGAGAGCCATGACTTGTTCATCTTGGTTCTTTTAGAAACACAGCGAGGGGACTCCAACCACAGTCTCCCTCGTTTCCACTAACTGGGCCACACACACCCCACTTGACTGGCATCGGTTGACCCCCCTTTTGAAAAAGAAAAAGATGCTTTGCATGAAGCACTCTCAAAAATACGCGTGCCTTTCCCGTCCCCTGGCTGACCCAGGGGAAGAAAAGTCCTCTGAGAGCCATGACTTGTTCATCTTAGTTCTTTTAGAAACACAGCGAGGGGACTCCAACCACAGTCTCCCTCGTTTACACTAACTGGGCCACACACACCCCACTTGACTGGCATCGGTTGACCCCCCTTTTGAAAAAGAAAAAGATGCTTTGCATGAAGCACTCTCAAAAATACGCGTGCCTTTCCCGTCCCCTGGCTGACCCAGGGGAAGAAAAGTCCTCTGAGAGCCATGACTTGTTCATCTTGGTTCTTTTAGAAACACAGCGAGGGGACTCCAACCACAGTCTCCCTCGTTTCCACTAACTGGGCCACACACACCCCACTTGACTGGCATCAGTTGACCCCCATTTTCAAGATTAAAAAGATGCTTTGCATGAAGCACTCTCAAAAATACGCGTGCCTTTGCCGTCCCCTGGCTGACCCAGGGGAAGAAAAGTCCTCTGAGAGCCATGACTTGTTCATCTTGGTTCTTTTAGAAACACAGCGAGGGGACTCCAACCACAGTCTCCCTCGTTTCCACTAATTGGGCCACACACCCCACTTGACTGGCATCAGTTGACCCCCATTTTCAAGATGAAAAAGATGCTTTGCATGAAGCACTCTCAAAAATACGCGTGCCTTTCCCGTCCCCTGGCTGACCCAGGGGAAGAAAAGTCCTCTGAGAGCCATGACTTGTTCATCTTGGTTCTTTTAGAAACACAGCGAGGGGACTCCAACCACAGTCTCCCTCGTTTCCACTAACTGGGCCACACACACCCCACTTGACTGGCATCGGTTGACCCCCCTTTTGAAAAAGAAAAAGATGCTTTGCATGAAGCACTCTCAAAAATACGCGTGCCTTTCCCGTCCCCTGGCTGACCCAGGGGAAGAAAAGTCCTCTGAGAGTCATGACTTGTTCATCTTGGTTCTTTTAGAAACACAGCGAGGGGACTCCAACCACAGTCTCCCTCGTTTCCACTAATTGGGCCACACACACCCCACTTGACTGGCATCAGTTGACCCCCATTTTCAAGATGAAAAAGATGCTTTGCATGAAGCACTCTCAAAAATACGCGTGCCTTTCCCGTCTCCTTGCTGACCCAGGGGAAGAAAAGTCCTCTGAGAGCCATGACTTGTTCATCTTGGTTCTTTTAGAAACACAGCGAGGGGACTCCAACCACAGTCTCCCTCGTTTCCACTAACTGGGCCACACACACCCCACTTGACTGGCATCGGTTGACCCCCCTTTTGAAAAAGAAAAAGATGCTTTGCATGAAGCACTCTCAAAAATACGCGTGCCTTTCCCGTCCCCTGGCTGACCCAGGGGAAGAAAAGTCCTCTGAGAGCCATGACTTGTTCATCTTGGTTCTTTTAGAAACACAGCGAGGGGACTCCAACCACAGTCTCCCTCGTTTCCACTAACTGGGCCACACACACCCCACTTGACTGGCATCAGTTGACCCCCATTTTCAAGATTAAAAAGATGCTTTGCATGAAGCACTCTCAAAAATACGCGTGCCTTTGCCGTCCCCTGGCTGACCCAGGGGAAGAAAAGTCCTCTGAGAGCCATGACTTGTTCATCTTGGTTCTTTTAGAAACACAGCGAGGGGACTCCAACCACAGTCTCCCTCGTTTCCACTAATTGGGCCACACACACCCCACTTGACTGGCATCAGTTGACCCCCATTTTCAAGATGAAAAAGATGCTTTGCATGAAGCACTCTCAAAAATACGCGTGCCTTTCCCGTCTCCTGGCTGACCCAGGGGAAGAAAAGTCCTCTGAGAGCCATGACTTGTTCATCTTGGTTCTTTTAGAAACACAGCGAGGGGACTCCAACCACAGTCTCCCTCGTTTCCACTAATTGGGCCACACACACCCCACTTGACTGGCATCAGTTGACCCTCATTTTCAAGATGAAAAAGATGCTTTGCATGAAGCACTCTCAAAAATACGCGTGCCTTTCGCCTCCCCTGGCTGACCCAGTGGAAGAAAAGTCCTCTGAGAGCCATGTCCACATTGTCAGTGGACAGACGCGTGTGCTTATCTGCCAGCAGACCCCCAGCAGCACTGAAGACAGGTTCCGAGAGAACGCTGACTGCAGGACATGACAAGATCCCCAAGGCGTACGTGGCGAGCTCAGGCAATTTATCCAGATTGGAAGCCTAAAATGAGCAGGGCTCAAGTTGCACAATAATGGAATCGATGTTTCCTTGCATATACTCATATATCTGTGTGTCCTCCTCTTTTTCCTTGTCCAGCTGTTTTGTTTTCGCATGAGTATATGTCCTTGTCACTTTCCCATGTGTTTGTGTTGTGTTGTGAGTTGTTTGTCACCTTTTGGACACCTTTGAGGGTGTTTTCTAGGTGTTTTTCTGTGTTTGTGATTGCCTGCCATTGTTTCCTATGCAGTTCGAGTTCGGTTCGTCGAACGTTCGACGAGCCGAACTCGAACGGGACCTCCGTTCGGTGAACTGACCTCGAGCCGAACCGGGACCGGTTCGCTCATCTCTAATCTTTACCATAAGAACTATCTGTGGCTTGGTATAGGTGTGCTCACTAATCAGAATCGGAAAGAGTTGCAGCATTTCTTACCTCAGAAATGGTACTCCAGTCTTTGAAGGAGAAGTATTTTTGGTAAAATGTATGGAGGTGCATGCCAATGAGAAGATGTGCCAAATTAATTACATGGTGTGTGATTCATATTTAATTCTGAGCATTGTACTCCAACCAGCCCTTCTTTAGGACGACCTTGCATAATACCAGTCTTAATGAACCATCCCCTTTGTTTCAATTTTTCATCATTTGCATATCATTAACCCCCAACTGACATCCGCTGTACAAGTTGCTAGTAGGTGTATAGAGCGGGCTTACGGTACGAGTTCGCCCAATACACAACAGGTAATAGCTGTGTGTTACAGCCAGGAACTGCCTCCAACAAATGGGGCTGGAGCGGAGTTCTGCCTGCAATTGTTAACCTGTTAATTGTTGCTGTCAAACTCTGACAGCACACTGGCATGGGGGCATGGCAATCTATGCACTTATTGGTGCGCACATGATGTGACTGCAGGTCAATGATGGATTTCTATGACAGCTTTGGAGTCTGCTGAAGACCTGTGTGTTTCACATTATGGCGCACCTCTCACTGGTTGGTGGAACCCAATGGCCTGGAGCGTCTGGGGGTCCTCTGCTGTTTGTCGGCAGTCTCTGATCCGTACAGCGGGCAGTGCGAACCCTGTAAGATCGGTGTTCTGTTCTGGTCCCTGGCTCTATCTTTACTGCTGGTGCCCCCAGATTCTTGGGTCAGTGAGGTCCGTGATGGTCCCCTCTCTGTGCACGTGTTTGTCAGGTAGCCTGAAGCGTTCATCTGACCTAGGGCTCTGTGTCCTGTTGGGGCTCTGGTTCCAGGGGTAACTGGCTGTACCCTATCTGGCAACCACTCTCCTACGCCACCTAGGTCACTGCTACACAACCCCGTCTGGAGACATGTCCGTCCCCTTCAACTGTCACTACCGGACTCTCGTGTCTCTCTGTGTGTCCCCTCCCACCTGGTTCTCGTCTCACGGACTGGACTGGCTCCACCCCTGGGCGGCGATCCATTGCGTCCCGGACTAGTCAGTCACCCATGATTGGGAGAGGGAAACTGGCTTTATGTGGTTTGATGTTACCGGCACTGGTCTTCCAGGTTCCTGGGGGGGTAGACCCTGCATCTTTGGCAGGATGCAGTACCTAGTAGTGCCCTGATAGGTTCAGGGGCACTACACGTGCAGTCGCTCCAAGAAGAAGCAATGTTTACTTGTGGATTATTTGATAGTTGCTGCAGGAAGTGAGGGATTCCAGCAGTGATGTGACTACAGTTGTCAAGCCAGGAACATGGGTACTCCCAGCGAGTGGTGCAACACAGTGGGAATGTCGCAGGCAGGGAGGAGGGTGTCAGCACTGCGCTCACCCCTCTGCTCGGGTCCGGCTGCTCAGTGGTGGCTGGAGCGGGGGGCCGGATCCCGGGGGGCTCGAGCGGCGCTCCTCGCCCGTGAGTGAAAGGGGATTGGGTTTTGGGATAAAGTATATTGTCCGTGACGCCACCCACGGTTGTGGTGATTTGTTGACACCACCGCTGCTCTGTATGGGGATCCCGGGAGTGATGATGTGGAGCAGCCAGTTGTTGTGTTGCCCCTCCGTGGGTAGGGGTTGGTGATCCCGGGGCCCAGTGATGAGGTGGGAGATGCAGGGCTTGGTGGGCGCAGGGACGCGGGGGGGCAGCGCTGTGCCTTGCGGCACTGTGGTACTCACTCAGCCTGAGACGATGACACAGTTCTCGGTAAAACACACGGCTGGAAAGATGGTTCCCACGGACGGCTGCACTTGCTTTCCCCAGTAGGTGACGGTGATGTCCCTTTTCCTGCACCTAAGAACGGTTGTTGGTAGTGATGGATTCCCACCGGTTACCCCACTCCTCGGCTTGGATATGAGCCGGAGGAGCCCCACTTCTCTTGCCTGCAGGCGCTGGCCCTGAGAAACTGGTGCCCTGGCGGTGGCGGTGTCTCTCTGTAACGGTCGGACTGTTGCCTTCAATCGGGACTTGGTTGTTTGGAGACAGACGTCCCCTTCACTGACGGATTTGGCAAATTATGGCGACTCCTAGCCTTGCCGGGGTCCGAGAGGCCCCTGCACTGGTGCTGACTGTCCTTCGTATACTGCTCCAGACCGCCGGGCCACTACCCGTCCGCGGTCCTTCCAGCAACCTCCGAGCAGTCACCCCTCCAGACAATCACCGCCGTCTGCTGACCTTGCTGTCACTGTCCGGGCACACAGCCGGACCAACTTCAGGCTTTACAAACTGTCACTACTCTTACTTTCCTTCTTTACCACTTCACTTCACTTCTACTTAACTCCACTGTTTACTCAAGCTCTCCCTGAGCTAAACTTCCACTCCTTCCACTTCCTCCTCCAAACTCTATTTTTTCTCCACCCTCAAGCTCTTCCCTGAGCTGACTGCCTGGTTCTTCCCGCCTCCAGGGCTGTGAACTCCTCGGTGGGCGGAGCCAACCGCCTGGCCCACCCCCTGGTGTGAACATCAGCCCCTGGAGGAAGGCAACAAGGATTTTTGGGTTAGCTGTATGTGCCTAACTGGGGTGTAGGGTGTGGTGGTGTGATGACCTGTGACCCCTGGCTTGCCCAGGGCGTCACAGGAACACCAGGATAATGTCTTGCCAGGCTAGGGGATGACCGTTGGCGAGCTACGTAACACAAAGGGTACATCAGGGAAACAATAGAATGGTAGGCACTGGTGCTATGGAGAGGGGAGTGGGGTAACCTCCTAACCCTCTCCTGAAGTTGATCCCTACCCTTCTAAATGTCCCTAGATGGGTCCTTCCCCCTGTATGCCGACCTTGTGCTTAGACACACAAAAAAAGCACTCCTTGGATTCTTCCACGGGAAACTTCACAGCTGCAATAGTAACGACACCACAGCAATGCAGCAACAAACTCCTTTAACATGGTCAGCATAGGAATGAGCTATAGCCAGCATAGGTAGGAGTCAGGAGCGTATATTTATATCAGAAGGGAGTGGCTGTAGCTGAGGTTACAACTACCTGTTAGATCACTGCAGGATGGGAAATTAACCTTAACCCCTTCAGTACCTGATGGAATTAAATACACTCCAACTCAGGGTAAATGACGAACGGATACTAAAGCGGATCAGTAATCCACAATGCGCTGTGACCTTCTGATCCCAGGTCATCCCGAGATCATATCAGGCTGTGACACACTTGTGACAGTTCCAGAATTTAGTAACTCCTTAAATTTGATGCCTGTAATAATGGCTCTGTACCTCCTTCCCCACCCTCCATATTATTGGCAATATTATATTGGAGTGGGGAGTTGTTCTAGTTGTTTAAGCAATTTTTATTTGTTTTGCAACTAGAACGTTACGATGCAAAAAGGTAGAACTCTGGAGACTGATGATATTCTAGAAGATATAGAAGATATTCTAGAAGGTGACAGTATGCTTGTCTGGAAAACATTTTGGAAAATTCAATGGAGGTTGCAAAAAAGGACTAAGAAACTAACACAATTAATCACAAAGCCACACAGTTACGTTGTGTGGCTCTCATTCACACTTGACTGTGAACATTAGTGAATGTACTGTGCCTCTACTGCTAAAAGCAGCAGTTTGGGAGCTACTATTATACATTGGCTGGAATTCTGCAAACCTAAAACAGCAAGAGGCCAGTTAAAAGAGAAAAAATGTCCAATTTTAATATGTATAATTCAGGAAAGAATAGTATTTCTGGGCATACAGTACTGTAAAGCTCTCTCTTCATTTTTCCAATGTTTTAAGGCACTTTGGCTGTTTTGTCCCAATCTGGGACCTGTTTAGGTTTGTTAACCACAGAGAGCTGCAATAATGAATTGTGAATCCTTTTGTTGGTGTAGCCATTTAAAGATCATAACAGAGATCATAACACATTAAGCCACATAAAGGAATTAAATGTTGGATTCGCTGTAGAGAATTTCTTTTCAGAGGGAAGGACGCAGAAGAGCATTAAGCACAGTAGAGAATTTCGGGTTTGATTTTTGACTGCCATTGACTTACACTTCTGGAGTCACTTAGTCTGCGAGCAAATCATAATTCATACCAAACATTGGGACAAGCCCAAGACAGAATATAAGTCTTGTTTTATTGAAAACTGATCTCTTAAAAGCTGTTGTCAAACACAAAAAATACATAATCACAGGGTTTTGGTGGAGTAGAATACAGCTTTTCATGTCTGGACTCAATTAAAGCTGTATCAGACACATATTTTATGTCTCACATTTAAACATTTTTTTAACCATTGGTTTGTTCATTGTTGGTTTGGGGTTTGTTGGTTCCACCAGAGAAAAGTATTCTAAGGGCCTATTCTCCATCTATAAACGGGTGTGTACAACCTCCGAACAACAGGCCACATGTAACACATGATGCCGCCAACCTTCTGGTCATAGGCATGTGTCATGATTCATGCAGGGCTCTGCCATTCCTGAGCCCGTGCATGTATCCTGCTTCCGGGGTTTAGGTTCCTTGGAAGGGGCCTGTTTGTTCTGGCCTCGTTCCGGGGGTCGCGCCACAATATCTTTGTGCTGCTACTCTGGGACGCCGCCAGTAATATTTCCGGCTCTGCTGCATGCACTGTTCCTGAGAGACATTCTCTATTTCTTGTCTTGCTATCGGGTACTGTTTATCCTGACCTCTGTCCCTCCTACCCAACCTGACCTGACTCTGTTTCCCCGAGCTCACCTGACCTCCATTTCTCTGGCCTGTCCTGACCTCCGTCCCTCCTGGTCATCCTGACCTCCATCCCTCCTACCAGTCCTTTCCTCCATGCTTCCCTGGCCTCCAGACTCCAGTCCTGTTCTGTGTCCTACACTCACTCCCCTGTGCTTACTTGCTCTCCCAGTATCCGATCTTGGCTCTGTTCTTTGACTTTGTCTTGTTTTCTCTTTGGTTCAGACATGACATCCCGGCATAGACCCTGACTGATCAACTATCCCTGATTTTGTGTTAGCGATCTCTAGTGGGTTTCTGTCTTATTGAACTCAGGAGTTCTCTTTCTACCGGAGTCCCAGCGCCCCCCTAGTGGTAGTTTGACAGCATGCTTTTATGTGTCTAGTAGCAGCTCACATGTTAGAGAGAGAAGTGCAATGACCGGAATGGGTAAGTACTAAGGATGCACTGTGTGGCCTTCTCTAGTATCCCCATATATTGGCAGAATGAGCATCTACTCACCGACTGGTGAACACAGACAAAAAAGGGCCCCTGTGCAAGAAAAATATCAAATAATAATAATAATCTTTATTTCTGTAGCGCCAACATATTCCGCAGCGCTCTACAATTCAGAGGTTCATAGACAAACAAACATTCATAAGTAATAGTTAAAGAAAATAGAATAATTAAAGCAAAAATAATGACATCCCTGCTCATAAGAGCTTACAATGTACATTGGGGTGAGGTGGGAGTGACAAGGTATAAGTGCGTGTGTACAATGACGGTCCAGCCATGTCGAAGAAATTGGAAATATATAAAGGCTGCATGAGCCAATCATCAGCCAATCTTTGTGATGCTTTTGGGTCTAGTAGAGTTTGATGGAGAGTTATGTTCTGAGAAGTAGTGGAGGGGCTCTATAAGAATTGACTTTGATTAGGAAGGAGAAGATAAACTGTGGAGATAAAGAAGTGCAATAGGGTCTTACCCCAGTAGCAATGGGGGAGAGAGAGATATGGTATTACTCACCTATAGGGGTTGTGACAGTCACAACACCTATAACAGCATGTATGTAGGTAATTCCAAGCCACGGCAGCGGTCCCTCGATTGGCAGATAACAGAGAGTAGTAGAATGAGGGTTTCCAGGCCGCGCCAATGACCAGCCGATATTAGGATGTTAGATAAATGTGGCTTTTATTCCAATGTACAGGTCTACACGTTTCGGAAGGCACCCCTTCCTTCTTCAGGACCACATGGCAAGAAAACATAAAATCTCTTTTCTGTTAGATTTTATGTTTTCTTGCCATGTGGTCCTGAAGAAGGAAGGGGTGCCTTCCAAAACGCGTACACCTGTACATTGGAATAAAAGCAACATTAATCTAACATCCTAATATCGGCTGGTCATTGGCGCGGCCTGGAAACTCTCATTCTACTACTCTCTGTTATTTGATTAGGAAGGGTGAGAGACCACCCTAAAAACATGTTTTTAGGGATCGTATGAAGCTGAGTAAGTGGTGGTTCTTTCTAGTTTCTTGAGGTAGAGCATTCCAGAGCATTGGTGCAGCTCGGGAGACGTCTTGGAGCTGGAAGTGGGAGGTTTGGATTAGTGTGGATGTTAGTCGAAAGTAATTTGCACAGCGTAGAAAATGGATAAGGTAATAGAAAGATCAGGGTGTAGATATAGGGGGGTGCCACACTGTTGAGAGCTTGGTGGTGAGATCAAGCAAATAAATTGGATGCTATAATGTATAGGCAGCCAGTGCAATGACTGGCACAGAGCAGAAGCATCCAATTAATGATTAGCATATAGGTGACCCCGGCTGGAGCATTAAAGATGGACTGGAGAGGGGAGAGTCTAGTGAGGGGGAGACCAATTAATAGAGAATTTTACAGTAGTCAAGACGGGAGTGGATAAAGGCCACAATATATGGACCCTTTGCAGCCCAAGAACTCATACAAATGAAAACATGTACCTACTTTGGAGTTAGAAATGGGCCCCCCACGTCTTGGACACCAATGATTTGTCCACTAGGTCGCAGACAAATCATAGGTGTCCAAGAAGTGGGGGACCCATTTCTACCTCCAATTCCAGAAATACCTGCAGGTATGATTAATTTCTTTTTGGAATGTGAAGAGGAAAAAAGAAACCCCAAAAGTTGAGTCTTTAAAGTGAAATCTGAATTCTGATATTTGTGAAACATGTTTTTGATACACCATAAATGTCTTAAATAATCATTCCTGTTAATATTTTATTGTGGCCTTTGTCATTGGTTCAATCTGACAATATGACTCTTGGACAATAAAAAGATTGTGCATCCTTGCTCTATATGGAACATCATAAAAAAACTTCCTTATTCAGTCCAAATTAAAAACAATAATGGCAAACACAAGCAACACAGAAAAAACTAAATGGTAGGAGGGTAACACAAACAAACCTACAGGCAATGCGTTTCTCATCTCTATGGTCCAAACCTGTGCTGGCTTTTTTACTTGGATCATTAATGGAGTACTCCTGCCGAACACCCGCACCTCTATATGGAACATGTACACACACTTTCAATGTAATCATAAACTTGATTGTTGTCATTGAACATTCAGCAAATATTATGCATCAAAGTCCAATAGGTTATTGTAGAAAGGAATAGCCCAGACTGCTGCCCCAAAGGGGCTCAAGGGAGGGCAGTATGACTAGGAGGGATGCCAGGCCATAGGGTCAGTAAGGGGTTAATGTAGAAAGTTTAGTTTGAGTGGGAAATCTGGGGGTGGAACTAAGGGGCAGTTAGGACTAGGGGTCAGTTTGATTGGTCAGGGGGTGGTGCTGTTGGGGGGTCGTATATAGGTCAGGTCAAGGGTGTGGGTGGGCATTTCTACCTGGACGGTGACTGGAATCGTTCCCGCCCGCCCTCACTGATGGTGGATTCGACATCGACGAAGAAGAGGAGGAAGATCGTGATTTGTCGCAGTGGCAGAAAGGAGGGGGGTGTCTGAAGGTGGGGGTTTGCACAGAGGAGAGGACGGAACCCAGTGCCGGAGCGGGTTACCCTTAGCGGTGCAATTGTTTGGTGAAACGGGTCCTTGCTGGGTTGAGTCTCAGCAGGACATGGTGTGGGCAACATCTGGCCAGGGCTCTCGAGTCGGTGTGTTGTGACTGAGGGTCAGGAGGTGGGCCGATGTTGCAAGGAACAGTTTGGTCAACCTTCAGGTACCCCCCCTCCTTTTTCGGGTGTTCTTCAATGAAGATTTGTATTGTTATATGGCTTATGTTTTGTTATTAATAAATGGGGCTGCTGTGGCCTTTATATCCAATGTCACGCAGTGTTTTGTGTTTATTTTAGATAAGTACCCTGGTGGGTAGGGGGGGTGTTGGGTGAATGATAAGGCCTTTAGTCAGACATTCCGGAGTCATGTGCACTTTACATGGTGACAATCACGTGATTACTTACATTATGCCTTTTCTCTCAATGTCTTCTTCTGGGCCAGAACAGAGATTTCTAGCGCATGCGCAGCTACAGGCGGCAGGATCTACTTGTTTCTGCAAATGGCACAGGCTGCACTATTTCAGAACAGATGCAGATTAGAATACATCTTTATTGAATCACTTGAAAATTACCATCTTCAGCACTATGGAAGTGTTCATGGCATCATCTGTTTATTCACCGGATCCATGGGAAACAAATTGTGGTGCTCTGGAAAGAAAAATTGGTGGAGATTATTGGGTTTTAGAGCTTTCTCCAGAAAGTAACTAGCTTTGTTTTAGAGTATGTGCGCTCAATGATTTTAGGCCAGTATTGTCCAAAAAAGTATTAGAAAAAGTGCTAACCCAACCCCTGAAAATAATAAAAACATGCATTACAATGTAAAAATGACTTGATTGCTCATGTGTTCAGTCCTTGATCTATCTTTTAACTGCTTCAGGTTTGCAAAGCCGAGAATAGGCTAAAAGATGTGACCTAACCATCCTTCAGAAGGTTTACTCTTGGAAGCTGCTTACCAATTCATACACTCAAATAATAATAATAATAATAATAATAATAGTAATATAATAACAAAATGCCATAAGCAAAGTCACTGCAAATGATTAACAGAAAAATACCAAAAAAGAATTCACTGAAGTTACCTGAGGTCTGGTTACTTGCGGTCACAGGTGGAGGGTCGTGGGTACCTCCAGCTGTGACCGCAACTTACCTGAGTGACGTCACCGATGATCGCTGTTTAGTTTCTGCCTGAAGGCCTCACTGGGTGGTCATGTACCATGATAATGTGCGGTGCCTTCATGTGGATTACATCGGACCAGCACTGGTGTTTTGGGAGTTAATAAAGTGGTGAAAGAGGGGTTTTTTATCTTTTATTTCAAATAATGGATTTTTTGGGTGTTTGTATTTATTTAGTTTCAGTTAAAAAAAAGACCAATGGGGGAGGTCTCATAGACGCCTGCCATCACTAATCTAGGACTTATTGGCAGCTCAACAACGTGAGTCCAGACTTTTACAGTCTGGGTCTGCCCATCACTATTTAGGAGCATTATATTCAAGCAGAGCTGAGTAGAGAAACATCTAAGAAGGAACATTCTGCATAACTGCAAGAAGAATAATCAGATGTGCTCTTCACAAATTATATACATCTGTTTTATATTCAAATCCCAAAAGATCAATTTATATAATCATTCCCAATATCAAACTTTACTGTAAATAAGACCCTCACTTCTAATAGAATATAAGAAACTAATGTCTTTTCTGTATTAACAATTGTAATTGATAGTAAACGCTTTATATTCTTGGATAGGAAGAGGTGTATGAGGTTTCGTCTGTCATGAATTCCAGTGATTATCAAAACTAATACCTGGAGAGACACTGTCAACATAGCTTAAAAATTACCAAATGTCAAGAAAAGGCGAGTGTAGTTAAAAAGGAAACATCCTCTTTATTTCTGCCTATCCAGATGGTAAAAGGACCACATGGTAAGAAATGTGAGAGGTTAAATTCATATTACTGTATATTATGCTAATTATTGCACCACCCAGAGGTTCTGGCACATGATCTACCACACGCGTCTCTTTGCTGCATTCTTCAAATCCCTTAGCTTCTGAGCCCATAACCATTTTACCCCACCACATATTGATTTAGAATCTGATATTCTCGAAAAGTTGACATATTCCACATCCCGGCACAGAAAATGCTCTTACATCGACACTTGTCCCTAGAAATTTCATTTGGATGATAAGATGAATTAAAATAGTTGAAAACTCAAGTTAAAACTCAAAGACTTCCCGATGACTCCTCAACTTTTTTTTCTTCGCTCACTTGCTTTACAAGAAGGTGATGGTAATGACAGCTAATTAACGTGTTGACTTGTGTTGAACATCTCTTAAAAGCCCTGCTTGACTCTAGGACTGATGCCAACATTTAGAAAAAATGTGCTTCTTCATTAATATGTACGCAGGCTGAGCCGGGGAAACTTTTTAGAAAAATTCCAGTCTCCGGAATTATCATGAAGTCAAAATGATTAGCAAAAGGAAATGAAATTGTGGGTAGCCTAAATAGGAGATACAATGCCAAAATCTATGAGACAAACCCTATAAATAAGTGTTGTTATAAGCAGGGCCGGCTCCAAGTTTTTGTGGGCCCGGGCAAAAGAGTCTCGGTGGGCCCCATCCACATGTCAAGACGCACATACACAGATACATACACATACAGGCATACATACACATATATATATTTAAAGACAAATTCACAAAAAATACATATAGACAGACATAAACCTATACAGTCATATACACTGACATACATAGATACACATCATACATACACACAGACACATTAGAGATATTATTAATATGGGGAAGCCGACAGCAGCCTCACTCACCTCCCCCGCTTGTCTTCTGTCCAGCTCCTCCTGGGCATGTGGCTGTGCTGTGCTGATTAGTGGCCACACACAGAGCACACTGACACTGCTATATATACATATCACAGGAGGGGCTGGGGGCTACAGTATATAAATGACAGGAGGCTGGGGGCATAGACATTACTGGGAAGCATAGATGTTACTGGGGCAGCATACAACTCTGTGGGGCATAAACATTGCTGGTGTGGGTGGCAGCGCATATATCTCTGGGGTGGCAGCACATACGGCTCTGGCATGGCAGCACATACGGCTCTGTAGGACAGAACACATGGCTCTGGGGTGGCAGCACATACGGCTCTGGGGGTCCTATACAGCTCAAGGGGGGGGCACCTACTGCTCTAAGAGGGCCCATACAGCTCAGGATTGGGGGCCCATACAGATCAGGGAAGGTGGAACATACAGCTCAGATGGATGGGGGGCTATATGCTGTGCTCAGTGTGCTGGCTGGAGCTTTGGCTGGAGCTGCGCTGCGGCTGCTCTTCATCTGTGGGACTGGGACACACTGCGCGGTAGCTCTGCCCACAGATGAACTTCAATGCGGGAGGAGCACGGAGCATTCAGCAGTGAATGCTGTGTGCTAGTGTGAAATAAAGGACCAGCAACCGCACTATCCAAGACAGTGCGACCAGGGCTGCCACCAGAAATTTCAGGGCTCCATACTACCAAAATGTTCGGGCCCCCTTCAGACTCCACCAAAGCTCACCTTAGTGATCATGTGATATTGTTGCTTTGCCAGGATTCTTGCTTTTTCCAAGAACCAATCTACCTTATTGACTGCGACACTATCACTGGTACATATTGGTTGTGATTCTGTATGGTGTAGGAAATAAACTTGCTCAACACCTACCGATTCGACGGCAGCTTACAACCGGTAATACTGCCTGCTGCCCCTCCAATTAAATACTTTCCTCTAAGGGTGCGTGCCCATGATCAGTGTTTGCAGCGGTTTGGATATAGCATGGTTCAGCTGCATCCAAAACGCTGTGGTGTACAGTACAAGCACAGTGGATGGGATTCTAGAAAAGCCATGCCCTTCGTGAGTGTTACGCCTGCAGCATAAACTGACCTGCTCTGTGGCTTTCCGAGACGCAGCATGTCAATTCTTTCCTTTGGTGTCACAAGCAATCACCCTAGGGAGAACACAAGCAAAAGACCGCAGAGCCCCAAACCCTGAGGCAGCTGCGGTCTCCTGCATTCTCCTGCAGAGGAGACTCACGGCCCTGCAGGTCAGGACCCAGAACGCAGTGAGTACTGATCGTGGGCAGATACCCTTAAACAGCAATTTGAAGACGCCATTATTTCTAACAACAGTAAATAAACCCGTAGGAGGCTTATATAGCAAACATAAAGTCACATTTCATTAACGTTTGATACATTGCTGCTAGCGATGACTGAATTCCTGAGTATTTGGCTGTGCACCTTCTTCTTCACCATTAGCATCCTACGCGAACGACTGAGTGAGGGGCTACAGCCACAAAGGTTGTTGATTGACTGCCCTTCCCTTATTCTGTTTTATCCCATCTGTGACATGTATTTGTCTTTTTAAGGCAATACATACAAATCAAAGAGAATTTGCAAGTTTGCACACTAAAGAATTTGAAAACTTCGAGCAATACTTCATTTGGGCAAAATGTATTCACTCGTTTCTAATTAACCTTAGTGGACCGAATTAACATCCTGTTTATTATCTTTTTATTTATTATATTTTTTTAATACTTTTTAATATGAATGGTGATTAAAAATGAAAAAAAAAAGTCAAAAATGTAAAAGAAAAATTAACACACAAAAAATAAATAAATAAATAATTGGTCATTTTCTTATGATACTGGACTGGACTTCTACATATCTAACCCTTTATAGAGCTTTGTGAAAGAAAATGGTATTTTACAATTTCATCCAAGATTCAAGAAAAATTTATTTTGTTGATATTTCTGTATTAATTCATAAAAGAATGTCAGTGAAAATCATTGGCAACATAATAAATAATGACTGTGCTTCATCTCGAGAGCCAAAAGAAAAAGAAAATAACAATCATTGTAAAAAATAGATGAAGAATCGATAATAGGGACATGAAAAAATGATGAACCCTAATGCTTAATCAATAGAAAGCTTAATTGCATGATTACTCCGAGCTGATAATACTGATAATACATAACATGAAGGGAATATAAATTTAATAAAGTACACCTTTGAACAGAACAGGACATTTAATAATTCATTATAGGGGCTAGTTCTGAGTTGGCTGGAGCTATAATGTGGCAGCTATAGAAGTCGGTGACACGTATTGTACCTCTATAAAATATCAGAAAAAAAGCAAAAAAAAAACCTGACAGTTGCAGGGTGGTAAGATAAGGCAGAAAGACAAATGAAAGTCCAGTACTGAAGTCTCCATAATATAATAAATACTCATGGATTTAATCGTCTGGAAGGAATGGAATAAAGACTTTATTTTTTATGGAGACTTCTGCCCTGGACATTTGATTTGTGTTTCTGTAAAATATACTCCTCTATGTACAGAACTTCTTTTATTGTGTTTTTGTGTCATGGTTATGGGCAGCATGGCGGCTCTACTGCTTTGCTGTACTTGAGTCTTTGGGGTACTTTGCACGCTGCAACATCGCTAGCCGATGGTAGCGATGCCGAGCGCGATAGTACCCGCCCCCGTTGCACATGCGATATCTTGTGATAGCTGCCGTAGCGAACATTATCGCTACGGCAGCTTCACACGCACTTACCTGCCCTGCGACGTCGCTCTGGCCGGCGACCCACCTCCTTCCTAAGGGGACGGGTCGTGCGGCGTCACAGCAACGTCACACGGCAGGCGGCCAATAGAAGCGGAGGAGCGGAGATGAGCGGGACGTAAACATCCCGTCCACCTCCTTCCTTCTGCATTGCAGGCGGGACGCAGGTAAGGAGATGTTCCTCGCTCCTGCGGCTTCATACACAGCGATGTGAGCTGCCGCAGGAACGAGGAACAACATCGTACCTGTCACTGCAGCAAAATTATGGAAATGACCGACACCTCATCTTTATTTATTCTATGTGATCCCACACTCCAAAGACATATTCATAGGGAATTCAGACTGTGAATCCCACTGGGAACAAGAAGTGATCACAATGTGGATGGCCCCGAACTCTTATGACACCTCTACATCTGCTGAGACAGGCAATAAATAAAATAGGGAAGCGATAGAAAAGCTTAGCTCTTGAGTCATAGCTAAACATTTCTGGGAATGATGAATGGTTAAGGGTGCACAACCCATAAGGGGGGCCCATCACCCAATGTATATTAGAAAACAAAAAGGCCCTGACACCTTTAGTTTAAAATTGTTTAAATTTTGTATATTATCCATAGAATACTTGTATAAGTGCACCAGTTAATATTAACAATGTGCGGGCCCTATATTTGTTTTCCTGTTGTTAGCAATGACAATGTCTTTAAAGTGCTGTGAAAAATGTTCAAATTGTCTCTCCAGGGAGGAAGGAGATAAACTCTAGTGCCACCTATTAGAAGTAGCAATCCTAAAAGTCATAAGGGGCCCTTTAACAAGCCTTTTCATATGACTAAGGATTTATGCCAGATCAGAACCCCAATTTGCAGACACGGGTTTTTGGGGTGATTGCCTCTCGTCAGTGCAAAGTATGGGATCTGATCTGGCAGTATGAGAAGCTATAGTGGGGTCTAAAGGGAAAACCTTTCTCCTTGTGGAGACCTGACAAACCAGTCTGGCTGCCAGTGAGGGGCAGCCAGACTGAAATATGAAATATGTGAAATATATTGGCAGTTTATGTTACAAAAAGCCCTTGTGATGTATTTTTTGTCAGACAACAGCTTAACTTTGCCCTTATTGCCAAAATAAAAAATCTGATTGCTTTAGATAAATCTGTAAGAGGTGGTAAAATCCCTATGGTTCAGAATGTAGATACAATGTGTAATGTGATGTGATGTAAAGTGTAATATCTTTCTATGTAGCCAGTCAGGGCACTACTAGAAACTGCATCCTCACAAAGATGCAGGGCCTACCCCCTGGGACCTGGAACACCAGTGCCAGCAACATCCACACACACCAAAATCCCAGTTTGCACTCCATACTAGGGGTAATTGACTAGTCGGGCACAAGGGGATGTCCACCTAGAGGGCGGAGCCAGACCAGAGGTACTAGACAGCCTGGTGGGAGGAGACACTAGGCAGTTTTGAGTAGGAAGTGAAAGTGGAAAGAGGTACCTGAGAGCTGGGTCATGTAACAGTAACCCGGGGCCACAGGAGAGTGGTCGCCAGGGCAGGTACAACCAAGTATGGCTGGGACCAGAGCACCGACGGGGCACAGGGCCCTAGGTCAGACGCCAGTTTCATACGGTCTGGCAAATACCTGAACAGATCTCACTGACCCACAGATCCGGTAGTAAAGCAAGGATCAGGGTTCGGGACACAGACCAGCCCTACAGGGCCCACACTGCCTGCCGTATGGACAAGGAGACTGCCACAAAAAGGGACAGTCAGGCCCCAAAATGCTCCACGCTACGGGGCACAACCACACTGAGGTGCTGGGGACAGAGCAACTGAGTCATCAAACTGGCACTGGAACTACAGGGACCTGAACCAGCCGTCCAAGGGTCAAGAGTGAGTAGAGATTGTTAATTACAACTCACGGTGTGACCTCCCTTATTACCTCATCATATGTCTCCCCGGGCTCAGCTCTACCTCCAGAGGGCCTACCACCACAGCTGCCATTACCACCAGCCCTAGAGATAATCAACTCAGCAGCGGCGGTTCCACAATCTTAACCGCAACCTGCAGGTGGTGTCACACAAATGACTTTAATCTCCCCTGTAAATACTCCCCATTAAAAAGCACCCAAGGCACTGAAGCAGGCAATGGCCACCAAAGTGACATTCCCCAGTAGTAAGCCGCCCGGGACCGAGTACCCAATTCCCTGGGCGACACATCTACATAGTAATGTATAGTGATATAGCATAATGCATATGGTAATATAGGTGTATTAGCTTATGACATATATGACATAAGACAGGTTGCGCGGTAACAGACTGTAGGGCTTGTGACAGTTGGCAGTTTTGATTAGCCCTTAGGTGGAGGAACTAGTGCTGAGAAAAAGGACAGTGTCCATCTTGTATTGAGATAGGGGTTGCTGACTGAGCGGAGAGCGGAGTGCTCACTTAGGTGCGAGGAGTTACCAGATACTTATTTGTTAACTCTTGAACATCTGGAGCCAATGGATCATAGTTGGTGCCAGGGTGAGCATTCATTTTTTCTCTGATGGGGAATACGGACGTGGAGTTCAGCTTTGAGAAGAGGTAGAGAGCCTGTAAAAAAAACTGCAGACCTAAGCCAGGAGGATCAGAATATAAAGGACAGACTTGAAAAGAGACAGATCAGCTGGGAACCAAAAGAAAGACTTGAGGTCAGCTGTAACTTGGGAAGGAAGGACATCAAGAAAGTGTCATCGCATGTCTTGTATTACCGTTGTTGAAAAAGACTGTTCAGTCAAGTGAGTTTTAAAGAAGAACTTTCGGTGTTGCGAGATTTATGTATGGCCAGAACTTGGAAGATGGCATCAAAATGCAAGAAACCAGTGAGAGTAATGCACTGCACTCACATCAACACACACAACCAATAATCCATTGTCAATGTGAGATGCCAGGGCACCAGGGCAAAACAATATGGCTTCGAGGACAACTACCACCCACTGGCCCTTTACAAATCTGTGCCTTAAGAAAAAATATCTCTAGCACTCTATAAGCAAGAATAGTAAAAAAATGGGGACAGCTGTCTTACCCTTATTTTATGACGAGCAGATATATATTTGTATTTTATACAGGGGCTGGTCATAGAAAATTTGTACCTGAAGGTTAATCATTGTCATTTATAGAAGACTGTTATAGGAATGCTCTGAGGCCTGTGCAGACTTCATTGTGCAAGAAGAAGGAGCAGGTGAGCTGTGACCAAAAACTTTGTCAAAGGTTTAATTACAGTTGGTGCAAATTTATTTGCATCTCCCATTCCAGTGCCCACAATAATGGTCAAAAGCCCCTAAAAAAGGAAACTATGTACCAAAGTGTTGGCATCTGTGGCTCTTTTTTCATTAGCTGGCCTGTTGCAAGGTCATCATTGCAGCATGATGGATATGTCGCGGGCGGCGGGTCGCTGCGCTCGCCAACGCTCAGGTCCGACGCTGCCGTTACTGCTGCTCGGTGGCTCGAACGGTGGGCCGGATCCCGGGGACTCGAGCGGCGCTTCTCGCCCGTGAGTGAAAGGGGTGGTTTGTTGGGGTTTGGGATGTCGGTTTGTGACGCCACCCACGGTATGTGGTAAGGTTGGTGTAACGGGGTGCCAGGGGTGTCTCGGGGGTTGTAGTCGTGGCCCCTTTTTCTAGCAGACTTACCCCTGGCTCCGCCGTCACTTTTGGGACAGTAGATGTCTTGGTGGGGCAGAATGTGGTGGTGCATATGTCGCTGTCAGTTGCACAAAGACTCTGTAGACGTGCATCAATTGAACCAACAGGCTTATTTATTGAGCACTTCTCCATCACAAAGGCAAAACACGGCAGATGACTTCACACTTCCTTCGCTGGGGGGAAAAACCTGTTCCTGACATCTCCTCCAGTGGGGATGTGCCCGGCTAATCCACTTCACCTGGCTCCCACTACGGCTACCACAGACCGGACCCACACCAGTACTGCTTCACACTTGAGGCTACACCTTCTCCTCTTCTCTCCAGCTTTCCTATTCACCCAGCTCCCACACTCTGCCCCTTCTGCTTCTTCTCTCCCGCCCCGGACCCAACTCCTCCTGGTTCTCAACTTTTTTTCTAACCACTCTCCTGCTCCCTCCCCTTTCTGCTGCCGGCTCCTCCTTTCCTCTACCCTGTTCCTATGGGGATCCCACTAAAACAGTGTAATAACAATAAAACATTTTTATTAAATAACATCAACATTCCGGGGAAACTGTACCTCATTGTAAGGGGTCTGCCCACCCCTTACATTGGGACACCACCGCTGCTCTGTACCGGGATCCCGGGAGCGATGACAGGGAGCAGCTGGGATGGTTCTCTCCCCTCCGTGGGTAGGGGGAATTTTGGTGGTCCCGGGGCCCGGTGATGTTGACTGAAAGGTGGATGGCGGGGTTTTGGCGAGGTGCAGGGTCGCGGGGGCAGCGCGGTGCCAGACGGCACGGTGGTACTCACTCAGCCAGTAACGTACACGGAGTCTCTGGTAAAACAGACGGCTGGATGAACGGGTCCCACAGGTGGCTGCGGTGATCACTCCCGGTAGGTTGGCGGTGACTGTCTCTCCCTGCACCTTTGTTGTGTTTTCGGCCCCGATGGCTTCCCACCGGTAGCCCGCTCCCCAGCGGTGTGTTTGCCAGAGGAGCCCCTTTTGCCCGCAGGCGCTGGCCCTGGGAACTCTAGCTGTGGCAGTAGCTGTATTTCCCTTCACGGTTGAGCGGTTGCCTTCAGTCGGGTCTTTACTGCTGGGAAACCCCGGAGGTTCCCGTCGCTGACGGATTTGACCGGTTTAACGGCGACTCCAAGCCTGGTCGGGGTCCGTAGTCCCTGCCGGATGGTGCTGGCTTCTCTTCGCTCCCCGATCCGGTACCGCCAAGCCACCGCCCGTCCCCGGTCCTTACGGTTGTGCATCAATCGGCCTCTCCTGCAGACGGTCACCACCATCTGCCAACCTTGTTCTCTGGTGTCCATGCCATGTACCCGGACATGGTCAGTCAGCTCCTCAACTCCTACTTCCCTCAACTCAACTCCAAAACTCACTCTTTTCCCGCCTCCAGGACTGTGAACTCCTCCGTGGGAGGAGCCAACCGCCTGGCTCCACCCCACCTGGTGTGGACATCAGCCCCTGGAGGGAGGCAACAAGGATTTGTGTCTGACCTTGATGTTCCTAACCGGGGTGTGGGGTGTGTTGTTGCAGTACCTGTGACTTCCTGGCTTGTCAAGGGTGCCACACATATATGGAGATATTCCAGGCTGGTTATTCAAAAAGAGAACGATAGATATCGTCAGGTAGGAGGCTGCACTCCTCCCATATCAATAGATACATAACACTGTCATGGCTGGTGCAATGAGATGTGCAAATTGCACCATCTCTCGATTTAAACCTTTGTAATCTACCTTCAGTTTTATAAGAGAGGTGCTACCTTTATATACTCTTGTCTGTAATCATAAGATGACCACTAACAAGTGATCGCTACAGATCGGAAAGTGTCAGCCTACAGTGAGGCTCAGTCTGCAGAACTGTAAGATTTCATTTTTGTAGTAGAATTTTATGCAAAGTCTTAGGCGGGCTTTGCACATTACGACATCGTAAGCCGATGCTGCGATGTCGAGTGCGATAGTCCCCGCCCCCGTCGCAGATGCGATATCATGGTGATAGCTGGCGTACTGAACATTATCGCTACGCCAGCTTCACATGCACTCACCTGTCCTGCAACATCGCTCTGGCCGGCGACCCGCCTCCTTATTAAGGGGATGGGTCGTGCGGCGTTATAGCGACGTCACACGACAGGCGGCCAATAGCAGTGGAGGGGCAGAGATGAGCAGCAGGTAAACATCCCGCCCACCTCCTTCCTTCCGCATTGGCAGCCGGGACGCAGGTAGCAGATGTTCCTTGCTCCTGCGACTTCACACACAGCGATGTGTGCTGCCTGCTGGAACGAGGAATAACATCGGACCGTCGCAGCAAGGTAATTCTGGATTACGCCGATGCTACACCGATCATACGATTATGACGCTTTTGCGCTCGTTAATCATATCATCTAGGCTTTACACACTACGATGTCGAGAGCGACGCCGGATGTGCGTCACTTTCAATTTGACCCCACCGACATCGCAGCTGCGATGTTGTAGTGTGCAAAGTGCCCCTTATAGTTATATTCTTAAAAGGATAATTTGCATGGAAACATTTTATTTTATAATTGGAAATTTTGACATGAAAAAAATTGAGCATAAAGTACAAGAAAGGCAGAAAAACAACAGGATGTCTTATTAATGAAGCAAATACAAAGTTACAGAGCTTTACACCAACTTGGTTATTCCATATTAGTGGTCCCAAATCTGGAGAGCGCAAAGGTATGCCATTCAGACTATAAGTCCACAAGGGAGAGGGAGACATCAGTCACGTAAGGAGATTGATCCAGCAGTAGAATGCACTTGTATCGACCACACATTTAACTAAAAGATAAATTGTGATTAAAGAAATTATATTGTTACAGTTTATTTGAAAGAGTCTGTGCTCTTCCAACTTTCTTAAAGGGAATCTCTCAGCAGGTTTTTTCTATTTCATCTGAAAGCAGCATAATGTAGGCAAGAAGATTCTGAATCCAACAGTGTATTACTTAGATTACTGGGCGCAGCCATTCTGACACAATCAAAGAATTGAGTTGTAAGCATGTAGCTGAGCCCAGAAGCCTGTCCCGCCCGTACAAGGCTATCAAGAAAGATTGTACAGTACATTGACTGTGAGGTGTCAATCACAGCAGGGGGTATGACAAACTGATCTTCATGTGCCAGCTAGACCTAGCAAAGTTAATCACAGGGTACTAACACCATTAGTTTAAGTAAACAATAGCTCACACACAGATAAGAGAGGCATAATTGGTTTTTTTTTAACCCTTACAGCATGCTGTCCTGAGCTTATATAGCAAAAACGTGCTGAAGGATTCCCTGTAAGAGAATCTATTGTGTCACCCTTGAAATGGGGTACTCGGTCCCAAGCGGTTTACTACTGGGGAATGTCACTTTGGTGGCCGTTGCCCGGTCCCGTGCCCTGGGTGCTTTTAAATGGGGAGTATTTACAGGGGAGATTAAAGTCATTGGTGTGAGGCCACCTGCGGGTTGTGCTTAATATGGGGAAACCGCCGCTGCTAGATTACTCCTAGTTAATTTCTTGTAAGTGCATATCAAAATGGAATCAAAAATATATTTTTAAATAATTATTCTAATCATCTAGTAGAAAAACCTATCAGAAGCTTCCAAAGACATGACATCATCATATGGGCTGTCCCATATTGTTTAAAGGCATAGTACCCTAAGGGGTACTTTGCACGCTGCGACATTGCAAGCCGATGCTGCGATGCCGAGCGCGATAGTCCCCGCCCCCGTCGCAGCTGCAATATCCTTGTGATAGCTGCCGTAGCGAACATTATCGCTACAGCAGCTTCACATGGACTCACCTGTCCTGGGACGTCGCTCTGGCCGGCGACCCGCCTCCTTATTAAGGGGGCGGGTCGTACGGCATTACTGCGACGTCACACGGCAGGCGGCCAATCGGAGCGGAGGGGCGGAGATCAGCGGGATATAAACATCCCGCCCACCTCCTTCCTTCCGCATATCCTACGGAAGCCGCGGTGACGCCGGTAGGAGATGTTCCTCGCTCCTGCGGCTTCACACACAGTGATGTGTGCTGCCACAGGAGCGAGAAACAACATCGGACCGTCGCGTCAGCGTAATTATGGATTACGCCGACGCTATACCGATGATACGATTACGACGCTTTTGCGCTCGTTAATCGTATCATCTAGGCTTTACACACTACGATGTCGCCTGCGATGCCGGATGTGCGTCACTTTCAATTTGACCCCACCGACATCGCACCTGCGATGTCGTAGTGTGCAAAGCCCGCCTTAGTGTATGTAAACTTTTGACTTTACAGAAAGTAATAAAAATCCCTTGAAACATTCTCTCTCTCATCATTCTGACATTTAGCAAACATAAATAATTTTGGTTCCTAATTCACCTAAAATGGAAAAGGTTTATTCTGATTTCATGTCAGATAGTGAGAAAAAACATAAATACGCGTATTATAATATATATATAAAATTTGTCTATTTTGACTTCGGTCTTCACTTTACATATCAGACACCTTTTACCACATGGTTTTGAATGAGCACAAGCCATATTTATGTATTAAATATTTATTTATGAACTGTGGGATACATAAATATATACATATATATATATATATATATATATATATATACATATATATATATATATATATATATATATATACATATACATATATATATATATAATATATATTTTTTTTATTTATTAGATCCATTTTGTGTACACACATTTTTTACAGACATCCACATCATGTATTTTATCCTGTATCATCGATCCTTTTTCTTTATGTATTAATTTTAACATAGTTCTATAGTGTGCAAATAAAATAAAGCAATTTATATACTGATTTATATTAATATATTGTTGTGTGTCACATCTAAAGGTGTATTTGCTCCCAATACAAGTTTATGAGAGTGAGATTGAGGCACTCATAGAGTTGTATTGAGTTGTGACCTCCAGCGCACTCCACGAAAAAGTGGCGCAATTGGCAGGTCACAAATCGCTGGAGACGGATCTGAGTGGGGTGATAGAAGGGGAAGCTGCCAGAGGGTGAGAATAATACAGGGGTCATGGGACTTACATTTAAAGCACAACTCCAGCGACGTATTGAAAAAATATGCTGCAGTGATGCTTTAACTCCTTCAGCCCTCGGACGTTTTCCGTTTTTCTGTTTTGTTTTTTTTTGCTCCCCTTCTTCCAAGAGCCGTAATTTTTTATTTTTCTGTCAATCTTGCCATATGAGGGCTTGTTTTTTGCGGGGCGAGTTGTACTTTTAAATGAATCCATACGTTTTACCATACAGTGTACTAGAAAAGAGCAAAAAACTTCCAAGAGTGGAAAAACTGCAAAAAAATTGTGATCGCACAATAGTTTTTGGGATATTTTATTCACCGTGTTCACTATCTGGTAAAACTAAGGTGTCAGTGTAATGCCTGAGGTCGGTGCGAGTTTGTAGACATCAAACATGTATAAGTTTACTTGTATCTAAGGGATTAAAAAAATCACAAGTTGTCCAAAAAAAGTGGCGCACGTTTTGCGCCATTTTTCGAAACCCGTAGCGTTCTAATTTTTCGGGATCTATGGCTCAGTGAGGGCTTATTATTTGCGTCTCGACCTTACGTTTTTAATGGAACCATTTTTGCACAGATGCTACGTTTTGATCGCCTGTTATTGCACTTGCGGTGACCAAAAACCGTAATTTTGGTGTTTGGAATTTTTTTGCCGCTATGCCGTTTACCGGTCAGATGAATTGATTTTATATTTTGATAGATCGTACATTTCTGAACGTGGCAATACCAAATATGTGTGTTTTTTTAACCCTTTAATTTTCAGCTGGGTGAAAGGGGGGTGATTTTAAGGTTTTAGGTTTTGTTTTTTTTTTTTTACTTTTTTTCACTTTTTTTTTATTTTACTAGTCCCCCTAGGAGGCTATATGGATCAACAATCCGATCGCTCTGCCATATCTGTGGATCTCAGCTACAGAGCCGAGATCTGCAGATATGCTGCTTTACTCTTAGTGCTGGCACTATGCCGACATTGAGAGAAAGTGACTCATGTTAATGCTGCTTTACACGTATTGATGTTCGCATGAGCGATCGCACCCGCCCCCATCGTTTGTGCTTTACGGGCAATTTGTTGCCAGTGTCGCACAAAGTCGTAAACCCCTGTCACACATACTTACCTTCCAAATGATCTCGCTGTGGGCGGCGAACATCCACTTCCTGAAGGGGGAGGGACGTTCAGCGTCACAGCGACGTCACACAGTGGCCGGCCAATAGAAGCGGAGGGGCGGAGATGAGCAGGATGTAAACATCCCACCCACCTTCTTCCTTCCGCATTGTTGGCGGCCGCAGGTAAGCTGCAGTTCATCGTTACCGGGGTGTCACACGGAGCGATGTGTGCAGCCTCGGGAACGATGAACAACCGGCGCGCAGAAGGACGTTCGATTTTTTGAAAATGAGCGACGTGTCAATGAGCAACGATAAGGTGAGTATTTTTGCTCTTTCACAGTCGCTTGTAGCTGTTACATGCTACGATATGTCAAATGATGCTGGATGTGCGTCACTAACGACGTGACCCCCGACGACATATCGTTAGATATATCGTAGCGTGTAACGGGCCCTTTAGCTACAGGCATTATCACATGACCCTGTGCTACCATGGCAACCACCAGAAGTTACGTAATCATGCACGTGACTTCCGGTGGGGGCGGCAGTAAGTAAAAGTAATGGCCATGTGCATATACATCTCGCTGCCAGATTTTGGCAGGGAGATGTAAGGGATTAAAAGTTGCGGGTGGAATGCGATTCAGCTCGTAACTTGCAGGCACACATGTCAGCTGTTGAAATCATTTGTGTGCGGATCGCCTTGGCAGGCCGCGGCGATGATAGTGATACGATGCATGACGTACCCAGTTTGTCATGGGTCGTTAAGGGGTTAACAAGCCTGTGGATAGATTGATTTCTAATAAATATTATGCAGGGAGTCAGTTTTATCACATTTTGGCATAATGTCTAACACCTACGTAAGAGAAAATCACTAGCGTAAGTTCTTTGGAGACATTGCTAAGAAAGGCATCCTGGGAGATTTCTGCTCTGAATATCGTAGAATTGTGAATGCAGTTCTGGACAATATTGTAAGTGATGACTAAGGTTCAAATTACAGAGACATTTCCATAGTTTACAGTTTATGTACAGTGATGTTCAAAGACGGTCATAACAATATCATGCAAAAAAAAGTAAAAACTAGCTCACACAAGATAATATTAAAATACAATTTTAATAATAAAGGAATGCTAGAAAAATCCAGCTGCATGGAAAAATGCCTAAAGTTAGTAACAGATTTTAGAATAAACAATACAGAGAATCACAGCTGAAAGTCATGAAGAGCGAAGAAATGACATCATCCTGATCCAAACTGGATTTTCCCAAATTCTCACACACTTCTAAGCAAAAAAATAAAAAGGGCCAAATATATCAAAACTGTGACCTGGCTGCGCCCAATAACAACAAAGCGTCCAAATCTGAGGATTACGGAATAGAATCTGAACTTTGTTCGATATCAGCAACTTTTTTCAATGTTTTGCAACATTATACGAGGAGACGGTAGGCCATGTGTTTTGTGAGGCTTCTTCTCGAGGACTGTTCATTGGGTGAGGTCCATACGGGACCATTTTGCAGGTTTTTTTTCTTAACTGACATAAGATAGAGCATAACAAAAAAATAGTAAAGAAAATATTGATAATTTTCTCATAAAGAACATGATTGATTATAATTATGGCTTCATACAAAGATGTAATAGTGCACCCATAATGTGCATAGGGTCCACTGTATTTCCACATGACTCTAATTTCCTTCTGAGGCATAGAAAAAAATTTTCTCTGTCAGGTTCTGTATAAATCCAGAAGACATTGGGATGTCTTATTACTGAAGTTATATCTAGAGTTGAGCGCGGTTCGTGGTTCGTGGTTCTCCAGTTCTAGGCTCGAGTGATTTTGGGGCATGTTCTAGATCGAACTAGAACTCGAGCTTTTTGCAAAAGCTCGATAGTTCTAGAAACGTTCGAGAACGGTTCTAGCAGCAAAAAAACAGCTAAATCCTATCTTGGTTTCTGCTGTAATAGTGTAAGTCACTCTGTGAATCAAACTATTATCACATTTCAGTGTATAGTGTGCGTGAACAGCGCCTTCAGATCACTGCTGTTTGTATAATGGCGATCGCCATTTTTTTTTTTTTTTTCTTGTCTTCCTTCCCTAAGCGCGCGCGTCTTGTGGGGCAGGCCAGCATGTCAGCCAATCCCAGACACACACGCAGCTAAGTGGACTTTGAGCCAGAGAAGCAACGGCATGTGTGATAGGATGTCCATGTCACATGTCCCTGCATTATAAAACCGGACATTTTCTTTCAGGACGCCATTATCTGCCTTCTGCGTCTTTGGTGTCAGACATCACTGTCGCAGCTCCGTCCTCCTGAGTCCTATCGCCGATACAGCTGTATGCGCTGCATACACAGCGTTAGACAGCATAGGGAGAGCACTTTATAGCAGTCCTTTTAAGGGCTCAAATCGGCAGGGTCAGAGTTAAGGTGACAGGTCCTGAAAACAGCGCCAGCGTCTGTGCAGCCAAGGTCAGGGATTTCCTCCCTGCATTTCACCATTAGGAGGGAATAGAAAGGCAGGCTTCCATTCCTCTACCCAGAGCACCACAATCCTGCCACTGTACCCTCTTGTCCTCTGCACACTCCAACTCATAACTAAGCCATTATACTAGCAAACACTCAGTGTACCTAGTGGCATCCTATCTGTGGCTATTGGACTTTGCTATAGTCCCACTAGTGCAAAGACATTTGCAGAGCACGTCTGCCTGCATTGCACACTCCAACTTTTTTAAACTAAGCCATTATACTAGCAAACACTCAGTGTACCTAGTGGCATCCTAAACGTGGCTATTGGACTTTGCTATAGTCCCACTAGTGCAAAGACATTTGCAGAGCACGTCTGCCTGCGTTGCACACTCAAACTTTTTTAAACTAAGCAATTTTACTAGCAAACACTCAGTGTACCTAGTGGCATCCTAAACGTGGCTATTGGACTTTGCTATAGTCCCACTAGTGCAAAGACATTTGCAGTGCCCGTCTGCCTGCATTGCACACTCAAACGTTTTTAAACTCAGCCATTATACTAGCAAACACTCAGTGTACCTAGTTGTATCCTAAACGTGGCTATTGTACTTTTGTCTATTCACAGTATTGGAACGATATTTGCAGCACGTCTGCCTGCATTGCACACTCAAACTTTTTTAAACTCAGCCATTATACTAGCAAACACTCAGTGTACCTAGTTGTATCCTAAACGTGGCTATTGTACTTTTGTCTATTCACAGTATTGGAACGATATTTGCAGCACGTCTGCCTGCATTGCACACTCAAACTTTTTTAAACTCAGCCATTATACTAGCAAACACTCACTGTACCTAGTTGTATCCTAAACGTGGCTATTGTACTTTTGTCTATTCACAGTATTGGAACGTTATTTGCAGCACGTCTGCCTGCATTGCACACTCAAACTTTTTTAAACTCAGCCATTATACTAGCAAACACTCACTGTACCTAGTTGTATCCTAAACGTGGCTATTGTACTTTTGTCTATTCACAGTATTGGAACGATATTTGCAGCACGTCTGCCTGCATTGCACACTCAAACTTTTTTAAACTCAGCCATTATACTAGCAAACACTCAGTGTACCTAGTTGTATCCTAAACGTGGCTATTGTACTTTTGTCTATTCACAGTATTGGAACGTTATTTGCAGCACGTCTGCCTGCATTGCACACTCAAACTTTTTTAAACTCAGCCATTATACTAGCAAACACTCACTGTACCTAGTTGTATCCTAAACGTGGCTATTGTACTTTTGTCTATTCACAGTATTGGAACGTTATTTGCAGCACGTCTGCCAGCATTGCACACTCAAACTTTTTTAAACTCAGCCATTATACTAGCAAACACTCAGTGTACCTAGTTGTATCCTAAACGTGGCTATTGTACTTTTGTCTATTCACAGTATTGGAACGATATTTGCAGCACGTCTGCCTGCATTGCACACTCTAACTTTTTTAAACTCAGCCATTATACTAGCAAACACTCACTGTACCTAGTTGTATCCTAAACGTGGCTATTGTACTTTTGTCTATTCACAGTATTGGAACGTTATTTGCAGCACGTCTGCCTGCATTGCACACTCAAACTTTTTTAAACTCAGCCATTATACTAGCAAACACTCACTGTACCTAGTTGTATCCTAAACGTGGCTATTGTACTTTTGTCTATTCACAGTATTGGAACGATATTTGCAGCACGTCTGCCTGCATTGCACACTCAAACTTTTTTAAACTCAGCCATTATACTAGCAAACACTCACTGTACCTAGTTGTATCCTAAACGTGGCTATTGTACTTTTGTCTATTCACAGTATTGGAACGTTATTTGCAGCACGTCTGCCTGCATTGCACACTCAAACTTTTTTAAACTCAGCCATTATACTAGCAAACACTCACTGTACCTAGTTGTATCCTAAACGTGGCTATTGTACTTTTGTCTATTCACAGTATTGGAACGATATTTGCAGCACGTCTGCCTGCATTGCACACTCAAACTTTTTTAAACTCAGCCATTATACTAGCAAACACTCACTGTACCTAGTTGTATCCTAAACGTGGCTATTGTACTTTTGTCTATTCACAGTATTGGAACGTTATTTGCAGCACGTCTGCCAGCATTGCACACTCAAACTTTTTTAAACTCAGCCATTATACTAGCAAACACTCAGTGTACCTAGTTGTATCCTAAACGTGGCTATTGTACTTTTGTCTATTCACAGTATTGGAACGATATTTGCAGCACGTCTGCCTGCATTGCACACTCAAACTTTTTTAAACTCAGCCATTATACTAGCAAACACTCACTGTACCTAGTTGTATCCTAAACGTGGCTATTGTACTTTTGTCTATTCACAGTATTGGAACGTTATTTGCAGCACGTCTGCCTGCATTGCACACTCAAACTTTTTTAAACTCAGCCATTATACTAGCAAACACTCACTGTACCTAGTTGTATCCTAAACGTGGCTATTGTACTTTTGTCTATTCACAGTATTGGAACGATATTTGCAGCACGTCTGCCTGCATTGCACACTCAAACTTTTTTAAACTCAGCCATTATACTAGCAAACACTCACTGTACCTAGTTGTATCCTAAACGTGGCTATTGTACTTTTGTCTATTCACAGTATTGGAACGATATTTGCAGCACGTCTGCCTGCATTGCACACTCAAACTTTTTTAAACTCAGCCATTATACTAGCAAACACTCACTGTACCTAGCTGTATCCTAAACGTGGCTATTGTACTTTTGTCTATTCACAGTATTGGAACGATATTTGCAGCACGTCTGCCTGCATTGCACACTCAAACTTTTTTAAACTCAGCCATTATACTAGCAAACACTCAGTGTACCTAGTTGTATCCTAAACGTGGCTATTGTACTTTTGTCTATTCACAGTATTGGAACGATATTTGCAGCACGTCTGCCTGCATTGCACACTCAAACTTTTTTAAACTCAGCCATTATACTAGCAAACACTCAGTGTACCTAGTTGTAACCTAAACGTGGCTATTGTACTTTTGTCTATTCACAGTATTGGAACGATATTTGCAGCACGTCTGCCTGCATTGCACACTCTAACTTTTTTAAACTCAGCCATTACACTAGCAAACACTCAGTGTACCTAGTTGTATCCTAAACGTGGCTATTGTACTTTTGTCTATTCACAGTATTGGAACGATATTTGCAGCACGTCTGCCTGCATTGCACACTCAAACTTTTTTAAACTCAGCCATTATACTAGCAAACACTCTCTGTACCTAGTTGTATCCTAAACGTGGCTATTGTACTTTTGTCTATTCACAGTATTGGAACGTTATTTGCAGCACGTCTGCCTGCATTGCACACTCAAACTTTTTTAAACTCAGCCATTATACTAGCAAACACTCAGTGTACCTAGTTGTATCCTATACGTGGCTATTGTACTTTTGTCTATTCACAGTATTGGAACGTTATTTGCAGCACGTCTGCCTGCATTGCACACTCAAACTTTTTTAAACTCAGCCATTATACTAGCAAACACTCACTATACCTAGTTGTATCCTAAACGTGGCTATTGTACTTTTGTCTATTCACAGTATTGGAACGTTATTTGCAGCACGTCTGCCTGCATTGCACACTCAAACTTTTTTAAACTCAGCCATTATACTAGCAAACACTCAGTGTACCTAGTTGTATCCTAAACGTGGCTATTGTACTTTTGTCTATTCACAGTATTGGAACGATATTTGCAGCACGTCTGCCTGCATTGCACACTCAAACTTTTTTAAACTCAGCCATTATACTAGCAAACACTCAGTGTTCCTAGTTGTATCCTAAACGTGGCTATTGTACTTTTGTCTATTCACAGTATTGGAACGATATTTGCAGCACGTCTGCCTGCATTGCACACTCAAACTTTTTTAAACTCAGCCATTATACTAGCAAACACTCACTGTACCTAGTTGTATCCTAAACGTGGCTATTGTACTTTTGTCTATTCACAGTATTGGAACGTTATTTGCAGCACGTCTGCCTGCATTGCACACTCAAACTTTTTTAAACTCAGCCATTATACTAGCAAACACTCAGTGTACCTAGTTGTATCCTAAACGTGGCTATTGTACTTTTGTCTATTCACAGTATTGAAACGATATTTGCAGCACGTCTGCCTGCATTGCACACTCAAACTTTTTTAAACTCAGCCATTATACTAGCAAACACTCACTGTACCTAGTTGTATCCTATACGTGGCTATTGTACTTTTGTCTATTCACAGTATTGGAACGTTATTTGCAGCACGTCTGCCTGCATTGCACACTCAAACTTTTTTAAACTCAGCCATTATACTAGCAAACACTCACTGTACCTAGTTGTATCCTAAACGTGGCTATTGTACTTTTGTCTATTCACAGTATTGGAACGATATTTGCAGCACGTCTGCCTGCATTGCACACTCAAACTTTTTTAAACTCGGCCATTATACTAGCAAACACTCACTGTACCTAGTTGTATCCTAAACGTGGCTATTGTACTTTTGTCTATTCACAGTATTGGAACGATATTTGCAGCACGTCTGCCTGCATTGCACACTCTAACTTTTTTAAACTCAGCCATTATACTAGCAAACACTCAGTGTACCTAGTTGTATCCTAAACGTGGCTATTGTACTTTTGTCTATTCACAGTATTGGAACGTTATTTGCAGCACGTCTGCCTGCATTGCACACTCAAACTTTTTTAAACTCAGCCATTATACTAGCAAACACTCAGTGTACCTAGTTGTATCCTAAACGTGGCTATTGTACTTTTGTCTATTCACAGTATTGGAACGATATTTGCAGCACGTCTGCCTGCATTGCACACTCAAACTTTTTTAAACTCAGCCATTATACTAGCAAACACTCACTGTACCTAGTTTTATCCTAAACGTGGCTTTTGTACTTTTGTCTATTCACAGTATTGGAACGTTATTTGCAGCACGTCTGCCTGCATTGCACACTCAAACTTTTTTAAACTCAGCCATTATACTAGCAAACACTCACTGTACCTAGTTGTATCCTAAACGTGGCTATTGTACTTTTGTCTATTCACAGTATTGGAACGATATTTGCAGCACGTCTGCCTGCATTGCACACTCAAACTTTTTTAAACTCAGCCATTATACTAGCAAACACTCACTGTACCTAGTTGTATCCTAAATGTGGCTATTGTACTTTTGTCTATTCACAGTATTGGAACGTTATTTGCAGCACGTCTGCCTGCATTGCACACTCAAACCTTTTTAAACTCAGCCATTATACTAGCAAACACTCACTGTACCTAGTTGTATCCTAAACGTGGCTATTGTACTTTTGTCTATTCACAGTATTGGAAAGTTATTTGCAGCACGTCTGCCTGCATTGCACACTCAAACTTTTTTAAACTCAGCCATTATACTAGCAAACACTCAGTGTACCTAGTTGTATCCTAAACGTGGCTATTGTACTTTTGTCTATTCACAGTATTGGAACGATATTTGCAGCACGTCTGCCTGCATTGCACACTCAAACTTTTTTAAACTCAGCCATTATACTAGCAAACACTCACTGTACCTAGTTGTATCCTAAACGTGGCTATTGTACTTTTGTCTATTCACAGTATTGGAACGATATTTGCAGCACGTCTGCCTGCATTGCACACTCAAACTTTTTTAAACTCAGCCATTATACTAGCAAACACTCACTGTACCTAGCTGTATCCTAAACGTGGCTATTGTACTTTTGTCTATTCACAGTATTGGAACGATATTTGCAGCACATCTGCCTGCATTGCACACTCAAACTTTTTTAAACTCAGCCATTATACTAGCAAACACTCACTGTACCTAGCTGTATCCTAAACGTGGCTATTGTACTTTTGTCTATTCACAGTATTGGAACGATATTTGCAGCACGTCTGCCTGCATTGCACACTCAAACTTTTTTAAACTCAGCCATTATACTAGCAAACACTCACTGTACCTAGCTGTATCCTAAACGTGGCTATTGTACTTTTGTCTATTCACAGTATTGGAACGATATTTGCAGCACATCTGCCTGCATTGCACACTCAAACTTTTTTAAACTCAGCCATTATACTAGCAAACACTCAGTGTACCTAGTTGTATCCTAAACGTGGCTATTGTACTTTTGTCTATTCACAGTATTGGAACGATATTTGCAGCACGTCTGCCTGCATTGCACACTCAAACTTTTTTAAACTCAGCCATTATACTAGCAAACACTCAGTGTACCTAGTTGTATCCTAAACGTGGCTATTGTACTTTTGTCTATTCACAGTATTGGAACGATATTTGCAGCACGTCTGCCTGCATTGCACACTCAAACTTTTTTAAACTCAGCCATTATACTAGCAAACACTCAGTGTACCTAGTTGTATCCTAAACGTGGCTATTGTACTTTTGTCTATTCACAGTATTGGAACGATATTTGCAGCACGTCTGCCTGCATTGCACACTCAAACTTTTTTAAACTCAGCCATTATACTAGCAAACACTCACTGTACCTAGTTGTATCCTAAACGTGGCTATTGTACTTTTGTCTATTCACAGTATTGGAACGTTATTTGCAGCACGTCTGCCTGCATTGCACACTCAAACTTTTTTAAACTCAGCCATTATACTAGCAAACACTCAGTGTACCTAGTTGTATCCTAAACGTGGCTATTGTACTTTTGTCTATTCACAGTATTGAAACGATATTTGCAGCACGTCTGCCTGCATTGCACACTCAAACTTTTTTAAACTCAGCCATTATACTAGCAAACACTCACTGTACCTAGTTGTATCCTATACGTGGCTATTGTACTTTTGTCTATTCACAGTATTGGAACGTTATTTGCAGCACGTCTGCCTGCATTGCACACTCAAACTTTTTTAAACTCAGCCATTATACTAGCAAACACTCACTGTACCTAGTTGTATCCTAAACGTGGCTATTGTACTTTTGTCTATTCACAGTATTGGAACGTTATTTGCAGCACGTCTGCCTGCATTGCACACTCAAACTTTTTTAAACTCAGCCATTATACTAGCAAACACTCACTGTACCTAGTTGTATCCTAAACGTGGCTATTGTACTTTTGTCTATTCACAGTATTGGAACGATATTTGCAGCACGTCTGCCTGCATTGCACACTCTAACTTTTTTAAACTCAGCCATTATACTAGCAAACACTCACTGTACCTAGTTGTATCCTAAACGTGGCTATTGGACTTTTGTCTATTCACAGTATTGGAACGATATTTGCAGCACGTCTGCCTGCATTGCACACTCTAACTTTTTTAAACTCAGCCATTATACTAGCAAACACTCACTGTACCTAGTTGTATCCTAAACGTGGCTATTGTACTTTTGTCTATTCACAGTATTGGAACGTTATTTGCAGCACGTCTGCCTGCATTGCACACTCAAACTTTTTTAAACTCAGCCATTATACTAGCAAACACTCAGTGTACCTAGTTGTATCCTAAACGTGGCTATTGTACTTTTGTCTATTCACAGTATTGGAACGATATTTGCAGCACGTCTGCCTGCATTGCACACTCAAACTTTTTTAAACTCAGCCATTATACTAGCAAACACTCACTGTACCTAGTTGTATCCTAAACGTGGCTATTGTACTTTTGTCTATTCACAGTATTGGAACGATATTTGCAGCACGTCTGCCTGCATTGCACACTCAAACTTTTTTAAACTCAGCCATTATACTAGCAAACACTCACTGTACCTAGTTGTATCCTAAATGTGGCTATTGTACTTTTGTCTATTCACAGTATTGGAACGATATTTGCAGCACGTCTGCCTGCATTGCACACTCAAACTTTTTTAAACTCAGCCATTATACTAGCAAACACTCACTGTACCTAGTTGTATCCTAAACGTGGCTGTTGTACTTTTGTCTATTCACAGTATTGGAACGTTATTTGCAGCACGTCTGCCTGCATTGCACACTCAAACTTTTTTAATCTCAGCCATTATACTAGCAAACACTCAGTGTACCTAGTTGTATCCTAAACGTGGCTATTGTACTTTTGTCTATTCACAGTATTGGAACGATATTTGCAGCACGTCTGCCTGCATTGCACACTCAAACTTTTTTAAACTCAGCCATTATACTAGCAAACACTCACTGTACCTAGTTGTATCCTAAACGTGGCTATTGTACTTTTGTCTATTCACATGACTGATGGACTAGTGAATTGCGCTCCTGGTAACCTAATAAATAAGACACCACACACTGCGTGACATGGATTAAAATTTTGGCCACAGCAGCCCTTTATTTTTATAAGAAAAAACATCAACAAGAAAAAACAAGATTATCGGCCCAGAGATGTGGTTGTTATAAATCCCAGCCCCATATCCCCCTCCGCCGTGTACACCTAGCTCAAGGGGGATTCTGGGTATACCCCTTGATCATTTTCCTTGTGTCCGCTGAGCTCCTCCCCAGGGACCCATCTATTCCACTGTCCGCTGAGCTCCTCCCCAGGGACCCATCTATTCCACTGTCCACTGAGCTCCTCCCCAGGGACCCATATTCCACTGTCCGCTGAGCTCTGGCCCAGGGACCCCATTAAAAACATAATTCTCCAACCAACAAAGAGGGGGTTTAAACAACCACATCCCGCCGCCAAATGCTGCTGTAACATACAATATTAAAATGTTAATACAATATTAATATGTTGATATGACATTGACAATTTGGATACATTACTGATAACAATTGATACAATACTAATAATGTTGATAAAATACCGATGATGTTGAATACCAAAACATTGTTAGAATATTGACAGTGTTGCAATGTCCTGATATTGATACATTTCCCTTTATTATAGGGAGGGTGGGTGGGACAACTGCTGGTTCAGTCTTTGAGTCCAGGACAAAGGAATGACACCTTAACATGGGACCTATTTCTTATATGGCCCCTGCCCCCATCTCTCCTCCTGCTCGCTCACCCCCCACCACATTCCTTAGGTAAAAACCCATCCCTTACTCCTTAACCCTTTCCTGGATCTATCACTGCCTCAGTCATGTACGTTACGGCTATCTGCCTTCACTCTGCTTGACTGATGGACTAGTGAATTGCGCTCCTGGTAACCTAATAAATAAGACACCACACACTGCGTGACATGGATTAAAATTTTGGCCACAGCAGCCCTTTATTTTTATAAGAAAAAACATCAACAAGAAAAAACAAGATTATCGGCCCAGAGATGTGGTTGTTATAAATCCCAGCCCCATATCCCCCTCCGCCGTGTACACCTAGCTCAAGGGGGATTCTGGGTATACCCCTTGATCATTTTCCTTGTGTCCGCTGAGCTCCTCCCCAGGGACCCATCTATTCCACTGTCCGCTGAGCTCCTCCCCAGGGACCCATCTATTCCACTGTCCACTGAGCTCCTCCCCAGGGACCCATATTCCACTGTCCGCTGAGCTCTGGCCCAGGGACCCCATTAAAAACATAATTCTCCAACCAACAAAGAGGGGGTTTAAACAACCACATCCCGCCAAGACTCGCTCTTGTGACACCTTACAAGAGTGAGTTCCTCCACAACTTAATGGCTCGTTCTACTCCTTCTTGTATTCCCAACATCCATATATCAATGCCAATGTCATTAAGATGTACCTTATCATCTCTCCAAAAATGTTCCTTTGTATTTTCCAGCATCTGGTGACGTATGGCCACCCCTCCGTTTTCCAACACAAATTTTGTTATTTTTTATTAACCTTTATCCTTGTATTATTGATGCGAGCCACTGATCGCGCTGTTCTCCACATTTGTCTAGCTACTATATCCGACCAGACCACCACTGTTTCTGGGTAAGACCTCCATAAATTCAACATATCGAGCTTTATGTTCCTAACTAAATGTCTTGATGTTCTTATTGCTAAATCATTACCACCTAAATGGATAAGTAAGACGTCCGGGGGGCGGTAGAACTCCACATGATACTGGATTTCTTTTAACAGCTGATGCCACTGCATTCCCCTCTTTCCTATCCATGTCACCCGTGCCAAGGAACTGGGCAATCCCAAGGTCCCCCAAAAACAAATGAATGTCCCATGATCCAAACCAGGCATTGCTGTTCAGCTAAAACAAAAACACAATTATCACACAATTGTCTAAATGAAGACACAACTACTATAAGATTACCAAAATGTACACATATATATATACATGTACGCCATTTATAATAAATGTAATCTAATGTAGCTCTTAAATCTGCTCGATTCCCATCTCCCGATTTTTTTAACTATGTCAGGCTCTAAGCCCCATCTAGAGCTTCTGTGGCTGCTCCTATCCTAAATGAGTGTGAAGTGAATGCATTTGGAGACTCTCCCAATATTGTCAGGCATTTTTTAAGAACTGCTGTGAATTCAAATTGTGACAATGACTTACAATCCTCATGAATTAGTAATGAACCTTGGATATTTGGCCTTCTTGAGACATAGTTTCTAAAACAGATGACCGGGCAGGCCCTGGAACCGCTTAAAGGAAACAATGTGATCCATTTTCCTCTACCCTGTTGATCAGTTTTTGACTTTGCCAGAAAACATTCCAATCTGTCTGTGTACTGATGCACGTCCTCAGCTTGTAGACCCCCACTTCTGGTGGAGCTACTCGACACTAACTCGCTGATTCTAAAAGCTCCAAAAAAGGCCAGTGTGAATGCACAACTAAAGAGTAACACTTCAAACGGACTGCTACAGACTCGGCCTAGTACACTCAGTATCTGCTGCAATAACTGGAAAGAAATCGGACGCCGTTTATCTCTGGTCTTCTTACAACTTTTTCTGTAACCCTTTAGGGCCTGCTTAACTAAAAAATGCTTTGTGTAATCAGTGAAGTCGTGCAACTTAAACCAAAAAGCTAATCCAGACATTTTACTATCAATACTGGACAATGAAGTACCATCCACAAAGGCCCTGCTAATGTAAAATAACAACAAGGAAACATTGTCATGTACACTGGCATCATGTGCCACTAGAGCACACAAGTCTTCCCATTCCCTCCATGCTGACTGGTACCTCTGCCATGTGCTTACACCCACAGACCGTTCTATCAGAGCGTATGCGGTGTCACTGGCAGTGACCACAGAAAAACCGGACACTTCTTGCCTTGTACCTCTGCCATCGGGGCTAACGAACGGAATCTGTCCCACTGAAAACGAGACAGAGCATTAGTCCCAGAATTGCAAACACCGGGGACATGCACAGCTGTAATCTGACAATTTGACTTTAAGCAGCGCAGCACTAGATGACGCAGCAACGTAACCACAGGCAGGGAAGAAGCTGATTGTTTGTTGATGACTTCTACAACTCCCAAGTTATCACAATGAAATCTCACTTTTCGGTTTTGGAAAATATTGCACCAAATTTCACAAGCAACCACTATGGGGAACAATTCAAGGAGTACTAAGTTTCGTGTTAACCCATTGTTTCTCCAACTCTCTGGCCACCTATCTGCACACCACTGTCCCGAACAATATGCACCAAAACCAGTTGACCCCGCTGCATCAGTGTGGATGTCTAGATCAAAATTTGAAACCGGTGGTCTGATCCACAATGACCTCCCATTAAACTCCATTAAGAACTGTTCCCATACCGCCAGATCGTCCTTTAATGTTCTAGCCAGCCGCACAAAGTGATGTGGAAAGGTTATGCCTGAGGTAGCTGCAGCTAGGCGCCTACAAAAAACTCTACCCATTGGAATAATGCGACACGCAAAGTTCATTTTTCCTAACAGCGATTGTAGATCCTTTAATCTGATCTTACGGTGAGAACTAGCTTCTCTGACTGCCTCCAGCAGATCACTGACCTTGTCATCCGGTAATCTGCACTAAAAACTTGATAAGTGTAGACGGGCCTTCTGTTTTATCTGATGCTAACGGTACTCCGAAACGCTTAAAAACCGACTGAATCGCTGCCAATAATGAAGCACAAACAAATGACTTTGGTGGACCTATACATAGGAAATCATCTAGATAATGCAGGACAGAACGCACGCCGGCTTCCTTCTTTACTACCCACTCCAAAAATGTGCTAAATGATTCAAACAAGGAGCATGAGATGGAGCAGCCCATGGGTAAACACAAGTCTACATAAAACCTTCCCTGCCACTGACAACCCAAGAGATGGAAGCTTTCTGGATGGACTGGTAAGAGTCTAAAGGCAGCTTCAATGTCTGTTTTTGCCATTAAAGCTCCTCTGCCGTACTTCTGAACCCATGCAATCGCTGTATCAAATGAAGTATACGAGACTGTGCAAAGTTCCTGATCGATTCCATCATTAACTGAGCTTCCATGAGGGAAGGACAGATGATGGATCAGCCTAAACTTATTGGGTTCCTTCTTTGTGACCACCCCCAATGGAGAGACCCTTAAGTTTTCTATTGGCATTTTGGGGAATGGGCCTGCCATGCGGCCCAGGTCAATTTCTTTGTTTAGTTTTGTGGAGACAATGTGAGAATATGTATAAGCTGAAGCAAGGTTACGAGAACAGGTTAATGGGCCTGAAGTAGATGGGATCTTAAAACCTTCTGAGAAACCCTCCCCCAGCAATTGTGCTGCTTTTCTATCTGGGTACCTGCTTAGATAGCCCACCATCTCCCCGAGTCTAATTGGGGTTTCCCCCTTTTTGGTTAATCTCTGCTGTTGGGGTTTTATTTCGTGTAAAGCATTTTGATAGGCTATGGTTTCCACTACAGAAGGTGCATTCATGTTTGTACCTGCATGTGTTTCCGAATCTGCACTGGCTATCATTGAACTGCCAGCAGCAACCTTTTCTGTTTGCTGCCGACAATCCGATTGCTGGTGATCTGCCGACATAGCCCTGAAAGGGCTGATTAACCCCACGTGGCGCTGTCATGAGACGCATCCATAAACTAATATCTTTGTGATCCCAACGAATCCCTTGGCGACCAGCCTTTCGTTGGCGAAACTGCTCATCATAGCGCAGCCATGCTAAACCTCCATACACACGGTGCGCCTCCCCGATAGAATCCATGTAACAAAATAAGGCAGAGCAATGTTCAGGAGTTTTTTGGCCTATTACACTTGCTAATATGGCAAAGGCCTGGAACCAATTGCTAAATGTTTGGGGGATGAGACAATACCGTCTTTCTTGTTCCTCTCTTTTCCTCTCATCAAACCTGACTCTATCCAAGTTATATTTTTCTAAGGGCAATAATGAAAATATTTCCACATATTCGTCGGCCCAAATCTTCTCCCTAACCTCCTGTTTCAAATGAATTCCTAGAGGACCCTCAAAACATACATATAATTCTCCTTTTGCTGCATCAGATAATGTAACCCCTTGTGAAATTACTGCGTCCTCCTGTGTCTCTGGATCAGCACACGCCTGACTTACCACCTCCGATGTCCGGCGACCATTCCCACACCATGCAGCAATAGGAGAAGAAGTTATGGGTAAGCTAGACTGACTCAAAGCCTCCTTAACCCCGGACACTAATTGCTGTACTACTGAATTAAGATCCCATCCTACATTGCCGGGAACTGCACCCCCAACTGAGCCCACTGGACTCATTACAGGTGTTGTTACACTAGATATAGGACAAGAAAAAGTGTTCTCACCAATACCTGGCTGCGTCCTAGGCTGACCAGCCGTCCGTGACGTATTAGTTATAGTCTCTACAGCCCCTTCATTATTGAAGTGCTGCGTGCTGCTGCCCTCTACTGGGGAGTCGTTATCTGTGTCATAGTCATTGTCTGGAATCTCTGCTGAGTCTTGTAGCTGTAGATTTATTGCCTGACTCCAATCCTGAGCCGGCCGATGAAGTCTTTGTCTGGTTAAAGTACTTTTGCGCAGTTGTCTTTTTGGATTCCTACCACTCCTCGTGTAATGTGAACCCGGATCCGGAAAAGTTGTGTGTCCTAAGCCCATCCCCCCGTGTTGGTTTAGTTCCTGGGGTGAGGCCGTATGATGTCCTCTAGAATGATGCAAAGATTGTTGAGGAAGTTCTAAGGATCCATCGTGGGCTGTGGTCACGTCAGTTGTAGCTTGTGTGGCTGCTTCTCTGGCTGGCACCTCAGTAGAGCTGGACTTTCTCCTTGGACTTCTTGGTGTCTCTCTGGTTAGATGATCTGGCTCTTTTCTCTGTACCTTGTTCTTCTGATATTGTATTTTTCCTCCCGGCCTGTAAGATGGATCAGAGACCGTGCTGCGCTTTGCTCTTTTCCTAGAAGTAACAGAAGGACTGATGATCCTATTGTGAGTCCTATTGGCCATTTCAGAAGTTAGTCTCTCAGGAGGTCTGGATCTTCTTAAAGTTTGATGTTCAGAAAGTTCAGAAGGGACAGATGCTAACTGCTGGTTCAGTCTTTGAGTCCAGGACAAAGGAATGACACCTTAACATGGGACCTATTTCTTATATGGCCCCTGCCCCCATCTCTCCTCCTGCTCGCTCACCCCCCACCACATTCCTTAGGTAAAAACCCATCCCTTACTCCTTAACCCTTTCCTGGATCTATCACTGCCTCAGTCATGTACGTTACGGCTATCTGCCTTCACTCTGCTGTATTGGAACGTTATTTGCAGCACGTCTGCCTGCATTGCACACTCAAACTTTTTTAAACTCAGCCATTATACTAGCAAACACTCACTGTACCTAGTTGTATCCTAAACGTGGCTATTGTACTTTTGTCTATTCACAGTATTGGAACGATATTTGCAGCACGTCTGCCTGCATTGCACACTCAAACTTTTTTAAACTCAGCCATTATACTAGCAAACACTCAGTGTACCTAGTTGTATCCTAAACGTGGCTATTGTACTTTTGTCTATTCACAGTATTGGAACGATATTTGCAGCACGTCTGCCTGCATTGCACACTCAAACTTTTTTAAACTCAGCCATTATACTAGCAAACACTCACTGTACCTAGTTGTATCCTAAACGTGGCTATTGTACTTTTGTCTATTCACAGTATTGGAACGTTATTTGCAGCACGTCTGCCAGCATTGCACACTCAAACTTTTTTAAACTCAGCCATTATACTAGCAAACACTCACTGTACCTAGTTGTATCCTAAACGTGGCTATTGTACTTTTGTCTATTCACAGTATTGGAACGATATTTGCAGCACGTCTGCCTGCATTGCACACTCAAACTTTTTTAAACTCAGCCATTATACTAGCAAACACTCACTGTACCTAGTTGTATCCTAAACGTGGCTATTGTACTTTTGTCTATTCACAGTATTGGAACGTTATTTGCAGCACGTCTGCCTGCATTGCACACTCAAACTTTTTTAAACTCAGCCATTATACTAGCAAACACTCAGTGTACCTAGTTGTATCCTAAACGTGGCTATTGTACTTTTGTCTATTCACAGTATTGAAACGATATTTGCAGCACGTCTGCCTGCATTGCACACTCAAACTTTTTTAAACTCAGCCATTATACTAGCAAACACTCACTGTACCTAGTTGTATCCTATACGTGGCTATTGTACTTTTGTCTATTCACAGTATTGGAACGTTATTTGCAGCACGTCTGCCTGCATTGCACACTCAAACTTTTTTAAACTCAGCCATTATACTAGCAAACACTCACTGTACCTAGTTGTATCCTAAACGTGGCTATTGTACTTTTGTCTATTCACAGTATTGGAACGATATTTGCAGCACGTCTGCCTGCATTGCACACTCAAACTTTTTTAAACTCAGCCATTATACTAGCAAACACTCACTGTACCTAGTTGTATCCTAAACGTGGCTATTGTACTTTTGTCTATTCACAGTATTGGAACGTTATTTGCAGCACGTCTGCCTGCATTGCACACTCAAACTTTTTTAAACTCAGCCATTATACTAGCAAACACTCAGTGTACCTAGTTGTATCCTAAACGTGGCTATTGTACTTTTGTCAATTCACAGTATTGGAACGTTATTTGCAGCACGTCTGCCTGCATTGCACACTCTAACTTTTTTAAACTCAGCCATTATACTAGCAAACACTCACTGTACCTAGTTGTATCCTAAACGTGGCTTTTGTACTTTTGTCTATTCACAGTATTGGAACGTTATTTGCAGCACGTCTGCCTGCATTGCACACTCAAACTTTTTTAAACTCAGCCATTATACTAGCAAACACTCACTGTACCTAGTTGTATCCTAAACGTGGCTATTGTACTTTTGTCTATTCACAGTATTGGAACGATATTTGCAGCACGTCTGCCTGCATTGCACACTCAAACTTTTTTAAACTCAGCCATTATACTAGCAAACACTCACTGTACCTAGTTGTATCCTAAATGTGGCTATTGTACTTTTGTCTATTCACAGTATTGGAACGATATTTGCAGCACGTCTGCCTGCATTGCACACTCAAACTTTTTTAAACTCAGCCATTATACTAGCAAACACTCACTGTACCTAGTTGTATCCTAAACGTGGCTATTGTACTTTTGTCTATTCACAGTATTGGAACGATATTTGCAGCACGTCTGCCTGCATTGCACACTCAAACTTTTTTAAACTCAGCCATTATACTAGCAAACACTCACTGTACCTAGTTGTATCCTAAACGTGGCTATTGTACTTTTGTCTATTCACAGTATTGGAACGATATTTGCAGCACGTCTGCCTGCATTGCACACTCTAACTTTTTTAAACTCAGCCATTATACTAGCAAACACTCAGTGTACCTAGTTGTATCCTAAACGTGGCTATTGTACTTTTGTCTATTCACAGTATTGGAACGATATTTGCAGCACGTCTGCCTGCCTTGCACACTCAAACTTTTTTAAACTCAGCCATTATACTAGCAAACACTCAGTGTACCTAGTTGTATCCTAAACGTGGCTATTGTACTTTTGTCTATTCACAGTATTGGAACGATATTTGCAGCACGTCTGCCTGCATTGCACACTCTAACTTTTTTAAACTCAGCCATTATACTAGCAAACACTCAGTGTACCTAGTTGTATCCTAAACGTGGCTATTGTACTTTTGTCTATTCACAGTATTGGAACGATATTTGCAGCACGTCTGCCTGCCTTGCACACTCAAACGTTTTTAAACTCAGCCATTATACTAGCAAACACTCAGTGTACCTAGTTGTATCCTAAACGTGGCTATTGTACTTTTGTCTATTCACAGTATTGGAACGATATTTGCAGCACGTCTGCCTGCATTGCACACTCAAACTTTTTTAAACTCAGCCATTATACTAGCAAACACTCAGTGTACCTAGTTGTATCCTAAACGTGGCTATTGTACTTTTGTCTATTCACAGTATTGGAACGATATTTGCAGCACGTCTGCCTGCATTGCACACTCTAACTTTTTTAAACTCAGCCATTATACTAGCAAACACTCACTGTACCTAGTTGTATCCTAAACGTGGCTATTGTACTTTTGTCTATTCACAGTATTGGAACGATATTTGCAGCACGTCTGCCTGCATTGCACACTCTAACTTTTTTAAACTCAGCCATTATACTAGCAAACACACAGTGTACCTAGTTGTATCCTAAACGTGGCTATTGTACTTTTGTCTATTCACAGTATTGGAACGATATTTGCAGCACGTCTGCCTGCATTGCACACTCTAACTTTTTTAAACTCAGCCATTATACTAGCAAACACTCACTGTACCTAGTTGTATCCTAAACGTGGCTATTGTACTTTTGTCTATTCACAGTATTGGAACGTTATTTGCAGCACGTCTGCCTGCATTGCACACTCAAACTTTTTTAAACTCAGCCATTATACTAGCAAACACTCACTGTACCTAGTTGTATCCTAAACGTGGCTATTGTACTTTTGTCTATTCACAGTATTGGAACGATATTTGCAGCACGTCTGCCTGCATTGCACACTCTAACTTTTTTAAACTCAGCCATTATACTAGCAAACACTCACTGTACCTAGTTGTATCCTAAACGTGGCTATTGTACTTTTGTCTATTCACAGTATTGGAACGATATTTGCAGCACGTCTGCCTGCATTGCACACTCAAACTTTTTTAAACTCAGCCATTATACTAGCAAACACTCACTGTACCTAGTTGTATCCTAAACGTGGCTATTGTACTTTTGTCTATTCACACTACTGCAAATCTATGTGCAGCACCTCTGCATGACAACCTCCTGCTCTGTTTTTAATAAGCTATAATGATAGCACAAAATACTGCCATTTAGTGGCATCATAGAACTGGCTGTTGTATTCCATTAGTGCACCACTGGTGACAAGCTATTTATAGCACCTCTACATGACACCCTCATGCACATTTTGATACGCTAATGTTATAGCAAACTCATGGAATTCATTGCTGCATTTCATAATTCGGAGGGATAGAAAGTCAGGCTTCCTTTAGCTTTTCCTTCTGTTCATAGACAGCATCTCCAAGACAAATTTCCCCTCCACGTCTAAGTGTGGAGAGGCAGCTAGTGCGCATGCGTGTGCCGATGTACCCCAGCTGCAGCATAATTCTAGTGTTTCACGTAGTGAGTATGCTCAGCCTGACTGTGTTATTCCTGATGCTAAGTCTTCTTTTCGGGATACAGCGCATGCTCCCACACTAAGTGTGAAAAGCCTCTTTGCACAGGTGCTTGCATTCCGTGCCGGGTCTAAGTCCTGTTTTGTGCCTAGACACCATGCTAAAGCTGATAGTCTTTTTTCAGAGACTGTATTTCATGCTACTGAGCATGCTCAGGCACTTCCTGCATCAGAGACTAGGTCCGGTAATGAACTCTTTGGCCCTGGCCCTGATGTGGGGGTCCCATATAGACCACAGGGCATCAGGTGTCCTCCCAAATGGCTTGCAGAGGCCCACACCTATGACTTGTCACCGCATTATTGATGGTCAGACGATGACTGATGAGGTGTTTGGGTCATGGCAGCCATGAGGTCATCATTGAAGTTGCGTTTCCAAATAGGACGCTAGTTATGCCACTCATGACGTGTCACTCTACTTTTGTCTCCAGGAGGTGCATTGTGGTTCACCCTGGTTTGGGGCGGACCCAGGTTATAAAAGGGGCTGGAGCCAACAAGGAGGTGCGCAGTCTTCTATTATGCTCCGAAAGAGCACACCTCCATGTGTTGAACCCATTGCGGCTTTAGGCCAGAGGTAGGCAGGGATAGGGTGGTGGATGCAGGCCACCACCACAGTTGGTAACGCAGAACGGTTAAGACCAGCTCCTGTCCTAACAGTCCTGCTTGTGCAGCCCAGTGGCATTAACAGGCCTGCTGCTGCTGATGCGCCTGCTGTCCACAGGTGTGGCCCCTACGCACACGGTCAGCGTACTCAATGGCCCCTGTGTTGTTAACAGGGAGTTCCTGGGCTGGGTGGGCATGTGGACCCTGTGACGCTAACAGGGCTCACAGTCTCCAGATCAGAATGGCGTCTAACTCGGTTCAGGCTACTATTAGTTTCATAGCCACACAGCTCTGTATCCTCCACCAAAACTTCAAGTTGCCAACCTCTCCTTTTCCAACTGGGAGCACGGTGGACACTGACTGCTGATGGTTATATATACCTTTGTCTTTCTTTTCTTATTAATTTTCGTTATATAGCGGTCACAGATTATATACCACTTTATCCAAATCTGCCAGTCCCACTGTAACAGATGTTGTTTCTTCAGCAAATGTTACAGTTGCTTAACCACCAAATCCACGGACCAAAACTTTTTTCCCCTTTCCAACACACCTGTTCCCCTTTCCAACAGCATCTGTCCTTTTTCAACTCATTTTGGGATATGACCAAAAGTGCAACTGTGCAGGGACACCGTACTCAACGCCATCTCAGCACAGCAGCCATCCCTCGGTCCCTCCGATGTGGACAAGTAAAAGACCATTTCCTCCTATCCATGACAAAGCGTTGAGATTCACTCTGTGCAGCACTGGTGTTTAGTGGAAAAGTAGATCTAAGATTGCGTACCACATTCTGCAGATACTCCTGTATACGTGCGTCTATTTCTATGGCAGGAATTAGTTCGCCAAATTTTGTCTTGTACCGGGGATCTAACAGTGTGGCAACCCAGTATTCAGGATTACTTCAAATTCATACAATACGAGGGTTATGTAGGTAGTGCAGCAAGAAGGCGCTCATGTGTCTTGTGCATCCAGGAGGACCAAGTCCTTGGTGTGTTAGTGGCAGAGAGGTGAGAATCGTGCATCCTTCCTCTGCCCTCTACCCACAACCTCGCACAACCGAAATGTGAGCAAGCTCTCACTCATCTGCTGAGTCTTCCATGCCCATCGCCAGTTCGTCCTCCATTTCTTCATGGGCTCCTGCACTTTCATCAACACTTTTTGCTGATACTATGCGCCCTTGTTAATCCCTCTCCCTCACCATGACTGCCGCATAGGTGCCGCTGACCATCTGGACCTCGTAGATCTTGTTATCCCTTCCGCATATGACTCCTCCTGTACTTCCTCCCCTTCCTCTTGTCCCAACACCTGACTCCGAATAATAATTACAGTGTGCTCCATCATGTAGATGACCAGAATTGTCACGCTGAGAATGACATTGCCAGTGCTAAACATCTTCGTCGACATTTGTGAACTGTGTAGCAGGGTGCATAGGTCCTTGATCTGACACCACTCCAGCAGCGTGATCTGCACCACCTCTTGATCAAGTTATCCCAGGCTATATGTCATACCGTATTTCAGCAGGGCTCTGCGGTGCTGCCACACACGCTGCAACATGTGCAGATTCAAATTCCTGCGTGTGGGCACATCGCATTTCAGGCGTTTAACCACCAGACCTAAAAACTTCTGTAGCGACGAAAGTTGTTGAGCTGCTGTGTACGCACGATGGAAGTGAGCACATAGCGAGCGTGCACGCTGCACAAGGCCATGTAGGCCGTGATGGTGTTTTAAAAATTGCTGGAGAATTAGGTTCAACACGTGAGCCATACAAGGCACGTGTGTCACATTGCCCTGACGATGGCCCGTAGCCAGGTTTGCATCATTGCCGCACACGGCTGTTAAGTCACCAACGGAGTCCGCTCCGTCAATTTGTACTACGGTCGCCAGGTTACAACGTGTTCCTTTCATGAATAGTGCTGATGATGGGAGAGGAGTCCATGCCAGCGGCGCAGGTGGACGCAGGTTATGCTCACCCACTGGGCTGCATTACCTTGACAGATGCAGAATCTCTGGCTGAATGTAGCTGGTGGGTATCTCACAGATGAAATACCATCATTCAGCTACAACCAATGGGAAGACACCACACCCTTTTTTATGCCCATCCTGTCTGCAGACCACTGCCAGACATAGCTATGAACCTCTGGTTAATTTTACCCCCAGTTCAGTTTTATGATTTTGTGTGCTTGTTACCTGACTACTTTTCCTGCTTGCTGTTTATGTACCTTGTTGGCCGATCCGCATTTCACCTCTGCTTGTTTTCTGATTAAGTCCTGGCCGTCCCATTCTGTTCCTGTTCCTCAATTAATGTTTTGACCCTGCCTGACTCCTATTCTCTGGAATAGCGGTGTGACTCACATTTCCCATACATTTCAAAGTAAAACTTTGACCGCCTGATGGCATTGAGCTCTGCTGCCAGCATAGTAAGGAGGTGTGTGGTAGTCCTTGTGCGCAGTTGCTTGGAAGGGTGGCCTGACCACACAGGGTTTGCGCCAAGGTGGAGGACCCACACGAGGTTGAAGAGGCAGAAGCAGTGTATTAACTTCTACATACAGAACAAGGATTGAAACAACTCGTGGGGACGGCAAGACTTGTACAGCAGACCCTTCTCCATCTCTCACCATAGTTTGCCAGTGCCCAGTCAGCGACATGTAACGTCCCTATCCATGCTTACTGGTCCAAGTATCGGTGGTGAAATGCACCTGTTCACACACAGAGTTTCTCAAGGAAGCGGTGATGTTGTGTGCGACATGCTGGTGTAGCGCAGGCACACCTTTCTTAGAGAAGTAGTGGCGACTGGGCATCTGGTACTGGGGCACAGTGACAGACATAAGGTCTCTAAAATCCTGTGTGTCCACCATGCGGAAAGGCAGCATTTCCGTAGCCAAGAGCTTACAGAGGGATAAAGTCAACCTCTTAGCTTTGTCATGGGTCGCAGGAAATGGCCTTTTATTTGTCCACATCTGAGGGACAGAGATCTGGCTGCTGTCTGTAGACGGTGTTGAGTAGGGTGTCCCTGGAAAAATGCAGGTTTGTGAGGAAAGTGCAGGCGGAGACATGATGTTGCCTTCATCTTGCCTTCAGATCTGTTCATCTTGTATCATTTTTAAAAAACACAGCAAGCAAGGGTTACTCCAAGCGGAGCCTCCCTTTTTTCCAAAAATTGTGCCCCACACACACCCACCCATTCAGTGGCAGCACTTGTGACCTAGTTGCAAACAGGATGTTTTGATTTGCATCAAGCACATTCCAAATCCACAAGCATTTACTCTCCCCAGGATGACACAGGGGTAGTAAATTCCTTGTGGATCCATGACTTGTTCATTTTGATGAACGTCAGTCTGTCCACATTGTCACTGGACAGACCCGTGCGCTTATCTGTCAGCACACACCCAGCAGCACTGAAGTCACGTTCAGAGACAACGCTGGCAGCTGGACACGACAAAATCTTCAAGGCGTAACTGGAGAGCTCTGGACATTTTTCTAGATTTGAAGCCCAAAAGGAGCAAGGCTCCATTTGAAAAGTCATTGCATCGATGTTCATTTGGAGATACTCCTGTATCATCCTCTCCATCCGTTGACTATGTGTCAGACTTGTTGTCTCTGGTGGCCTTGCAAAGGAGGGTCTAAAAAAATTATTAAAAGATTCCATAAAATTGCTGTTACCAGCACCAGATCCGGTCCTACTGGTACGGGTAGACTGTTGAAGATGACGAGGCCGTCCCATGTTTGTCAAGTTACAACTGGAAGAATCACTCCCTTCACCTGCACGGTTGTTTGGTGGAAAAGCCGAGCTAAGATCGAGTAACAGCTTCTGCTGATACTCCTGCATACGTGCGTCCCTTTCTATGGGTGGAATTATGTCACAAAATTTGGACTTGTACCGGGGATCTAATAGTGTGGCAAGCTAGTAGTCATCATCACTTCTAATTTTGACAATACGAGGGTCATGTTGGAGGTAGTGCAACAAGAAGGCACTCATGTGTCTTGCGCAGCCATGCGGACCAAGTCCACGCTGTGTTTGTGGCATAGAGGTGCTAACCGTTCTTTCTTCCTCTGACATCTCCACCCAACCTCTTTCAACTGAAATTTGACCAAGCTCCCCCTCATCTGCTGAGTCTTCCATGTCCATGGACAGTTCGTCCTCCATATCTTCATGTCCTCCTGCACCTTCCTCAACATCTCGCCTGCTACCATGCGCCCTTGTTGATCCCTGTCCCCCATGGTCCCATGCCTGCCGCGTTGGTGATGATGAACGTCTGGACCTTGGTGATGTTGTTGTGTCTTGCGCATATGAATCCTCCTGTAGTTCCTCCCCTTCCTGTTGTCTCACCCCCTGACTCCGAATAGTGTTTAGCGTGTGCTCCAGCATGTAAATGACTGGAATTGTCATGCTGATAATGGCATTGTCAGCGCTAAACATATTCGTCGCCATGTCGAAACTGTGCAGAAGGGTGCATAGGTTCTTGATCTGAGACCACTCCATCAGGGTGATCTGCCCCACCTCTGCATCTCGTTGGCCCAGGCTATACGTCATGACGTATTGCACCAGGGCTCGATGGTGCTGCCGCAGTCGCTGTAAAATGTGGAGAGTCGAATTCCAGCGTGTCGTCACATCGCATTTCAGGTGATGAACAGGCAGGCCGAAAGACTTCTGGAGCGATGCAAGTCGCTCAGCAGCGGTGGTTGAACGGCGGAAGTGAGCAGACAGACTTCGTGCCCTGTTCAGAAGGCCATCTAGGCTGGGATAGTGTGTTAAAAATTGCTGAACAACAAGGTTCAACACGTGAGCCATACAAGGCACATGTGTCACCTTGCCCAGGCGAAGGGCCGCACCCAGGTTTGCAGCATTGTCGCACACGGCCTTACCAGGCTGCAGGTTGAGTGGAGACAACCATTTATTAAACTCAGTCTCCAGAGCTGCCCACAACTCAGCCGCTGTGTGACTCTTATTTCCAAGACATTTCAAGCTAAAGACCGCCTGATGCCGTTGCGCTCTGCTGCCAGCATAGTAATGAGGGGTGCGTGATTCCTTCTGCGCAGTTAGAACGCTGGAGGCCTGACTAGGCAGGCTTTGGGCGAAGGTGGAGGACCCAGACGAGGTGGAGGAGGCAGAAGCAGTGGCGGAACTTGGACAGACAGAGGATTGACACACAAGTCGTGGGGATGGCAAGACTTGTGCAGCAGACCCTTCATCATCTATCACCATAGTTACCCAGTGCCCAGTCAGCGACATGTAACGTCACTGTCCATGCTTACTGGTCCAAGTATCGGTGGTGAAATGCACCCGTTCACACACCGAGTTTCTCAAGGAAGCGGTGATGTTGTGTGTGACATGCTGGTGTAGCGCGGGCACACCTTTCTTAGAGAAGTAGTGGCGACTAGGCATCTGGTACTGGGGCACAGTGACAGACATAAGGTCTCTAAAATCCTGTGTGTCCACTAGGCGAAAAGGCAGCATTTCGGTAGCCAACAGCTTACAGAGGGATAGAGTCAACCTCTTAGCTTTGTCATGGGTCGCAGGAAGTGGCCTTTTATTTGACCACATCTGAGGGACAGAGATCTGGCTGCTGTGTGTAGACGGTGTTCAGTAGGGTGTCCCTGGAAAAATGCAGGTTTGTGAGGAAAGTGCAGGCGGAGACATGATGTTGCCTTCATCCAACGTTGGTGCTATCGATGTTTGAGAGAGCTGTACACAATCACTTGTTTCCCCTTCCAAACCAACTGACGACCTACCAAGCAAACTGCCTGTTGCGGTTACAGTGGTGGAAGTTGTGGGTGGAAAAACAGGTGTGACAGCTGTCCCCACAGTCCTAGAAGATGACGAGCGCGCGGATGCACTGGAAGGGGCAGGCGGTGGATGGTTGGCTCCGCTAGGCCGCATTGCAGCACGGTGAGCTTCCCACCAGGCCATATGATATTTATTCATGTGACGATTCATGGAAGAAGTTGTCAAACTGCTGAGGTTTTGACCTCTAGTAAGATAACCATGCGAAATGTTACAGATCACATAATTAGGGCGATCTTTTTTTATGTCAAAAAAGGACCAGGCTAGGCAAGGCTTAGAGGCCATGCGACCTGTTGATCCACCCTGAATAATGCTCAGAGGCAGAGTGGTGGCTGAGGATGCAGTTGTAGACGTGCTACCAGTGCTCCGACTGTGTCCAGGAAGGCGCAAGGTTACTTCGACGTCGGTTGCATCCTCCTCCACCGCCTCTGTTGACCTCCTCGAGTGTCTGACTGTGAGTTGACAGTAGGTGGGATCTAGGACTTCATCATCAATTGTTGTGTTTGCACTCCCCTCCCCCTCAGACCGAGCCTCTTCTTGCCCTGACCGAATATTTAAGTTGTCATCCCAATCGGGTATCTGAGTCTCATCTTCATCAGTATGTTCCTCATTGTCTATAACCACAGTTGTTGGAAAGGCAGCATTTTGGTAGCCAACAGTTTGCAGATGATGAAAGTCAACCTCCAAGCCATGTCATGCCCTTCTAAAAGCATGTAAAACACAGCGAGGGGACTCCAACCACAGTCTCCCTCGTTTCCACTAACTGGGCCACACACACCCCACTTGACTGGCATGGGTTGACCCCCCTTTTGAATAAGAAACAGATGCTTTGCATGAAGCACTCTCAAAAATACGCGTGCCTTTCCCGTCCCCTGGCTGACCCAGGGGAAGAAAAGTCCTCTGAGAGCCATGGCTTGTTCATCTTGGTTCTTTTAGAAACACAGCGAGGGGACTCCAACCACAGTCTCCCTCGTTGCCACTAACTGGGCCACACACACCCCACTTGACTGGCATCGGTTGACCCCCCCTTTTGAAAAAGAAAAAGATGCTTTGCATGAAGCACTCTCAAAAATACGCGTGCCTTTCCCGTCCCCTGGCTGACCCAGGGGAAGAAAAGTCCTCTGAGAGCCATGACTTGTTCATCTTGGTTCTTTTAGAAACACAGCGAGGGGACTCCAACCACAGTCTCCCTCGTTGCCACTAACTGGGCCACACACACCCCACTTGACTGGCATCGGTTGACCCCCCCTTTTGAAAAAGAAAAAGATGCTTTGCATGAAGCACTCTCAAAAATACGCGTGCCTTTCCCGTCCCCTGGCTGACCCAGGGGAAGAAAAGTCCTCTGAGAGCCATGTCCACATTGTCAGTGGACAGACACGTGTGCTTATCTGCCAGCAGACCCCCAGCAGCACTGAAGACAGGTTCCGAGAGAACGCTGGCTGCAGGACACGACAAGATCCCCAAGACGTACGTGGCGAGCTCAGGCAATTTATCAAGATTGGAAGCCTAAAATGAGCAGGGCTCAAGTTGCACAATAATGGAATCGATGTTTCCTTGCATATACTCATATATCTGTGTGTCCTCCTCTTTTTCCTTGTCCAGCTCTTTTGTTTTCACATGAGTATATGTCCTTGTCACTTTCCCATGTGTTTGTGTTGTGTTGTGAGTTGTTTGTCACCTTTTGGACACCTTTGAGGGTGTTTTCTAGGTGTTTTTATGTGTTTGTGATTGCCTGCCATTGTTTCCTATGCAGTTCGAGTTCGGTTCGTCGAACGTTCGACGAGCCGAACTCGAACGGGAGCTCCGTTCGGCGAACCGACCTCGAGCCGAACCGGGACCGGTTCGCTCATCTCTAGTTATATCCATTTGCAGGTCTCTAGGTGATGCCATAAAAGGCTCAAAGTCTACAGCAAAAAGTCAGGAGCATTTGTTTAGGGTTTGAATAAACGATACACCGTATTTTTCATTTTAGAAGACGCACTGGATTATAAGACGCACCCCAAATTTAGAGGAGGAAAATAGGAAAAAATAATTTTGAATCTTAAAATGAGGGTCTTTTTTTATAATCCTACTGCGTCTTACTCCTAATGCTCACCAAGGGGGAGTGGCGGTGGTGCAGTGGCTCAGGAAGGTAACAGGAGGCAGGGTCAGCGACGCAGCGGGCTTAGAGGAGGGGGTGTTGCGGCTCAGGAGGGTCGCGATACTGCGGGCTCGGAGGTGTCATGGTGGGCGCTTTTGATCTGCTGGCAGGCTGCGGGGGTGTGTCGGTGGCAGGCTGCAGAGGTGTTACTGAAGTGGAGCAACTCAGGGGGGTCAAAGGATGGGGTGTCTCGGCAATGGGTGCCATTCATTTGACTTCAGGCTCCGTTGAATTGCCTGTGGTTGACGAGATGAAATTCAAGAAAATGGCTGTGGAAGCGGCACGTGCACATATAGGACTCTGTAGCCATTTTTTTGAAGTCCATCGCATCAATCTGAGCACGTGCCGCCTCCGCAGCCATTTTCTTGAAGTCCATCATGTCAACGGCAGGCAATTCAAAGGAGCCCGCAGTCAGATCAATGCACCCGCCGCCGAGACATCCCGTTCTGTGGCCCTCCTGCGCCACTCCACTGTTCCTCCGAACCCTCAGTATCACCGACCCTGCCTCCTATAACCCCGCTCCACCACCACCCTGGTAAGCCATATCCGGATTGTAAGACACACCCTTTTACCCCCAGTTTTAAAGGGAAAAAAGTGTGTCTTATAATCTGAGAAATACAGTATAAATGTTGCACTGCACATGTCAGTGAGGTTTTTATCCACAGCAAAGAGAGTCCCATATATGTCCTGAGCTATAATGTCGCGGGCGGGGAGGATGCCATTGCTGCTGCACTCTCGCTAACGCTCGGGTCCGGCGCTGCTGCGGCTGCTGCTGCTGCTCGGTGGCTCGAGCGGTGGGCCGGATCCGGGGACTCGAGCGGCGCTCCTTGCCCGTCAGTGAAAGGGGTGGTTGGTTTGAAAGATTTAGTCCGTGACGCCACCCACGGGTCGTGGTGAAGATAGGCACCACCGTTGCTGATGACGGGGATCCCGGGAGCGATGGCAACGAGCAGCTGGGATGTTGTTTTCCCCCTCCGTGGGTAGGGGTCGGGGCCCGGTGATGTTGTGACCGGGAGGCAGGGTCGGTGAGGTGCAGGGTTGCAGGGACAGTGCGGTACGGTGCCGGATGGCACGGGTGTACTCACTCAGCAAGAAAGGTGCAAAGTCCTCGGTAAACCAAACGGTTGGATGGACGGGTCCCGCAGCCGGCTGCAGTGCTTCTCCCCAGATAGGTGATGGCAGCTGTCTTTCCCTGCACCTTGATGTTCTCTTTCTGACTACTATAGATTCCCAACGGTAGTCCGCTCCCCGGTGTATGGGTACCGGAGGAGCCCGTTTGCCCGCAGACGCTGGCCCTTGGGTCTCTAGCCTTAGGCGGTAGCTGTATACCCTCACGGTGTGGGCGGTTGCCTTCAATCGGGACTTTTGCTGTTGTGAAACTGAAGCGACCGGTGGTAGGGCCGCGGGTGTGTGTGTATGCTCTATTCCAACAAAATCCCCATACTCAGATTTTACCGGTAGTAACATTTCTTTACTATGAAACATATTTATAACACAGTCAACCGAACTATCTGCGCACATGTGTATGGTGGAGTCCCCGGATCTTCACTCCTTCCGGGTACGCAGCAAGGAAAAAAAAAAGAAAAGAGAAAAACACAAAGAAATGGCGGCAACTTTCCCTAACTTTCCCTACAATCACGTACCAGTCTATCCCAGAAGAAGATGCCGCTCCCACGTCGCAGGCCTGGAGTCTCACGATGATGAGTCCCGGTGCAGCGCTGAAGGGATGCAGCTCCTCGGTCTTCTTCTTTGATCTTCTCCCGCTGGTAACGGATTCTAGTCAGTCTCTTAGTCCCGGGGCACACCGAGCAGAAGAAGGGAGGTCACGGTTGCACGAATGGCTCCCTTGTGTCGGTAACGGCCCCTGCACTTGCACTCAGGGTGCGATGCTCTGCAGTCAAGTTGTCACAGCCCCTGGATATGCACTCCGGGCGCGATGCTCTGCAGTCCGGTTAGATCCTCGGTGAAAACAAAGTCCTGCAAACCGGGGATGGTAGAAACCATTTTCACAGGGTGACCCTTCCAAGAATTTGATTGCAAAAGAGCCCTCTGTTCAGGGAGACCACACGTAGCTCTGTGCTGGCTGAGCTCCGGGGCTGTACTGTCCTCCCGCTCTTTTTCTTCCTGGTTAGAACACACAAACTGTAGGGGATTTCCCACCTCTGTGTCTGTGATTGCACAGTCTGACACTGCCCCCTTGTGGGCAAGTGCTGAAGCAATGTTCAAATCCATTTCTACATTGATGATGCAGTCTGAATGGTTGATCCCATTACATACCCCCCCACTTAAAGGTTGGCAGTCCCTGTCAACTACCGTCGGTTCCCAGGCAGTGATGACTGCAGATGTCACAGGGGTTGGTTGAGAAGTGGGCCATATATACTGGTCCCTGTAAGACCGCCCGGGCGGGATCCCAGCAGTGGTGCGGTCAGTGCGTCTCAAGGGTCGGTTGTTCCCCTCCCCGTCACTGTCTTTACGCCCCACTTCAGTCAGCACTCCGGGGGAAGAACTGGGTTGTGTAGGTGGGTCACCGGTCTCAGAGTCGACGTGATCACTATGCTGGGAAACGTCCGTGACGTCAGTCGTGTCGGCAGCGTCACCCCCTCCGGGTACTGTGGTAGGGGAGTCAGGCTGGGATCGGCAGGGACGCAACATATTTCGGTGCACAGTGCGGATGCTGCGACTGTCTTCACCCCGCACTCGGTATACATGCCCGTTGGGGTAGGGGCGTTCGATTACCCGGTAGACCTCAGTCTCCCACTTGGCTCGAAGTTTCCCTTGTGGCTTCTTGATATGGAGCAGGACTAGCTGTCCCAACTTCAAGGGGTGCTCTTGCACGGGGAGTGGGTCAGCATGTATCTGGCCGCCCCGGATTTGTTGGCTCACCAGCCGGTGTACAGTCTCCATCTTCTGTCGGTGAGCATTTAGCCAGGAGGGGTAGTTATGGCAGACATCATCTCCAGGGCGGAATAAGTTCAGGTCATGGACCCCTTTTCCGGGGCGGCCAAAGAGAAGGGTGTGTGGGGTGTAACCAGTCACGGAGTGGACCTGGTTGTTGTAGGCCCATACTAGATCGGGAAGGAATTGGGGCCATTGGTCTTTCTTATCATCGGCCAAGGTGCGGATCAGCTGGAGTAGAGTCCGGTTGAAGCGTTCACATGCACCGTTCCCTTGTGGGTGGTAAGGAGTGGTCCTTGACTTCTGGATCCCATACATCCGATGCAGCTCTTCGATGACTCGGCCTTCGAAACAAGCCCCCTGGTCGGAGTGCAACCTCTCCGGACACCCATAGACGTGGATGAACTGTCGACAGATGGCCCGTGCTGCCGATTCAGCCGTCTGGTCTTTAGTAGCAACAGCGACAGCGAATTTTGTGAAGTGATCCACCCACCATGACTAGGCAGTACTGATAGCCACTACTCGCCGTCCCAATCAGCAGATAGTCCACCATCAACAGCTCAAGGGGCCTGGATGTTTTAATTGTCTGGACAGGTGCACGCTGCTCAGGGGACTTGTGTAGTTCACAGGTGCGACAGGTTTGGCAGACGTCTTCAACCAGCTTGCGGAGCCCCGGACAATAGATGGACTGTTGAATCCACCGAAAGGTCTTGTCTATTCCGAAGTGCCCATTCCTTTTGTGGGCTTTGGCCACCATCTCACGGGCCAATTGATCAGGCACCACAACTAGTGTGCATTCCTCCAGCATGTGCGACAAGAGGACCTTCCGGTATAGCACTCCTTCTCTCAGAATCAGCCGGTCCCACTGACTGAGCAGGGTCAAGGTCCCGGTAGACAGTCATGCCCGTATATCGGCGGGAGGCTTCTGCTGCCGCTTCACCCATTGTTTGAGCAGAGCCCATTCAGGGTTCTGGTCCTGGAGCCTGCACCACTCCTGGGGTGGCAAGGTGACCCCCACTGGAGTTCCAGCTTCGCCCACAATGAACTGGCGGTAATCCATCATCTGTTGGGCGAGCTTTGCAAAGTCAGGCGTCTCGTCCCCTTCTAATTCTTCATCCCGGTCTCGGTGGAGTAAGGGGTATGACACTCTAGACAGGCTGTCCGCATTTTGATTCTCAGCTCCAGCCCTATATTTGATCTTGTAATTGAACTTGGAGAGCCAAGCCATCCAACGATGCTCCATGACTCCGAGCTTTGCATTTTCTAAGTGGGCCAACGGGTTGTTATCGGTCAGGACTAGTACTTCGGTCCCCGTGAGGTACCCTGCAAATTTCTCCGCCATAGCCCATGTTAGGGCCAACAGCTCCAGCCGGAACGAGCTATAATTGGTGGGATTCTTCTCGCCCTCATGTAGGGACCGACTGGCATAGGCTATGACCCGTTCCTTGCCTTCTTGTACCTGTGAAAGTACTGCCCCTAGACCCTGTAGACTGGCATCGGTGTGTAGTTGGAAGGGCAGGTTGTAGTCCGCATATGCCAGGATGGGGGGAGACGTTAAGGCACCCTTTAGGGCTTGGAAGGACTCTTCCTGGCTGGGTCCCCAGCTGATGGGTCGTCCTCTGGGGCTGTTGGTGGTCCCTCGAAGCAGGTCATGCAAGGGTGCAGCAAGCCGGGCGAAGTTTTTGACGAACCGGCGGTAGTAGCCGGCCAACCCCAGGAAAGCCCTGACCTCCTTGACGTTTGTGGGCTGCGGCCAATCCCGTACGGCGGCTATCTTCTCTGAAGATGGCTGAACACCTTCGTCTGAGATCCGGTGGCCCAGGTAATTGATCTCGGGCTGCAGAAGACGGCACTTGCTGAGTTTCAACTTCAGGCCATGTTCTCTCAACCTACTGAACACACGGCCCAGCTGCTGCAGGTGTTCTTCAAATGTGGCCGAATAGACTACAATGTCGTCCAGGTAGATGAGGGTGAAGTCAAAGTTGAAGTCTCCCAAGCAGCGCTCCATCAGCCGCTGGAAAGTCCCCGGCGCGTTGTTCAGACCAAAGGGCATCCGGTCGAACTCGTACAGGCCCATGGGTAGGATGAAAGCAGTCTTCTCTCTATCTTTCTCGTGCATGGGTACCTGCCAATATCCGCTGGCCAGATCCAACGAAGAGAAGTATTTGGCTTTCTTCAGGGCTGTCAGGGATTCTTCGATCCTTGGCAAAGGGTATGAGTCCCGGGTGGTGCAAGCATTCAAACGGCGGTAGTCCACACAGAACCTCAGGGAACCGTCCTTCTTCTTGACTATCACCACCGGTGCAGCCCAGGGGCTCTGGCTTTCTCGTACCACTTCAGCGTGTAGCATGGAATTCAGGAGATTTTTCACTTCTTGGTATTGCTGGGGAGGTATTTGGCGGTACCTTTCACGGATCGGAGCAGCGTCACCTATGGGGATTTCGTGCTTGATACTGGTGGTGCACCCAAAGTCGGTGTCATGCCGGGAAAAGGACGCCTGATGCTCTTGAAGTAGCTCTTCCACCTGGGACACCTCCCGTTTGGAGTATTGGGATACGTTCAACTGACATTTCTCTCGTAGTTCTCGCCCCGCGTTGGTGTCACCCGCGACAGCAGCCATGGCAGAGACCGTCACTGTCCAATCTCCCTCTGTAGACGGTACAAACTGGAGGGGGCTCATAGGGTTCACCTCTTCGGTTAGAGCGAAGACTCGGGCGAGCTGTGTCCCGGCTTCTAGGTCAACGCTCACGTTAGCCGTGTTGCCCAGCCTGACAGGAATTCTTCCCTTTCTCACTACTGCTAGAGTTCGAGCGACTAGTGGATTCAGCTTCCCTTCCTTCGGGGGTGCGCGGCTCAAGCAGCACCTCCACGCCTTCAAGCTGTCTCGTGGTGCTAAGGGGTAGTGAGATAACTGTCTCTTTCCCAGCCGGTAAGGTGATCCTAGTATGGCGAGGTACGGTGATTGTGGCCAGTGGCAGTTGTTCTTCTGTCATTCGCTGGAGGTTGCAGGTCCGGACCACTTGCTGAAAGGCACGGCGGGTGGCCCTATGTGCGGTCACTTCTTGCCAGTACTTGGGCCCCCTCTTGGTAAACAACACCAGATTCAGGTCCTTCAAGATGTTCATCCCAATAATCATGGGCGTTTCTGATCCAAAGCCTTCCCTGACCACAATTATCCCTCTCTTCCCGAGATCTTGGCCACAGATTTCGGTGTTCATCCAGGCAACTCCCATCACCGGAATGGGTAGATTATTGGCTGCTTTGATCTTGATGGCGGTATCAGGGTCATAGGCAACCCGCGGCTTTAGACACTCTTCGTAGAACTGCTCGGAGATGGTGGATACCTGAGACCCAGTATCCATTAACCCTTGTACGGCGATCCCTTCTAGTAATACTTCCAGGGTGGGGCTATTTGATGCAAGTTTGTTCCGTGGCTGGCTCTGTTTTCTCACACCCCTCTCTTTGGCCTCCCCTGCCGAGTGAGCCTCTTTGGCAGGGGCGTCTAGTTTAAAGGCGGCCGCTGTTGTGAGACATGACTTGCTGGTTCTGGTAGATCGGACCGTGGATGAACTTGAAAGTTCTGGGGGCAACGGTTTGCTCTATGGCGGGGGTCGCCGCATGTCCAGCATCTTCCCATCGGCCGGCTGGGTTGTTGTCTCGCTTGCCGGCCCGCCTGTTGGTCTAGGGTGAGCTGTAACACCTGTTTCTGCAACTCTGCCACCATCTGCTTCAGTTCTTCCGTGTCGCTGTTCGGAGTCCCGATACCAGATATGGACCTGCAAGCCGCGGTATATGTCTGTGTCTCCATGACAGGTCCCCTTGAACGTTCTATAGCTTCTTGTTTGACCTCAGCGAACGTAAGGGCCGGATTTATCCGGAGTAGATCTTGCAATGAGCGGTTAAGGTACGGGTCTCTCAATCCGGTCACAAACTGATCTCTCAACACCAGGTCACGGGCACCCGTACTAGCTATCTGTTCTTCTTTTCTACAGGCTTGTTCTAGCAGCACTTGAAGGGCATTGGCATATTGAGGAATGTCCTCCGACTCGAGCTGAGTACGCCGGAAGAACATATAGCGCAATGTTCCCGCATATGTGGTAGGCCCATAGGTGTTCTCCAGCACCCGCACTAAGTCATCCAACGTACGCCGGCCCCTAACCGTCTCCAGCCTGACTGTCGTCCACGCTTCCCCCTCTAAGGTTAGCATGGCCATTTCTGCTAAGGTCTTAGGATCAGTGTTATACATTTCCCCCACTATCTTAAGTTGTTCAGTCCATTCAGTTACAGGATAGTTCCGTCCGTTAAACTTTCTCACCTGATTGACAATAGACGTCGGGGGAGCTGTCCGGTTATAAGTTACTACTGGGGGATGATTTTGTTGGTCACACATCCTGCCGACTACGCCACATGAAGCGACCGGTGGTAGGGCCGCGGGTGTGTGTGTATGCTCTATTCCAACAAAATCCCCATACTCAGATTTTACCGGTAGTAACATTTCTTTACTATGAAACATATTTATAACACAGTCAACCGAACTATCTGCGCACATGTGTATGGTGGAGTCCCCGGATCTTCACTCCTTCCGGGTACGCAGCAAGGAAAAAAAAAAGAAAAGAGAAAAACACAAAGAAATGGCGGCAACTTTCCCTAACTTTCCCTACAATCACGTACCAGTCTATCCCAGAAGAAGATGCCGCTCCCACGTCGCAGGCCTGGAGTCTCACGATGATGGGTCCCGGTGCAGCGCTGAAGGGATGCAGCTCCTCGGTCTTCTCCTTTGATCTTCTCCCGCTGGTAACGGATTCTAGTCAGTCTCTTAGTCCCGGGGCACACCGAGCAGAAGAAGGGAGGTCACGGTTGCACGGATGGCTCCCTTGTGTCGGTAATGGCCCCTGCACTTGCACTCAGGGTGCGATGCTCTGCAGTCAAGTTGTCACAGCCCCTGGATATGCACTCCGGGCGCGATGCTCTGCAGTCCGGTTAGATCCTCGGTGAAAACAAAGTCCTGCAAACCGGGGATGGCAGAAACCACTTTCACAGGGTGATCCTTCCAAGAATTCGATTGCAAAAGAGCCCTCTGTTCAGGGAGACCACACATAGCTCTGTGCTGGCTGAGCTCCGGGGCTGTACTGTCCTCCCGCTCTTTTTCTTCCTGGTTAGAACACACAAACTGTAGGGGATTTCCCACCTCTGTGTCTGTGATTGCACAGTCTGACACTGCCACCTTGTGGGCAAGTGCTGAAGCAATGTTCAAATCCATTTCTACATTGATGATGCAGTCTGAATGGTTGATCCCATTACAAAACCCCTAGGGTTCCAGTCACATTCGGATCTGACTATTGTCGGCGGCTCCAAGCCTGGTCGGGGTCCGATGGCCCTGCCTGTGTGTGCTGGCTTCACTTCGCTCCCCGGTCGGTATCGGCGGGCCATCGCCCGTCCCCGGTCCTACGGTTCCGTGTTGCTCCACCACTCCTGCAGATGGCCACCACCGTCTGCCAACCTTGCTGTCAGTGCCTGGGCCACAAACCCAGACACATAAGTGTTTGTTCCTCTCACTTCAACTCCTGGACTAAAAACTGTCACTTTTCTTGCCTCCAGGCCTGTGAACTCCTCGGTGGGTGGGGCCAACCGCTTGGCTCCGCCCCACATGGTGTGGACATCAGACACTGGAGGGAGGCAACAAGGATTTTGTGTTTGGCTGGTGTCCCTGTCTAATGGGGTGGGGTGTTTGTGTGTTATCTGTGACGACCTGGCTAGGCCAGGGTGCCACAATATCACTTGGGACATGCACTATCTCAATGAGGATCCCAAATGCTGTTGCAGCAGTAAATTCATGCAATCCAAATGGGTTTGATAATTTAATCTTTGCCCAAACAAGTTTTTCCTACAGTCACCTGGAGTTGTAGATGGTTTAATAAACATAAATTATCTGAATGACTTTCTTTTTCTAAACCTTTTTGAATTTGCGCCTGCGCATAGCGCTTATCCCCAGCGTCCTGTTTGTGAATGTGGCGCCCTTGAATATATCAGGGTGCCACAGGGTACTGCAATACTTACCCAGGGTGCAGGACCTATTCCCCATGGTTCCAGGTTCTTAAGAAGCCGATGTCACTAACATTAGCACAAATCCCAATCACACCTCACATCATAACCTGTCAGACACACCAGCGTTTTTTGTCCCTGAAGATTTACCCGGATATTCCGCTGCGGAATTAATGTGCACGTCACTTCTTTTCTGCAGGTCCCTGCAGTTTTGCCGTTAATTATTGGTAAAAAAATGCAGGGACCAACCTGCGGCAAATCCGCACCAAAACCGCACCAAAACACGACAAAACCACATGTGGATTTCGTTGCGGTTTTGGTGCGGGATTCTTTCACAGGGTCCATTTTTCCTAAAGAAAAAGTAATTTTCTAGTGCGCACATAGCCTCATACTGCTGGCGGTTTGGGCTGACCGGTCGCCTTTGATTTCAGCTTCTGTAGCAGTGGGCACCGAAAAAAGTGAGCTTTGGAACTTTCTCCATTTTGTGCTAAGCTGCATATAAATTCAGTTTTATATAAAGGTAAAAAGCTGATGTTGCAACAGCCTTATAAGTTATATGCGCATTAACTTGTAACATCAGTCAGATGGAAGACCTGAGCCGGGACATGTCACTTACTGAACTGTTGTGATAAAACAAATCTCTATTTCTGCGCGGAGTGCAGCAGCTGACAGTAATTCTACCTCGCTATTTATTAAAGTGCCCTTCAGTCACCTGCGACATCCACATGTAACTGCTGTGACCGGCTTTAAGTCATGTAGCCGGTATTGGGAGAGCAGTGGGCAGCTGGAAGCCGCAGAGAATTGTCTCTTGTCAGAGATGAATCAATCATCTCGAAAGATGTCAGCATCTGCCCAAACCATTTTATATTAGAATAAGTGGCAGATGGCGGTGTTTTTATATTTAATCAGTTCCACCAAATGCAGTTTCATCTCTTATAAAACGAAACCATCTGTAGTGTGTAGGTGTATGGATCTTGCAAAATGCCCACTATAGAAGCTTTTCTATTTATTTCGGTAGGTAACGCTACGCATTATTTATAATTTGCTGACAAAAGCCAGGGATATCTTAAAGGTTGCAACAATTCAGTTCCCGTCATCCCCATTATCCTTCACCAAATATTTGACTTTATTCAATGCCGTTTTTACGCAGTGTTTATAGCGAAATGTCCATTGTCACCACCAGTGCGGTCAGTTACTGCTATTCCTATTAAAGGAAACTTTGTTGTTTTCTTTTAATTTTCCGATTTTTTTTTATGTATTTTTATATCTTTTTTTTTCCTTTCATTTAGTGGATTAATGGATTGATACGAGTCTTGATGCATATGGCATGATATTTCAATGCTAACACATGTTGTTTCCATATTATTTGTGGGTGTGATGGAACAGGAATAATGAAATTCAAGCTTATCCCCGGATTCACCCTTGCACAAACATGTAATAGTAAGAAGTACGGTATATGTTTTATAATATGCAAATAAAGAAAAATAAGGGTAGAAAAAAAGAATACAATGTAGTCAATGCAATAAAATAGGAATATCAGGAAAATAAATATATGTTTTCAGCAGTAGACTGTAAACTAGTTTATGACATGAGGACTTTCTAGGAGAGAGGCATGACTTAAAGAGGACCAACCACCAGGATTTTCCTATATAAACTAAAACTAGTGCTATATTGGCGCTATCATGCTGATTCTATACATACCTTTAGTTGTGAGATCAGATGTATACTTTCTGAGATATAGGCAAGTAAAGTTTGGGAAATGCACTGTTATTTGATGAGAGGTGCAACAGAATACGTAATAGGTGAGTCAGGTTTTGCAATTTTTTCCTGCCCCTTTCTTCCTGCCTGTCCTTCCTCCCCCTTATCCTTCCTTCCTCCATCCTCCCCCTGTGATAACAGAGACAGGGGGAGGAAGTCTGGGCCGCAGACAGGGGCGGGAATAACTAGCAAAACCTGACCCACCTATTAGATATTCTGTTGCACCTATCAATCAAATAACAGTACATTTCACAAACTTTACCTGCCTGTATTTCAGAAAGTATACATCCAATCTCATAACTAAGGGTATGTATAGAATCAGCATGATATCACCAGTATAGCACTGGCTTTAATTTATATATGAAAATCCTGGTGGTTGGTCCTCTTTAAAAAGCTCACTCTCACTTGTGCATCGATGTTGCTGTCATTCGGTTGTCTGTCACTTTCCAGCAGCAGTTTATCTATTGCTGATATCTCAACGCTATTCTATTCTAATCAATAAATTATGCTGCCATATCTGCCCAGCGTCCATGAGAACAACCTATATCTCACTTCTTGATGCAGAAGATCATTAAAGGAAATCTGTCACCAATTTTTGGCACCTATTGTAAGAGCAGCATGTAGGGCAGAGACCCTGATTCCAGGGATTTATCACTTACAAGGCTGCTAGCTGTAGTTTGAAAAAAAATCACTGTTTTATCTGCAAGAGATTATCATTAGAGGACTAGTAATCTTGCTACCAGGTAGTACTCCATAGCCATGAACCTATTAATTCACCTCCATCACTAATTATTAGTGTTCTGTCTATGCACAGTGTACACTGGGAGCTGTCAGTAAATGTTTTGGGCAGGATTATACAGAGCTCAGCATGAAGAGACTGGTGGATCTGTAGCAGATAAAATGGATTTTATAAAAACTGCGGCATATGACGAACTTTAATGGGGACTTCTTTCTTGTGGATTGAGTTGAAGCTCTCTTGGTGGCATTTTGGGGTACACAACAGTTTGAATCAGTTCACACTTATCCTGTGCTCTACGCTGAGCACTTACATCGGAGTTTCCATCTAAATCTACAAAATACATAATGCAGGTGAAACCCTTGACATATCCATTCACTAATGAGGCAGCAAATTTACTCTGGACTTTGTGTGGCTTCTGGTCAGCAATGTCCAGCTTTAAAGGTGTGCACAAAAGAGGTGGTCAACTGGCTGCATGTCTGTGCACACCTAAGGCTAGTTTCAAGCTTACGTTGAACGGCATCCGTTGCATTGCGTTGTGTGACGGATACAATGGATGCGTTGCATATAATGGCACAACGGATGCAACGGATCGTACAAAACAACGGAAAGCTTTTTTTTTCTTCTTCTTTACAGTTTTACCAGCGGCAGACTATTGTGAATGCTCAGCTGATCACCCGGCTGCCGGGCACTCAGCTGATCTCTCTCAAAAGCCGGCTGCCGGGCGATCAGCTGAGAGCTCTCACATGCCGGCGGCCGGGCACTCAGCTGAGAGCTCTCACATGCCGGCGGCCGGGCGCTCAGCTGAACGTTTGGCCACCGAGAGACAAAATAAAGTTTCTGTGATAAAAAAAAAAAAAAAAGATGAGCATGCGCAGTGAAAAATAAAGGATTCCGCCGCTCAAAAAATGCTACATGCTGCGTTCCTTCCGTCCGGCGGAAGCAGCGCATCGTCGGCCAGCGGAAGCAACGCAGGTACTTTTGGCACAATCCGTCATCCATACAAGTCTATGGGAAACAGCGGAATCCGTTAACGGATTCCGCTGTTTTCCAAATGGGCGAATTGTGACTGAAGGTAATTAACGCAAGTGTGAAAGTACCCTAAAAAGACAGGTACTTCCAGATAGTAGGTCAGAGAGAGTACAGGGTGACTCTATTTGCTCCATTGTAGTGAATTTTCCATCAGGAGTTCAGTCTGAATCACATATTTTACAGATTTATACGTAAATCCTGGTGTAAACATTCAGGGTGGTGCGCAGGATAAATGTGAGCCAAACCTTACTGTGATCTTTGGGATGAAGAATGAACAAATCAACAACAGGTCAAGATTTTTTTTTTTTAAATGTATGCCATTCACTGTGGAGTATAAGGCCTCTTTCACACGTCCGTGTCTCCGGTATGTGTTTGGTCCGTTTCCTCACGTACCACAGACACGGGCACACGTAGACCCATTTAAATCAATGGGTCTGCGCTCACGTGCGTATTCAGCCATGGACCGTGTGTACGTGTGGAGCATACGTGCTCCACACATAGACATGTCCATTTTTCTCCGGCATCACGGGTGTCACACGGAACGCAAACGGACCACACAGAGGTGTTCCGTGTGACACGCGCCGGAGGAAACACACACATGTCTGAGAAAAAAAATAAAAAAACTTTACTCACCTTCTCCAGCCCTGCTGTCTCTGCCGCTGCTGTCACTTGCTTCCGACCGCCGCTCATTATGCTCATTGAATATTCACTTCACTGCGGCCGGAAGCAGCAGCAGCGGGGAGTCGGCAGGACCGGAGACCGAAGATCAGCACCACGGACAGCAACGCCAGTGAGAGGTGAGCAGAAAGTTCCCGTTTTCCGTGTGTTTTCACGGATAATACACGGAAAACACACGTGTGCCATAAACACGGCTCACGGAAGCCAAAACGCACCTCTGACACATCCGTGAAAAACGTGCATGGTTTTTCACGGACGTGTGAAAGAGGCCTAAGACAGCTTTATTCTCTAAGTCAGTGCGATTGCAGTGATACCAGATTTATATTGTTTCTTTCTGATTGGCTGCGATCACATACTAAAAACATTATTTTTTTTTTTTTTACAAAACAAAGTTTTTGCGTCATCATGTTTTGAGAGCTATAATTTTTCTATATTTTTGCCAGCAGAGTCATGTGAATGCTTGTTTTTTGTGAGACCAGTTGACATTTTTATTGCTACTATTTTCAGACACATAATATTTTTTGATCGCTGTTTATTCCAATTTCTGGGATGCAGAATGAACAATAACCAGCAAATCAGAAATAGTTTTTTTGGAGCTTTTTTTAATGCCATTCACCATCTGTTAAAATTGATAGTACAGCTTTATTCTTCAGGTCAGTACGGTTACATTGATACCACAGCTATATATTTATTTTACAGTAACTATTTTATAGGCCTAAAACACACTTCCGCAAAAAAACCGTCCGTATGTGACGGTCCGTTTTTCGGGTCCGTGTTCTGTTTTTTTGGGGCGTTTCTCCGGTACGTATGGCATCCGTGTGATGGCGTATGCGAGCCGTGTGTGCGTGTGGAATGTCCGTTTTGACATAAAATACGTACGTGTGCTGTCCGTGTGCTGTCCGTTTTTAAAGGCCCGCATTCTTACCCAATTAACGATTTTAATCATTCATCATTAGATCCTGGTGTTGTTGTTTGCTTTCAAATGACCTGATAGATTGGAAACAAGTGTTTCAAATGTTGTGATGAAAAATGGACACGGACGATACGTGCTGAACACGGACATACTCCACGTGCGGTCCGTGCAGGCACGGACCCATAGACTAAAGCGGGTCCGTGCCTGCGTGCTGCCGGCCAAAAATGGACATGTCGTCCGTGTAGAAAGCGCACACACGTACTTACCACACGGACACACGTTCCGTGTGATTTTACATGCGTGTGCCATCTACCATAGAATAACATGGGTCTCCGTGTGTACGTGTCTCCGGTACGTGCAAATACGTACCGCACACGCACAAAAAAAACGGATGTGTGTTGCGGGTCATAGGAAAAGCATTGTTTTTGCATCGCTGTATTCTGAGAGCTTCAGCTTCTTCTTTTTTGACTGATGGAGCTGTATGGCACCTTTCTTTTTTGTGGGACGACATATTTCCAACAATACCACTTTTATTTACATTTGTTTTTTTTATCGCGTTTTATTCCACTTTTATTTTACAGGTATGCTGAAAAAGCATTGATTATTGCCACATTTTTTAATTATTTTTATACGGTGTTCACTGTAGGGGTTAAATAGTGGGAAAACTTTATAGATCAGGTCACTTCAGACTTGGCGATACCAAATATGTGTAATTTTTATTATTATGATACCTGTTAGATCACACTGTCAGAACGCCTGTCAGGGTAATCTGGCCTAACAGCCAACCTTACCTGGCACACCAGGAGGTTATTATTTGACTTCTGTGTGCCATGACAACTATCGGCTCCCTATGATTTTGTCATTGGGGGGCCAATGGTGGTGAAAGAGGATGCAAAGTGCCCCCTACAACCTTCTAAATGCTACAATCGCGGCATCTAGAGGGTTAATCAGCAAGGGTTGGCACTTACACCATACCTCCCAACTTTGAAAGAATGGAAAGAGGGACAAAGTATGCGGCGCGCAGAGCGCGTCACGTCAAATTTTTACTTGGCCGTGTTACATTTAAACTAGAATATTTTAGACCACAAAATTCTGTTTTAAAGCAGATCTGTCCCCTAAATCTGCCCCATGTACAAAACTGCAGACTTCATGACAGATCCGTTCTATTAGATAAAATATCTGTAATACTGTGCTTTTGGTTAATGGGAGGAATTAGTGAATACGGGCGACTTACTGTTCTGATTGTTCCAATTGTAGAGACACAGGGGTCAGTGGGTGCTCTCGTCCGCTGATCCCGTCACCTTTAAAAAGACAGCAAGGCCCAGGGCTCATCCCAACTGAACGCCTGACATCCTTAATCCCTCCCTCTCCTCCTCAGCTGTGATCCGATCGCAGGATCAGATCACAGTGTAATGGCTCACGCTCATAGCACAGCAGGAGCCGAGGGTCATTAGCATATCGCATCACATGTGATATGCCAGTGTGACCTCAGCTTGATATGTGCACAGTGCGGAAAAGAACGCACCCTCTGGCAGACTGGAGAAATGTAAACACTGTGTTTGTAAAAAAAAAAAATGCATCCAAAACGCATGCATTTTGGATGCATTTTCCATGCGTTTTGTATGCATTTTTGGCAGTGCGTTCCCCCGTCGATTCAGCTCTGCTACATGCCCGCTGACAGCAGACACAGACAGAGTCGCGCGATGAGAATGAACTCGGATGAACTTCACCCGACTTCATTGTCACCCCGCGGCTCTGTCTGTTGCGTCCTGGTTAGCGGTCAACCGGTGAAGGACTCACCGGTGACCGCAAATCCCCTGAGTGACTGAAGTGAGCAGTGCGATCAGCGGTGCCATCACTCAAGTTACCCGCGGCCAGCTGGAGTCCTCCATCTGAGACCGCAACTCACCTGTGATGTCATCGCTGATCGCGCTGCTCACTTCAATCACTCGGGCAACTTGCTGTAACAGTAGGAGGATCCAGCGGTGGCCGCGGGTAACCTGAGTGACGTCATCGCTGATCGTTCGGCTCACTAGAGTTGCTGCGTGGAGCTGATAGAGAGCGGTCTGGTCTGTGACCGCTCCTGTCAGCTTCATGTAGCAGAGCTGGATGCGTCGCGGAACCTCATGTGGATTACGTCGGGCCTGGAGGGGTATTTGGGGATTAATAAAGTGGTGAAAGAGGGTGGGGTTTTTTTGTCTTTTATTCCAAATAAAGGATTTTTTGGATGTGTGTGTTTATTTTCTTTAACTTACAGGTTAATCATGGAAGGTATCTCAGGGAGACGCCTGCCATGATTAACCTAGGACTTAGTGGCAGCTATGGGCTGCCATTAACTCCTTATTACCCCGATTGCCATCGCACCAGGTCAATTCGGGATGAGCCGGGTAGAGTCCCGGGACTGGCACATCTAATGGATTCGGCAATTCCGCGCAGCTGCTGGCTGATAGTTAGGCTGGGGGGCTCCCCATAACGTGGAGCTCCCCATCCTGAGAATTCCAGTCTTCAGCCGTGTGGCTTTACCCTGGCTGGTATCAAAATTGGGAGGGGGAGGAACCGCACGTCGTTTTTTTTAATTATTTATTTTACTCCACAATATAGACCTGCCCACCGGCAGCTGTAATTGGTTGCAGTGAGACAGCTGTCACTCAGCGTGAGGGCGTGTCTGACTGTAACCAATCATAGGTGCTGGTGGGCGGGCAAAGCAGGGAATATGAGATGGAATAATGAGCGGCCGGCATTTTCATAAGAGGAAAAGCCGCCGGAGCAGTGTGAACGCTGTGCAGCGAGACGCCAGTGAGCTGTGAGTATGAGAGAGGGGGGGAGACCGACCGACAGAGAGAGAGAGAGAGAGAGAGAGAGAGAGAGACCGACCGACGATAGAACAGCTAGTACACACATATATTTGAAGAAAAATTCACAAAATTCACATAAACAGACGTAAATCTACACACAGTCATACACACATCATACACACAGACACATTAGAGGTATTAATATGGGGAAGTCAGCAGCAGCCTTACTCACCTCCCCCGCTTGTCTTCGTCCAGCTCCTCCAGGGTATGTGGCTGTGCAGGCCGCACTGTGTGATGGCTGGGGGCAAATACAGCACAGGGGCATAGACAGCACTGGGCGGACATATATGTTACTGGGGTCACCAGGGGGTATACATATTACTGGGGGTGCATAGACATCACTGGGGGCATCCATGTTACTCGGGTGGCATACACATTACTGGGGTCAGTGGGGGGGCATACACATTATTTGGGTCCGTGGGGGGGCATACACATTACTAGGGGCATAAACATTACTGGGGTCAGTGGAGGGGGCATATACATTACTAGGGGCATAAACATTACTGGGGTCAGTGGGGGGGGCATACACATTATTGGGGTCCGTGGGGGGGGCATACACATTACCAGGGGCATAAACATTACTGGGGTCAGTGGGGGGGCATACACATTACTAGGGCCTGTGGAGCCTACATACTGACAGTGGTGGCCTGTGGGACATACATACTGGCCCTAGGGATGCTTAGGGCACAGGCTGGAAGACGCTCAGGGCCCAAGCTGGGAGCACTGGAGGGTGCTGAGGACATAAGCTGTCAGCACTGCGGGGAGGGCGCTGAGGGCACAGGCTGGCAGCACTGCGGCGGGGCGCTGAGGGCACAGGCTGGCAGTACTGGGGGGGCACTGAGGGCACAGGATGGCAGCACTGGGGGGGCACTGAGGGCTCCTCTGGCTGCTTTCTCTGAGTCCCCTCTGTTTCTGCTTTTTCTATTGCAGGTACAGGGGGACCTGAGAAGACAAGTGCTGTACTCTCCCCTTCTCCCCCCTTCTGCACTCACTCTGCACTGTCCTCCTGCAGGCACACTGCTCCCCCTCCTGCACTCACTCTGCACTGTCCTCCTGCAGGCACACTGCTCCCCCTCCTGCACTCACTCTGCACTATCCTTCTGCACTCACTCTGCACTGTCCTCCCGCACTCACTCTGCACTGTCCTCCCGCACTCACTCTGCACTGTCCTCCCGCACTCACTCTGCACTGTCCTCCCGCACTCACTCTGCACTGTCCTCCCGCACTCACTCTGCACTGTCCTCCCGCACTCACTCTGCACTGTCCTCCCGCACTCACTCTGCACTGTCTTCCCGCACTCACTCTACACTATCCTCCTGCACTGTTCTCCCGCACTCACTCTGCACTGTCCTCCCGCACTCACTCTGCACTATCCTTCTGCACTCACTCTGCACTGTCCTCCCGCACTCACTCTGCACTGTCCTCCCGCACTCACTCTGCACTGTCCTCACGCACTCACTCTGCACTGTCCTCCCGCACTCACTCTGCACTGTCCTCACGCACTCACTCTGCACTGTCCTCACGCACTCACTCTGCACTGTCCTCACGCACTCACTCTGCACTGTCCTCACGCACTCACTCTGCACTGTCCTCACGCACTCACTCTGCACTATCCTCCCGCACTCACTCTGCACTGTCCTCCTGCACTCACTCTGCACTGTCCTCCTGCACTCACTCTGCACTGTCCTCCTGCACTCACTCTGCTCTGTCCTCCTGCACTCACTCTGCACTGTCCTCCTGCACTCACTCTGCACTGTCCTCCTGCACTCACTCTGCACTGTCCTCCTGCACTCACTCTGCACTGTCCTCCTGCACTCACTCTGCACTGTCCTCCTGCACTCACTCTGCTCTGTCCTCCTGCACTCACTCTGCTCTGTCCTCCTGCACTCACTCTGCTCTGTCCTCCTGCACTCACTCTGCTCTGTCCTCCTGCACTCACATCATGGTTGATAAACATAATACATCATGGTTGATGGACATAGTATGTCATAGTTGAAGGACATAATGCGTCATGGTATGGGAACTGACACCTAACCATGATGTGCTATGTCCTTCATTGGTCGTTAGGAGGTAAAGCAAGGCTGTTGGGTTAGCTGGCAGTCATCGTAAGCTCAATGAAGAAGACACCCTTATGCTGGGTGGATTTGGTAATTTGATATGGACATTTTTAGCTATGATATGTTAAATGTTATTGTCGCTCACTCACTCTGCTCTCCCCTCCTGCACTCACTCTGCTCTCTCCCTGCTGCTGCTCTTACCTCAGTTGCAGAACAAACGAAGCAGCCGCTGTGGAGAGACGGTCACATGTGAGGATCCTGGGCAGAAGAGGCAGGCAAAGGGGGCGTGGCCAGCATAGAGCGAGCAGCAGGAGGGGACAATGAAGACATCCCGAGGAGTGTATGTGTCCAGCATTCAGAGGGGGCATGGACGACAGCAAAGCGGCGTGCCCAGCAGCATAGATGCCATGGAAGGCATCCAGAGAGTGTGGCCTGCATCCGGAGGGGGCGTGGTCGGCAGAGTGCGGGGGCGTGGCAGCTGCCTCTCACTACACTGCGGGATTACGGAGCTCCCGGGCGTGAGAACGGGACTGGACTATAAAATCGGGGCTGTCCCGCTATATCCGGGACGGTTGGGAGGTATGCTTACACTGTCCCTGGCTGTGACTGCATTAGCTTGGCTGTCAAGTGAGCAGATCTCCTGCAGTGAGTTTCTGGGAAGTGCTAATATTCAGATTGACTGGCCGATCACAGTGATCTGAGTGTGGGGACCACTGAAATAGGACCCTGCACCTCTTCCCGTGCTGGTCAGCTGTCAGTGACCGCTGTCAGCACGGAGCTCTCACTGTGTGTTTGCACACAGTGACAGTTTAAAACCTTGATGGACATAGCACGTCATGGTTGATGGACATAGTACATCATATGGTTGATGGACATAGTACATCATGGTTACTGGACATAGTACATCATGGTTGATAAACATAATACATCATGGTTGATGGACATAGTATGTCATAGTTGAAGGACATAATGCGTCATGGTATGGGAACTGTTACGGTTGCTGCGAGCACTGGAGACTATGTCCAGATTTCTTGCTACTGCACATGTGCGAGCGCTGGAGACTAAGTCCAGATTTCTTGCTACTGCACATGTGCGAGCGCTGGAGACTAAGTCCAGATTTCTTGCTACTGCACATGTGCGAGCGCTGGAGACTAAGTCCAGATTTCTTGCTACTGCACATGTGCGAGCGCCGGAGACTAAGTCCAATCTTGGAGCCATTGCACATGTGCGGGTGACATCATCGCTGACACGAGGTCACATGTCTCTGACACCTTCTATGCCGATTGGTCGCTGGTCATGTGCTTGTGACGTCTTGCTCGGTGATAGGCCAGCATGACGTCACTCCTGTCGTTCTGGCAGCGGATTGGCTCTGGTGTCCTCCATCTTGGATGAGGCACAGAGTCTATATAAGACCCTGACACACGCCGCATGGTGCTCAGTCCTCTTGGTTCATGCATATGAGTAGACGCTCTGTGCACGTTCCTCTAGGCATTCCTCTGTCTATGCTAGGTGAGCGCTACCGGCAGGGTAGCGTTCTTATACCTTACAGCTTCGGCTGCTGTCCGTATCCTTACCTCTTAGGGGAGCGGACATAGGCAGGTGCCTGAGGCACATGGTCTGGCTGGGCCTTGTGATTCTACTCGTAGGTGGACGTTGCCGCTAGGGTAACGTTCCTTATACTGCGTCTGGCAGTTGTTCGTATCCTCGCACACTAGGGGAGCGAACAGAGGTAGGAGTTTTGTGCGGCTTACGCTGCTGTTAGTCTCTTTTGCACCACTAGAAGAGCGGACCTAGGCAGGTGCCATATCTAGTGGTTCGTGTCCTCGCACACTAGTGGAGCGAACGCAGGTAGGAGCTTTGTGCGGCTTACGCTGCTGTTCGTCTCTTTTGCACCACTAGAAGAGCGGACCTAGGTAGGTGCCATTTCGCACACATTGCCTTTGTCTCTGTGATTTATTAACAGAGATCATTCCACACACCCTCCAAGTAAGGGAGGAATTGCTTTACTTACTTATTATATCCTTCTGTGAGTTAACAGAGGTATTGCACTCTGCCATAGTCTTCAGCAAAGTCTTTGCACGGTGGACCCTGACTGTCTGATACTCCTTTCAGTTATTATCAGACAGCCCCCCGTAACAGGAACTGACATCTAACCATGATGTGCTATGTCCTTCATTGGTCGTTAGAAGGTAAAGCAAGTCTGTTGGGTTAGCTGGTGGATTTGGTAATTTGATATGGACATTTTTAGCTATGATATGTTAAATGTTATTGTCGCGGGCGGGGAGGATGCCGCCGCTGCGCTCGCTAACGCTCGGGTCCGGCGCTGCTGCGACTGCTGCTCGGTGGCTCGAGCGGTGGACCGGATCCGGTGACTCGAGCGGCGCTCCTCGCCCGTGAGTGAAAAGGGTGGTTGGTTTGGGGGATTTAGTCCGTGACGCCACCCACGGGTTGTGGTGAAGATAGGCACCACCGCTGCTGGTGACGGGGATCCCGGGAGCGATGGTGGGGAGCAGCTGGGATGTTGTTTTCCCCCTCTGTGGGTAGGGGTCGGTGGTCCCGGGGCCCGGTGGTGTGACGGGGAGGCAGGGTTGGTGAGGTGCAGGGTTGCAGGGACAGCGCGGCGCGGTGTCGGATGGCACGGGTGTACTCACTCAGTAAGAGACGCATAAAGTCCTTGGTAAACCAAACGGCTGGATGGACGGGTCCCGCAGCCGGCTGCAGTGTCTCTCCCCAGACAGGTGATGGCGGCTGTCTTTCCCTGCACCTTTGTGTACTGTTTTGACTACGATGGATCCCCAACGCTAGTCTGCTCCCCGGTGTATGGATGCCAGAGGAGCCCGTTTGCCCGCAAGCGCTGGCCCTTGTGTCTCTAGCCTTAGGCGGTAGCTGTATACCCTCACGGTGCGGACGGTTGCCTTCTAACGGGTCTTTGGCTGTTAGGAAACCCCTGGGGTTCCTGTCACACTCGGATTTGACTGTTGACGGTGACTCCAAGCCTAGTCGGGGTCCGATGGCCCTGCCTGTGGGTGCTGGCTTCACTTTGCTCCCCGGTCGGTACCGGCGGGCCACCGCCCGTCCCCAGTCCTATGGTTCCGTGTTGATTCACCACTCCTGCAGACAGCCACCATCGTCTGCCAACCTTGTTGTCAGTGCCTGGGCCACAAACCCGACACTCTCCACTTTACTCCTCTCACTTCAACCTCCTCAACTTCACTGTCACTTTTCCTACCTCCAGGCCTGTGAACTCCTCGGTGGGCGGGGCCTGGGGCTTGGCTCTGCCCTACCTGGTGTGGACATCAGACCCTGGAGGGAGGCAACAAGGATTTTATGTTTGGCTAATGTTACTGTCTAGTGGGGGTGGGGGTGTATGTATGTTACCTGTGACGACCTGGCTAGTCCAGGGCGCCACATTATTATATAATTCAATAATAAACTATGTGGTAACTCTTAATAACCCCCATGATCTATTGCAATCCAACAATAGATTAGCATATATTTTAATATTTACATTTTTTGATGATTTTTATTTATAGTGGGTCTTGTGCTACCATAGGAATAGCACTAGAGACATGCTATGAGGTCAGCGCTGGCCCCTCTAACACCACTTTCCGAAATTGAACAGCAGCACTAGACAGCAAAGGCTGCAATGTAGAAACTGGGCTGAATGAGTATTGTACAGTATGGAGGTGTACATCCACTAGTATGGAACGTAATCAGTATTTTATAATAAACAAAAATTATTATAAAAGTGTATTATATTTTGGTATGTAGTAGTATACTAGAATGATGAATCATCTTTAGTGATGTATTAGAGAAGATGGTGCAAAGTATTACGTTCCTCATTTTTTAAGAAATTAATTTTCAGAGCAGAACTGGGGCCAGATTGTTGCATTATAGATAACAGAGAGGGTACAGCTAAGAACTGACAAGATATAGCGAGAAAAAGGTCAACAGCTGGCAGTGGTGACATATGTTCACTTGATCTTATTGTATTTGCTTTATAATCTATGTTTTGTCTGAATGCTTCTTTCCTAAGGCTCCTATTTGTAAGAAATGAAATTTGTGTCCCCCGCTTACTTAAAGGATGAACTTAGGCGTTAGATGAACGCTGGCTCCATGAGTCATTTTATATCTCCCTTATGGTGGAGGAATAGATGTTCTGCAGAAAGCCATAATATAATATGAGCTCAAGTTCAGATAGATAAACACCTATCCACTGAACTGACTTGACCCAAGTTACTGAAATACAATCCAATGTAGCCAATACTATACATAAGACATGGTCTAGATATAGTGAACCGGTTACTATTGATCAATAAAATGGATATATTCTAAATACAAGGGCCAAAATTCCATTGGGTCCATGGAAAGAAGTGACTTGCCCTGTTGGCTCCCATCCATTTTACCCCCAGGTGCAGTATACAAAACTTGTCTCTACACTGTGTGCAGAATTATTAGGTATATGAGTATTTTGATCACATGATGCTTTTTATATATGTTGTCCTACTCCAAGCTGTATAGGCTTGAGAGCCAACTACCAATTAAGTAAATCAGGTGATGTGCATCTCTGTAATGAGGAGGGGTGCGGTGTAATGACATCAACATCCTATATAAGGTGTGCTTAATTATTTGGCAACTGCCTTTCCTTTGGCAAAATGGGTCAGAAGAGAGATTTGACAGGCTCTGAAAAGTCCAAAAATTGTGAGATGTCTTGCAGAGGGATGCAGCAGTCTTGAAATTGCCAAACTTTTGAAGCGTGATCACTGAACAATCAAGCGTTTCATGGCAAATAACAGGGTCACAAGAAACGTGTTGGGCAAAAAAGGCGCAAAATAACTGCCCATGAATTGATGAAAATCAAGCGTGAAGCTGCCAACATGCCATTTGCCACCAGTTTGGCCATATTTCAGAGCTGCAATGTTACTGGAGTATCAAAAAGCACAAGGTGTGCCATACTCAGGGACATGGCCAAGGTAAGGAAGGCTGAAAAACGACTACCTTTCAACAAGAAACATAAGATAAAACGTCAAGACTGGGCCAAGAAATATCTTAAGACTGATTTTTCACAGGTTTTATGGACTGATGAAATGAGTGACTCTTGATGGGATATTCATTAAAATACTCCCAATCTAAAACCTTTGGGGTCATACCCAGCAGTTCAACACTAGACAAAAAGTCGTGATTGTGAATAGTGTATAAGGTCCTAGAAATAGGGCAGTAGGCCAAGGGCGTGCGCCCCCCCGTTCGTGATTTTTTAGAGGGTATCGCAATATGGGATGGAGGGACCTAGTATTCCCTAATGCAACGGAGGTGAATACACCTTAAAGTTATTGGGTGCCCCCGTTCCTCGGTGGCTAGCCCTACATGCCCCTGTCACTATTCCTGGCCTATAACCACCACCAGTGCATTGTGTTGGAGTGATTAAGTGGTCATGCGTCAAAAGTCCTACGTCGAGACCTTATATAAATCAAACACAGATATTGTACATCACCAGTATTCCTGTTAAATAGTTTCAAACGCTATCCGCCCTCAATCATTGATTCAGCTAGTACATCATATTGTTGAGGGAGATATCAAAAGGAATTTCTGGGGAGATGAAAAAAGGTCTTGACAGAAGGTATGATAAGTACTAGGACAGTTGGGCCTATCTTGACAGGACCGTTATTACTCCCATTGCTCCCGACGCGTTTCTCCCCAATATAGCGGGGTTCATCAGGGGAGATGTAAATTGCAAGTTGTCACTATCCAAATTAGGCCATCAATCTCATGCTTCCATATGTCCTTCCTAAAATTAGGTCATTTTCAGTTTCCCTGTGGGGGTCCGGCCGGACGTGAGTGTGGCAGAGGCATAAGATAGCCAAATCTAAAAAAACTCACTCCAACTCCCAAAAATATTAAGCTTTGATATTTATGAGTCTTTTGGGTTGATTGAGAACATAGTTGTTGATCAATAATAAAAAAAATCCTCTAAAATACAACTTGCCTAATAATTCTGCACACAGTGTATAGAGGATTGAATTAACCCCTTAACGACCCATGACGTACTGAATACGTCATGGATCGTGTGCCGGTAAGCCCCGCCCCCTGCCGCCGGTCGGCGGCGGCGAGACGCGCACATATCAGCTGTTATCAACAGCTGATATGTGTGCCTGCTAGCCGCGGGTGGAATCGCTTCCACCCGCGGCCATTAACCCCTTACATTTCGCTGCCAAAGTCTTGGCAGCGATATGTATATGGGCGCCGCCATGACAGTGACTTACCCCGCCCCCGCCGGAAGTCACGTGACATGATCACGTGACTTTCGGCGGTTGCCATGGTAGCACAGGGTCATGTGATGACGCCTGTGGCTAACATGAGTCACTTCCTTTCAATGCCGGAATACAGCCGGCATTGAAAGTGAAGCAGCAAATCTGCAGTTCTCAGCTCTGTAGCTGAGATCTGCAGATAGTGCAGAGCGATCGGATTGCTGATCGCAATAGCCCCCTAGGGGGACTAGTAAAATAAAAAAAAAAAGTAAAAAAAAAAGTTTTAAAAAATTAAAAAAAAATAAAAAAACCTAAAAGTTCAAATCACCCCCCTTTCACCCCATTGAAAATTAAAGGGTTAAAAAAATAAAAAATACACACATATTTGGTATCGCCACGTTCAGAAATGCCCGATCTATCAAAATATAAAATCAATGAATCTGATCAGTAAACGGCGTAGCGGCAAAAAAATTCCAAATGCCAAAATTACGTTTTTTGGTCGCCGCAAATTTTGCGCAAAATGCAATAACAGGCGATCAAAACGTAGCATCTGTGCAAAAATGGTACCGTTAAGAACGTCAGGTCGAGACGCAAAAAATAAGCCATCACTGAGCCTCAGATCCTGAAAAATGAGAACGCTACGGGTTTTGGAAAATGGCGCAAAACGTGCGCCACGTTTTTCGGACAAGCTTGTGAATTTTTTTTAACCCCTTAGATACAAGTAAACCTATTCATGTTTGGTGTCTATAAACTCGCACCGACCTGAGGCATCATACCCACACATCAGTTTTACCATATAGTGAACACGGTGAATAAAATATCCCAAAAACTATTGTACAATCCCACTTTTTTTGCAATTTTTCCACACTTGGAATTTTTTTGCTGTTCCCCGGTACACTATATGGTAAACCTTATGGTTTCATTTAAAAGTACAACTCGTCCCGCAAAAAACAAGCCCTCATATGGCAAGATTGATGGAAAAATAAAAAAGTTACGCCTCTCGGAAGAAGGGGAGCAAAAAACAAAAACGCAAAAACGGAAAGTGCCCGGGGGCTGAAGGGGTTAATTTATTAATTCCTGCTTTTGCTATTTAAACAAAGGATTAAAAAACAAGGGTAGTGCATCAGGGAGAGGGAGGAGTCATTATTATGGAAGACTTCAACTACTCTGAAATAAATTGGGGAGCAGAAACCTGCAGGTTCAGCAAAGAAAACAGGTTTTTTACAACAATGAAATACAATTGCCTTTCACAACTGGTTCAGGACCCAACAAGAAGGTGGGCACTGCTAGACCTAATATTAACCAATACGTCAGACCGCATATCAAATATATGGCTTGTGGGTCACTTGGGTAATAGTGATCCCAAAATAATACGTTTTCATGTATCCTTTAATAAGATGTACGGTAGAGGGGCTACAAGGTAACTACATTTAAGGAGGGGATGTCACGGGTGTGTCACAAATGACAGACAGTCATGTGGTTTCTGACAATAGAAGGTCACAGCGTTTGGTTGTGCAAAAAGCTCCCTGACTTTCTATTTTTCCTGCTGTTAGTATTCATTGTACTAGGTAGTTTTCCTGCTGGGATTTCATCTCTTCCCCTTTAAGGACCAGAGGAGTTCTCCTTCCATCGCTGCTGATTATCAATATTCCCCTTGTGCTTAAATACTCCCATCTTTCCTGAAATTGTGCTGGTGGTATTATTCAGTTCATTCAAGTTCTGGATGCAAGCAGGTGGCTTGTACTCATCTGTTCTATCATTGCTAAAGCCTGCTTTACATGTTGCAATTTCGCATACGATATTGTATGCGATTTGCAACGCCCCCATCGTATGTGTGGCACGTTCAATTTGTTGAATGTGCCGCACAAACGATTAATCCCCGTCACACGTACTTACCCGTTCATACGACCTCGATGTGGGCGGCGAACGTCCACTTCCTGGAGTGGGAGGGACGTTCGGCGTCACATCGACGTCACGCGGCAGCCGGCCAACAGAAGCGGAGGGGCGGAGCTGAGCGGGACGTAAACATCCCGCCCACCTCCTTCCTTCCGCATTATGGGCCGGGAGCCGCAGGTAAGATCTGTTCATCGTTCCCGGGGTATCACACACTGCGATGTGTGCTACCCCGGGTACGATGAACAATCTGACGTGCAATTCTAGAGAAAGGTACGATGTGTATGCGATGAACGTTTAAACGTTCAAACGCAATCGCACGTACCTGTCACACACTGCAATGTACCTTACGATGCCGGATGTGCGGCACTTACTACGTGACCCCGCCGACACATTGTAAGATACATTGCAGCGTGTAAAGCGGGCTTTAGTCATCTGTAAATAAGTAGTTCATGCATTATCCCTGTGAGTTCGCCTTGTGTCTTCTCTAGTGTTTAGTGGGGTTGACAAAGACCCCAAGAGCTCAACCCATCCGTTCCCTACTTAGGGTCCAGCACTAGAGTTAGGTATCTGGCTCGGCCCATAGGTGCGAAACCTATCTAGGGTGGTGGGGGACCCAGGGACCAGCAGTAGGGTTGGTCAGGGGTCACCATTTTCCCCTTCCCTAGACACAAAGTTTCCGTTCCCTTACCCCGTTCGCTTGGTACTTTCCTGTACCTAGCGGGACAGGTGAACTTCCAACATCAAGGTGATGAACTTAGTGCCATAAACTGGGACAATGGCCTGAGAAATAAGAGTTCACAAAGCAAATGGGACACTTTTAAAAGCATTCTGAATATGACCTGTGCACAAAATACATCCTATGAGAATAGACAGAAAGACGGAGAGACTCATTGCCAATAAAAGAAAAAAAATCTGAAAATATTCTTCAACTACATAAACAGTAAGAAACTCAAAAATTATAGTGTTGGCCCCCTTAAAAATAGTCTGGATGAAATTGGTGGAAGAGAATGAAGAAAAGACCAATCTTCTAAATATGTTAAAATATTCAAGGCTTTATTTGGACATCATTAAAAACATTGTGAAGACCGAAATCCACTTAGATGGTACAGGCAAGGGTCATGATAGCTTCAAGCTATCATGACCCTTGCCTGTACCATCTAAGTGGATTTCGGTCTTCACAATGTTTTTAATGATGTCCAAATAAAGCCTTGAATATTTTAACATAAGGAGGATTTGTGCCGGATCGACCCTTTTTCTTCTTTCTACGTTCTCTGTTACCGGTCAGGATAGACCGAAGGATTCCGGGCACCCGCAAGGCTGAACAGTCCGGGCAGCAGGTGAGCTGAAGAAACCCTTTTTTCAATCTGCTAAATGCCTTTTTCGCTACAGTATTTATACAAGAAAATCCCATGACAGATGACATGATCAGGGATACCATAAATCCCCCACTAACCCCTTCATGACATATGACGTACTGGTACATCATAGGATTTGTGTGTCAAGTTCATGCTGGCTCGCTCGGCAAGACCGGATGTTTTTCCGCACATGTTGGCTGATCTCATCAGCCGACATGTGTAGTTAACAGGCGTGGGTGGATCTCCAATCCACCCACTCAAGTTAACTAGTTGAATCCCGCTGTCAATCTATGACAGTGTAAATTAATGCCCTCCAGCAGTGAGCATATCATTCCCACCCCCATCGGCGGCCCTGTGATGTGTGGCTATGGGCTGTCATGATAGCCGTGGGTCATCTGATGACCCCTGTCACTGTCATGACTTACTTCCTAAGAACGCCAGCTGAGTGCCGGAATTCACAGGAGATCAGCCTTTCTGCTGTTCAGAGTGATGCTGAAAGACCGCTCTGTACAGCAGAAGCGATTGGAGTTTATCAGCTTTAGGTCGCCTAAAGAGAATAGTAAAAACATAGTAAAAAAAATACTAAAAACAAGAAAAAGTGTAAAAAAAAAAATAAAACAATAAAAAAGGTAAAAAATACACATACTTAGTTTTGCTGTGTTTAGAAATGCCCGATCTATCAAAATATAAAATAAGTTAATCTGATCGTTAAATGGCTTAATGAGAAAAAATTAATATGGCACAATTATGCTTTTTGGTCACAATAAAATGCAATAAGAGGTGATCAAAACATTGTATTTACCCCAAAATTGTATAACTGAAAACATCAAGTCAGGGTACAAAAAATAAACCCTTACACAGCCCCGTATGCCAAAAAAAATGAGAAATGAGAATCTGTGGATTTCAAAAAATGGCGACAAAAGCGCAATTTTTTTTTCACAAATTTCACCATTTTTTTTCACCACATAAATAAAAAAAACCTATACATGTTTGGTATTTATGAACTTGTTCTGACCTGGGGAATCATATTGCCAGACAAAAGGTGGATACATAAAATTAGATTAATGGGAATACGAGAAAATATGCGTAACTGGATTAAGAACTCGCTTAGTGATAGGAAACAATAGGTGGTTAATAATGGAACATACTCGGACTGGTCACAGTTAACAGTGGGGAACCATAGGGGTCAGTATTGGGCCCTCTTCTTTTTAACATATTTCAAAATTGCCTTATAAGGGTACAGAGAGTAGAATTTAATATTTGCAGATGATACTAAACTTTTCAGGGTAATCTATACAGAGGAGGATAATTTAGTATTACAGAGGGATTTGTGTATGTGACGCCCCTGGATTATCAGGTCGTCACAGGGTACTGCACAACCTATCCTCCCGTGCAGTATTCCATCTCCCTATTGGTTCTGGGTCCCTATCTTAATGGTGTTGCCTCCAACAACAAATCAAATCCTAGAAACACCCTGCACCACACTCACCAGGCACACAAGTGGACGGCTTGAGTGGAATAGAGTCGCCCACCTGGGGAGTCAGGGAGGGGAGGTGAGGAGTGTAGTCAGTGAGGAGTAAGGAGTGAGGAGTCAGTTAGTAGCCATCGAGCTGTGAGGAGCTCAGAGGAGGTTGTGAGTGGTGGCTCCCAAGAGAAGCTGTCTAGGTTGCAGACAGTGGTCTGGATCTAGAGGAGTTGGACCCCCGGTCGCAGAGGATTGTGGCAAGGTGCCTGGACCTATTGAGTAGGATGGCCTGCAGCCTAGCACTGTTACCGGTCTGGGACCAAAGGCACGGCGGGGTACACGGACCCTAGGTCGGGAAGAAGCTTCAGGCAACCCAACAATTCACCTGAGGAGAACGGAGCCTTTATGATCCGTTCCCACCCATTCCAAAATCGGGGTGTTAGTGCAACGAGGGGGATAGGACTTTCCAACCCAAACCGGTCCAGAAAATCCCAAGCGTGAGCCTTGAGAGCAAGCTCCCACACTTAGCCACAGTGGGGAGCAGGGCCCGGCAAGTTTCAAACTACTGGGCCACGACGTTGAAGTTAAACTTAGTGCCAGGAGGCAGGTCACGGATCACCAGGCAACACTATAGGGGACGGGACCCGGACAAGCTCCCCTCAGCGGCAGTGGTACCAAGAGACTTGGTTTACCCGGTTGCAAGCGTCTGCTTATGGACTGTGTGAGTACGAGAGTGACCCCTGCATCCCACGGCATCCCGCATCGAGTCCCAGGGCACCCCCTACCCATGGAGAGCTACGACACCTTGCTGCCCCACTTCATCACCCCGGGTACTCCCAACGGCAGCGGCGATATTCCCAATTACTGTACACCACGGGTGGCGTCCCAAAGTATATCTAAATTACCATGTACATATTCCCCTTTCATTTGAGTTGCTGCACGACCCCGGGTCCGGAGACCCTCGAGCCACAGCGAACCCGGATCCGAGCAGCTCGGCTGCTTCCCCGGGGGCGGCACACCTCGGCTGAATTCTTGGGCTGAGAAATGGCAATTGAAGATTAATGTGGATAAATGTAATATCATGCATTTGGGCATAAGAATAAAATTTACAAATATGTACTTAATTGTAAAACATTGGGTAAAACTCTCACTGAAAAAGACTGGAGTGTATGGGTAGATAGCAAACTCAACTTTATTGACCAGTGCCAGGCAGCTGCTACCAAGGCTAATAAAATAATATGATTCATTACAAGAGGCAGAGATGCTCATGAGAAGAACATAGTTTTGTCTCTATATAAGTCACTATTGCGACCACACTTATAAATACTGTGCACCATTAATTCACCACTAAAGAGAGGCCTGGATGCCTTTCTTGAAAAATATAATATTACCAGTAGTGATGAGCGAGCATGCTTGCCACTACTCGGTACTCGCACGAGTATCGCTGTACTCGGGCTGCTCGGCGGGGACCGAGTAATCTCGCGATACTCGTGCTGTACTCGTGGTCTTCATTTCTGCATGTTGGCGCTCTTTTGAGAGCCAGCCCTCATGCAGGGATTGGCTGGCAGACCACTGCAATGCCACAGCCCTGTTAGTTGTGGAATTGCAGTGATTGGCCGGCCTGCACAGCGTGACCGAGCCTTTATATCGGCCGGCGCGCTGTGCTCTGCTCACAACTATCCAGACAGTCAGTGCAGGGAGAGTGTCGCTGATTCAGGGAAAGCTTTGCGGCCCTTTATAGTTAGTTCCGGAGCAGGGCTGCAAACAGTGTGACCAGAAGTCCTTCTCAGGACTATTCTAGTTGTATACAGGCAGGCAGGGTATAGCCAGGTCGGAGTACAGTAGCAGAGTCCTTCTCAGGACTATTGTTGCTATATACAGGCAGGGTATAGCCAGGTCGGAATACAGGCTAGTGACCAGAAGAGTCCTTGTCAGGACAATTGTAGCAGTATACAGGCAGGCAGGCAGGGTAGTGGTGACCGTATACCAGCCTTCATCATATCTGGGGCTGGTGTACACAGTGTAAAACAGTCCAGATAGTGTCAGACTTCTCAGTAATTGTCGCTCCTAAAAACCAGTTAGGTTCTTATTGCGTCCGTGGTTGCATTTAAAAACAGCACGTGTGTGGCAGTCAGTGGCAGCGTACAGGTGCGCGTTTTGCACAAACTATTATATAACGCACAAGTCTAGTGTATAATAATACACGTCAGTCAGCAGTGTCTGATAGTGTCAGACTTCTCAGTAATTGTCGCTCCTAAAAACCAGTTAGGTTCTCATTGCGTCCGTGGTTGCATTTAAAAACAGCACGTGTGTGGCAGTCGGTGGCAGGGTACAGGTGCGCGTTTTGCACAAACTATTATATAACGCACAAGTCTAGTGTATAATACACGTCAGTCAGCAGTGTCTGATAGTGTCAGACTTCTCAGTAATTGTCGCTCCTAAAAACCAGTTAGGTTCTTATTGCGTCCGTGGTTGCATTTAAAAACAGCACGTGTGTGGCAGTCGGTGGCAGGGGACAGGTGCGCGTTTTGCACAAACTATTATATAACGCACAAGTCTAGTGTATAATACACGTCAGTCAGCAGTGTCTGATAGTGTCAGACTTCTCAGTAATTGTCGCTCCTAAAAACCAGTTAGGTTCTTATTGCGTCCGTGCTTGCATTTAAAAACAGCACGTGTGTGGCAGTCGGTGGCAGCGTACAGGTGCGCGTTTTGCACAAACTATTATATAACGCACAAGTCTAGTGTATAATACACGTCAGTCAGCAGTGTCTGATAGTGTCAGACTTCTCAGTAATTGTCGCTCCTAAAAACCAGTTAGGTTCTTATTGCGTCCGTGCTTGCATTTAAAAACAGCACGTGTGTGGCAGTCAGTGGCAGCGTACAGGTGCGCGTTTTGCACAAACTATTATATAACGCACAAGTCTAGTGTATAATACACGTCAGTCAGCAGTGTCTGATAGTGTCAGACTTCTCAGTAATTGTCGCTCCTAAAAACCAGTTAGGTTCTTATTGCGTCCGTGGTTGCATTTAAAAACAGCACGTGTGTGGCAGTCGGTGGCAGGGGACAGGTGCGCGTTTTGCACAAACTATTATATAACGCACAAGTCTAGTGTATAATAATACACGTCAGTCAGCAGTGTCTGATAGTGTCATACTTCTCAGTAATTGTCGCTCCTAAAAACCAGTTAGGTTCTTATTGCGTCCGTGGTTGCATTTAAAAACAGCACGTGTGTGGCAGTCGGTGGCAGGGGACAGGTGCGCGTTTTGCACAAACTATTATATAACGCACAAGTCTAGTGTATAATACACGTCAGTCAGCAGTGTCTGATAGTGTCAGACTTCTCAGTAATTGTCGCTCCTAAAAACCAGTTAGGTTCTTATTGCGTCCGTGGTTGCATTTAAAAACAGCACGTGTGTGGCAGTCGGTGGCAGGGGACAGGTGCGCGTTTTGCACAAACTATTATATAACGCACAAGTCTAGTGTATAATACACGCCAGTCAGCAGTGTCTGATAGTGTCAGACTTCTCAGTAATTGTCGCTCCTAAAAACCAGTTAGGTTCTTATTGCGTCCGTGGTTGCATTTAAAAACAGCACGTGTGTGGCAGTCGGTGGCAGGGGACAGGTGCGCGTTTTGCACAAACTATTATATAACGCACAAGTCTAGTGTATAATAATACACGTCAGTCAGCAGTGTCTGATAGTGTCAGACTTCTCAGTAATTGTCGCTCCTAAAAACCAGTTAGGTTCTTATTGCGTCCGTGGTTGCATTTAAAAACAGCATGTGTGTGGCAGTCGGTGGCAGCGTCAGGCTCCATATTGTCCCTGGATAGAGACGTGCATGAGGGCCTGTAAACCTGAAGTGCCCATTGGAAGGAAGTGGGTCTATTGTAGTATAGCCCTTAGGCAGGGCAGCCAAAAATTGGGAGGCTCCACGTTGTCCCTGGGTAGAGACGTGCATGAGGGCCTGTAAACCTGAAGTGCCCATTGGAAGGAAGTGGGTCTATTGTAGTATAGCCCTTAGGCAGGGCAGCCAAAAATTGGGAGGCTCCACGTTGTCCCTGGGTAGAGACGTGCATGAGGGCCTCAAAACATTGTTCCCATTGCAAAGGAGCGGGTCTCCTGTCGTTGTAATGTCCATTCTGCAAAGAATGGGCGAAAAAATTTACCACTGGGGGTATACCTGAAACAAAGGCCTAAGTATTGCAATTTGTAACGGTCATCATCATGGTGGCGCCTGAGGAGAAGGAGGAGCAGTCCAGCGATTATCCAAAGTCCAGAAGTGTGTACCCATGGGTGAGTGGACGTACATGGCAAACTTTAAATTCCGCTCTCATTTGCTGGTGGTGTGGTGAAGTCTGGCACAATCCAACCCTTGTTCATCTTGATCAGAGTCAGCCTGTCAGCATTTTCAGTTGACAGGCGGGTGCGTTTATCTGTAATGATTCCACCTGCGGCACTAAAAACACGCTCTGACAAAACGCTAGCAGCAGGGCAGGCCAGGACTTCCAAGGCGTAGAGAGCCAATTCATGCCACGTGTCCAGCTTGGATACCCAATAATTGTAAGGCACAGAGGAATGTCGGAGTACAGTTGTTCGATCTGCAAGGTACTCCTTCAGCATCTGGGCAAACTTAGGATTTCTTGTGGCACTACCCCACACCTCAGGGGCTGTGGTACGTGAGGGGCTGAGAAAACTGTCCCACATCTTAAAGACTGTTCCCCTACCTCTGGCGGATTGGACTTGTGCCTCTCTCGGCTGTACGCCTCGGTTGTCCACTGATTCCTGACCTATGCCGCTAGCGTTTTGTGAGGGGAATGCTTTGCCTACTTCCGTGACTATGGCCTTCCGGAACTGCTGCATTTTGGTTGACCTCTCCTCCACGGGAATAAGAGACAAAAAGTTCTCCTTGTAGCGTGGGTCTAACAGTGTTACCAACCAGTAATGATTGTCGGCCAAGATGTTCTTAACGCGAGGGTCACGAGACAGGCAGCTTACCATAAAGTCAGCCATGTGTGCCAGACTCTTAACAGCCATCACTTCAGTATCCTGACCAACACGATGACTGAACATGCTGTCCTCCTCCTCCTCCTCCTCATCATCTACCCTGTCCTCTGGCCAGCCACGCTGAACCGAGGATATGACTGCATGTCATATCCTCAATTTGGCCAGAGAGTTGCTCCATGTCTTCATCCTCCTCCTCGTCATAGTCCTCCACTGCACGTTGTGATGAGACGAGGCTGGGCTGTGTGTTATCATCACCCACACCCACTACTGTTTCTTGCTCAAACTCATCGCGCTCCGCCTGCAATGCATCATGGTTGTTTTTTGAGCAGAGACCATTTTAGAAGGCAGAGAAGCGGTATGGTGACGCTAATAATGTCGTCATCGCCGCTCACCATCTTGGTGGAGTCCTCAAAGTTTTGGCGGATGGTGCATAGGTCGGACATCCATCTCCACTCCTCAGGTGTTATGTGTGGAGTTTGACCCATTTCTCGACGGCTTAGGTGATGCAGGTACTCAACAACTGCCCTCTTCTGCTCACATATCCTGACCAACTTGTGCAGAGTTGAATTCCAACGCGTGGGGACATCACACACCAGTCTGTGTGCCGGAAGATGCAAACGGCGTCTTAAGCCGGCAAGGCCGGCTGAAGCAGTAGGTGACTTTCGAAAATGTGCAGACAGGCGGCGAACTTTTACCAGCAGATCAGACAGCTCTGAGTATGACTTTAGAAACCGCTGAACCACGAGGTTGAGCACATGGGCCACGCATGGAACATGTGTCAGCTGGCCTCGCCTCAAAGCCGCCACCAGGTTCCGGCCATTGTCACACACGACCTTTCCTGGCTTTAGGTTCAGAGTTGTGAGCCAGTGATCTGCCTTCTGTTTCAGAGCTGTCCACACCTCTTCTGCATTGTGGGGTTTGTTGTCACCTATGCAGATTAGCTTCAGCACTGCCTGTTGCCGCTTCGCCGAGGCAGTGCTGCAGTGCTTCTGTGTCGCCCTGGACAAGCCAAGGGCCACAGAGCACAACACTTAAACACCCCACACTCCCTGCAGGCATATCATAGTCAAAACACAAAATCCTTGTTGCCTTCCCCAGGGGCTGTTGTCCACACCAGGGTGTGGAGCCAGGCGGTTGGTCTCCACCCACCGAGGAGGAGGGAAAACACAGGCAGTGAGAGTTAAGCTAAGGAAGTGGAAGGAGGAAAGTAGTAGAGAGGAGAAAAGTGACAGCAAAGAGCCTGAAGTTGGTCCGGGTGTGTGGCCCGGACAGGACAGCAAGGTTGGCAGGATGTGGTGACCGTCTGCAGTGGAGGCCGATTGGAGTCTGCCGTAAGGACCGTGGACGGGTGGTGACCCGGCCGTACCGGACCGGTATACAAAGAGAAGCCAGCACCATTGGCAGAGGACTTTCGGATCCCGGCAAGGCTTGGTGTCGCCGTGAATTTGCCAAATCCGTTAGTGAAGGGAACCTCAGGGTTTCCAAACAGCCAAGTCCAGATAGAAGGCAACCGTACAACCGTGAAGGGGAGACACAGCCACCGCCAAGGGCAACCGTCTCCCAGGGCCAGCGCCTGTGGGCAAAAGGGGCTCCTCCGGCCCATATCCAGGTCGGGGAGCGGGTTACCGTTGGGAAACCATCACTACCAACACTTAACTTAGGTGCAGGGAGAGACAGTCATCACTAACCTGCAGGGAGGAACAACCGCAGCCGTCCGAGTGACCCGTCCATCCAGCCACTTGTTTAACCGTGAACTGTGTCATCATCATTGGGCTGAGTGAGTACCTCCGTGCCGTGCGGCACAGCGCTGCCCCTGCGACCCTGCACCTCATCAGGCCCCGCAACCCGCCTGTCATCCATGTCTACCCCATCACCAGGCCCAGGGACAACCAACCCCCCTACCCACGGAGGGGAGAAATAACAACAAAGCTGCTCCCTGTCACAGGCTCCCGGGATCCCCGTCCAGAGCAGCGGTGGTGTCCACACAATCACCACAACCGTGGGTGGCGTCACGGACAATATCCCCAAAACCCAAACCACCCCTTTTCACTCACGGGCGAGTAGCGCCGCTCGAGTCCCCGGGATCCGGCCATCGCTCGAGCCAACGAGCAGCAGCAGCCGTAGAGCAGCGTCAGCCATACCCGAGCAGTGGGAGAGCGCACCGTCCCCTCCTCCGCCCGCGACACTTCCAGCTTGGGACTGGTGTGGAGGGTAAAGTGGATCAGGATGCGCAGGAGGAGGAGGAGGCTGAGGAGCATGACATTCCGGAGCTGTAGAGTGTGTGTGAAACCCTGACTGAGGTAGGGCCTGCAAAACTTGGTGTGTGAAGGACGTGTTCCGTCCCTCGCTCAGACTGGGTCCCAGCTTGCACAATATTAACCCAGTGTGACGTCAACGAGATGTAGCGGCCTTGCCCACATGCACTTGTCCACGTGTCTGTGGTTAGGTGGACTTTGGCTGAAACAGCGTTGTTCAGGGCACGTGTGATGTTTTGTGACACGTGGTTATGCAATGCGGGGACGGCACACCGGGAGAAATAGTGGCGGCTGTGGACCGAGTAACGTGGGACAGCTGCCACCATCAGGTCGCGGAATGCTTCTGTCTCAACCAGCCTAAAAGGCAACATTTCCAGCGCAAGCAGTCGCGAAATGTTAGCATTTAGAACTGTGGCATGTGGGGTGTTGGCAGTGTATTTGCGCCTGCGTTCAAAGGTTTGCTGAATGGATAACTGAACGTTGCGCTGGGACAAGGACGTGCTTGATGATGGTGTTCTTTCTGCGTAGGCAACTGCAGGTGCAGGAGTGGAGGAGGCTTGTTCGCAGGCAGCATGGACAGGGGATTGGCTCGCATGCACAACCAGCGAAGACGTAGCAGTGACATCAGCAAGCACTGCTCCTGGACTCTGTTGTACTTCCCACAAAGTCGGGTGCTTGGCTGACATGTGCCTGATCATGCTGCTGGTGGTCAGGCTGCTAGTTTTGGTACCCCTGCTGATGCTGGCATGGCAGGTGTTGCAAATGGCCTTTTTAGAATCATCTGGAGCCAACTTAAAAAACTGCCAGTGTCAGAGTTCCGGGTTTTCCAGTTTTCTTTTGAAAGAGCTTGCCCTTTGTTAACATGGAGTTTTCTGTTCTGTTGCCCTACTTCCTGTCCATCTGTTTAAAAGCCGCCCCTAAAGCTTAGTCCAGTGCCTGAGTATACTGCTTCCTGTGTGCTCCTGCCCTGCTGCTTTTGGTTCCTGATTGTTATTCGGATCCTCTTGGAAAACAACCGACACCGACTCTGGACTTCATCTGGTATCATCTAGCTGTGCCCGGACTCCGTTTGCCGTCTTTGGTCGGCACTTCTGCCCGGTTCCTTCCGTTTAATACCACTCTGGACTCACATCACGTACGGACATTTTTGGACTTACCTATTGCCCTTTTGTGTCCCGGCTGCTGCGCATTTAGGGCTTCTGGGGTGATTGCCAGACAGTCCCTGTATAGGGGTTCGCTCTTGGTGGTCTCCCTGGGGGAGTCCGGTGCGCGGTCCCGGGAATTCCCTTTCGCTCCGTCCCTGGAAGGTATTTCCTGTATTTATGTTCTACTGTGTTTTTGTTCCGTTTATGTACATATTTGCTGGTTGCATATTATAAACGTCTTGCACCAAGAACTCGTCTCTGGTTGTCATTGCCCTAACGCAATCGAAATCCTCAATACATACAATAGTATTACAGCCAGACTCGGGAAGACCTAACATTTGTACAGGCACCTTGTGTCGTGTTGTTCCGGGGAACAGTTGCCTGACGTCTGCCTGGGGCCACCACTCTGCTTCTTACTGCCTGTTGTGATGCTACGCCTCCCTCCCCCTGTGCACTGCTGTCCTCGCTCTGCATATCCTCCTGCCAGGTTGGGTCATTTACTGGATCATCCACCACGTCGTCTTCCTCTTCCGCACCCTGCTCCTCCTCCTGACTTCCTGACAATTGTGTCTCATCATCGTCCACCCCTTGTTGAGACACGTTGCCAACTTCGTGAGAACGTGGCTGCTCAAATATTTGGGCATCTGTACATACAATCTCGTCATGGCCCACTTCAACAGGAGCTGGCGAGAGGCCAGAATTTGTGAATGGAAACGTGAACGAACAGCTCTTCCGAGTGTCCAAGTGTGGGATCAGTAATGTCCATGGACGTGTACTCGGCCTGGTGGTAGGAAGGAGGATCAGGTTCTGAAATGTGCGGTGCAGTATCACGGCTACTGACACTTGACCGTGTGGAAGACAGAGTGTTTGTGGTGGTGCCAATCTGACTGGAAGCATTATCCGCTATCCAACTAACAACCTGTTGACACTGGTCTTGGTTCAAGAGCGGTGTACTGCTGCGGTCCCCAAGAATTTGGGACAGGACGTGCGAGCGACTAGATGTGGCCCTTTGTTGTGGCGAAATTAGAGCTTGCACACAACCTCGGTCTCTGCCTGCACCACCATCACGTCCACTTCCTTGTTCGTTGACAACGCCCTTGCGCATTTTGCAATGCTGTGCTGATGTGTATTCACTAGACTTGTGCGTTATATCCAAGTTTTTGCAAAACTCACACAAATGCAGCGGAAAGCTGCCACCAACAGGCACACACGTGCGGTTTTTAAATGCAAGCACGGAGGCACTAAGAACCTAACAGGTCTCTATCCAGGGACAACGTGGAGCCTCCCAATTTTTGGCTGCCCTGCCTAAGGGCTATACTACAATAGACCCACTTCCTTACAATGGGCACTTCAGGTTTACAGGCCATCATGCACGTCTCTATCCAGGGACAATGTGGAGCCTCCCAATTTTTGGCTGCCCTGCCTAAGGGCTATACTATAATACACCCACTTCCTTACAATGGGCACTTCAGGTTTACAGGCCATCATGCACGTCTCTATCCAGGGACAACGTGGAGCCTCCCAATTTTTGGCTGCCCTGCCTAAGGGCTATACTATAATACACCCACTTCCTTACAATGGGCACTTCAGGTTTACAGGCCCTCATGCACGTCTCTATCCAGGGACAACGTGGAGCCTCCCAATTTTTGGCTGCCCTGCCTAAGGGCTATACTATAATACACCCACTTCCTGACAATGGACACTTAATGTTTTGAGGCCCTCATGCACGTCTGTATGCAGGGGCATTGGTGAACCTCACAATTTTGGACTGCCCTGGCAAAGGAAAATACTACAAAGACTCACTTTCTCAAAATGGGCACATTAGACTCAAGAGGCCTTCATGTACGTCTCTTCTCAGGGACATCGGAGTGCCACACAATGTTTTCACGTAAAATCTTTCATGTATTAATCTCAAAAAGTAACATACACCAGCTCTATCTCACTATTGGGTATGTGCCCTTAACATTTCCGCCATGAAAAATCATTTTGGGGTCATTTTGGAAGGTTTTCTGGTGAGTCCGTAAAAATGGCGTAAAACGCGGACAAAATTGTTCACAGCTGTGACTTTTGAGTGATAAATGCTTCAAGGGGTCTTCCCCATGCTGTTGCCATGTCATTTGAGCACTCTTCTGAGACTTTTGTGCCATTTTTAGGGTTTCTCCATGCTGCCGGGGGGTCATTTCACAAAAATACTCGGGTCTCCCATAGGATAACATTGGGCTCGTTGCTCGGCCCGAGTACACGAGTATCTTGGGAGGCTTGGCCCGAGCTTCGAGCACCCGAGCTTTTTAGTACTCGCTCATCACTAATTACCAGCTGTTTAATGGGGGGTTGATTCAGGGAACTGGTCTGATTGCCGTATGTGGAGTCAGGAAGGAATATTTCCCCTAATATGGAGCTTAGTGTCTACCTCATTGGGTTTTTTCTTCCTCTGGATTAACATGTTAGGCTATAGTTTGAACTCGATGAACTTAAGTCTACCTTAAATCTTAAAACTATGAAACTAAAATGTAAGAACTGTTTATAATTATTCCTCAGTAACCATTGAAACATGTGACAAACAGATATAAAAACACAGAAGCAGCAAACTTTGTGAAAACCAAAATTCGTTAGTCTCAAAACTTTTGACGACAACTGTATACTAACTTCCAAATCTCTCTATGATATGTTTTACACCCAAGCTTGCAACTTTTAAAATTTGTTTTTGCAATTAATTTGCGTTGTAGAATTCTATACAATTACACAAATTCTAACCATCTACGTTGTTTAACTATTTTTGGGCAAAGTAGCCATTGGAGGATTCCTTGGAGCATACGTGACTTTTGTTTGTCATGGGGTTGAAGAGTTATATACCCAAGAATTGTAAATGTTTCCCAATTTACGCTATTGTGCCGCCCCCATGCCAGCAGCCATGCTGCTCGGATCCGGATCTGCGGTATGGCTCGAGGGACTGTACCAGACTCGGGGGTCACGCTGACACTTCGAATAAAAAGGGGGACGTATTTGTACGGGTGTTGTTGAAAACTGTCTATGACGCCACCCACGGTGTGTGGTGAGGTGTAGCACCACCGCTGCTGTTGTGGGACTCCCAGGGGCGATGGGCTGACAGCTGGAGGTTAACCCCTCCGTGGGCAGGGATGGATGCCCCGGGGCCCAATGTCTCTGTGCAGGGGATGATAACGGCAGGGGCCGGTGCACCTGGTCAGGCCGGGAATGTTACTCACAGTTGAATAAATCACAAGTCCTTTGGTAAACCAATGTGATGGTGGCCGGCTGCTCCAGTATCTGGTCCCACACATGGGCCGGTGGTCAATGCCCCTTTCCTCTGCACTTTGTATTTTCTGTGGTAGACTTCCCAGTATGTAACTCAGGAGTCCGCTCCCGGTCCTTTGGTTGGGAGCTGTGCCCATCAGACACTGACCCGTGGGATCTACTGGGCTCTAGCGGATGCCCTATCCCTCTCTGTGGGTGGTTGTCTACTTTTCGGGACTTAGGTTGGGACAGGACCTAGAATCCTGCCCTCAATCGGTTAATTAGCTAGGCCATTGGTGCCGGTCCTGGCTTCAGGGTCCAAGTACCCCCTTGTGTGCACGGTTTCTGGGTCGGTATCGGAGGGCTTCAACCCGGTCCACCTCGGATTTGCCGAGCCGTCTTCCCGTCTCCTGCTGGCGCTGACCACTGTCTGCCACCTAGCCAATGTGTCAGGGCTCCGACCCCGACACCTCTCAGCTTCACCTTCTCTCTCAACTTCAATTTAGACTTATCTCACTGTTCCCCCGCCCCGGGCTGTCCAGACCCCTAGGTGGGCGTTTCCTTTCCACCTGGTCCTGCCCACTGGTGTGTCTGTCCTTCCCTGAGGGGGGTGACTAGGATTTTGTTGGCTGGTTTAACCCTGTGTGGGAGTGGTGTTATGCGGGGGCCTACTCTGTGTGACTACCTGGTTTTGCCAGGGCGTCACACTATGACCTCCCCAATCTTAGAAGTAAAGTACTTACAGTACACATCTAACAAAAAAAAAAGTGTTTACATAGGCCCTACTTTATCAACACTTTTATGCCTTTAGCATAAGAAACTTTGAAAAGTAAAGACAAAAATGAGCAAAGAGAGGTTGTACTAAAATTTTGCAACTTTGCCATTTTTACCTAGCTTTGAGAAAGTGACTGATTCTGGGGCAGGACGGGATCTTGATGTGGTGTTGTACATGATGAGCGGTGGTGTGCCTTAAAAGGGAACCTGTCACCATTTGGTGACTATGAGCTGCGACCACCAGCAGTGGGCTCTTATATACAGCATTCTAGCATAGTGTATATAAGAGCCCAGGCTACTGTATAGAACGTAAAAACATCTTTATAATACTTACCCTAAATAGTCGCTGCTGTGGAGTTGGGCCATATGGGTGTCTCCATTCTCCAGTGCCAGTGCCTCTTCTTTCGACCATCTTCGTCCTCCTTCTGAAGCCTGTGCGCATGACGCGTCCTACATCATGCACACTAGCCGGTCCTGCACAGGCGCACTACAATACTTTGATCTGCCCTGAGCACTAGAGAACGGAGACACCTATATGACCCAACTCCACCATTTAGGTAAGTATTATAAAATGATTTTTACCTTCTACACAGCGGCCTGGGCTCTTACATACAGTATGTTAGAATGCTGTATATAAGAGCCCAGTGGTGGTGGCCGCAGCTTATAGTCACCAAATCTGGTGACAGGTTCCCTTTAAGCCACAACTCTTACTCCAGTCCCTGATTGGAGTAAGATTTGTGTCAAGGTTCACACGGAGGCACACGCCACTTTGCGCCTTGCCTAACTCATAAAGAGGCGTACACCTGGTAATGAATCAGACACATTGCTCTCCACCGTACCCCCGCATCCAGAACCATGTAAAAAACCCAACGGTCTTAATAAATCGGGCCTAAGGCTATGTGTCCACGCTGTGGAAAATGTGCGGATTTTGCCGCGGATTTCTCGCGGATAAGCCGCGGATTTTCCGAAAATCTGCAGCAGCGGCACTTCCCAGCCATTTCTATGGCATTTTGGAAATGCTGTGCCCATGCTGCGGATATTTCCGCGGCGGATTTGCTGCGGATTTTGATCCGGAAAAATCTGCAACATGTCAATTATTGTTGCGGATTTTGATCCAGATTTTGGCTATAGAGTTGGGGGAAAAAAAAAAATCCGCACCAAAATCCGCGGCAATTCCGCGATAAATCCGCGGTAAATCCGCGGCAAATCCGCACCTTTGAAAAGGTGCAGATTTGCCGGGAAAGTCGCAGATTTTCATGCAGAAAAATCCGCAGCAACATTATACCGTGGACACATAGCCTTAAGCGGGCTTTACACGCTACGACATCGCTAATGCGGAGTCGTTGGGGTCACGGAATTCGTGACGCACATCCGGCCGCATTAGCGATGCCGTTGCGTGTGACATCGATAAGCGATTTTGCATCGTTGCAAAAACGTGCAAAATCGCTAATCGGCGACACGGGGGTCCATTCTCAAATCTCGTTACTGCAGCAGTAACGAGGTTGTTCCTCGTTCCTGCGGCAGCACACATCGCTGCGTGTGACGTCGCAGGAACGAGGAAGCTCCCCTTACCTGCCTCCCGGCTGCTATGCGGAAGGAAGGAGGTGGGCGGGATGTTACGTCCCGCTCATCTCCGCCCCTCCGCTGCTATTGGGCGGCGGTTCAGTGACGTTTCAGTGACGTCGCTGTGACGCCGCACGGACCGCCCCCTTAGAAAGGAGGCGGTTCGCCGGTCACAGCGACGTCGCCGGACAGGTAAGTATGTGTGACGGCTGTGGGCGATGTGCGGCACGGGCAGCGATATGCCCGTGTCGCGCAACAGAAGGGGGCGGGTACCCACACTAGCGATATCGGGACCGATATCGCAGTGTGTAAAGTAGCCTTTAGTCTTTTCATTGCTTTTTTTTTAATCTCACCTAAAAATATGTTAAATCACATAAATCTGCTAATATTATAAAGGCTTCCCACCATCGAAAGTAACGTTCTGTTCATGATTTCCGGAATCTCTTTTAACAAGCAGGAACATAGATAAAATATCCTAAGTGCAATTCTGCAAACTCCTCAATGACCCGTGGATAGTGTACGACAGATTGTGGTAATATTTCAAACATAATGAGCATATGTGCAGAAGTGACAACAATTAAAGGATAATTAAGGTGTAGTGGAGCTGAGTCTGTCGACAGAGTGGAGTTGGTTTAGTTATGTACAAAATGTGAGTGACATTAAGGTACGGTATGTCACGTGATGTTTTCCATACTGTTACATGGTCTGGTGTGTAAATCTACTGAGATATTGTCAGGTGCAGAAACTGCCAACTATCTTGCCTATTATAATTTGCAGATAATTGATTTTATTGATTAACGTAACAAAAATTTCAAATGACACTGTGATGTTAAATTATATTTGGGAGAATCACAATGTTCCTGCAGGCCACCACCATGGACCGATGCAGCATCATGGGGCATGGTGAGTTAATAGTGATGGGTGAATAGTAACTATTCGTGTTCGGATTATTCGTAACAAATCCCAAAGTAATATTCTGGTATTCATTACGAATAACGAACCAATAGGGAACCTAAAGATTTTTCTTTTCATGATGAATACTGGAATAGTACTCGGTATTCGGTAAGCATTATCGTAATATGAATAGTTACTATTCATCCATTAATCCACAGAAAAGGGGGAGCCAGCATTGCTTGAGAATGGCATGCAAACAATTAAAAATGTAAATTCACAAATTATTCCAACTGTATGAATGAGATTTTTGCTAAAATGAGATTTTTAGCAAACAATTGATCAATTTTTTGAGCCACCCCTGCCACGTCACAGCAGATCTCAATAGGGGGTCCTACTCTATTTTAATTGAATTAGGAGGCTGCATGGCACATGAAATATATAATATAGAGTAGGATTCCCCTATTGAGATTTGCCATGACGTGGCAGGGGTAACTCAAAAAATTGATCAATTGTTTGCTAAAAATCTCATTTTGCATTATACTTCAGTTGGAATCATTTGTGAATTTACACTTTTTATTTGTTGCATACCATTCTCAAGCAGTGCTGGCTCCCCCTCTTTTATTGTTACTATTCCCTCATGTCTATTAGTTAATTATATATTTTTGAGCATGATAGCTGATTGATGGTAAACCACGGACAACAGGAATCAGTCTCTTATTTCAGCCATATAGGTTTCACTGTGAAACATTGACTTTAAAACGCCAATCGGGGACGATGTTACTAGACTGACTGACCCAAGAGGCCAATCCCCGGCAGCTTCGCCCCACCTCATTCCCTTGACTAACATGTCTCCCCTATATAGAACCCTGAGACAGTGAAAAGCCAACTAAGGTCTGCCTCGTGTACTAGTCACATCGTCCCCAATTGGCATTTTAAAGTATTTTTCAGCAAAACAACGCTAGTTTGGGGCGGCACAAATTAGAGGGAGCCAGTGCATTTAGAAAACTGCTGTTAGTGACTAAAGAGCAGAAACAATATGTCCCCCATTCATTATGACTGACGTTTTGACGCCTCCTCCATTTAGGCAGAGCTTTTTGAAACTAGCATGAAAATGCTGAAAGTCACAAAATGTTTGCGTTGTGCAAAAATGTGTGACTTTTTAAAATATGTTAATGTACCGCCCCGCGCTCGGCTGCTGCCGCCGAGCCGCTCAGGTCCAGGCTTGGGTGTGTGTCGGTGGCTCGAGCGTCCCCGGACACGGGGGTCACGTCGCTCTGGAAAGGGGGTTTGTTTTGGTGATCGGGTGGGTGCGCGGCCGGGGCCGCTATGGAGATGGTTCGTGACGCCACCCACGGGTTGTGGTGATTGTTGGCACCACCGCTGTTGGTTATGGCAGGGGCTCACGGGTGCCGGAGTTGTGGCGCTAGGTGTTGACCCCTCCGTGGGTAGGGGGTGTGGGTCCCGGAGCCCGCTGGGGTGATGATGGAGCTGCCGGAGGGATGCAGGGCAGGGCGGCGTAGCGCGGCGCTGTGCCTGAGGGCACTGGTGTACTCACTCCGAGAAAACACACTTGAGTCACTGGCAAACCAAAGACGGGATGGTGGTCGGTGCCCGCAGCCGGCTGCGTGGTTTCCCCTACTCGGGTTGGTGGTGACGTCTTTTCCCTGCACCTCCTAGACTGTATGGCTACTTATGTCTGAACAACGGTAGTCCGCTCCCCGACTTGTAGGTGCCGGTGGAGCCCTCCTGCCCGCAGGCACTGGCCCGTGGGATCTTGGTGCCTGGGCGGTGGCTTCCTATCCCCCTCGGTGGGCTGTTGCCATCTATCGGGATTTTGGGTGGGACTGGACCTAAAATCCAGGCCGCAATCAGTCGATTCGACTCGGTCCAGTTGCTTTTGGGCCTCGTACGGGGTCTGAGTACCCTTCTCTGGTGCTCCGGTTTCGGTTTGACTCCCCGATTCGGTACCGGCGGGCTACGACCCAGCCCTGGTGCCTTGACGGTTCCGCCGGTTCTACTCCCGGCCTCCTGCAGATGGCCACCATCGTCTGTCTCCTGGCCATGGGATCCCTAGGCTCCCACCTAGCACCTAGACCCTGACAGATTTACTCCACAGCTCACACTGCTACCTCCTCTCCTTTCCACTCCCTAACACAATCTGTCTGTTTTTCCCCGCCCCTGCCCATCAATCCTCCTCGGTGGGCATTGCCAACCACCTGATCCCACCCCTGGGTGTGGACATCTGGAACAGATAGGGGTGACTCAGGGTTTTTAGTGACTTGTGTAACCTTTTCTGTTCATCCATGGAAGAAAAGCGGCTACTCACTCTGTAAGTGGCAATAACTTTATTCTGCAATTGCAGGCGTTACAGGAGCAGTGAGGGGGGGAAAGGAATGCAGGGACGGGGAGCGGTCGACAGCCTGTTTCGCGCTGGTAGCGCTTTGACGAGTCCTAGGTGATACTGACAGCTGATCCTCTTTATGAGTCATCCCAGCTGACATATTTGCAATTAAAAAGCAGGACAAAGCTGCTGGTATAAACGAACAACAGAGCCTCAATAACGCAGCGGTAACGGATCTAACAGATATACACAAGTCATGATCTGAAGGAGATTCCATTCATAGGTATGATTAGCACATTTTTTCATGCGACATTATAATCATATTTCAAGCACTCATATATATACATGAGACATAAATGGGAATCATACGGACATCTGGAACAGATAGGGGTGACTCAGGGTTTTTAGTGACTGGTGCAACCTTTTTGGGGGGACAGGTGTTGTGCAGGGGCCTATCTGTGACCCCCTGGCTAGTCCAGGGCGTCACATGAAGCCAGTTTTTTGGTGGAAATACTTTAATGAATTGACTCCTCCTAAGTGTGTTTTGGGGGGACCAGGTTGGAGCAGGAGGTTCCCTGTGTTAGTAACCTGCGCCCTACGTCACTTATCACAAAGTCTAGCGAGTTGGAGATGCTCTCACGATAATAAAAGATAATAATTTTACTACAGTCCTGCCCACTCCGCCAAAGGAGGCGTTACCGTTGTGAGACATGTAATGACTGACAGTCTGCTCTCCTGATCTACATGTCTCCCACTGGTATCGCCCCCTGTCATTTAAAAAAATCTCTGGAGGCAGAGTCTCATAGCTATTTATGTCCAGCTCATAGATATTCACAGCTCATTTACATGATTTCTCTGGAATAAGACATCAGATGGCAGAAATCAAGGTGTCATTTTATTCAGATACCTATGACCTGCATGTTTATATAGACAGCTTAGGAGGGTTGATTTTACTGACAGACCCCTTCAAGACTTGTGTACACATCACTAATGTTAATTGGCTTCAATGGGCCTTATCTCTCAAAACTGTCTAAAAGGAAAATACTTTCTTGCCCAAAGGAATCCATCATTGCCCGGCTTTCATTACTTATACTGCTCTAATAAAATGAAAGCCGGGCCGTGATTGGTTGCTATGGGCAACACTGACATTTTTGCCTTTTAGATGGTTTTTATACATTTGCCCTAAAGTCTCTGTCTCTCAGAACACAATATAAGAAAATGTCTCTTTCGTACCTTTAGTCCAAGTCTTATAAAACATTTGCGATGTCCTTGATATATCTGCTATATCAATCACTGCGGCAGCAAAGCGATTGACAATGCAAATATTTATGTAGTTCATCGTATGGAAGAGTACATAGGCTCATCCTATTATTTTTGCTTTATAAAACAATGTATAACAATACGTAAAGCTCGAACATTCAACACATATCTGCGCTTTCTTCATCCTTCTGGAACATAACTTCTGACTGCGACGTGCCCAGTACAGTGTACACAGCACTTCTTACAGCAATGCTTGCTTGGATTTCTTACTATAATATTTGTGTAGGAGTAAAAATAATATATATGTAGTTATCGGGTTATCCCAAAATATCTGACTCACCATTACAGTATCTTTGTCATCCATGTCAACATGAGCTTGAGCAGAAACATCTGAAATGGCATATTTTCTAAAAGTAGGAGAGAGGATAGATAGATAGACAAATACATAGATAGGTACCATATTTTTCGTTTTATAAGACGCACTGGATTATAAGACGCATTCCAAATTTAGACAAACAAAGGTAAAAAAAAAATATGGGGTCCGTCTTACAATCCAGTGGTATCTTACTGGTGGGCGCGGCAGCGGTGGTGGAGCGGGGTCACAGGAGGCAGGGCGGTGAAGGAGTAGGGCGATGCTGTGGGCGATGCAACAAGTGTCCCGGATGCTCGTTGCAGGCACTGTGAGGCATGAACATCCAGAAACTATCGGCGGCATGGGCTTCAAAATAATAGTGCCCATACTCGGCGCATGCGCAGATTGAGCTGTCGGCTCAATGATGAGCTGAGATCTCATCTGCGAACACGCCACCTCCAGGCACCATTTTCCTTAAGTCAGCTGCTGGGAGATCAATGGGCCAGAGGCAGCGCATGTGCAGAGGAGGTCTTGAGTCAAGATCAAGAGCTCAATCTACGCACGTGCCGACTCTGGGTGCCATTATTTGAAACCCATATTGCCGACATTTTCAGGATGGCCTCTGCCTCACTGCCCGCAGCAAGCACTAGCACCACCCACAGCAAGCACTAACACTGCCTCCAGCACAGCGCACAGCCCACTGCCTGCAGCATTTCCCCTGCCTCCTGTGATCACTCTCCACTACCACCCGGTAAGCTACATTCGGCTTATAAAACACACCCCTCATTTTCCTCCCAAAGTTTTGGGACGAAAAATGAAATTTATGATCCAAAAGAAAAGGTAATTGAAAAAATTGGAACAGCACATATAAATATGAAAATTAGGTGTATTCCCCCAACAAACCATAAAGCCTTTGCGTAATGATTAGGGTGATCGAATACCAAAATATCCGACTTCGCGAATATCTGATGAATAGGTCACCGCTATTGGACTATTTGCGAATATTTGACGTGCAATGTAAGTCTATGGGAAACCAGAATAATTTCACGTTGGACCTAACGGCGAGCTGTGGTCACTAAAAAAAAGGCCGAAATCGATGAGAATAGGCAGAATCTCTATCTCAAGCTGCGGCAACGTGTATGTAGATGATGCTGTGCGGCCAAGCCAATCACAGTAACACCACAACAAAGATGGCTGCAGCGTTACTGTGAGAATAAGCAACATCAGATGTGTTCATTGGCTCGAAAACAGGCGCCAGGAAGTCAGAACTGAAAATGAAAGTATTGGAGCGGATGTTGTTTTATTCGTCAGATACCGAATGGCGCGAATAGCCTGTAATCCGTCGAATACCGAATAGTGGCGAATACATTCGGTCATCCCTAGTAATGATATATAAGCAAAAAAAAGCAGGCAGCACTCCAAAATAAAGGGAACATAGCCCATATGGCATGTTGACATTTCGGTTGGAGACAAACTTTTTTGCTTCTAGATTGATAGATGGATATATATATATATATGTATATATATATATATATATATATATATATATATATATATATATATATATACAATACAGACCAAAAGTTTGGACACACCTTCTCATCTCTAGAATAACTGTTAAGAGGAGACTTTGTGCAGCAGGCCTTCATGGTAAAATAGCTGCTAGGAAATCACTGCTAAGGACAGGCAACAAGCAGAATAGACTTGTTTGGGCTAAAGAATACAAGGAATGGACATTAGACCAGTGGAAATCTGTGCTTTGGTCTGATGAGTCCAAATTTGAGATCTTTGGATCCAACCACCGTGTCTTTGTAGAAAAGGTGAACAGAAGGACTTTATATGGCTGGTTCCCACCGTGAAGCATGGAGGAGGAGGTGTGATAGTGTTGGGGTGCTTTGCTGGTGACACTGTTGGGGATTTATTCAAAATTGAAGGCATACTAAACCAACATGGCTACCACAGCATCTTGCAGCGGTGTGCTATTCCATCCGGTTTGCGTTTAGTTGGACCATCATTTATTTTTCAACAAGATAATGACCCCAAACACACCTCCAGGCTGTGTAAGGGCTATTTGACTAAGAAGGAGAGTGATGGGGTTATACACCAGATGACCTGGTCTCCACAGTCACTAGACCTGAACCCAATTGAGATGGTTTGGGGTGAGCTGGACTGCAGAGTGGAGGCCAAAGGGCCAACAAGTGCTAAGCATCTCTGGGAACTCCTTTAAGACTGTTTGAAAACCATTTCCGGTGATCTCCTCTTGAAGCTCATCAAGAGAATGCCAAGAGTGTGCAAAGTAGTATTGAAAGCAAAAAGGTGGCTACTTTGAAGAACCTAGAATATAAGACATATTTTCAGTTGTTTCACACTTTTTTAAGTATTTCATTCCACATGTTTTAATTCATAGTTTTGATGCCTTCAATGTGAATCTCCAATTTTCAGAGTCCTGAAAATAAAGAAAACTCTTTGAATGAGAAGGTGTGTCCAAACATTTGGTCTGTACTGTGTGTGTATATATATATATATATATATATATATATATATATATAGACAAAAAAAAGTATACTGCACAAACTGGGTGGGCAGACAAGCTACAGTGTACCAACTGTATCCGCCAGTAAATACAAAAAATGTCAACACTGCAATTGAAAACTAGTATGTTATATTCACCTATGCTAGACACTTACATATGAGATAAAGATGAATGCTATATAATATTATATATTGGTTAATATACACCATGTGCAGAATTATTAGACAAGTTGTATTTTAGAGGATTTTTTTATTATTGATCAACAACTATGTTTTCAATCAACCCAAAAGACTCATAAATATCAAAGTTTAATATTTTTGGAAGTTGGAGTGGTTTTTTTTAGATTTGGCTATCTTAGGAGGATATATGCTTGTGCAGGTAACTATTACTGTGCAGAATTATTAGGCAACTTAACAAAAAGCAAATCTATTCCCATCTCACTTGTTTATTTTCACCAGGTAAACCAATATAACTGCACAAAAATTAGAAATAAACATTTCTGACATGCAAAAACAAAACCCAAAAAATTAGTGACCAATATAGCCACCTTTCTTTATGATGACACTCAGCAGCCTACCATCCATAGATTCTGTCAGTTGCTTGATCTGTTTACGATCACCATTGCGTGCAGCAGCCACCACAGCCTCCCAGACACCGTTCCGAGAGGTGTACTGTTTTCCCTCCGTGTAGATCTTACATTTTATGAGGGACCACAGGTTTTCTATGGGGTTCATATCAGATGAACAAGGGGGCCATGTCATTATTTTTTCATCTTTTAGACCTTTACTGGCCAGCCACGCTGTGGAGTAGTTGGATGCATGTGATGGAGCATTGTCCTGCAAGAAAATCATGTTTTTCTTGAACGATACCGACTTCTTCCTGTACCACTGCTTGAAGAAGTTGTCATCCAGAAACTGGCAGTATGTCTGAGAGTTGAGCTTTACTCCATCCTCAACCCGAAAAGGTCCCACAAGTTCATCTTTGATGATACCAGCCCATACCAGTACCCCACCTCCACCTTGCTGGCGTCTGAGTTGGAGTGGAGCTTTCTGCCCTTTACTGATCCAGCCTCTGGCCCATCCATCTAGCCCATCAAGAGTCACTCTCATTTCATCAGTGCATGAAACCTTTGAAAAATCAGTCTTAAGATATTTCTTGGCCCAGTCTTGACGTTTTATCTTATGTTTCTTGTTCAAAGGTGGTCGTTTTTCAGCCTTTCTTACCTTGGCCATGTCCCGGAGTATGGCATACCTTGTGCTTTTTGATACTCCAGTAATGTTGCAGCTCTGAAATATGGCCAAACTGGTGGCAAATGGCATCTTGACAGCTTCACACTTGATTTTCCTCACTTCATGGGCAGTTACTTTGCGCCTTTTTTGTCCAACACGCTTCCTGCGACCCTGTTAGCTATTTACCATGAAACGCTTGTGTACCGCCCCGGGCTTGGCTGCAACCGAGCTGCTCGGATCCGGTCTCACTGGTGGATAGCTCGAGCGTCTCCGGACCCGGGGGTCCTGTGGTCACTCCGATCTGAAAGGGGCTGGCGGTTTAGGGGACGTATGTGTACGGCCGAAGCCGTGATTAAGTTTGTGAAGCCACCCACGGGATGTGGTGAAGGTGGACACCACCGCTGCAGTTACGGGGCACCCGGGGGAGATGTTGCGCAGCAAGTTGTTAACCCCTCCATGGGTAGGGATGGTGGCCCCGGGACCCATTGGGGGAGCAGTAGGGCGGTGCAAGGAGGTGCGTGGCCGAAGGGCACTGATGTACTCATGATTAGTAACACACACAACTTTTTGGTAAACCAAGATGATGGTGGTCGGTGCCCGCAGCCGGCTGCAGTCTGGTCCCCCACCCGGTTGGTGGTCTCTGCATTTCTCCTGCACCTGTTTGTGTGATGATGGACTACCTGAACTTGCAATACAGGAGTCCGCTCCCCGGCTTGTGATTGTCGGAGGAGCCCTTTTGCCCTCAGACGTTGGCCCGTGGGATCTCTCTGCCGTGGCAGTGGCTTTCTATCCCCCTCGGTGGGCTGTTGTCTTCAGTCAGGACTTTGGGTGGGAAAGGACCTCTAGTCCTGGCCGCAATCAGCTAATTAGCTAGCCCCCAGTAGCTTTCTGGACCTAGCTTCAGGGTCTGAGTACCCCCATCTGTTCATCGGTTTCCAGTCGGTTCCCCAGGTCGGTACCGATGGGCCCCTACCCTGTCCCGGTCCACCACGGTTCCACCGAGCCGTCTTCCCGGCTCCTGCAGGCAGAGGCCTCCGTATGCCTCCTAGCCAAAGGTGCCCAGGCTTCAACCTTGGCACCTGTCAGATAGCTGCATACCTGGGACACAGGCCTGCTTCCACTCTCCTTCACTCCTGAACTCATCTAACGTTTCTCCCACCTCAGGCTCTCTGAACTCCTCGGTGGGCGTGGACAGTTGTTGTGCGGGGCTCTAACTGTGACTACCTGGCTGGTCCAGGGCGTCACACTTGATTGTTCGGTGATCACGCTTCAAAAGTTTGGCAATTTCAAGACTGCTGCATCCCTCTGCAAGACATCTCATTTGGACTTTTCAGAGCGCGTCAAATCTCTCTTCTGACCCATTTTGCCAAAGGAAAGGAAGTTGCCTACTAATTAAGCGCACCTTATATATATTGATGTCATTACACCACACCCCTCCTCATTACAGAGATGCATATCACCTGATTTACTTAATTGATAGTTGACTCTCAGCCTATACAGCTTGGAGTAGGACAACATGTATAAAAATGATCATGTGATCAAAATACTCATGTGCCTAATAATTCTGCACACGGTGTATTATACAGTCATAGCAGCTTGCACTGTTCACATACTGTTTGGAGACGCAAGTCAGTGTTTTTGTAGTATATGCTCGGAGGTGATGACCAGGCCCATGCAGGAGGGTGACTGCTGATGTCAGGTCTGTTTTCAACTGGATGTGCATCCGAGAATGCACATTGAACTGAGATGTTTTGCAGCACAGTATGCACCAGCTACCTGCACTTCAATTGCTCAAGTGATCACCAACCTATTAGAGTTTGTCAGTTGACAGCTGAATAGGTGATGTCAGCATGATGTCACTTCCATGCATCACCCACCCTATGCTCTTGTTATGGAGGACAAAGAGATCACTGCGGGAGTGTAGAGACAGGTAAGAAGGACCTTTTTTTTTTTTTTGCTTAAATTTGTTTGAGCAAAGCATCTAAGGTGGGGGCAATTATTGAAACATAGGGCAGGGTTAATAACATTATTACATAAGGGGTACAGCACAGGGCCATTATTACAGGATGGGAGCATTATTACAGGATGGGCCTAAGATGGGGGACATTATTAGAGAAAAGGGCACAGAACAGAAGACATTAATAAAGGATGAGGGATATTACTGCAGTAAAGGACCATAATGTGCGACATTATTAGAGAATGGAGGACATTATTACAGGATGAGGTACAGGACGGGTGATATTAAGATGGGGACAAGGATGAAGGACATTAAATCAACATGGGAACATTACTACATGAATGGACCGAAATAGGACACATTATTAAATAAAGGAGCAGGTGTGGGGGTGATTATTACAGGATGGGGCCATTATAATATAATATAAGGAACATTATTAAAGAAGGGGGAACATAATTACAGGATAGAGACTTAATTACAGGATATTGGACATTATTACAAGATGTAGGATATTATAACAGGGGTCTATACATCTGACAAGCAAACTGATGGGAGCCCCAGTCCAAATTTTGCATCAGGGCCTATAGGACTCTAGTTACACCACTGGTGATGACTACCTCCATATTTGGCTGAGCACTCCTCTCATGAGTCTAAAGATTTGTGGCGCCCCTGTGGTTAGGCGCTACAGGGGAATGCAGCACTTTAACATCAAGGTGCAGTGCTCTTTGGTCACAGGTGAAAGAGAGAAGAAATGCAGAGTCTTATATTAGATTGAGTAACATTGACTCAGCAGCCCCTACGGAAAGGGGACGCTTTAGGTCTGGCGAGAGCCGGCTGATGAGTTCAGGTCAACACCGGTATAATGGAACCGAGGAGGTTTGTCAGGTTTATCCCCAAAACCATTGACCATTAACCTGGGATCTTAAATAAGAGGAGTCCGGGTACCCATCAAGAGACTGACTACTAACCCCAAGCCGAGTTCACGACGCTGTTGCGGGATAGATAAAGAAACCGTGCAGCATCAGACCCCTGGGAAAACCAGTGACGAGACTAACGAGTGGGTTAAAGAGGGAGTCACAGAGCCCTCAGAGCAGAAACCGAGAAAGAGACAAAGAGAGGTTACCTCAGAGAGAGACTCTGTCATCAAATCTCCTCCGAAACTTGTGACCATTGGCCTTCTGGTAACCGAACTGTTTCTGTGTACTGTGCAAAACAAACCAGATGTTAGTAAAAAGGACTTGTTTAAGCTGATGTGGACTTGGTGTGTCATCTCTCCGCCATTCGACAGGACCCTGCGACGTCAGAGAAGAAGGCAGCCATCACCGCTCGGTCGCTTCCCTCCTGGTCAGCGACCCGCCGCCCTGAGGTAAAATTGCTCCACCTGTGGGGAGCTGAGAGATCTTAAGCTGCCGTCACCATCGCCTCGGAGGCCGGCCGCGGGCAGAGCTGGTATATCCGCTTACCAGACACCACAGGTGGCGTCACGTATATCCCCAAAATCATCCTTGTACACCATTCCCCAGCCGCAGAGTGAGCGCCCAGGGCATGAAGCCGGGACCGACCACCTGTGATAAGCCCATCGAGAGTAAAGTAGCCGTAATCCCGGCGCCAGAGTACCCCTACCGAAAACCCCGATGGTCGACTCAGATTCATTCATACTTCAGTTTTTCATGTGCGAATGCAATCCATAAGATAGCAGTCATACTTATGACGATTCTATGGGGCTGTTCACATGTCAGATCATGGCCCATGAAAAATGTAATATTGATTCAAGAATCGGATCAAAATCGGTAATACAAGTCTATAGGTCAGTGAAAAAGTCAGATAGAACTGGGATATCATCCATATGTTGTCCATTTTTCACTGACTGATAGATGAGAGAAGGTGGAAAAACTTTTTTGTTCCTCATCAGTATAAAAACTGATGAAACTCTGATGAAAATAACTGATGAAATTCGGTCTGTTTTTCTCGCATGAAAAATAAAACTGACTCTGAATGAGGCCTAAGGCTCCCTTCACACGTCCGTAAAAAACACGCACGTGTGTTACAGGCCGTTTTTCGGGTCCGTGTCCCGTTTTTGTGTCCGTTTTTATGGTCCGTGTGGCATCTGTGTGAATTGCGTATGCTAGCCGTGTTTGTGTGTAGAATGTCCGTGTGTGCGTGTGGAATTAACGTGTATGTGTACGTGGAATGTCCGTGTGGAATGTCCGTGTGTGTGATGCACAATGTCGTTTATAAATGTCGGCTGACAGCAGACAGAGTTGCGCGATGAGAATGAACTCGGGTGAACTTCACCCGACTTCATCCTCATACCGCGGCTCTGTCTGTGTGCCGCGTACTGATTAGCGGTCACCTGTGAAGGATTCACCAGTGACCGCTAATCCCCCGAGTGACTGAAGTTTCCCCCCCTCTCTCATACTCACCGTTCCTCGATCCCCGGCGCGGCGCTGCACGGCATTCACACTGCTGCGGTGGCTTTTACTATTTTGAAAAAGCCGGCCGCTCATTAAACAATCTCCTATTCCCTGCTTTCCCCGCCCACCGGCGCCTATGATTGGTTGCAGTGAGACACGCCCCCACACTGAGTGACAGGTGCCTCACTGCACCCAATCATAGCAGCCGGTGGGCGTGTCTATACTGTGCAGTAAAATAAATAAATAATTAAAAAAAAACGGCGTGCGGTCCCCCCCAATTTTAATGCCAGCCAGATAAAGCCATACGGCTGAAGGCTGGTATTCTCAGGATGGGGAGCTCCACGTTATGGGGAGCCCCCCACCCTAACAATATCAGTCAGCAGCCGCCCAGAATTGCCGCATACATTATATGCGACAGTTCTGGAACTGTACCCGGCTCTTCCCGATTTGCCCTGGTGCTTTGGCAAATCGGGGTAATAAGGAGTTAATGGCAGCCCATAGAGCGACGGTGTCTTCTGCAGCTCCTGTCACCTCCATGCAGCAGAGCTGGATGCGACGCTGGACCATCCTGGATGACGCCGGACATGGAGGGCTTTTTCGGGCTGATTAAATTGTTGAACCAGGGTATATGTGTGTGTTTTTTATTTCTAATAAAGGATTTTTCGGGTGTGTGTGTTTATTTACTGTAACTTACAGATTAATCATGGAAGGTGTCTCATAGACGCCTGACATGATTAATCTAGGACTTATTGGCAGCTATGGGCTGCCATTAACTCCTTATTACCCTTATTATTATTATATTTGCCAAAGCACCAGGGCAAATCGGGAAGAGCCGGGTACAGTTCCAGAACTGTCGCATATAATGTATGCGGCAATTCTGGGCGGCTGCTGACTGATATTGTTAGGGTGGGGGGCTCCCCATAACGTGGAGCTCCCCATCCTGAGAATACCAGCCTTCAGCCGTATGGCTTTATCTGGCTGGCATTAAAATTGGGGGGGACCGCACGCCGTTTTTTTTTTAATTATTTATTTATTTATTTTACTGCACAGTATAGACACGCCCACCGGCTGCTGTGATTGGGTGCAGTGAGGCACCTGTCACTCAGTGTGGGGGTGTGTCTCACTGCAACCAATCATAGGCGCCGGTGGGCGGGGAAAGCAGGGAATAGGAGATTGTTTAATGAGCGGCCGGCTTTTTCAAAATAGTAAAAGCCGCCGCAGCAGTGTGAATGCCGTGCAGCGCCGCGCCGGTGATCGGGGAACGGTAAGTATGAGACAGGGGGGTAAACTGACCGACAGACTGTGAGAGAGGGACAGAGAGACCGACAGAGAGACCGACCGACGGACTCAGGGAGATTGACCGACATACACAGAAATAGAAAGAATAGCCGACATCACTAGAAATAAAAACACCAAACGGACACGGACTATAGGTAGATGCATACGTGTTTACTAACGTGTGTGCACATACCCATAGACTTTCATTGTGTCCACGTGTGCGTGCTCCGTGCAGATAACGGACATGCATCCGTGCAAAACGCAAAGACATACGGATCACGGACACGCACACACGGACATAATGAAATAACGCACGTGTGACCACAATCATAGATTAACATTGGTGCACGTTTGGCCGTGTCTCCGGTATATACAGAAACGGACCAAACACGAACGTGTATCACGGACGTGTGAAGGGGGCCTAAGGCTGTTTTTAATTGGTGCTGGATCCTACTTGCCCTTTAGATGTATAGGGTTTTATCCCAGGAGAGGTATGTTTGATAAGTAATCAGTTTAGAGTCCTAACAAAGAAAGGTCGCCTTGTCATGGCTGGTGGGCTTTCATGGATTGGCCAATTTGTGCGCTAAGTAGTGATGCACTCCATATTTCTTATATTTAATGTTTGCACTTATAGAAGCTGCTACATTCTTTGGTTTGCAAATCATGCAGTCGTAGCAGCTTACACCTGTTTACAGATGCTTTGTTCTGTTTCAAAATAATTTCTTTGTAGATACAGTTGAAGCCAGAACTTTCCATCCACTCTCTATAAAGACACATCTGCATGTTTTTCTCACTATCTGACATGAAATCAGAATAAAGCTTTCATGTTTTAGGTCAATGAGGAACCAAAATTATTTATATAATGCCAGAATAATGAGAGAGATAATGTTTTGAGGCATTTTTAATACTTTCTGCAGTCAAAAGTTTACATACATTTTATTAGTATTTAGTACCATTGCCCTTAAACTGTATGACTTGGGTGAAATGTTTTACATCTCCTTCCAGAAGCTTCTCACAATAGTTGGTAGGAATTTGGGCCCATTCCTCCGAACAGAACTGGTATAACTGAGCCATGTTTGTAGGTCGCCTTGCTCAGCTTTGCCCATAAATTCTGAATAGGATTGAGATCAGGGCTTTGTGATGGCCACTCCAAAACATTGACTTTGATATTCTTAAGCCACTTTGTAACCAGTTTGGCAGCATGCTTCGGGAAATTGTCCATTTGGAAGACCCCTTTCCGCCCAAGCTTTAAGTTCTTCGGTGATGTCTTGAGTTGTTGCCTCAAGATTGCGCCAATCTTCTTTCCTCATCATGCCAACTATTTTGTGAAGTGCACCCTTCAGTTTCAACTGGATAGATATATAGATAGATATTTAGATAGGATAGATAGATGATGGACAGAAAGTAGAGATGAGCGCATCTATTCTAAATTAATCAACTGTAATATAGATTCCCCCCCCAATTTGGATTCTGACAAATTTGAAGGTTTTTGGGATTCAATTTGCTCAAACTAGATTCGATCAGTGTTTAAAGGCTGAACATAGTTGGAGTATATGAAGGAGTCTAAGAATAGGTGAGTATCAGGATGAAAATACAATATGTTAATAGATTATCCAACTACATTGATTTTTATCACCCATCCACCTAATAGGTGATTAATGTATTTGGTGGGTATTTGACCATGTGGACCTTCAATAATCTTTAAAACAAGTGTCTCAAAGTTCTCTGAACGGAGCGGTAGTCCGCATGCGAGATCTCTGTTTCTTACATTTGACTCACAATCAATCTCAATCGAGTTAATAGAAGTGATTTACGTGACACCCTTGTTCTAACAAAAAAGTAAATAGACATAAAAAAAGGGGTTGATGAGACTTTCCTTTTTATGTTTGCTGCAGACGAATGATTATTGAAAGGCAACTACCCAAAATAAGATTTTTACTAAAAATGCTGGAGCAGACTATATTGGAAATGATGGCTGGAATATTAAAGTGGTATCAAAACTCTCACGGTAGAAATGATCCATTAATGGAGTGTAGTATGAGAGTGTAATACATTATATGATATCGTTAAAAGAGTATCCCTTTAAATATTTTGTTCTTGTGACTTTTTAAAACTGCGCGAAAAAATTCTATGAAACAATATTCTCCTCCATCGCTCTTAAAGATGGGTGGTCCGTTTCTTGCTGAATCTTGCTTCTTCTTCTTTTTCCCTAACAGTACTTTTTTCCCAAGCCACTTTTATGATCAAGTGCATTGAAACGCTGCTATTTAAAACAAAGAGCGTGATTTATAACCAGTCCCTTGCCTCATAAATCACACCTGCAGTGTGGTGCCCAGGGCTGCCTATGTACTGCCAGCATTTACCTTTTATAAATGATTTGGGTTTACCTCCCATTGTGATGCAGCTTAATACAACCGCTAAATTCTCTATGGATATTCACTGTTGCTGCTAATCATTTTTTTCCAAAGAGTCCATTAACTATTATTTTTATTTCATAGATTGTAAGTTTGCGAGCAGGAACCTCACTCCTTTTGGAATCTGGTGAATTGTGTTACTCAGTTATCTCTTTATTCCTGTACATGTCCCCCCCCCCCCAATTTAAAGCGTTATGGCATATGTTGGTGCTATAGAAATAAAAAAATATATTATTATCAATATTTTGTCATTACTAAAGCTAAAAAAGTGGCACCTACGCCATAAGGCCCCTTTCCCACGTCAGTGATTCTGGTACGTTTGTGCTTTTTTTAAAACGTACCAGAATCACTGACATACGCAGACCCATTATAATCAATGGGTCTGCTCACACATCAGTGATTTTTCACTGAACGTGTCTCTGTGCAGCGTGCACCCTTGGCCGTGATTCTCCACGGAGACATGTCATTTTTTGTCTGGCATCACTGATGACCCACGGACCACACTATGGTGTGATCCGTGTGTGATCAGTGACACACGTACAAGAAAATCACGGACATATTAAATATTCAAAATTTTCAACTTACCTTGCCTGCGATTCGCTGTGCCTGCTCCGTTCTCGGCAGCGCCTGCCTGGCTCATGAATATTCATGAGAGCAGGAAATGCCGACCAGAAAGTAGGTGCTGAGAGCGGTGGGCGGACGCTGCAGAGCCGAGGAGTTCAGCACCATGGACAGCAGGAATGAAGGCAGGTGAGTAATGTCCATATGCAATCACGTATCATGGATTGCACATGGACAACCCATGTGTGCCGTGAATCACGGAACACGGAGGGACATGTGCGTGTTTTACACGTCAGTGAAGAACGTCAGTGTTTTTCACTGACGTGTGAAACGGGCCTGAGGCTGAGTTCTCATGTCCTTCATTCAATCCGTTTTTGGCTCCGTTTGAAAAAAATTAATAATGGATCTGTTAACGGATTGTCCCAACGGATTACATTTTTAAGCAATCCGTTAACGGATCTGTTATAATGTAAGTCAATAGATCCAAAAACTGATCCGTTGTTAATCACTTAAAAAATGGTTTAACAGGTCCAAATAGAGAGAAAGAGAGATAGTTTGGACAGCTGGTTAGGGTTAAGGGTAAGCTAGCCTTCACACTAACCCTAACCAGCTGTCAAACATATCTCTTTTTATCTCTCTTTCTCTCTATCTATCCATTTATCTATCTATCCACCTATCTATTCTATGTATATCTTCTATATATCTTTCAATCATTCTTATCTGTTCTGCCTATCTATCTATCTAACTATCCTATCCTTACATATTTTCTTCTGTTGTACTTTTCTTCTATTCTACTGTATCTATATAGCATTTATGGTCAACAGATCTGTGGCTCCCCTGAGGTTTCAGGCGCCACAGGGTATTACACTTCCTTTAAGGGGTAATATCCATCCTGGGTTAGGAGGGGTGGCGTCACAATCTAAAAAGACTTTCCTCACCATCACTACCCCCATCCTCCATCCTTCCTCCCTGTGACGGGCGTGTACAAGAGAGCAAAGGATGGACGAGGCCGAGGGACGATCCAACAGGTTTATTCACAAGAACACTTGAACAGCACACGATAAGTCCACGTAAAACAGATTCGGGGGCCCTTCCCGACAATCCTCGGACCGGATAACAAAGCAATCGTCCTTACAGTAGTCCAAAGAGTTCCACACAATCCCACGGGCCACCACACAGGCCTAGCTCCGTCCGTGTCCACAGCTACCCAGGCTGGGGCTCCTGCTCTCTTCAAGTTTCAGCTCACTCTGAAGTTACAAAAAGGGAAATGCATTGTCTGTGCTGCTTGACCAGCCCACCATGTTTGTTCAGGGGGTAGGGGTCACACATCCTATCATCAATGGTTTGGTCCATCACAGGGCTCCAATATGTCTGCCAGCCACAGTAGATGAAGGGATCCCCTGCTGTAAAGAACAATGACTATTCCTTCACTGGCCAATGCAATTACAGATTAGATACACAACTCTGGAAAGAAGAGGACAGGCTATTTACATAATCACATTAGATGCCAAGACTACAATTGTATGAGAGAGACACATTGAGACCAGTAGCTCCCCCAAGAAAATACATGAATTACAACTAATACAACCAGGGAAATATACATATCATGACATAGTATCACAGCATATACAGTGAGAGGGTAAATTACATCTTCACAATCCCTCCCCCTCCCAACTTGTGTACGTACTAGGGACCTCTACAGGTCACTGGTTAAGTACACACAGGCAGAGCGTTACTTACATGTGGCTTCATGCAGCCACGAATTGGCATCGTAGCTCTCCCACATCATTGCCCAGGAGAACAGCTGCAGGCAGACCACCCATCACCCCAACCACACATCGCCTGACCCCAAAACCAAAGTTCAGATCCACAGTGGCTGTGGGAATAGTCCTCCATTGTCCACCAGCCAGTTCAATAACAATCCCAGGTCCTCTATGGATTGCCTCAGGCCGAACCACTCGGGGATCAGCCAGTGTGAGGAAAGCACCCGAGTCACAAAATCCAACAAGTCTCTGTCCATCCAGCACAACCTCCTGCAAGTGCTTACCTCGATGAGCAGAAGTCGTCATAACTGCGGGTCGCACCCCGTAAACTCCTGGTGGTGCAACATGGGGGGCTGAGTCACTAGGCCAGTCCTCACATAACGGTGCCACATCTTCCTCCATGGCACTGGGCTGTAAATAATTAACAATCCGATTGGGTGCAGGATCAGTCCTCATTTGAACAGCTGGGCAGGAGACTTGCCGATGCCCTGGCTGTCCACATTGATAGCATCTGAGCTGGGTCTCCCTCCATCCAAGGCGTCCTCTTGGGTAAGGGGTAGGGGAACTTGGAGGCCGGCTCCCACCTGAAGGTGCTGTAGGGGTTTGAGGATGATTCCTCCATGGCCTGGCTGGGCATGAGGCCTGCAAATGCCCGGGATGCCTACAAACATAACACCTGCGCTCTGTTACTTCCTCTCCCCGGCGTATTCCAGAAAGTGCAGTAGAAGCAACTGGAGGCACATTAACACGGGTATCAACATGTGGTGGCTTAGAGGAATGGGGAACAATGGGGACAGAATAACTGGGGGCATCCGGTGTTGTGGAGCTGTTAGGCGTCTCTCCATCCTCCAACAGAACCCTCCACTGAGGCTTGATGGTGAGAGCCTCATCAGCGAGAGCAGCAGCTTCCTCCACTGTCGCTGGTTTTCTCTCACGCACCCATTCCCGGATCTCAGCGGGGCACTGGGCAAAGAATTGTTCTTTTAGGATGACCTGCAGAAAGGTCTCCCAAGATAAGGCCTCCTCTGCCTCCAGCCAGCGATTACATATTTGTTTGAGTCTATGAGCATATATCTTAAAAGACACTTCCCCATCACAGGCTAAAGCACGGAACTGAGTCCTGTAAGTGTCTGGGGTCACAGCATAATGTTCTAGAATAGTCTGTTTAATATCCGCATACTCACAGTTCCACCGAGGGTCCATAGCTCTATAGGCTTCAGCAGCTCCCCCCTCTAGGAGCCCAACCAGATGCCGGACACGCTCCCTGTCCGGGACTTCCATTAATCGACACTGATGCTCAAAGTCCTGGAAGAAGCCCTCAATGTCGCCTGTAGCCTCATTAAATGGCTTAAAGTCTTTGCGGGACACCCTGGGAAGTTCCCTCATGATGGGTGCTGGGGTTACAGTCTGTCTGGAACCTCTCGCGGCTTCCACAGCGAGCTCCTTATCCAGCAGTGCCATCTCCTCCATCCTGCGCTCCTTCTCTTTAGCTCCACGCATGGCCTCCCTCTTATCTTCTATGGTGGCCTCATCTCCAAGCAGTGCCATCTCCTCCTTGTACCACACAACCCATTGACTTTTTTGGGTATTCACCTCCGGCTGCCGTCTTTCTTCCGTTTGCTGTGAGGATCCTTCCTCCACGTCATTTTGCGAACAGACTCCTTCTAGCGCCTCAATCAGCTGCTCCTTGGAGAGTCCTTTGAAACGAACTCCTACTTCACGGGCCTTTGATTGCAGGCTCCCCAAAGTCCAGGTCTTGTACTCTGCAGTGCTGGTTCCTGATGTTGAGCCATTGTCCTCCATTCCTTCTGCTCTGATCCCAGCGCTGCCAACCAGTTTGTGACGGGCGTGTACAAGAGAGCAAAGGATGGACGAGGCCGAGGGACGATCCAACAGGTTTATTCACAAGAACACTTGAACAGCACACGATAAGTCCACGTAAAACAGATTCGGGGGCCCTTCCCGACAATCCTCGGACCGGATAACAAAGCAATCGTCCTTACAGTAGTCCAAAGAGTTCCACACAATCCCACGGGCCGCCACACAGGCCTAGCTCCGTCCGTGTCCACAGCTACCCAGGCTGGGGCTCCTGCTCTCTTCAAGTTTCAGCTCACTCTGAAGTTACAAAAAGGGAAATGCATTGTCTGTGCTGCTTGACCAGCCCACCATGTTTGTTCAGGGGGTAGGGGTCACACATCCTATCATCAATGGTTTGGTCCATCACAGGGCTCCAATATGTCTGCCAGCCACAGTAGATGAAGGGATCCCCTGCTGTAAAGAACAATGACTATTCCTTCACTGGCCAATGCAATTACAGATTAGATACACAACTCTGGAAAGAAGAGGACAGGCTATTTACATAATCACATTAGATGCCAAGACTACAATTGTATGAGAGAGACACATTGAGACCAGTAGCTCCCCCAAGAAAATACATGAATTACAACTAATACAACCAGGGAAATATACATATCATGACATAGTATCACAGCATATACAGTGAGAGGGTAAATTACATCTTCACACTCCCGTCCACCACCTTCCCTCCCTCCTGTACAGCTCGGGGTTACTAAATCAGGCCAAGCCAGCCCGTGACGATGCAGGGGATCTGCAACCCCTGGCCAGGCGATGAGTCAGGTAAAAAAAACCTCAACCCCAAGGTGTTACAAATCCTTTACCGGATGGGTTAACATATGCATTCCTAACGGATCTGTTGCCCATTGACTCCCATTATACACTAACGGATCTGTTAGACATCCGTATTTGGATCCGTTGGAAAAATGTCCCGCATGCAGAATGTTTGGTCCATTTTTTACAACGGAACACTAATGGATTAGCCCTAATGCATGACACATTTTGGACCATCCGTTCACGGATCCGTCACCATTAAAGTAAATGGGAAGTGTACGAATCTGTTAACTGATCCATTTTTGCATTTTCCAAACAGATCCCAAAAAGGATTGCATTACAGAACATGGGAACTCATTAATACATAATTCTGTGTTTTCCCCTCCCCTCTTTTCTTCCCTTACTTAATATTATAAAGGAGATCTTAAAGGGGTTGTCCACTTTTGGGGATTTTAATTATTTCATTTATTAATTTTACTTAAATAAATTTATTTGGGGGCTATGAATGATTTTTGCATTTGGATTTCATTAAAAATTGTGCACCGTTTCGTTTTCACGAGCACTTTTAATTATGCACATTGAACTTTGATGTGGTCTGTGGCCATAAATCCACTGTAAGGAGCTCAGAAAAAGACGAATAAAACAAGTATAAAATTTCCCATTATTAGCTCAACTCAGTGACACATTTCCAGTTGACTCATTCCGCAGCCAGCAATAGACAGTACAACCCGAAGATATAAAGGTTAAAAGGGGCAACATTTTTAATTAAACCGAATTGTAAAAACCATTTTTAGGCCAAAATATATGCATTATTGTAGACAAACAACCCCTTTAAAGTCAACTTTCCTGACAAGACTAAAAGCTGGAGCATTGCGTACAAGCTTTATATTTTCCATACACAGTGGGAAAAGCTCCTGCTGTAAATGTCTTATTATCCATTGTCGAAAGAATTTATCTTACCTTTTTTCTGCATGGAATCGCAAAGTAGATTGCAATAGATTGCAACGCGTCAGAGCCTCTCATCAAAGATACATGTTGAGAAATCTTTTGAAAGTAAATTCAGTTAAAAAAACTCAGATGCAGTGTACCTTATTCCTCATCGAAATGTATGTATAGATCCTGTTGTTAAACAGTTAATACCAATGGATTGGGATAACTTACCATTTGATAGGGTACATCCTACTAGTACCAATAGCAATCCCAAGAAAGGGGTCTGGAACCCTGAAATCAAGCTCCACAGAGCCCCTTCTTATTTTTCTTGCCTATGAGACTGTAATCTAAGAAAAAGCCTGATGACACATATTACCTTTCTAATGTGAACAGGTTATGAAACATAGTAACAAAAAGGAGACAGCTCTGCTTTGTAGTGCTAAGATATGGGGAACAATGAATATGGGAACATAAACATTAAACATGCATTCCTGCTATGAAAAACATGTAAAAATTAAGATACTTGGCACACTAAAATGGCCAGTTTTATGTGTGCCCGACAGCCAATGTCAAGGCGGCCTCTTTTTGTTGGAACTGTAATGCTGTGCTTGCCTTTCTCTGTCAGTCACACAATGGAGTGAAATTCAAGCATGTATAGCCCCTTTATGACAAGCATCTTTAGAATTTAGTAAAGCATCTTTAGCTGTTATGACCAGCTGTAAATTTGATGCATAACCAGACACCAGTTTCTGCCAGAGTTGCAGAGGAATCTTACCCATTCCTCATGGGCAGTGGCCTCCAGTTTACTAATATTTTTTACATGCTGCAACTGCCTTCTTCAAATCCCATCAAAGGACGGTCACTGTGAAATCATCCAGGATATCATCTGATACTAAAGGGTGCTTTACACGAGACGATCTATCATGCGATAGATCGTCGGGGTCACGTTTTTTGTGACGCACATCCGGCATTGCTTGCGACGTCAGGCTGTGTGACGCCTCCGAGCGACGTAGTATCACTCACAAATCGTGAGTCGTGTACTCGTCGCTCGGTTTCATAATCTCGTTTAATTACAATGGCGCCTGTTGCTCATCGTTCCTGGGTTAGCACACGCCGCTCCGTGTGACACCCCGGGAACGATGACCAGCAGCTTACCTCCGTCCCGTGGTTCCTGCTGGCTATGCGGAAGGAAGGAGGTGGGCGGGATGTTTACATCCCGCTCATCTCCGCCCCTCCGCTTCTATTGGCCGGCGGCTGTGTGACGTCACTGTGATGCCGAACGTCCCTCCCCCCTTCAGGAAGAGGATGTTCATCGCCCACAGTGATGTCGCACAGCAGGTAAGTGCGTGTGACGGGGGTTAACTGCTTTGTGCGCCACAGGCAACTAATTGCCCGTGACGCACAAACGACGGGGGCGGGTACGATCGATCGTGAAATTGCACGATAGATCGTACCGTGTAAAGCAGGCTTTAGACTTGGTGGACTTTGATGTATGCTTAAATCACTGTCCTGGTACAAGATCCAATGACACCGAGCTGCAGCTTTGCACACAGAAGGAATTACATTTTTACTTAGAAATTTCTGGTACTTGACTAAAAGCCAATTTACACGCTACAACATCGCCAAAGCGATGTCGTTGGGGGTCATGGATTTTGTGATGCACATCCGGCCGCTTAGTGACGTCGCTGTGACGCCGAACGAACCGCCCCCTTAGAAAGGAGGCGGTACGCAGGTCACAGCGACGACACTATGCAGGTAAGTAGTGTGATGGGTTCGCACGATTTTGTGCGCCACGGGCAATGATATGCCCGTTACGCACAAACGATGGGGGTGGGTACGCATGCTAGCAATCTCGCTAGAGAGATCGCAGCATGTAAAGCGGCCTTTAGTCCATCCTGTCCCAACCACACATTGCTGTCTTCCAATGCCAAGCAAAGCAGCCCCAGAGCATATCTGAGAAACTATAATGCTTTACTGTAGCTGTCATGGAGCCACCACTATGCTTCACTGTAGGAAAGGTGTTCTTTACAGAAAATGCTTAATTCAGCCGCCTCCAGAAATACCCCTGGAAAAGTTTTGTATCATGATTCAACAAAGCAGAATCCCAAAACTTTTGTGTATTTTTTATATGGTTTTGAGCATATTGGAGATAACTTTTATTGTGCTGTTGAGTCAGTAGAGGGGACATCTTGGAGTTCGGGCATGGAAATCTTCAGTATTTAGTATCTGAATTACTGTGCAAACTAAAACATCAGTGCCTGTGTAAAGCAGGTGGTTAGATGCAATGCCGCAGACAATGAGGAGGCAGTGGTGACTGAACCAACAACGGATTATTAACCATATACTAATCAAGGGTTAGCACTTTAAATGAGAAATATTGGTATTGCACAAGCAACAGTAAATCAGATCATTTCACAGTCATTAATCAGCACAATTATATGGAATGTAATCACAGTATTCTATACACAGTATTCTTCTTACCACTAACTAATTGTCATTGTTGTCATTATCGTACTCTTGACCCCTCTAGCAGGGAAATGTCTGTGTCATTCCATACGTTACTGTCGACTAATTAGCTATCCAATATTATACAGTGTACCAGCCCTAACAGTGTCAGAAAAGCTATTCAATAGGCTACAAGTTCAAATTGGGGAATCTCTGCACACCCTTCATTGGCTAGATGTTTTTGGGCTCTGGAGTGATGCCTAAGTCCCCAGTCAATACTGTATATCTGCACTGGAAGCAATAACCTGGCTCTGCATCTTACCTGGCGTAGTCTGCGGTTTGACCTTAAAGTTGAGGCTCTAGACCCTGACCAGCGTCTGTAGCTTTACAACAGAGTCGAGGTTCTACCTAGTCTGGTCTTCTTTAGGTAAGTCTACTGGTGCAGGTAATGGATTTCTACTGGTGCTTATCATGGTCTTCTACTTCTGCAGGTCACAGTCTTCTACTGGCACTGGTCATGGGCTTCTAATTTCTTGGGTCATGGGCTTCTACCTGCAAAGATCAGGGTCTTCTACTTAACTTAGGTCAGGTCTAGGATCTTCATCTCAGCTCAGGTCAGGGAACTTCCTCTCAACCTAGGTCACTGATCTTCCTCTCAGCTTGGGTCATGGATCTTACTCTCAGCTTAGGTCATTGACCTTCTTCTCAGCTTGGGTCAACAATTTTTTTCTCAGCTCATATATTATCTGGGATTTGACCAATCTAGGACCCTTTTGTGGTGATGAGGCTGTAAGCCGGCTTCACTGCCACACAACCTTTCTGGAACAGGATGCTCGTGACAACTCCTCTCCTCTTGGTCCGGCCAGGCCTTTTCTATATTTAATAGCTGCGACTTCACTGTCACCTGACTTGTCGCGTCTTCTAAAGTCTTACCCCTAGGTACACTGAGCTATTTCATTCCTGTTTGCTCTTATACCCTTCAGCCAGCAGATGGTGGTGATTCCTTGCATTTAACTCTTGCATTCCCCTACACCTCATGCCACCAAATCTTGCTGCAGGTTTCTCACAGTGACTGAGGGTTTCAACAACCAGACTCCTCAGGAATCTGGCAGCAGCCAATGATAGATTCTTCCTACCATGCCCAGATAGTGTAGCAACACTCCAGTGTTTTTATATATTTTTATATAGATATATATATATATATATATATATATATATATATATATATATATATATATATATATATTGTATATATTTCACCCCTGGAGTGGTATCACTAATATCTAATATCTTCCCTGCCTGTAGTAAAATGCAAAAGTAACTTCTCAATGTAAGTCTATTGGAGCCAGAACGAGGCTCTAATAGACTTGTATTGAGAACTTGTTGTGACTGTTAGCTCTGACTTTCAGTCAGTCAGGAGCTACAGTCGTAAGATGGCACAGTGGTGGTAAAGCGGCCCTGGGAAGAAGAGAAGATGGTGCCTGGTAAGCATTTCATTACAGGCAGGGAACAGATATTAAAGATAACACTCTGGGGGTAAAATATAAAAATACTTCTAAGTGGTGCTTAATCTTTCACCCTGTAAACTCTGTTTCTGTATCTCTAGGAACTTTTTAATATCTTTGTATCTTTTTGTATACTTTTATGGGATTGGGTAAGACAAAGATTTCTTATCTTATCTTTTTGGACCTCCTTCATGACAGCCCAAAAATATCAGTGAACGTCAGGCCAGTCTCCTTGGTAATACTGCCTGAATCTGGTGTCTCATTATATGCATCACGTTTCACATCACATTTGTAGCAGGAAATAGCAGCCAAGGGGCTCAACTAAGTACTGAATACTTACCTGTCATGAAATGGGTTAATAATTCATCATTCATGAAGACCAATATGAATAATTCCAATCTTGAGGATGGGGCGTGTTAGAGTCAGACGCTCCTAATTCATGTGTGCCTTACCACAGATCCTTCTCCAATGGGGGACTGGAGTAAGATTTCTGGCGTAAGGAATATAACAGTTTGTCTTAAACTAGATGAGCTGTAGCATCACACCCATGGCGTGTTACACAGTTACATCGTTACATAGATTGAAAAAAACCTTAGGTCCATCAAGTTCAACCTTTCTCCAATTATACATTTTTTGTCACTAAATTATCTGTAACCTACAATTTTATGGGCACTGAGGAAATTATCCAGTCCTTTTTTAAAAGCTTGTATAGTGTCTTTTATTACTACCTCTTGTGGTAGGGCATTCCACAGTCTGACTGCTCTAACTGTAAAGAACCCTTTCCTATATAGCTGCTGGAATTGCTTTTCATCCACCTGTAATGAGTGCCCCCTGGTCCTTAGTATTGTCTTTGGACGGAATACATCATGTGACAGTCCTTTGTATTAACAATACATGTACTATACATATAAATGAGATCTCCTCTGAGGTGTTTTTTTTCTAACCTTAGTAAGCCCAACTTTTTCAACCTGTCATCATATGGGAGGCATTCCATCCGTTGTAGTAATCTTTGTACTGACTAGAGTTGAGCGCGGTTCGCGGTTCGAGGTTCTCCAGTTCGCGGTTCGAGTGATTTTGGGGCTGTTCTAGATCGAACTAGAACTCGAGCTTTTTGCTAAAGCTCGATAGTTCTAGATACGTTCGAGAACAGTTCTAGCAGCAAAAAAAACAGATAATTACTAGCTGGCTTTCCGCTGTAATAGTGTAAGTCACTCTGTGACTCACACTATTATGAAATTTCAGTGTATAGTGTGCGGGAACAGCGCATTCAGATCACTGCTGTATGGATAATGGCGATCGCCATTTTTTTTTTTCCTTGTCTTCCTTCCCTAAGCGCGCGCGTGTAGTGGGGCGGGCCAGCATGTCAGCCAATCCCAGACACACACACAGCTAAGTGGACTTTTAGCCAGAGAAGCAACGGCATGTGTGATAGGATGTCCATGTCACATGTCCCTGCATTATAAAAACGGACATTTTCCTCCAGCACACCATTATCTGCCTTCTTCGTCCTTGGTGTCAATCATCACTGGCGCAGCTCCTATCTCCGATACTGCTGTGTACGCTCCATACACAGCGCTGTATAGAATAGGGATAGAAGTTTCTATTAGTCCTTTTAAGGGCTAATACCGGCAGGGTCAGAGCCATAGGTGACAGTCAGGGCCGTAAAAACAGAGTTTAACAGCTACACAAGATGACAGCGTCTGTGTAGCTAAGGTCAGGGATTTCCTCGCTGCATTTCCCCATTAGGAGGGATAGAAAGGCAGGCTTCCTTTCCTCTACCCAGACCCACAACCCTGCCACTGTACCCTCTGCATTGCACACTCAAACTCATTGTTACTAAGCCATTATACTAGCAAACACTGAGTAAACTTAGTGGCATCCTAAACGTGGCTGTTGGACTTCTGTATTGTCCCACTAGTGCAAAGATATTTGCAGCACGTCTGCATTGAACATCCAAGCTCATTGTTACTAAGCCATTATACTAGCAAACACTGAGTGAACTTAGTGGCATCTTAAACGTGGCTGTTTGACTTCTGTATTGTCCCACTAGTGCAATGATATTTGCAGCACGTCTGCATTGAACATCCAAGCTCATTGTTACAAAGCTATTATACTAGCAATTTATGCTGCCAGTTTAAGGGCCGTAGGTGCATTGTCAGGGATAATTATTGTTGTTTATTCTGCTGTTAATAAAGCTAGACCACCGCTGCAATCTACACCACCTCTCAATTTTTACTACCACATTTTAAGTGCACAATCTTGTCGCAATCAACATGAGTGGCAAAATGACAGATGCTGGTAGAAAGGGGAAGAGGCGTGGTGGAAAAGGGAAAAAAGGGTTTGTCCGTGGGGAAGGTGGCAAAGTTCCATTAACATCTGCTAAAGATAGACCATCTTCCAGCAAAAGTAAGATGTCTACTACTTACCGTGGACAATCCGATGTGCTCCCTTTTTTACGGACACGAACAAATGGAACAAAGGTAGATGATGGCCAAAAGAGGAAAATGCTTGAATGGATCTCAAGTGGTCCAACAAGTGCCCTCTCCGCCACCTCAACTACCGCATCTAAAAAACACCAGTCCTCTGAGTTGTCATCCCAATCAAACTTGCTTTCTCCCAGCTCTGAAGTCTCCATCCGCCCTGCACAGTATGGTGGAACTGAGATGGGTGAGTCTGCAGAGCTGTTCAGTCACACTATAGCCTGGGAATCAGAGGTCTGCTCCCAAGCTACAGTGAGTACAGACCAGGAAATGGTCTGCAGTGATGCCCAGAACCTTTGTGACTCTGATTCAGGCCGTGAGGACCAAGTTTCTGAGCATAATGTTGACCCTTTTTCACAAACTGTAACACCTGTTGTTCTAGACAATGAGGAACATACTGATGACGATGAGATGCAGATACCAGATTGGGATGACAACTTAAATATTCGGTCAGGGCAAGAAGAGGCTCGGTCTGAGGGTGAGGGGAGTGCAAACACAACAATTGATGAGGAAGTTCTAGATCCCACCTACTGTCAACCCACAGTCAGGCACTCGAGGAGGTCAACAGAGGTGGTGGAGGAGGATGCAACTGATGACGAAGTTACCTTGTGCCTTCCTGGACAGAGTCGGAGTACTGGTAGCACGTCTACAACTGCATCCTCAACCACCACTCTGCCTCTGAGCACTAGTCGGGAGGGCTCAGCACGTCGCATACCCTCTAAGCCTTGCCTAGCCTGGTCCTTTTTTGACATAGCAAAAGATCGCCCAAATTATGTGATCTGTAAAATTTGTCGTGATTCTGTTAGTAGAGGGCAAAACCTCAGCAATTTGACAACTTATTCCATGAATCGTCACATGAATAAATATCATATGTCCCAGTGGGAAGCTAACCGTGCTGCAATGCGGCCTAGCGGAGCGAACCATCCACCGCCTGCCCCTTCCAGTGCATCCGCGCGCTCTTCATCTTCTAGGACTGTGGGGACAGCTGTCACACCTGGTTTACCACTGTAACCGCAACAGGCAGTTTGCTTGGTAGGTCGTCAGTTGGTTTGGAAGGGGAAACAAGTGCGTGTGTACAGCTCTCTCAGACATCGATAACACCAACGTTGGATGAAGGCAACATCATGTCTCCGCCTGCACTTTCCTCACAAACCTGCATTTTTCCAGGGACACCCTACTCAACACCGTCTACACACAGCAGCCAGATCTCTGTCCCTCAGATGTGGACAAATAAAAGGCCATTTCCTGCGACCCATGACAAAGCTAAGAGGTTGACTTTATCCCTATGTAAGCTCTTGCTACCGAAATGCTGCCTTTCTGCCTGGTGGACACACAGGATTTTAGAGACCTTATGTCTGTCACTGTGCCCCAGTACCAGATGCCCAGTCACCACTACTTCTCTAAGAAAGGTGTGCCCGCGCTACACCAGCATGTCGCACACAACATCACCGCTTCCTTGAGAAACTCTGTGTGTGAACAGGTGCATTTCACCACTGATACTTGGAGCAGTAAGCATGGACAGGGACGTTACATATCGCTGACTGGGCACTGGGTAACTATGGTGATAGATGGTGAAGGGTCTGATGCACAAGTCTTGCCGTTCCCACGACTTGTGTGTCAATCCTCTGTCTGTCCAAGTTCTGCCACTGCTTCTGCCTCCTCCACCTCATCTGTGTCCTCCACCTCCACCCCAAGCCTGCCTGGTCAGGCCACCAGCATTCTCACTGCGCAGAAGGAAGCACAGACCCCTCATTACTATGCTGGCAGCAGAGCGCAACGGCATCAGGCGGTCTTTAGCTTGACATGTCTTGGAAATAGGAGTCACACAGCGACTGAGTTGTGGGCAGCTCTGGAGACTGAGTTTAATAAATGGTTGTCTCCACTCAACCTGCAGCCTGGAAAGGCCGTGTGCGACAATGCTGCACACCTGGGTGCGGCCCTTCGCCTGGGCAAGGTGACACACGTGCCTTGTATGGCTCACGTGTTGAACCTTGTTGTCCAGCAATTTTTAACACACTATCCCAGCCTAGATGGCCTTCTGACTAGGGCATGAAAACTGTCTGCTCACTTCCGCCGTTCACCCACCGCAGCTGAGCGACTTGCATCGCTCCAGAAGTCTTTCGGCCTGAAATGCGATGTGGCGAGTCAACACGCTGGAATTCGACTCTCCACATGTTACAGCGACTGTGGCAGCACCGCCGAGCCCTTGTGCAATACGTCATGACGTATAGCCTGGACCAACGAGATGCAGAGGTGGGGCAGATCACCCTGATGGAGTGGTCTCAGATCAAGGACCTATGCACCTTTCTGCATAGTTTCGACATGGCGACGAATATGTTTAGCGCTGACAATGCCATTATCAGCATGACAATTCCAGTCATTTACATGTTTGAGCACACGCTAAACACTATTCGTAGTCAGGGGGTGGGACAACAGGAAGGGGAGGAACTACAGGAGGATTCATATGCGCAAGACACAACAACATCACCAAGGTCCAGACATTCGTCATCACCAATGCGGCAGGCATGGGACCATGGGGGACACGGATCAACAAGGGCGCATGGTAGCAGGCGAAATGTTGAGGAAGGTGCAGGAGAACATGAAGAAATGGAGGACGAACTGTCCATGGACATGGAAGACTCAGCGGATGAGGGAGACCTTGGTCAAATTTCAGTTGAAAGAGGTTGGGGGGAGATGTCAGAGGAAGAAAGAACGGTTAGCACCTCTATGCCAGAAACACAGCGTGGACTTGGTCCGCATGGCTGCGCAAGACACATGAGCGCCTTCTTGCTGCACTACCTCCAACATGACCCTCGTATTGTCAAAATTAGAAGTGATGATGACTACTGGCTTGCCACACTATTAGATCCTCGGTACAAGTCCAAATTTTGTGACATAATTCCAGCCATAGAAAGGGATGCACGTATGCAGGAGTATCAGCAGAAGCTGTTACTCGATCTTAGCTCGGCTTTTCCACCAAACAACCGTGCAGATGCAGGGAGTGAATCTCCCAGTTGTAACTTGACAAACATGGGACGGTCTCGTCATCTCCAACAGTCTACCCGTACCAGTAGCACCGTATCTGGTGCTGGTAACAGCAATTTTATTGAATCTTTTCATAATTTTTTTAGACCCTCCTTTGCAAGGCCACCAGAGAAAACAAGTCTGACACATAGTCAACGGCTGGAGAGGATGATACAGGAGTATCTCCAAATGACCATCGATGCCATTACTTTGCAAATGGAGCCTTGCTCATTTTGGGCTTCAAATCTTGAAAAATGGCCAGAGCTCTCCAGTTACGCCTTGGAGATTTTGTCGTGTCCAGCTGCCAGCGTTGTCTCTGAACGTGTCTTCAGTGCTGCTGGGTGTGTGCTGACAGATAAGCGCACGCGTCTGTCCAGTGACAATGTGGACAGACTAACGTTCATCAAAATGAACAAGTCATGGATCCACAAGGAATTTACTACCACTGTGTCATCCTGGGGAGAGTAAATGCTTGTGGATTTGGAATGTGCTTGATGCAAATCAAAACATCCTGTTTGCAACTAGGGCACAAGTGCTGCCACTGAAGGGGTTAGTGTCTGTGTGGCCCAATTTTTGGAAAAAAGGGAGACTCCGCTTGGAGTCACCTTGCGGTGTTTTATATGATTTTACAAGGGCGTGCCATGCCTATATCTGTGTCTCCTCCTCTTTTTCCTTGTCCAGCTGTTTTGTTTTCGCATGAGTATATGTCCTTGTCATTTTCCCATGTGTTTGTGTTGTGTTGTGAGTTGTTTGTCACCTTTTGGACACCTTTGAGGGTGTTTTCTAGGTGTTTTTCTGTGTTTGTGATTGCCTGCCATTGTTTCCTATGCGGTTCGAGTTCGGTTCATCGAACGTTCGACGAACCGAACTCGAACGAGAGCTCCGCTCGGCGAACCGAACTCGAGCCGAACTGGGATCGGTTCGCTCATCTCTAGTACTGACTCTAACTTCTGAATATCCTTTTTAAAATGTGGAGCCCAAAACTGGATTCCATATTCCAGATGTGGCCTTATAAGTTATAGAAGGGTAACAATACTTTGGGATCACTGGATATAATTATACACCCTAAAATCTTGTTTCCTTTTGCAGCTTCCTCTTGACGTTGAGTGCTGCTGCTCAACGTATTGTAACCAGAATATCCAAATCCTTCTCCTGTTCTGTAGTCCCGAGTTTACTTCCATTTAATGTATATGTAGCTATAGGATTACTCTGTCCTTGGTGAATTACTCTGCCTTTATCTATGCTAAATCTAATTTGCAAAGTGTCTGCCCATTCTGACATCTTATCCAGATCATTTTGAGTTATTGCACTATCAAGGTCAGTTTTTAAAATCCTACATAATTTGGTGTCATCAGTAAAGACTGATACTTAACTCTCAATTGCATCCACAAGGTCATTAATAAAGAGATTAAAAATAATTGGTCGTACACAGATCCCTGCTGACTATAGCCCAATTTGAGAATGTGTCACGGACGGGTGCCACGCCGCGGCAGAGGGGCTGCTTGGAATGCTTGGATCCGTGATCGTGTCCAAGGCTCGAGTGGCGACCGGACCCGGGGCTCGTGCAACCGCCCGTCCTTGCAACAGTGAAAAAAGGGATATTTGCAAGAGACATAGTTTATGTCTGTGCCGCCACCCGTGTGTTGCGGTGATGGCAGGGTGGCACCGCCGCTGCCTCTTGTGCCAGCGCCTGGGACCGATGGTGTTGGGCAGCAAGAATGTATCCCCTCCACGGGTAGGGGAGGTGTAGTCCCAGGGCCCAGGTGTAGGTGGGGAGCAGAGCGGGGAGGCCGTCGGCAGACTGGACCGGATGACACTGGTGTACTCACGATTAGGAATAATCCACACAGAGTCTGTACTGTAAACCAAGGCTGGATGCCGGTTGCCGTTGGAGAGGTGTGCTGGTCCCGCACACGGGTTAGCAAGGTAGGGGCCCTTCCTCCTGCACTTGTATCTTGCTATGTGTTGATTTAACCCACTTGGAATGGAGAAATCCACTCCCCTGTGGTTTTGTATACAGAAGGAGCCGTGCCCACAAAATCTGACCCTTGGGATTTCAGTGGGCTGTTGGCGGACACCCTATCCCCTGCGTTGGGCTGCCATTTTGTTCTCTGGTCTTCTCTCTGGAAACAAGGCCTGGAACCTTGTCCCGCTGGTCAATTAACAAGGGGCTTGAAGCTTGCCTCGTCCTACGGTCCAGGTACCCCGCCTGTGCACGGCCTCCGGAATTGGATTCCCGTTGTCGGTACCGGCGGGCTGCAACCCTGCCCCGGTCCACTTCAGGTCTCCCGTGACTGGATCTCTGTCGCCTGTGGCTCTACACTGCCGTCTGCCACCTAGTCAGTCCTCCCGTTGTCCAAGGGCTCCAACCCTGACCACACTGCACTTAAGCTCCTCCACTCACTACCGACTCGCTGTCTGACCACCGTGTAACTCCTCTGTAACTCTCTTGTAACTCCTGTGTTCCCTCCCCTTGTCACCTCAAGACCCCTAGGTGGGCGTTTCCAGCTGCCTGGTCCCGCCCAGTGGTGTGTCCCGGCTATCAAGGGGGGGCGACTAGGCTTTGTGGCTGGTGTTCCTGTGTGTGGGATGTGGTGTTGAATCCCAAGGAGGAGGTGATTCCTGTACCCTTGGTGGGGGTTACAGTAATCTGTGTCTACCTGGTTTTGCCAGAGCGTCACAAATGTACCATTAACCACTGGTGGAACAGACAGGAAAGGGCCCCTGTGCAAAAACAATATATGGGCCCTTTTTAGCACAATAACTCATCAGAATGCACAATTCCATTTTGTTTGGAAGTGAAAATAGGCTCAATTACTTCTTAAGCCACTGTGTAGCTGCACAGGTTGCACCAATGATATGTCCGCCTCGGCCATTTAGGATGACTCTTTCCTATCTTTTAGCCAATTCCGAATCCTTACCCAGTTGCATATAGTTTCCCCTAGTCCTTACTTCTGGAGCTTCAGTAGAAGGCTGTTATGTGGAGTAGTATCAAATGCCTTTACAAAGTCCAAATGAATCACATCAGATCTGTGACTTTTCAAAGCGATTCTGGGGTAATCACTTTCATGATTGGGTGCCTCAATTTCTAAACTATATAAAATAAACTTTGAGCATCTGAATGATGTGACATGACAACACACATACAGTTTTTCTTATTTGTCTTTGCTTAAGTTCTTATATTGCCAATGAAGTATTTAGAAAGAAGCACAATCTCCAAGAACAGTGGGTTACAATTCCCGAGTGAGAAACGTGCAAGACTAATATCAAACTCTAAGAAACATTTGCCTAGAATCGTTGATAAATATAGTACAGAATTTCTGTTTAAACAGGAACACTAAATTGTAAAGATTTAGGATCACGTAAAGCAGTTGCCCCATGATTAAATAATAATTAGGGATGATCGAATACCTCAAATATTTAGCTTCGCGAATATCCGACGAATAGGTCGCCGCTATGCGAATATTCGATGCGCAATGTAAGTCTATGGGAAGCCCGAATAGTTCTGAATAGTTGTTATTCGGGTTTCCCATAGACTTACATTGCACATCGAATATTCGCGAATAGTCGAATAGCGGCGACCTATTCAGAAAATATTTTGCGAAGCCGAATATTTCAGGTATTCGATCATTCCTAATAATACTCTTTTAGAATCATTTTTCAATTGGAATAAATAAAAAATGTCTCTGTTACCTTCTAGTTATGATTCCCCTTATGTTGATGTTGAGGACGAGAAGAAGAGTAGGCAGTGTCTCACCTTCTTGCGCCTGTAATAAAATCTTTATCTTTGCAGCATAGCCTTTCTCCCATTCTTATTATGGGAACATAAAGCATAGATCCTGTAAAAAGCTTGAGAAAAGGACAAATTCCAGATAATTTTATAAAAGAAAACCCTTTAATCCTATCTTAATACTACTCGTATCATCAGTAATCATGTTCTTTATAACTCGTTCACAGGAAGTAAACCGTGAAATGTTGTACTCTTCAGGACCACATAGACTCTCGGTGAAGTGCTTCCTCGGCAGCAATAATTAGCTGTTCAACAAGAGACAGGTTGGAGCCTAAAGATTTTTGATAATCTTCTTGAGGAACAGAATCAAATTCTTCCAAATCATTAGTAATACATTTACTGCTTGAGTTAATTGCTGTTGGCACAGACGCCACAGAAGAGGGAATATGAGTCTGAAAAAAAATAGCTAAACTTTAGATTTCTCCCAAGGTATGCATTTTTTTCTCTGATGATTACTTGCATCACGATCTTCCTCTGAAGTTTCATTAATGCAACTCTATCGGGACTTTGTTCTCTGAACAGAAACACAAAATATTCATCTGTAAGGAAAGTAAACTTTATATCTTTCATTCAAATTCAAAGATTATGGTTTACTGAAAGCTGAAATTGACTTGGACACCGGGAGCAGTGGACGTCTCGGGATTATCAGTGGAATAAAAGACCAGGAAACATGATGAGGTCCCTGAAGCGAGAGCCATGGGGAGATTCATTCAACTGGTGAGGGTGAGTCAAAGAATTTGGGTGATAGATTGGAGAAAGGAGCGCATGTGAAGGATTTTCGGGGATGTTAAAGTCAGGGAATGTGGAGCCGCCCACCTGGCGTGGTTATGCAACCCTGCACAACTGCGGTAATGGCGTGGATGAACTCCTGTTACAAGTTCCAAGACGCTGGTCCGGGTAAGTCCGTCTGTGAAGACTGGAGCTTCACGGGGCGGTCAGAGGATCGATCACTGGGGAGCCTGCACGCCGCTGAACTTGTGAAAAAAAAAAGTGAAATCACGGTCCAGAGGAGCGCTAGAGAAGCCAGGTTTTAAGCTGGCTTCTCTAGCGCTCCTCCGGACCGTGGTTTCACTTTTTCAAAGAATTTGGGTGAGGCATAGAATAAGATTGGATACTTTACTGAGGAAATCCTGTTTGGTTACAAAAGCATAGTACTCTGATGGAGTTACCCCACCAGATAGAGCTAGAAAGACTGGCAATAGAGTAGGGTGACTTGAAGTGCTCTCTGCAGGCCACCACTTAAGCTAAATAAGCCAATATACTCTCTACCTGTGTGGCCTATCCACTGAGGGAGTCTACTATGGTTGAAGAGGTATTTTAGCCTGGAGGAAACAAGAAGGGTGTCACACAGAGGTTTGCACAAACTTCACAGACTGTCAATATTGGGATTGGTTCAGATTGCATATTCTGACACTCCGCCCCATGGTTTCTCCGGTGTCTGTGCTCAACACAGCAGCTCGGGTGTTGATCTGATGTGTGCTAATTCATAGGCAGGCTAGCAAGAGTTAATCTTTGCTAGTCTGCTTTCTTCTGTACTCAAATGTTATGGAGAAACCTATGACATCTGGTCCCCTCCTATTTATACTGTTGAATCCTTCTACCCATGCCAACTATAATTTATTCTGTGTTGTTCAGTGATATTTGGTGTCCCTGACTCTCTCTGGTAAAAGGTGAACTTAGTTGTGTTTTTTGAATGGGACAGTTGTGTAGTTTACCCTAGTTGTTTTGTACTTTCTTCCTGCTCTTGTTTTTCTCCTGAATCTTTTATTGTGTTATTCTGTATGTTTGTGTGCTGTGTGACAGAGTTTTGTTTTTTTCCCTTGTCTGCCTTTATCTGTTGTTTCAACGCACTTCTGTCCTGTCCCTCCCTGGGGGACAGGGGATTAGATCAGGACTGGGCAGGAGCAGGGTCAGGAAGCAGACTAAGGCCTCTCCACCATTAGGAGTGTACCTGAAAATAGAGATAGCATAGGCCACCCTAGCTTGAGGGACCGCTTAGGAGCTCCGCTCTAATCACAGCTGTGAAGTAATTCAGTTCTTTGAGGACTAGAGAGGACAAGAGTCAATGTGGTTCATCAAATTCAACTAAAATGTTCCTGAAAAGAGCAGTGCGATTAAAGTCCAAAAGGGTAAAGTTTATGGCACTTGTAGTGTTGGGTCTGGGCAAAAAGGAATAAAGGAATAGGGATCTTGAGAAAAGGACCACAGTAAAAAAAATGGCTCTTTAGCATCAATCTGGTTGGTAGAGGCACAAGTCTAGAGAATAAGACCTGGGATAGGAAAATTAACAACCTGGAATTCAATAGAAAGTTGATTGTCCGTTGAAGCCAGTTGGAAATAACAGAATATTGTTTAGTGTTCCATTTATTCAGATGAGTTCAATAATTTTAAAGCTATGTGTTGCAAACATAAAAAAGCAACAAATAAGAGGAATAAATCTCATTACTTACAGTAAAGATGGAACTGCAGCTGTACATTACCTAGGCCAAAAAATACTACTCCAGCAGGATACAGCTAAGCCCCCAATAGGTGGAGGCATCACAGGTGCAGGAGGAGCAAATCACACACACGCTTCCAAAAATGGAGGAGGCGATTGCTGGATGGTAAAATTGCACGCTGATGGCTTGCATAGAGCACTGTTCACACATGCAGATGCACAGTCACAAACCGGCAGCCTATTAGGCGATGCCCATACTATTAGATCAATCAAGAAATAACGTCTGGAACACCATTCTGAGTCTGAACTGGGTGCAAAAACCTAAAAAATCTACACTATATGGAGAGAAGCTATGCACACCAGTGACTATGTAAGGGGAATACATGAAAAGCAGAAACTGCTGTGTGAATACTGACATGAAAAATCCAATAGCTATATGTAAGAATGAAAATATGAAAAATGGAATCTGCATTACTGCCATGAACATATGAATAAAGAGAAATTTAGCTATTGAATTGATTAATGCAACAGAGCCCCAACACGTAGAGAAATACTTTGGCATAGTGTTGGGGCTCTATTGCGTTGATCAATTCAATAGCTAAATTTCTCTTTATTCATATGTTCATGGCAGTAATGCAGATTCCATTTTTCATATTTTCATTCTTACATATAGCTATTGGATTTTTCATGTCAGTATTCACACAGCAGTTTCTGCTTTTCATATATCCCCCTTACATAGTCACTGGTGTGCATACCTTCTCTCCATATAGCATACTATTAGATTAGGCGGTCTGCCAAGTCGTACTCCAACTGCGCATCATACAGAGACAGAAACTCTAATATGCAAGGCCTAACAGAAAGGGGCCTGGCTGTATCCTGTACAAAAAAATATGAGGTTTTTATTTGGTGTTATGGCCATAAGATGGAAGCCTACAACCCTCGTCATGGGAACCTCATGCTTGCAGGTCCCTACACTATATATAATATAAAAAGCAACAAATAAGAGGAATAAATCTCATTACTTACAGTAAAGATGGAACTGCAGCTGTACGTTACCTAGGCCAAAAACTACTACTCCAGCAGGATACAGCTAAGCCCCCACTAGGTGGAGGCATCAAAGGTGCAGGAGGAGCAAATCACACACACACTTCCAAAAATGGAGGGGGCGATTGCTGGATGGTAAAACTGCACACTGATGGCTTGCATAGAGCGCTGTTCACACTTGCAGATTCAGTCACAAACCTGCAGAATATTAGGTGACGCCCATACTATTAGATCAGGCGGGCTGCCAAACCGTACTCCAACTGCGCATCATACAGGGACAGAAACTCTAATATGCAAGGCCTAACAGAAAGGGGCCTGGCTGTATCCTGTACAAAAAAATATGAGGTTCTTAGTTGGTGTTATGTTATTTTGCATTGTCTTGTGGGCCTCCTCATAATGCCCTGTGACTATGACATCAAATAAATTCTCATACCTTGTACATTGTACGTCAGAGTCATTTTCTAGCTCCACAGTCACTGGGGAAGTCTTTCTCTTCTGTAGGGTTTAAGCTCTTATGTTCAGTGGGGTCCTCTCTCCCGCTTCTGTAGGATGTAAGCTCTTATATCAGCTGGTCCTTTCTCTTTCTCTCCTGCAGATAGTGGCATAACTAGAATCTGGTGGATCCCAGTGCAAAATTTGGACCTAGGGTCCCACCTGCATGGTGGTCAGATGTATGAGCCCTTATAGCATTCTAGATCCTATAAAGACTTATGAGTTTGCCCCCAATGCAATAATGTTCCAATCCTGTATTAATGTCCCCTGTATTGGCCTTTTTATTTAATAATATCCCACATACTGGCCCCTTCCTGTCATAATATCCTCCATCCTGGCCCCTTCCTGTAATAAAACTCCCCATCCTAAGCCTTTTCTTGGTATAATGTCCCCCATTCTGGGTCTTTTCCTTGTATAATGTCTCACAACTGGGGCCTCTTCCTGAAATAACACCCTCCATCCTGGCCCCTTTCTGGTATAATGTCCCCTATCCTGGGTCCCATCCTAGTATAATGTCCCCCATCCTGGGCCTCTATCTGGTATAATGTCTCCCAACCTGGGTTTCTTCCTGAAATAATATCCCCCAGATTGGGCACCATCCTGTAATAATGTAGACAATTGTGGCCGGTTTATTTAATAATGTCCCCCATCCAGACAGCTTTGCAGTATAATGTCCACATTCTGGGCTCCTTCTTGGGCTCTAGAATAACCACAAAGAGCAATACCTCTAAAAATCAAAACTTTAATTAATCAGTATTAAAACAGACACACAGTGTCTCTGTTACGGTTGCTGCGAGCACTGGAGACTATGTCCAGATTTCTTGCTACTGCACATGTGCGAGCGCTGGAGACTAAGTCCAGATTTCTTGCTACTGCACATGTGCGAGCGCTGGAGACTAAGTCCAGATTTCTTGCTACTGCACATGTGCGAGCGCCGGAGACTAAGTCCAATCTTGGAGCCATTGCACATGTGCGGGTGACATCATCGCTGACACGAGGTCACATGTCTCTGACACCTTCTATGCCGATTGGTCACTGGTCATGTGCTTGTGACGTCTTGCTCGGTGATAGGCCAGCATGACGTCACTCCTGTCGTTCTGGCAGCGGATTGGCTCTGGTGTCCTCCATCTTGGATGAGGCACAGAGTCTATATAAGACCCTGACACACGCCGCATGGTGCTCAGTCCTCTTGGTTCATGCATATGAGTAGACGCTCTGTGCGCGTTCCTCTAGGCATTCCTCTGTCTATGCTAGGTGAGCGCTACCGGCAGGGTAGCGTTCTTATACCTTACAGCTTCGGCTGGTGTCCGTATCCTTACCTCTTAGGGGAGCGGACATAGGCAGGTGCCTGAGGCACATGGTCTGGCTGGGCCTTGTGATTCTACTCGTAGGTGGACGTTGCCGCTAGGGTAACGTTCCTTATACTGCGTCTGGCAGTTCGTATCCTCGCACACTAGGGGAGCGAACAGAGGTAGGAGCTTTGTGCGGCTTACGCTGCTGTTCGTCTCTTTTGCACCACTAGAAGAGCGGACCTAGGCAGGTGCCATATCTAGTGGTTCGTGTCCTCGCACACTAGTGGAGCGAACGCAGGTAGGAGCTTTGTGCGGCTTACGCTGCTGTTCGTCTCTTTTGCACCACTAGAAGAGCGGACCTAATTAGGTGCCATTTCGCACACATTGCCTTTGTCTCTGTGATTATTAACAGAGATCATTCCACACACCCTCCAAGTAAGGGAGGAATTGCTTTACTTACTTATTATATCCTTCTGTGAGTTAACAGAGGTATTGCACTCTGCCATAGTCTGCAGCAAAATCTTTGCACGGTGGACCCTGACTGTCTGATACTCCTTTCGGTTATTATCAGACAGCCCCCCGTAACATTAGGACTGAGCCCAGGGTCTGGCAGTTATGGCAGAATATCAGCAGTTACACCGTTACCTACAAGTACTTGAGTCACGGCTCAAGAGTATAGAGGATAAACCTCAGACCATGGTGACATCTGCACATGATCCTCGACTTGCTCTGCCAAACAGATATTCTGGCGATGCCAGATCATGTCGTGGTTTCATTAGTCAGTGTCAGATACACCTAGAGGTCAACTCTTCTCGCTTCTCTACGGAGAGGTCCAGAGTAGGCTTTATCATCTCCTTACTTCAGGACAAAGCCTTAGAATGGGCGACTCCCCTATGGGAGCGCTCTGATGTGGTTACTCTGAGACATCAAGACTTTCTTGATGCTCTTAAGGCAGTATTCATGGGTCCGCAGGTTACCCATGATGCGGCTCTGAGACTGTTAGATCTATCTCAGGGTTCGTTATCCACTAGTTCTTATGCCATTGCTTTTAGAACTCTGGTGGCAGAACTAGATTGGCCAGAGAAGGTGTTGATTCCTATCTTCTGGAGAGGGTTGGCAGGCTATGTCAAGGATGCCCTTGCTACTCGTGAGGTCCCTGCTTCTCTGGAGGACTTGATCACAGTAGCAACGAGGATCGATGTACGCCATAAGGAACGTAGACTCGAGGTCTCTTCCTCACGCCCTAAGCATCGGGCTATTCCAGTTGTTGAGGGTCCACTACCATCTTCCTCAGCATCTGAAACATCTCCCACTCCTATGGAGTTAGGTCATACGTTCTCCAGACTACGCAAGTCTGGTCCTCCTATATGTTACGTATGTCGTCAGGCTGGGCACTATGCCAACAAGTGTCCTAGTCGTCAGGGAAACTCCCTGGCCTAGTAACCATTAGAGGGGGGTTACTAGAGACGTCTTCTGCACCCTCTAAGTGTTGTATCCCAGGTCAGCTCTCGTTATCTGAGAATACATGGCCTATTATGGCTTTTGTGGATTCCGGAGCTGACGGGATTTTTGTGTCCTCAGGATTTGTAAAGGGACACAATATTCCCTCTATCATGTTAGAGGTGCCTATTCCTGTCCGTGTTGTTAATGGAACTATGTTGTCTGACTCCATTACATTGAGGACAGTTCCCTTGCGCCTTTCCCTGTCTCAGGGTCACATAGAGGAGATTTCTTTTCTTGTTTTGCCTGAGGGTATAGACGACATCCTTCTGGGTCTTCCATGGCTTCGGACTCATGCTCCTCACATTGACTGGGAGTCTGACAGCATTATTAGTTGGGGTTCGAAATGTCAGTCCCGATGTCTTCCCTTACCACCTAAGGTCATTGCGGTTGCATCAACTGATCTCTCTCCCATACCTACACCCTATTTGGATTTCGCTGACGTGTTCTCCAAACAGGGTGCTGAGGTTCTTCCACCCCATAGGCCGTATGACTGTGCCATAGACCTTATCCCAGGTTCGGTTCCACCTAAAGGCAGGGTTTACCCCCTGTCGATACCTGAGTCGGAGGCCATGTCGACCTATATAAGAGAGAGTTTAGAGAAGGGGTTCATTCGTAAGCCTGTCTCTCCCGCGGGAGCTGGGTTTTTCTTTGTTCGGAAGAAAGAGGGTGATTTGCGTCCCTGCATAGATTACAGGGGTCTCAACGCAATCACAATAAAGAACAAATACCCATTACCTTTAATTTCGGAGCTCTTTGACAGACTGAGAGGAGCTCAAGTTTTTACGAAGTTGGATCTGCGGGGTGCGTATAACTTGGTACGAATTCGAAAGGGTGACGAATGGAAGACCGCTTTTAACACCCGAGACGGTCACTATGAATACCTCGTCATGCCTTTTGGGTTATGTAATGCACCCGCAGTATTTCAGGACTTCGTAAACGATGTGTTCAGGGATTTACTGTTATCCTCAGTAGTGGTGTATCTGGACGACATCCTGATTTTTTCTCCTGATCTGGAGACTCATCGTCAGGATGTCGTTCGTGTCCTTTCCCGTTTAAGGGAGCACTCATTGTTTGCTAAACTCGAGAAATGTGTATTCGAGCAGTCCTCATTGCCTTTTTTGGGTTACATTATCTCACAAGAGGGTCTGGCTATGGATCCTGCGAAGCTCTCTGCTGTCCTGCAATGGTCCGAACCTCATTCCTTGAAGGCGGTGCAACGCTTCTTAGGATTCATAAATTATTACAGGCAGTTCATACCCCATTTTTCTACTTTGGTGGCCCCTTTGGTGGCCTTGACTAAGAAAGGTGCTAATCCCAAAGCCTGGTCTACTGAGACATCTCAGGCTTTTGAGGCAGTAAAAAGACACTTTTCAACTGCTCCCGTTCTTCAAAGACCCGATGAGAATAAGCCCTTCCTCTTAGAGGTTGATGCCTCTTCAGTGGGTGCTGGTGCGGTCTTGTATCAAAAGAATGGTGCAGGTAGAAAAAGGCCGTGTTTCTTCTTTGCTAAAACCTTTTCACCGGCAGAGAGAAACTATACCATTGGGGATAGGGAACTGCTCGCCTTGAGATTAGCCTTGGAGGAGTGGCGTCACTTGCTGGAAGGAGCGAAACATCCTTTCCAGGTCTATACAGACCATAAGAATCTGACGTACTTACAAACCGCTCAGCGTCTGAATCCTCGCCAAGCCCGCTGGTCCTTGTTTTTCTCCCGCTTTCACTTCTCCATCAACTATCTGTCTGGGAGTAAGAATAACAAGGCAGACGCCCTGTCTCGCTCTATGCTTTCTACCCAGGAAGAGATTGACGAACCTCGTCTTATCCTTCCCTCCAGGGTTTTTCATACGCTCTCCCCTGTGACGTTAGACCAAATCCCACCGGGCAAGACCTTTGTTCCGCCTGATCGACAGAATGATATACTGTCATGGGCCCACACCTCAAAGGTGGGTGGGCATTTTGGTATTAGGCGGACACGAGAGTTACTGGAGAGGTGGTATTGGTGGCCACACTTAGCCAGCCACGTCAAGAGATATGTCGGTTCCTGCTACTCGTGTGCTCGCAACCGTCCATTACGGCAGAGACCGGCTGGGCTCTTGCATCCTTTACCAGTGCCAGATAGACCATGGGAGGTGGTAGGCATGGACTTTGTGGGTGATCTTCCATGTTCACAGGGACATAGATTTGTGTGGGTCATTACGGACCATTTCTCCCGGATGGTTCATCTCGTACCGTTATCGAGAATCCCCTCTTCCAGGGTACTAGCCAAACTATTCCTCAAGCATGTCTTTAGGCTTCACGGGATGCCAGATCGTATCATTTGTGATAGAGGCCCGCAATTTACTTCCCGTTTCTGGCGAGATCTTTGTAGCCTTCTGCAAATTGAGTTGAATCTCTCTTCGGCATACCATCCGGAGACTAATGGTTTGGTTGAACGTACCAATCAATCTATGATTATATACCTTCGACACTTTGTTGCTGAGAACCACGATAACTGGTCCTCCCTCCTACCCTGGGCAGAATTTGCCCTTAACAATTCGCTGGCTGAGGCCACTGGGCAGACACCGTTCGTACTCAATAATGGGCAACACCCTAGGGTACCGGTACCGTTTCCCGCTGCTGCACCTCCTCCTCTTGTGGCCGACTGGGCAACTAATGCCAGAGAGGTTTGGGATCGGACTCAAGAGTCGATCCAAGCAGCTAAGGACCGTATGAAGACGGTGTCCGATCGGTTTCGTCACCCGGCTCCTGTCTTTTCTCCAGGGGACTTTGTGTGGCTCTCTGCAAAACACGTGAGACTTAGAGTGAGCTCTGTCAAATTCGCTCCTCGCTTCCTGGGTCCTTATGAGGTTCTTCGACAGGTAAATCCTGTAGTCTATCAATTGAAGTTACCTGTCCATCTTAGGATTCATGACAAATTCCATGTCTCACTGCTAAAGCCGGCTATTTTACCTCACGCTCGTGAAGTGCACTCTCCTGCCTCTGATTCCTCTCGCTCTAGCTATGAGGTACGAGCCATAGTTGGTTCTAAGATGGTTAGAGGGCGCAGGTTCTTCTTGATAGATTGGGAGGGCTATGGCCCGGAACATCGCTCTTGGGAGCCTGAGGAGGCTGTCCATGCTCCCGACTTAGTTGCCGATTACCTGCGTCGCCGGGAGGGGGGCCCTTGAGGGGGAGGTACTGTTACGGTTGCTGCGAGCACTGGAGACTATGTCCAGATTTCTTGCTACTGCACATGTGCGAGCGCTGGAGACTAAGTCCAGATTTCTTGCTACTGCACATGTGCGAGCGCTGGAGACTAAGTCCAGATTGCTTGCTACTGCACATGTGCGAGCGCCGGAGACTAAGTCCAATCTTGGAGCCATTGCACATGTGCGGGTGACATCATCGCTGACACGAGGTCACATGTCTCTGACACCTTCTATGCCGATTGGTCACTAGTCATGTGCTTGTGACGTCTTGCTCGGTGATAGGCCAGCATGACGTCACTCCTGTCGTTCTGGCAGCGGATTGGCTCTGGTGTCCTCCATCTTGGATGAGGCACAGAGTCTATATAAGACCCTGACACACGCCGCATGGTGCTCAGTCCTCTTGGTTCATGCATATGAGTAGACGCTCTGTGCGCGTTCCTCTAGGCATTCCTCTGTCTATGCTAGGTGAGCGCTACCGGCAGGGTAGCGTTCTTATACCTTACAGCTTCGGCTGGTGTCCGTATCCTTACCTCTTAGGGGAGCGGACATAGGCAGGTGCCTGAGGCACATGGTCTGGCTGGGCCTTGTGATTCTACTCGTAGGTGGACGTTGCCGCTAGGGTAACGTTCCTTATACTGCGTCTGGCAGTTCGTATCCTCGCACACTAGGGGAGCGAACAGAGGTAGGAGCTTTGTGCGGCTTACGCTGCTGTTCGTCTCTTTTGCACCACTAGAAGAGTGGACCTAGGCAGGTGCCATATCTAGTGGTTCGTGTCCTCGCACACTAGTGGAGCGAACGCAGGTAGGAGCTTTGTGCGGCTTACGCTGCTGTTCGTCTCTTTTGCACCACTAGAAGAGCGGACCTAGGTAGGTGCCATTTCGCACACATTGCCTTTGTCTCTGTGATTATTAACAGAGATCATTCCACACACCCTCCAAGTAAGGGAGGAATTGCTTTACTTACTTATTATATCCTTCTGTGAGTTAACAGAGGTATTGCACTCTGCCATAGTCTGCAGCAAAGTCTTTGCACGGTGGACCCTGACTGTCTGATACTCCTTTCGGTTATTATCAGACAGCCCCCCGTAACAGTCTCTCTCCAATCAACATTTAGGACAAAACAGTGCCAGTGTATGTTAGGTGGAAATAGGTTAGCGTGAGGGAAAATAGCGATAGACAGGTTGCCTGTGAATAACTGTAGATACTATATCAGAACCTCTGCTTACCCTTCCTACCGACGGAGGATGTCGTAAATTACAGGACACCCCCCCATTCCAGGTGGCTGACCCTCGCTGTCCCTATTACTCACTAACATATGTCCACCACCAAGAAACCAGGTGAAACAGTGTAAGGACGAACCACAAAAAACACACACAATAGCGTTAAAAAATAGGTTCCTGACTGGACTGGAGTCTCCAGTCAGAGAGATAGTTTCTGGTTTCTTGGTGGTGGACACATGTTAGTGAGCAATAGGGACAGCGAGGGTCAGCCACCTGGAACAGGGGTGTCCTGTAATTTACGACACCCTCCATCGGTAGGAAATGTAAGCAGAGGTTGTGATATAGTATCTACAGTTATTTACTGGCAACCTGTCTATCGCTATTTTCCCTCACGCTAACCTATTTCCACCTAACATTCACTGGCACTGTTTTGTCCTAAATCTTGATTGGAGAGAGACACTGTGTCTGTTTTAATATTGATTAATTAAAGTTTTGATTTTTAGAGGTATTGCTCTTTGTGGTTATTCTACTATCATACCTCGGTATTTCTATTTGTCGTGGTTCTATCCTTCTTGGGCTCTATCCTGTAATAATGTCATCCATTCTAGCACCTTTATTTATTAATGCCCATCCAGGTGTAATAGACACTGGCATCGGCGAGCCTCCTCTCACACGGACCGGTTACACCCCTGACTGAAGAAAGCAAACTCTTATGGTCAGTGGGGTTCTTTCAGTCCTCTCCCTCACATGTATTTTCTGAGCAATTACAAGCTTTCAAGATCTCAGGATTCACCGCAAATCAAATTTTGGAGGAAAATTTGGCAAAGCCTGCAAATTCAGGTTAAAAAACAAAAATTGCTCTTCTCTGCTAACAATGTATTATTTGGCTTTAGCAATATCCAGTATGCTGTGGAATAAAAGACTTTTGGTTTGTGAACTTTTCATATAATGAAATTAAACAACCATAACCGCATATTTCATATCTTTCAACTGATGAAAAAAGTTGTAAGAGCAAGTACCTGTACAAAGCCGCTCTCCCCATCTGTTGATGCATTCCTAATTCCTGCATTCAGCATTTTACATGACATCACTCTTTGGCTGTCTCCTCGCAGAGAGATTGAATGAGAGTGTGTTCTAGAAGCATCAGCAGTATTATAGTACATTAATCTTTTGGTCTTTGACAGTTGCAGGAGCTCGCCAGCCATTAGCTACCGTTAACAATAATGGAATTAATAACACCCGGTGTCAAGCCTCGCCAGTGAAAATGCTTTGATACTGTAGAAAGTTTTATAAACAACGGGCAACCACAAAATGTGATCCACGATGCACAAAACTCACCCTAAGCATAAAATATTGTATAGACAACAACAGAAACTACAATACTAAAATAAATGTATTTCATAAATAAAAACGGAATTCAACCCTAGGCCGCAATTTTCTGTTGTGCTTTCCTGGTAGTTACATAAGTTGTAGGTTTTCTTCTGAATGCTATAAAACATGCCTGTGTGGCAGAGAGAGGCAGTACATTGCATTGCCATAGGAAGACTCAGTGACCAGCAGGGGCATAATTGTAGTCTAAACAGATGAAGCAGTAATACTTGGTCCCAAAATGTTCTCTACCACATAAGACACGATAAATGCATCCTACATAAATACAAGACAAACAGCCAAAAAGTATAGAATAAAAATTCATTTATTTAGAGTTTTACACAGACAAACAACAGATCAAAAGGACATAGGAAGGAAGATACACTCGACCAAGCAGGTGGAGACAAGACAATGTATGTCAAATGGTAATTGTCATGTGATGTTCTGCTCCGCACTTGCTAGGTGTTACAGCGGCGTCGGACTCCATTTACATTGCAGAGTATGACAGGCAACCTTAGGTCTCTTAGTTGTTCAGCCAGAGCCGGGCGTCGGCTGTTGCATGTTCAGTGCTAATCAGTCCAGCAGCAGTTAATTTCTGCTGGCTTGTGAATTGCTGCAAGGAGCTCAGGTTGCTAATGACCACACACAGCCACCTCTACCCTCCATAAGGTTATGTGCGCACTAGACCGTTTTACCCGCGGATTTACCCACGGATTTGCCGCGGAAATTTCTTGAGAAAGATCAGAAATCTTTCTGCAGACATTTCCCAGCAAAACCTATGTGTTAAAAAAATAGCTGTGCGCACGCTGTGGCTTTTTCTCAAGAAAATTTCTTGAGAAAATTTTCTCGAGAAACTTTCTTGAGAAAATGAGCATGTTCATTATTACCTGCGGAATACCCTCGGAATTTCTATACTTGCATGTGTCAGGAACAACCTGCAGAAAATCCACGGTGAAATCGCGGTAAAATCGCGGCTAATCCGCGGTAAAAACACATGCGTTTTTACCGCGGATTTGGTTAGTTTTTTTCCCGCAGGTGCAGGAATCTTCAACTCCCAGAATGTCTCTCAAGAAAGTTTCTTGAGAAAAAGGACATTTCTAGTGCACACATAGCCTAAAGATTCTGAATCCGGTTCCTCGTTGCTGATAATAGTTCCAGTGATTGTGGTCTTAGCGTGTGATCCAGTTTCTGGTGATCTGTTTGATCTTGGGTAGTTTGGAAATATCCCTGTTGTCAGTTTATTTCCTCCCTGTATGTTATTTCTTCCTGTGCATGTTGTGTCTCTCCCCTTGGTCTGATTTCACTGTGTATGTGTTTTCGTTCTCCCCTGTTTGCATTATTTGTGTGGTTTGTTACTTCAGTCCTGGCTCTCCCCATGGGTGCAGTAGAGGCGGTATTAGACCAACGTACGTACAGAAGTTAGGGTCACGCTGGCGGTCCGGACGTCGCTACCATCATGCTACCTCTGGGATATGGGACAGACCAGGATCCCCATTCTGAGTGCCAGTCTAGTTGCCCCTGCTTCAGTTACCCATTACTCCCATGACAGTAATAGAGGATATTATAGGAAAAAAAGAGTAAAAACTGCACATAAGCAGGTAGTTCATGCAAAAAAAATCTAAATATCTGATAACAGGCTATAAAGTATGTTCCTCATAAGAGGATGCAATATATAAATCATATGATCACTTAGCACACAACAGCCATAGTAAGGCAACAAATTACATAAGCTGATACTGTGAACAGTGATCCATAAAATTAACTGACAAAAGTAACATGATATTTGTGAGTGAAATACACTCCTTCTATGCCATTTGAATTCCAATTAATAAGATTTGCTTTATGAGCGCTCGGGAAATCATAACAGCATACAAGCTGGAGTATGGTGTACCATAGACTTCTGCTTTATTAGTTCATGTGACCAGTTTATATAGTAACTCAGAACAAAGAACCAAGTCCCTCTGAATTATGCAGAAATAAGAGCAGTGGAGGTGTGCATAGAAATATGAAACTTCCCCGCCCATCAGTGATAACTGATTCCCATAGCATCATAAGTTATAAGACAAGATGGGTACCATAAGAACAAAATAGATTCTGTTCTCTCACATATTAAAGAACCACTTCCTGCCAAACTGTCTATTGCCTAAACCTGTACACTTGTATATGTAGTGTAGTGTAAGTGCAGTAACATATTGCCATCTTCAATGGTTTCCAGCGTTCTCAAGTCCTCTTCTGGGTCATGCAACAATTATTTCCACTTACTAGATCACGTTAGGGTCTTTGTGTGAACCAGAAGTCGCTTTTAGGCTGGAGTCACACTAGGGTATGGCATTGGATGCGATATGCTAATGACCCTTAACTCCCGCTGTGCTGCCAGCATGAACTGAGTGTCATGTGACTGAGATCCGATCCTGTGATTGGATCACAGCTGCAGAGGAGAGGGTGGGAGCTGCGGAGGAGAAGGGAGGGATTAATCTCCCCATCTCCTCAATTGTCAGCATATGCGTACCGTATTTTTTGGACCATAAGACGCACTTTTTTTCCTCCAAATTTGGGAGGAAAGTTTGGGGTGCGTCTTATGGTCTGAAGCTGCGGGGTAGGGAGCTGTGGGGAGTCAGCGCTATGCAGTGGGATCACAGGAGGCAGGGAGGGTCGCTGCTGCAGGAAGCCGGCGCTGGAGAAACCACATGTGCCCGCTGCTTAAAGTAAATAAATATTCATTAGCTGCTCCCCACCCACCTCTCAATGCAGTCAGCGGGTGTGAGGAGCAGCTAATGAATACTTGTTTAATGTAAACAGCGGTCACACGTGGGAGCTCCAGACGCCGGCTTCCTGCAGCGGCTGGGGAGACTGTGTGTCCACTGTTTAGGAGGCAGCAGCAGGGGGCCGCTGCACTCATGTCTGGCCCGGGGGAAGTGCAGATCACTGCAGTGTCTAGGCCAGAGCACGGCATACCTTCACAGCACGGCCGCAGTCTCTGTGCTGAGGGCTCACTTTACTTTCACTTTGATCTTTCCTCTGCACTAGAAACAGTCTCCAGTAGCTGACAAGGACCTACAGTGATGTAATGCAGAGGGGTGGGCCAGAGCAGCACAGAACAGCACAGTGCCCGCCTCTTCATTACATCACTGCAGGTCCTTGAGAGATGGGAGACTTTGTTTGTAATGCCAGGACCAAACTGAAGCACGGTGAGCAGCACATCAGTACAAGTAAGGCAATAAATAATATAGTATATAAAGGCATTACTCTACACCTGGATGGGGCTGGATCATATATATATATATTTACACACACACACACACACATACATACACACAGACACACACACACACTATATAACACACACACACACACTATATAACGATATACACACACACACACACACAATATAGCTATATACACACACACACACACACACACACCAGATTGGAGGATCACACATATAATGAAAGGAAACATACATATTCCACGATGGGGGCCATATATACCTGGAAGGTACCCAGAATGGAGGATATGAGGACAGAATTTGGGGATATTATTACCTCAGTAACACTGTCAGCAGTAAAATAACAGTGTGTTATGACCACATTCTTTTACTTTAATTTTATTTTTTTTCTATTTTTTCCTCCTCTAAACAAGGGTGCTGTGAGGCAAATCCCGGGATATGAAGATGAATTATGACTTCCAGTCATAATCGCTCATCACTCCCTGGCAGTGCCCCCCTCCCTTCTTGTCCTCAATGTCCAGCATCTGTGAAGGTGTCACATCCCATGGCCATCTCCTATGATATGGAAATTAGGTGATGTGGGAACAATGGACACAGGATGACTCCCTGCCGTGACCCTGTGGTAGGAGCTGCTATCTAATTAGCAAGCTTGGAAGTATCCAGACAGAACGACTCCAGTAAAAAATGGTTCATATTTCGCAAGCCATATTTCCGATAAATATGGCAACCATAAAAATGGTGTCTCCGCATGCGGACGATGCTGGCACACCCTTTTTATGGGAGCGGGAGCTTGGGAAATACCCCAGGCGTGATATCAGCCAATGTGGAACTAGTAGACGAGTCATGAGTCCTCTCATTCTGTAGCTAAATTCATAACTGTCACAATGAGAGCATTGGCGTCCGCCTACGACGCTCCCAGGCCAAGTTATGGCCATATCCATGTTGTGGATTTTGTCCATAACTCCAGCCAGGGGTGGAGCAGTGCTCCCTCTGAGGTCACTAAGGTAGGAGGGGACCTGGATTTGCCCAGGTTGATAACCCTACTTCGGCCATTTTCCAGGGTTCTTTCGCTGGGGGTCACGTGTAGGAAACATCTGTGGGAGTTCCTGGAAACCTGGTCTACAGCGCCCCCCTGTGGCCAGACGCACAAGGTAACTGATTGAATTGCATACCTGTTTGTAAACCATGCTTTATCTGTAACTGTACTCTGACATATGTATATTCTGTAGATTCCCTATTGTATATATTGTAGTTTCTAGTGTGCTTTAGGCTGATTAAATTATATAATTAATCTTGGGCTGTTCTGTTATCTCGATCTTGAATCCCACGTCCGTGTGTTCGGCTAATAGTTACCGTGAAGCGGTTGGTGGCAGCGAGTTGTGCCAAGGATTATTGTGGGGAGGCCAGTGAGATTCGGGGAGGTTTTATATATTCCGCCCGCGGAGGTCGGGGGAATATATACCCTACTCTCACCGGGGACCCTTCAATAATCGGCATAAGTAGTATAGCGGCCTCCTTGCTTATTGTTGGGCAATTCCATAATTGGCCTGACTATAAGAGGGGCGCTAGAGAGCGCGTCACGTGCTCTGTCTGTCGGTCGGGAGGTATAAAGGAGGGGTGACCCCCACTTGTTACCCCCCGATTGTGACGTACTGGTAGCCAGCGCGGGGGATTTCTGAGTGACCCCCCCGGTGGTTTGTGACATATTGGTGGCATAGCGGTGGGATCGAGATAATAGTGTGTGTGAGTGTGAGACCCATACTCCCAGACACTAAAGACTGCCTGCAGCAGCTGTGGCTGCTGGGGTCTTCAGACTAGCTCAACACTAGAGTGTCAGAGTGCAGATACTGTAAGGTGTGTGGAGGCATCAGGTGTCAGTTCTGTGTCAGTGACCAAAAGTCTGCAAGAATGGCTGATGGCACCAGGAGCAGAGCTAGGCAACTGGCCAATGCTAAAGCAGGAGCCGAAGAGAGGGAGGACGGTGCTGTGGACAGTAATGAGGAGGTTGTCCACGAGCCCTCCAAGAGCCCGACGCCAGAGAACAGCTCTGCAGACGACATTGCACAACCTGGCACTGATGGACAAGATGAGGAGCAGCTCACCCAAGGGTCCTCAACGAGCCAGATGCCAGTCCTCCGCTCTGAAATGGACAGTGAATCCCCTGGCTCTGCAGCGTGCCGCAGATCACCACTTGCCAATCCCTCCGGCCTGAGAGGTGCAGAGGCCCTCCTTCAAGCTGCCTTGGCCAGGCTTATGGCTGGAGACCGGGATACCTACGAGATACTCATGGCCGAGCGTGGGCGACAGGCAGCGCGTGACGCTGAGGCTGCGGAGCGGCAAGCAGCGCGTGACGCTGAGGCTGCGGAACGGCAAGCAGCGCGTGAGGCTGCGGAGCGGCAGGCAGCGCGTGAAGAGCGAGAGCGACAGGCAGACCGTGACTACCAGCTGCAGCTAGCTCAGCTCCGGCCCTCATTAGCCACATGTGACCTTCAAAACACCAAACTTCCAAAGGTCCGTGTTGAGGACTTCCCAGTGCTGGAGAAGGATGGAGACTTGGACTCTTTCCTGACTGCTTTTGAACGGACTTGCTTGCAGCACCATCTGGACAAGGATCAGTGGGCCAAATACCTGACCCCCCGTCTAAGGGGTAAGGCCCTGGATATCCTTGGGGACTTGCCTGCTGAGGCAGATCAGGGCTACGACACCATCAAGCGGGCCCTGATCCAACAGTACAACCTCACTCCAGAGTCCTACCGCAAGAAGTTCCGGACCCTGCAAAAGGGACCAAAGGACTCCTGGGCTGACCACCGGCAGGCACTTGCCCGAGCTGCCGACCACTGGACCCAATTCCTGCAGCTTTCCACCGGACCGGAGATCCTGGACTTGTTCATCACGGAGCAACTCTTGTGGAACTGCCCTGAGGATCTCCGCCAGTTCATCCGAGACCAGAAGCCAAAGGGGTCCACGGCTACAGCTGCCCTGGCCGATGACTACACCAACAATCGGGCTCCTGAGGCCAGGAGAGCAGCCACCAGCAGCACCTGGAGAGGGGGTAAGATGAACTCTGCGACTGCCCCACCTGCCCCTAGACTGCAGGGGGTGTCCCCCTCAACTCCCCTCTCCAGGCCCGTGGCAGAACCAAGACGGTGCCACCAGTGCAACTTACCTGGACACTTCAAGGCCATGTGCCCTCAGCGTCCCAAGGCCCCGGCTCCGTCCCCGTCCCAAGGGCCGCCCAAGGTGTATTGTGTGGGTGGGGGTGGTGGTAGGTCCCTGGACAGCTTCCAACCTGTCACCGTCGGCCGGTCTGTGACCATGGGACTGCGAGACAGCGCCTCGGAGGTGACTCTGGTGCGGCCTGAGATGGTGTCCCCCCAAGACTTGATCCCTGGAAAAACCCTCGCTGTCTCCGGGATTGGAGGCATTGACCCGGCGCTGCCTGTTGCTGACATTTATGTGGACTGGGGCGCAGGGCGAGGGGTGAGGGAGGTGGGGGTAACTGATCGGATCCCCGCAAACGTGCTACTTGGGACAGATTTGGGGCAGATAACCTCCCAGTTTGGGCCCCAACCAAGGGCTGAACCTTCAGCCAGTACTGACATGCCTCCGGACAATGTTAATGTGTTATCTATGAATGATGTAAGGGAGGAGGGAGTGAACTCTGATATTTCTGCTTGCATAGACACCATAGACACACACACAGCTGCAGCTGTGACAGGGGAGGGGGTCAGAGAAAGGTGTGACAATGCCTCTACAAGTAATCAGCCTGTGAGCTGGGATCTGTTGCCCTCTGCAGGGATAAGCAGAGAGCAGGGTGCTGCAGGGGGAGGACCAGTGTGTGGGGTGGGGGCTACCACAGCAAATGTGGGGTCCCCAGAGATTTCACAGCGGGGTTCTGTTGCTGCAGGAGGGGAACAGGCAGGTGAGATTGGGGCCGGTCCAGGAGCGGAAGTGCTCCTAGGTAAGATCTCGGTGCATGGTTCCCCCACAACCGGGGTGTCAGGAAGCCAGGTCGGTCTGCCTGAACCGGCGACTTGGTCAGGAACGGAGGAGGAGCAGGCACGACCCACGGTCGCAGCGGCTGTGGCCGCTGTCACCCGCAGTGGGAGTGCTGGAAGCCAAGGGGCCTCCCGGAGGTCCGATAGCTCTTCCCCTTCTGACCAAGTGGCAGCCGAGTCAGGTGGAGGCCAGGACACAGGTCCCGGGGTACTGACCGAAGATGTGACAGTCTCGTCGATTCTGGCCACATCTAGTCAGGGGTTTCAGGCAGCGTTAGAAGCTGACGACAGCCTGAAAGCTCTTAAGGAGCAGGCGGCACAGCCTCCCTCGGACTCGGACCCGGAGCGAGTGGTCTGGGACCAAGGACGGCTGTACCGGGCCACGGTCCAGCAGGGTTCACCGGAGGCGTGGCCCAGGGACCGACAGTTGGTGGTACCCTATCCGTTCCGGACGGAGTTGTTGCGGATCGCACATGAGGTTCCGATGGCCGGACACCTAGGGATCGCTAAGACCAAGGCCAGGTTAAACCAGCATTTCTACTGGCCAAAAATGGGGGCCGATGTGGCTGCCTACTGCCGTTCGTGTGAAACCTGTCAGAGAGTAGGGAAGGCGGGGCCACGCCCCAAAGCCCCACTGGTATCTCTGCCCATCATCGATGAGCCTTTCAGGAGGGTGGCTGTGGATCTGGTCGGCCCGCTGGCCATCCCCAGCAGCTCCGGGAAACGCTTCATACTGACGGTAGTGGACTATGCCACCCGGTACCCAGAAGCAGTGGCCTTGTCGTCCATTCGGGCTGACAAGGTGGCCACCGCATTGCTGGAGATTTTCTCCCGAGTGGGTTTTCCCCAGGAAATGCTCACTGACCGGGGGACCCAATTCATGTCCCAGCTGATGGAGGCCCTCTGTAAGCAAGTCCAGGTGCGACATCTGGTGGCCAGCCCGTACCATCCACAGACTAATGGCCTGTGCGAGCGGTTTAATGGCACCTTAAAGCAGATGCTTAAGATGTTGGTCGACTCCCATGGGCGTGACTGGGAGCGGTATCTCCCACACCTGTTATTTGCTTACCGGGAGGTTCCACAGGCCTCAACAGGATTCTCACCGTTTGAGCTCCTGTACGGGCGACGTGTGCGGGGCCCCCTGGCTCTGGTGAAAGAGGCTTGGGAAGGGGATTTGGCCACCCCTGGAGTGTCGGTTATCGAGTATGTCATGCGCTTCCGGGACAAAATGCAGGCCTTGACGCAACTGGTACACGACAATATGGCTCAAGCCCAGGCCGATCAGAAGCGTTGGTACGACCAGAACGCTTGTGAGAGGACCTACCAAGTGGGTCAAAAGGTGTGGGTACTGGTCCCCGTACCACAGGACAAGCTTCAGGCAGCCTGGGAAGGCCCATACCTCGTGTACCAGCAGCTCAACCCTGTGACGTACCTGGTCACCCTGGACCCTGCCCGTGGAAGGCGGAAGCCCTTCCATGTGAACATGATGAAGGCACATCATGAGCGGGAGGCATGTGCGCTCCCCGTGTGCAACCTGCCCGAGGAGGGAGAAGCGGAAACCCTCTTGGATATGCTAGCCCAGGTTAGGGCAGGCGGATCCATTGAGGATGTGGAGGTTGGCCACCAGCTCTTGGAGGACCAACGGTCCCAGCTGTGGGCCACCCTACACCCCTTCCGGGGGTTGTTTACCAACCAGCCCGGAAGGACTAACTTGGCTGTCCATCACGTGGACACTGGGGATCATCCCCCGATCCGGCGTTCAGCATATCGGGTCTCCCTGGAGGTGCAGCAACACATGCGCCAGGAGATTGACGAGATGCTGAAGCTGGGGGTGATCCAGGCATCCAACAGCGCTTGGGCCTCGCCTGTAGTCCTCGTCCCTAAGAAGGACCGAACCACTCGGTTCTGCGTGGACTACAGGGGGCTCAATGCTGTCACGGTCGCCGATGCGTACCCAATGCCACGCATCGATGACCTGCTTGATCAGTTGGCCGGGGCTCAGTACCTGACCATCATGGATCTGAGCCGGGGATATTGGCAGATCCCCCTGACTCGCAAGGCCAGGGAACGCTCTGCCTTTATTACCCCATTTGGACTGTACGAGTCCACGGTGATGCCATTCGGGATGAGGAATGCCCCTGCCACTTTCCAGCGGATGGTCAACACCCTGCTCAAGGGACTTGAAGGGTACGCGGCCGCGTACCTGGATGACATTGCCGTCTTCAGTCCCACCTGGGAGGACCACCTAGAGCATCTAGCACAGGTGCTCAGGCGGATCCACCAGGCAGGTTTGACCATCAAGCCGGGAAAGTGTCAGCTGGCCATGAGCGAGGTCCAGTACCTCGGTCACCGGGTAGGCGGGAGAACACTGAAGCCCGAGCCTGAGAAAGTGGAAGCCATTGCATCCTGGCCCACCCCCAGGACCAAGAAGCAGGTGATGTCCTTCTTGGGGACCGCTGGGTACTATAGGAGGTTTGTTCCATGCTATAGTAGCCTGGCAAAGCCCTTGACGGACCTCACCAAGAAGAAGCTGCCCTCTGCAGTCGATTGGACAGTGGACTGCGAGACAGCCTTCCGGGCCCTAAAGGACGCCCTGTCCAGCCCGCCCGTGCTACAGGCAGCCGACTTCACGCGGCCGTTTGTAGTACAGACCGACGCCAGTGACTTCGGCCTCGGTGCGGTACTCAGCCAGGTGGACTCTGCGAGCCAAGAGCACCCAGTCTTGTACCTGAGCAGGAAGCTGTTACCAAGGGAAGTGGCCTATTCCACGATGGAGAAGGAGTGCCTGGCCATAGTGTGGGCCCTGCAGCGTCTGCAACCCTATCTATACGGGCGCCACTTCATCGTGGAGACGGACCACAATCCCCTCAGCTGGTTGCACACCGTCTCTGGGACGAATGGGCGATTGTTGCGATGGAGCCTTGCGCTCCAGCAATACAACTTCACCATTCGCCACAAAAGGGGCCGTGACCACGGTAACGCAGACGGGCTGTCCCGACAAGGAGAGGTCGCGGACGGGCGCACGGGGGAACACCGGAGTGTGCTGCCCCCTAGCGCCCTCAAAAGGGGGGAGGTGTGAGGCAAATCCCGGGATATGAAGATGAATTATGACTTCCAGTCATAATCGCTCATCACTCCCTGGCAGTGCCCCCCTCCCTTCTTGTCCTCAATGTCCAGCATCTGTGAAGGTGTCACATCCCATGGCCATCTCCTATGATATGGAAATTAGGTGATGTGGGAACAATGGACACAGGATGACTCCCTGCCGTGACCCTGTGGTAGGAGCTGCTATCTAATTAGCAAGCTTGGAAGTATCCAGACAGAACGACTCCAGTAAAAAATGGTTCATATCTCGCAAGCCATATTTCCGATAAATATGGCAACCATAAAAATGGTGTCTCCGCATGCGGACGATGCTGGCACACCCTTTTTATGGGAGCGGGAGCTTGGGAAATACCCCAGGCGTGATATCAGCCAATGTGGAACTAGTAGACGAGTCATGAGTCCTCTCATTCTGTAGCTAAATTCATAACTGTCACAATGAGAGCATTGGCGTCCGCCTACGACGCTCCCAGGCCAAGTTATGGCCATATCCATGTTGTGGATTTTGTCCATAACTCCAGCCAGGGGTGGAGCAGTGCTCCCTCTGAGGTCACTAAGGTAGGAGGGGACCTGGATTTGCCCAGGTTGATAACCCTACTTCGGCCATTTTCCAGGGTTCTTTCGCTGGGGGTCACGTGTAGGAAACATCTGTGGGAGTTCCTGGAAACCTGGTCTACAGCGCCCCCCTGTGGCCAGACGCACAAGGTAACTGATTGAATTGCATACCTGTTTGTAAACCATGCTTTATCTGTAACTGTACTCTGACATATGTATATTCTGTAGATTCCCTATTGTATATATTGTAGTTTCTAGTGTGCTTTAGGCTGATTAAATTATATAATTAATCTTGGGCTGTTCTGTTATCTCGATCTTGAATCCCACGTCCATGTGTTCGGCTAATAGTTACCGTGAAGCGGTTGGTGGCAGCGAGTTGTGCCAAGGATTATTGTGGGGAGGCCAGTGAGATTCGGGGAGGTTTTATATATTCCGCCCGCGGAGGTCGGGGGAATATATACCCTACTCTCACCGGGGACCCTTCAATAATCGGCATAAGTAGTATAGCGGCCTCCTTGCTTATTGTTGGGCAATTCCATAATTGGCCTGACTATAAGAGGGGCGCTAGAGAGCGCGTCACGTGCTCTGTCTGTCGGTCGGGAGGTATAAAGGAGGGGTGACCCCCACTTGTTACCCCCCGATTGTGACGTACTGGTAGCCAGCGCGGGGGATTTCTGAGTGACCCCCCCGGTGGTTTGTGACAGGTGCGTCTTATGGTCCGAAAAATACGGTATATCGCACTGCACTTGGATGTCATCCGAATGCAGTCTGATGTTTCACTAGCACCCATAGACTTGTATGGGTGTGAGTGACATGTCTCTCACTGACAATCACAGCATTCTGCGATTTTTTTTTTCCTCAGTCCAATAGGGGCTTAGGAAAAACTTGCAGATCTGAGCTGCAGCATTAACTTACATGGGGCAGAGTACATTGTGACATTTTCTCGCATTTCACTCGTGTGAATTATACGCCAGTGTGAGAGTACCTTACAATATCAGTTTGTAGTCGCGTTCTGATGCTCCACAGACTTAAATTGTAAAAGCGACTTTCAGCTTACACATAGACCCTAATGAAAAGAAAAAAAAATAACAGATAAAGAGTGCTCCCAATGTGGAAGAAAGAAACAAATCGATCTAATGAGTGCAGATATAATCTAATATATAAAGCTGAATGTGTGTATGTGTGTATGTATGTATGTCCGGGATTGGCATCTGCACCGTCGCAGCTACAGCCACAACATTTTGCACACTCACACTTCTGGACCCCGAGAGCGTCATAGGCGATGTTTTGAGGGGAAATTTTAACCCCGCACTTTACAGTTATTCACCAAAAACCTGCCTCCATTAAAGCGAATGGAGCTGGGAGCCACAGTGCAGCCAGAACTTCAGAAGAATGCGCAGCCACGCCCTTATATGGAATGTTGGCGTGTCACAATGTAGCCAGGGATAGAGACAGACACAGACAGGGAAAGAGGCAGACACAGAGAGGGTAAGAAACAGACATACACAGGGTAAGAGACAGACACAAAGAAACAGGCTGACAGGGAAAGAGACAGACATGGAAAGAGAGAGACAGGTTAAGAGACAGACACAGACAGGTAAAGAGACAGACACAGACAAAGAGACAGACACAGGGAAACAGACAGACAGGGAAAGAGAGGGAAAGAGACAGACAGGGAAAGAGAGAGAAAGAGACAGACAGGGTAAGAAACAGACAAAGACAGGTAAAGAGACAGACAAAGAGACAGACACAGGGAAAGAGACAGGGCAAGAGAGGGAAAGAGACAGACAGGTAAAGACACAGACAGGGAAAGAGACAGACAGGGAAAGAGACAGACAGGGAAAGTGACAGACAGGGAAAGTGACAGAGATAGATAGACAGGGAAAGAGATAGACAGACAGGGAAAGAGATTGAGACAGATGGAGAAAGAGACAGAGACAGACAGGGAAAGAGACAGACAGAGATAGAGAAAGACAGAGAGATATATACAGAGGGGGAGACAGACAGAGAATGGGAGAGAAACAGAGAGACAGTTACTATCCCGGGCATCGCCGGGTGCTATGTTGTGAGGCGAAATGTTAACCCCGCGCGTTCCAATTTACCAATCAATTTTGCCCCTATCTACATAATGGGGAAAAAGTGAAACGAAAAGTGTTGGGGGCAAATTGACAGCTGCCAGATGTGAACAAGGGGGACTTAAAGAATGAGAGCGATGGCGCCAAAGAGTATATACCGTACAGTTGCTAAGGTGGGGCCCCGACATGGGATACTCACCACACTCGGGGATATGAACACGCACACAAAATGCACCACACACTACCACGTGCTTGAACACATATACCACCCTCAGCACACATCTCACCACACATACACCAACCTCGCCACATAATCACCCTAAACACACACAAGTCTTGTATTATCCTTCAAAAATAAAAATCTGATTAATAAGCAGCCAAACTACAAGAACAACAAATGTACCATATAGGAAATACGGCAGCTGTCAGTCACATGATCTGTCTATATGTGTATGTGTGAGCTAATATATACTGTCAGGGGGAGGGCTTTCTGTTGCCTGGAGATTTATCAGGCTGCTAATAGCAACCAATCACAGCTCAGCTTCTATTTTGCTACAGTTAATTAATCTGAGCTCTGATTGGTTAATATAAGCAACAATGTAATAATTACATTTCTATCTATTTTTGTTTTGTGGTTTTTGTGTGCAGAATACATTTTTGTTAATACATTCTATTTTGTTAACATCAGTTATTAACCCGGGCGAAGTCGGGTAGTACAGCTAGTACAAGTTATATAAAAATATAAACTTTTTATTCAAAAAACACTACGCGTTTCGGCTGTATCTAGCCTTCTTCAGGTGTATAGGAAATGACCACTTAGTAAGCTCATATATACTCTTCATGATATCCCCCTCACATATAAGAGCTTACTATGTGATCATTTCCTAATGCCTGAAGAAGGATTGATACAGCCGGAAAGCTTAGTGTTTTTTATTAAACGTTTTTATTTTTTTTCTAACCTTTATTCTATCTGCATTCATTGGATCGATTAATTCCTTTCTTCCATATTGGAAGTGGTCTACATCTGTTTTCTTTTTCACTTCATCTGGCTCTCCTGGAATTTCCCACAATATACCAGGTTCACTGAATCCTCTTTAGTGTATTTGGAGTTGTGCCCACGCAACTTGGCCAGGTGAGAACTTTTCTACAATTGGTTTTATATTTTTAACTTATTACACTCAGAAAGTGCTCCTCTGTCTCTTTTTTTGACAAAAAAAACCATATATTGGCTTAAATATAGACCCTAATGTGATCGGGGAAGTGGGAATAGGTGTCACGTGACAGAGAGGAGATCCAATGCAATGCTCGAAACTGGGGACAATCACACTACAGTACCTATAAATGTACACATGTTTAGGCAATGAAGAGTTTGCTGGGAGTGCTCCTTTAATAGGGATAATGGCACATACCCATAAATGTCTGTATCCCCTTGCTGGAATGGCAATAATCCTGAGGAACATTTTGGCACAAGTCTTTATCAGTGAGGGGCCACAATCAGAGGAGAACCATCCCCTGAGAAAGGCTTTTGCCAAAATGCACATCAAGTTTTGGTGGCTTTCCAGGATACAGACATCATGGGTATGTAGCATTATACTATAACTATTATCATCATGTTCCATCTCTATCTTTGATTTTCCCATTACTAAGATTCTGCTTATGTTAAAGGCAACCTAAACTGTAAAAACAAAAAGGCTACTAACTTCCTAATATTGGGTTAATTTGCAGGATAATGGTGTTCTTAAGCCTTGCTGCCACCGCACTGAAAGTCCAGCTACCGGGCACTGACTGACAGCCGGCAGTACAGTGAATCAGTGTAGATCCAGCTGACAGTCAGTGCCGCGGAGTACTTCCAGCCACCACTCACTATTTATTGAGCGGTGACTGAAGCCGCTCCGGCCATGCTTCTATGACTTGAAAGCCGGAAGCTGTCAAGAGCAATAAAGCTCATTTCTTTCAGTTATTGGAACCTTCAATGCCGGGGCCAACGGCTTTAGAACACTATTACCTAAAGATTACCTCAAAATCTGCTGGTTATTAGTGTTTTTTGTTATATATGGCAGGCTTCCATTAACAATTTTGAAGAGGGTTGGATACAGTCATAGGAGACCTCTGAGTGTAAGGGGTACTTTGCACGCTGAGACATCGCAAGCCGATGCTGCGATGTCGAGCGCGATAGTCCCCGCCCCCGTCGCAGCAGCGATATCTTGTGATTGCTGGCGTAGCGAACATTATCGCTACGGCAACATCACACGCACTTACCTGCCCTGCGACGTCGCTCTGGCCGGCTCTCCGCCTCCTTCCTAGGGGGGCAGGTCATGCGGCGTCATAGCGACGTCACATGGCAGGCGGCCAATAGCAGCGGAGGGGCGGAGATGAGCGGGACGTAAATATCCCGCCCACCTCCGTCCTTCCTCATTGCAGCCGGGATGCAGGTAGGAGATGTTCCTCGCTCCTGCGGCTTCATACACAGCGATGTGTGCGGCCGCAGGAACGAGAAACAACATCGTACCTGTCGCTGCACCAGCATTATGGAAATGTCGGATCCTACACCGATGATATGATAACGACGCTTTTGCGCTCGTTAATCGTATCAAAAAGGATTTGCACACTACGATATCGACTGTGACGCCGGATGTGCGTCACTTTCGATTTGACCCCACCGACATCGCACCCGCGATGTCGTAGTGTGCAAAGCCCCCCTTACACTCGTTTTATAATTGGAGTTGGAGGCCTTGCAGTATTGCGGTGAATCAAATTAGGGGGAAATGTTCGTCATACCTGGCGAATTCAGATTTCAAGAAATTCAGTCATTTCTATTATGTACAGTTTAACTCTTTTTTTTCTGTGGTTCATATCCTATATTACTATAATATAATATTATATTATATTATCTGACATACATTACACAGTCTCCCCCTGCTTGGTCTGGCGCATCTTTCGTTGTGTCACTCAAGTACTTTTTTATCTGTTGGTTCTCTGCATATCTGTAAATAAATTACTCTATACTCTCTGGCTGTCTATCTCGTAATTATGTATTGTGTCAGCTGGTGTTAAGTGTTAGCAATGATGTATGACTATTTATACACTATTTGCTTGTTTTATTCCTGTTTGCAAGTTATGACATATACGCATAAGACATGAGTATTATCATGGCCACCATCAGGGCAGTACCAGCAATAATGCAATGAAAGGTCAGGATGAAATTGTAATTAAAGGGGCCCTGCAGGTATAAGTTTGGAGCATAGTCATGCAACAAGGGCATGGCTAATTTGGCAAGTGGGTAGGGCTTAGGCATGCTGTGGGTCTGATGAGTCAGAAGTGAAGGACTTTTTAAGAAGGTGTTACAAAGGGATTGAGTAATGTTTAAGATGTGTACAGCTGATATGCAAAATATTCCATATGTAAATATAACTGTAAAGTTCGGGGTCAGTACCGAACACCACTTTTTTACCTATATGTCCGATTCCTATTGGTGCTTGTGATCTGAATAAAGCTTGTTGAAAGGTTGCAGAGAAACCAATCAGCAAGCTTTTCCAGGGTGGGCACTTCCGGCCCCATCACAACCATGTCAAGTATTGGCATAGCTGTGATTGGACTGAGAAATAACTAAAAAAGATATGACATGTGCTCCCGCCCGATTTTGAAAACCAGCTAGGGTAAAATAACAGCTACAGGCTGCAGCCCTCACCTGTGAGTGTTACCGTGGCTGGATATCAAAATACAGGGATCCAATGGCAATTTTTTTTAAATTTCTTAAATAATTTAAAAAAAGGCATAGCGTCCACCAAATTTTAAGAGGTGTAGGCAATATGAAAATCACACCTGAAACCAAATATAAAGGGGAGAAGTTGACTCAGTATTTGCATTGCGTGTCTGAGTGTGCCGCACTAAAGGCCACGTCTCACTAAGCAACATCGCTAGCAACATCGCTGCTGAGGCACGACTTTTGTGATGTAACAGCGATGTGGCTAGTGATGTCGCTGTGTGTGACATCCAGCAACAACCTGGCCCCTGCTGTGAGGTCGCTGGTTGTTGCTGAATGTCCTGGACCATTTTTTAGTTGTTGCTCTCCCGCTGTGAAGCACACATTGCTGTGTGTGACAGCGAGAGAGCAACAACTGAATGTGCAGGCAGCAGGAGCCGGCTTCTGCGGACGCTGGTAACCACGGTAAACAGCGGGTAACCAAGAAGCCCTTTCCTTGGTTACCCGATATTTACCTACGTTTCCAGCATCCGCCGCTCTCACGCTGTCAGTGCCGGCTCCCTGCTCTCTGCACACGTAGCCGGAGTACACATCGGGTAATTTTGTGGCTAAGTTTACAACCCATAGCACTGTAGCTAATCTCCTTGGACATGGACGGCAGATAAAAATTGATGAAAGGTTGCAAAGGGGGATAGTCCAGATAGTGGGTAAGCAACCCCAATCAAGTTTCAAAGAAATTTAAGCTGTCCTGCAGGCTCAAGGTGCATCAGTCCCAGTGCGGACTATCCATTGACATTTGAATTAAACCAAACACTGTGGCAGGAGACTCAGGAGGACCCCACTGCTGACACAGAGACATAAAAAAGCTATCCTACATTTTGCCAAAATGTACGTAAGTAAGCCAAAATCCTTCTGGAAAAGGATCTTGTGTTCAAATGAGACCAAGATAGAGCTTTTTGGTAAAGCACATCATTGTACTGTTTACTGAAAACAGAATGAGGCCTACAAAGAAAGAAACAATACCTAAAGTCAAATATGGCAGAGGTTCAAAGGTGGAGGTTGTTTTGCTGTCTTTGGAACTTTGTGCCTTCAATATGTAGAAGGTATCATGAAATCTGAAGATTACCAAAGGATTTGTGGTTGCAATGTAGTGTACAGCTTTACAAAGCTGGGTTTGTGTCATAGGTCATGATCCTAAACATACTTCAAGAAGCCCCCAGAAATGGATGAAAAAAAACCACTGGAGAGTTCTGAAGTGGCTGCAATGAGTCTGGATCTAAATCCCATTGAACACCTGTGGATAGATCTTAAAATTGCTTCTGGGAAAAAGTGCCTTCAACTATGAGACCTGGAGCAGTTTACAAAAGAAGAGTGGTCCAGAATTCAGAGGTGTAAGAAGCTTGTTGATGGTTATAGGAAACGATTATTGCAGTTATTGATTCCCAAGGGTGTGCAGCCAATTATTAAGTTTGAGGGTCTCAACAATTTTGGCCGGTCCATTTTTGGAGGTTTTTGTGAAATTATGTCCAATTTGCCTTTTTTCCTCGTTTTTTCTGTTGTTTCAATATAGACAAAGGAAATAAACATTTGTTTAACAAAACTTGTGTAATTGCAATAATTTTCTTAGAGAAATACTTCATTTTCTGGAACAATTTCAAAAGGTGCCAACACCATCGGTCATGATGACTAATGACTTTATATACTCAAATTATAACACTGGTCTACAAAAAAAATATTTTTTCTGGCATGGACTTTAAGAACAGTTTTAGACTAATTTGAGGGTGCTGAATTCAAATCTGATGTTATAATTTCTCTATCACATTACATTTTTGCTCTATAGGTATATATCCCATTTTCATGAATTCCATGAAAAATATAAGTAGTGTATCAAAAGTGCCGGTTTATACAGTTCAGTAAGGTAAATTTAGTTTCCATTTAGTCTCCCAATAAATGTGAGAATATCTTTGTTTTCTTTGAACATGCATAATTCCCATTTGTTATGATAAGAAAGTAAACAAACAGTTTTCAACGTATACAACAGTCGTGTACAGGTACTGATTTATTTATTGAAATTTTCAATGAATTTTGATATTTATTGTTTTTATCCTGCTGTTTTTCTGTTTTTTGTTTGTGAATCAATACCTAAGGTGTGGGGGGGGGGGGGGGGGCAGAAATTCAATGAACAACTCAGGTAGCTAACAACTTTTATGTTGTATTTCTCTGCAGGGTGTTTTGCTGATCTAACAATGGCCTCTACATCTCGCAGAAGACAGTGCTCAAATGATCCAAATATTTTTTGTTACATCTGTGGAAACTTTACTGTGAAGACTCAGAGACGCAACATTACTGACTTTGTTAAGAGGGTGTAGTTTGCGTACTTCAAACTTGGAGACCAAGACAAGCATTGGGCTCCTCACAAAGTGTGCAAAACCTGTATTGAGAGCTTGAGATCATGGTCTCAAGGAAAGAATGCTAAACTTCAGTTTGGAGTTCCTATGGTTTGGAGAGAACCAAGCAATCATTTAGAAGACTGTTATTTCTGCCCTGTCGATGTAAAAGGTCTCAATAAGAAAAACAAGCAATATTTGCAATACCCGAGTATCCCTTCAGCTATTCGACCAGTTGCCCATAGTGAAGACATACCTGTTCCAAAATATACTGCGCTTCCAGAAAACATTGACACAGATCTTTCCTCACATTGTTATACTGATGAAGAAGACAGTCCAGATATTTTTTAGCCATGTGATGAAGATTGTGACAAACCAATTCTGTTTACTCAGTCTGCTTTGAATGATCTGGTTAGAGATCTTTATCTACCAAAAGAATCTGCTGAACTATTGGCTTCAAGACTACAAGAGAATCCAATGTTGAAACCCGGTACAAGTGTCTCATTTTATCGTAACAGGGAAGCAGAACTGTGTAAGTACTTCCATTCAGGTGGCCAGCTGGTCTATTGTACTGATGTTGAAGGGCTACTTCTCTTTATGGGACTTCCAGCATATGATTCAAGGTATTGGAGGCTTTTTATTGATAGTTCCAAATGAAGTTTAAAATGTGATCTGTTACACAATGGAAATAAGTATGGCTCTGTACCAATAGGTCATACTGTAAAACTTAAAGAAGAATATAAAAACATCAAGATTGTTCTAGAGAGGTTACAATATAATGTTCATGGGTGGTTAATTTGTGTTGATTTGAAAATGGTTAACTTTGTTTTGGGTCTGCAAGGAGGGTACACAAAACACCCTTGTTTTCTGTGCTACTGGGACAGTAGAGCTACAGCAGAGCATTGGGTGAAAACTGAATGGCCTCAGCGACAGAGTTTGGCATCTGGCGATAAGAATGTCATCCATGATCCTCTAGTGGATAGGAAGAACATTGTCTTTCCTCCCTTGCACATAAAACTTGAATTGATGAAGCAGTTTGTCAAAGCTCTCAATCACAGTGGAGAATGCTTTAACTATATATGTTCAACTTTTCCTGGTCTTAGTGAAGAGAAGAAAAAGGCTGGAATATTTGATAAACCTCAAATAAGAACACTTAAGAGACCCACATTTTATCAATGAATAAGACAGAAGAAAGAGCTTGGAATGCATTTTGTAAAGTGGTGCAGAATTTTCTAGGGAATAAGAAAGCAGACAACTATGAAGAGATTGTTGAAGAACTACTAATGAGTCTGCGAAATCTTGGATGTAGAATGAGTATCAAGATTCACTATTTACACAGCCATTTGGACTTTTTTCCAGAGAACTTTGGGGATGTGAACGAGGAACAAGGGGAGCATTTTCATCAGGACATTAAAACAATGGAAGAACGGTATCAAGGCCGGTGGGACTCACATATGATGGCTGACTATTGCTGGAGCTTGATGAGAGACAACCCAGAAGCTGTACATCACAGATCAGCCAAGAAAAGAAAGTTCAAATAACTGCCATTTGCCATTCATCTGTGTGCCATATATATGTGTTTTAATATTTTGTTGTTTAATTCTTTAAGTATATTTGATTTGCTGCACATAGACTTTGTAATCTTTGTTATTCCTTGATTAAAAATATATAAAATGTAGTACCTAAAATCATATGTTTTTATCATAAAACATTCGATATGAGTAATTTTCATCAAAAATTTAAAATATCTCGAAATCCTGATGTGATAGCCAAAAACGGAGTTCATATTCGTAATCAGCAGGCAAATTTGACTTAACTATATTTTAAAAGCTTTTGCCAGAAAAATTGCGTTGACCAGTGTAATTGTTAATAGAGGAGCACTCATTTTTCCTGGGCAGCTTGAATACTCCCACAACTGCAAAATAGACAGAGAAAGAGAAATCCAGCAAAGTGTTAATTCAAATGCAAAATTTACAAATTTCTATCAATTAAAGACATTGAATATTTAGTTAAAATGGCATCTGTTTCATATGATTCTTGTGTCCAGAAAGGCTGGGGTCATTTCAGGTAAGATAACAAAATGAGAAACCAGATTTTCAAGGTTGAAGTTGTCAGTAGCGGATGCTGAGCTGACGTTGTGGATCCATATATCAGAGACTATGCTGTTAGTCTGTAAACATGACTATAAAATATGAGATCAAACACACCTTTGATATACATTGCTGGCAGAACAGCTGCTCTCTTATTTTTCACACATGTGGCCAATATGCCAACACTATGGTAAAGATGTAACCTTGAGGATAGGGGCAGCGTTTCCTGGCCACAATGCTCTTTTTTTATGTTGTTTTTGCATAAATTATATTGGAATATCCTACTAATTGGTAACGCAATGACTATACACTGCTGTGGAGCAATTACATGCCTTTTTTTGTTTGATTTTTTATGTAAGTGCGCTGAGGATTTTTCTTACAGATTCTTGCCATAGGCCTCGCTCCCACTAGCGTATAAGTAATCGATCCAATGCTCATCCAGAAAAATGGGACAGGTCTCATGCATATGTTCTTGCATACTCATGGTAGTACTATGCAAGTGTGTGTTTTGTTTTTTTTCGCAAAGCATCCATATGCCATCCATATGCAATGCATCACCACTCGTCACCTTCTCCAGGTCTTGTGGAGCGCAACATGAGCCGGGAGTGGCTGCTGCTCAAAGCTTATGGAGCTTCGTTCTAATGCTCCATAGCCTTTGATTGTCAGAGTCTGGGAATGTTGGGGGATTCGTTGGACTACATACGTCGGACCGACAAGCAAACTTTGCTTTTTATTTATTACATTTGTAAACGAGGAACAGTCTCTAGTTCTGGTTTCTCCTTTCTTATTTTTTTCAAGTTTCCATTTGTGGACTTTGTCGGATTCATTGGACTACATCAACCCTGCATGAGTATTTTTTTTTAATAAATTTGTGAATTAGCGAATGAGTCAGAGAGTGATTTTTCAAATAAACTATTTTCATTTGTGTTTGTTTTTTTGCTTACTGGGTTAGTAAGGTGGGTGTCTGATAGACACCTCTCCATTGCTAACACCAATGCTTGATGGCAGCTGACACTACAAAGCTATACATGGGTGGTTCCATAAAGGATATTTACTTCCAATCTCATGGATATTGTCACGCCCCCACCGGAGCCCGCTCCTGCGACTTCTGCTCCGATCGCCAGACGACGCTATGTTCCCACCATGGATAGTGCTGGTGATGGGAGAGGAGTCAGTGCCCGTGGCTCTGCGGAGCACAGGCTCCGCTTATCCACTAGGATGGGTTTCCCTGGAACCTGCAGTACCACTGGCTGACTGTAGGTGGCGTGTGTGTCTTCCAGCTGAAGTTGCCAACATTCTCCTGTAGCCAATGGGAAGATACCACACCCTTCTTATTCCCCCTCCTGTCACATAACCACTGCCAGAGATAGTTCTGTACTCCTGGCTCATGTGCTGTTTGTATGTTGATTCCTGTGCACTGACCTTTGCTTGTTTTTTGACTACCCTCCTGCCTGTCATTTTTGTACCTTGCTGCCAGTTCCGGATTTGACCTCTGCTTTGTCTCCTCACTACGCCCTTGCCTGCCGATTCGGTTCCTGTTTTGCATCTCCTGGTTTTTGTTTTTGACCCTGCCTGACGACCACGGACTACAGCCTACCACAGGCAGTGATCTCTGGAGCTCTGTGTAATTCCAAATCCCTGTATAGGGGTTAAAGGGTTGCAGAGTTCTTGGGGTCCTGCTTTGTGAGCGGCTGTTCTCTAGACTCCCCTTACAGCCAGTCTGAGTCTGTGGCTCCAATCAGGCATTACAGATATGTGATAAATAGAGTAGAACGAACCTGTGGAAGTTCAGGTCTGCCAGGTTCAACTTGACTTTAGTTAAAAGACCCAGACTTGACTCAATCTTGACCCTGGACCTCGAACCCAATATAAGTCAATGAGGATCTGAACTTCTGTGCTGTTAAATGGCTGTAAAATGGTTGTAGTAAGTGCTAATGCACTGCAAAAGTGAGGCAAAATGGGGGCAAATGCCCTGGAAACAAGTGTGGATGTGCAATAAATAAAAAAAAAACAGCATAGTCTCCAGCCAATTTTTGATACTCAGTTCATATAATAAAGATGGCTGCATGTTGCAACCCTCAACTGTCTGCATTACCTTGGCTGAGTATGAAAATAGTGTGTCCCACTCCGTTTTTTTCACTTATTTAAGTAAATCATTAAAGAAAAATGGTGTGGGTTCCACCCTATTTTTAACCATAAAGGTAAAGTAGACAGCTGTGGGCTAGTATTATCAGGGTGGATAAGCCTATGGTTATTTGGCCCTTCTCAGCATAAAAATGCAACCTGCAGCCACTTAAGAAGTGGCATATCCATTAGATGCGCCAATTCTGCAGTGACAATTGGGTAATACTTGTGGGGTTGATGTCAGCTGTGAAGTAATAGCTGGCTTCAATCCCAAGGGTTAGTAATGGATATGCATCTATCAGACACTTCTATTACTAATCCGACAGGGAGAGAGTTAAAAAAGACACAGGGGAAAAAAAGTTTTTGGAATACACTCTTCCACACACCCATGTTCAACAATTTATTACTTGAAAATAAATCCTGGATGTTCCAACGTAATCCAAAGAGTAATATTCCACGATGTCCAGCGATTCCTATGGAGCTTAGTTCTGAGAACTTTCTCAAAATAACACTCCACAGGTCACAGAATTTCTCAAAAGTGGACCTGCCACTGACCAGCAGTGACCTCTTCAATTGCCCATCCCATAATGATAATAATGAGGGAACTCTGCTTATTCTGTCTTTATCTACACGGCAAAGCCGAAAATTAAACTGTTGATAACAAAACTGTCTGCCATAGTAAATGAATTAGTAGCTAGTGGAAAAAGAAATATTTTTTTTCTTTTTTGTATGGATGATCAAGGAAAAAAATAAAAAAATGTTTGGAAAAATATATATTTGCAATATAAACAGAGAACATTGTTCTGATTATACATTTTTAAAAGTGCTAGTGATAACTTTTAACTGCTGGTATTATATACACACATCTTATAAGAGTATCCTGAATAGGTTACCATACTTTCTTAATTTCCTAATTAGCCTATAAAGGTTACCAAACTTTCCTGAGGCAATTACTAAACATTTAAAACATTAAGAAAGCATTCTTAATCATTTGGAGGGATCAACCTTCAACTGTTTGTAGAAGTTTTTAGCACACACAGGTGGTGTTGCATATACAGTATATAAAAAGGAAGGCATATAAATAAAATCATCATCTTGATTAGCTGCCAACGTCTTCAGGGGTGCATTAATGAGAAGATGTCGACAATAGGATTAACACAGCATCGGAAGCTCTATTATTCTGATCATCCTAAAAATGTTGGAATCATTCCTTAAGCTGTTTTCTCTTTCCGAATTGAAATTACTCCTGTGCCAGGGCAAAGGTCAATTTAATTTTGCTAATACGACATAGTTTTATCCTGACAAGTAATTAATGGGATTCTTTCTTTAGTAAAATGATAATGAGAAATTGTTGCACTGATTGGCCATGATTACCAGTTGGTAAAAATAAAATATATACCAAGCCATGTTCTCAGAGATGAGATAATAGTAATAATAAAGCCTCAAACTTTGTGTAAAAATTAGAAGCTTTGTTAATTGAAAATTTTACTTGATTAATTCCAATGGATTATGTATAGCTTGTATCAGTATTGGGTATAATTAAAAATAAATGGAGGTGAAATTATTTTCTTTCTTTTGAGGCATGATCAACTTTTTCTTCATTATTATTATTTTACTAGCTGTAGCACCCGGGCGTTGCCCGAGATAGTAACTGTCTCTTTGTCTCTCTCCTAGTCTCTGTTTGTCTGTCTCTGTCTGTCTGTCTCTGTGTGTCTGTCTCTATCTGTCTGTCTGTATCAGTCTCTCTGTCTGTCTCTGTATCAGTCTCTCTGTTTGTCTCTCTATCTGTCTGTCAGTCTCTTTCCTCGTCTGTCTCGTTCCAGGTCTGTCTTGTTCTAGGTCTGTTTTATACCAGGTCGGTCTCGTTCCAGGTCTGTCTCTTTCCCTGTCTATCTCTTTCCCTGTCTGCTTCTTTCCCCGTCTGTCTCTTTCCAGGTCTATCTCGTTCCAGGTCTGTCTCGTTCCAGGTCTGTCTCGTTTAAAGTCTGTCTCTTTCCCCGTCTGTCTCTTTCCCAATCTGTCTCTTTCTCCGTCTGTCTCTGTCTCTTTCCCTGTCTCTTTACTTGTCTCTGTCTCTTTCCATGTCTCTTTCCTTGTCTCTGTCTCTTTCCTCGTCTGCCTCTTTCCCCATCTGTCTCTTTCCCCTTTTGTCCCTTTCCCCATCTTTTCCATGTTTCTTTACTTATCTCTGTCTGTTTCCCTGTCTCTTTACTTGTCTCTGTCTCTTTCCCTGTCTCTTTCCATGTCTCTTTCCTTGTCTCTGTTTCTTTCCCTGTCTGTCTCTTTCCCCGTCTGTCTCTTTCTCCCTCTGCCTCTGTCTCTTTCCCTGTCTCTTTACTTGTCTCTGTCTCTTACCCTGTCTCTATACTTGTCTCTTTATCTTTCCCTGTCTCTTTCCTTGTTTCTGTCTCTTTCCCTGTCATTCCCTGTCTGTCTCTGTCTGTCTCTCTGTCTCTTTCTCTGTCTGCCTGTTTCTTTCCCTGTCTGTCTATGTCTGTCTGCCTCGGTCTGTCTCTTTGACTGTGTCTCTCTCTGTCTGTTGCTTTTTGTCTCTCTCTATCCGTCTCCCCACAGACATCTTATTACCTTACACATAAGCTTTTTATACTAACAATTTATTTTGTTCCTAAAGCAACCAATTACAGCTCCTAATAATAACCTAATAGCTCACAGCTCCATTGACTTTAATTGAGGCAGGTTTTTTAGAGAGCAACTGGTTAAGTTTTCCCGTTAAAACATAGTCTATGAAATTCCCTGAGTCACATGGGGTGTCTGTGCAAAATTTCGTGATTGTACATGCGACGGTCCAGATTCCTTTAGTGGACATACACAAACATGCACACATACATACACTCAGCTTCATATATTAGACTAGCTATAGTACCCGGGCATTGCCCAGGATAGTAACTGTCTCTCTCCCAGTCTCTGTATGTGTGTCGCTGTCTGTCTATCTCTCTGTCTGTCTCTTTCCTTTTCTGTCTGTGTCTATGTCTCTGTCTGTCTGTTTCTATCTTTCAGTATTTGTATCAGTCTGTCTCCATCTCTGTGTCTGTCTCTATGTGGGTGTCTGTCTGTGTGTCTCTTTGCCCGTCTGTCTCTTTGCCCGTCTGTCTCTTTGCCCATCTGTCTCTTTGCCATGCTGTCTCTTTGCCCGGCTGTCTCTTTGCCCGGCTGTCTCTTTCCAGAGCTGTCTCTTTCTAGGGCTGTCTCTTTGACCAACTGTCTCTTTGCCCATATGTCTCTTTCCAGGGCTGTCTCTTTCTAGGTCTGTCTCTTTGCCCATCTGTCTCTGTCTTTTTCTGTCTCTATCTGTCTCTCCACCGACATCTTATTACCTCACACATAAGCTTCTTATACTAACAGTTTATTTTTCTTCCTATAGCAACCACTGACAGTTGCTCTTAATAACCTATAGCTCCCACCTCCATTCAGTTTAATAGAGGCATGTTTTTTTGAGAGTAACTGTAAAGCGCGGGGTTAAATTTTCCCATCAAAACATAGTCTATGACGTTCCCTGATTCACATGGGGCGTCTGTGCAAAATTTCGAGATTGTAAATGCGACGGTGCGGATTCCTTTAGCGGACATACACACATACACTCAGCTTTATATATTAGATTTCATTGTTAACCCCTTAACACCGAAGACTGTTTTCACCTTCCTGACAAAGACAATTTTTTTCAATTTTCAACTTCATGAGGTAATAACTCTGGAACGAGTCAACGGATTCCAGTAATTCTGAGACAGGTTTTTCAGGACACATTGTATTTTAGGTTAGTGGTAAATTTAGATACTAAAGTTTTATGTTTATTTGTGAAAATAGTGGAATTTGGCAAAAACGTTGAAAGTTTTTCAATGTTTAAGTTTATAATGTCTATGCCCTTAAACCAGTGAGTTATGTCACACAAAATAGTTAATAAATAACATTTTCCATATGTCTACTTTACAAAAGCTATACATTTTGAAACACAATTTTTGGTAGGAGGGTTGAAGGGTTAAAAGATTTTCTCATTTTTCTAACAAAATTTTACAAAACCAATTTTTAGGGACCACATCACATTTGAGGTGACTTTGAGGGGCCTATATAACATCATTTTAAAAACTTCACCCCTCAAAATGCTTAAAACCACATTGAAGACAATCATTAACCCTTTAGGTGCTTCGCAGGAATTAAGGCTGTGCGCGCACGTTTCATTTTTTTATGCGTTTCCGCAGCGTTTTGAGCTGCAGCGTTTCAAGGATATGTGCGTACTTTGCGTTGAGTTTGTTGGAGTTCTAAACGCATCCTCTGGCACAAATTGTCTTTGTCAAATTTGGTTTTGACCACAAAAACGCTAAAAATACGCTTGCGTTTTTATCGCGTTTTGGCCGCGTTTTTACCACGATTTACATGCTTTTTCATTGCTTAAAGTCATATGCGTTTTGAATAGAAATACACTGCTAAATAAAGTTTAAACACTCAAACACTTTTAAAAAAAGATTAAAAAAAATGATTACAAATATCAAGATTAAAATCATATACAAAATAGCTAATTTTATTAAAATGATAACTGTGTTCTAATATTTATGTATAAAATAACGTTAATTTATGGATTTATATTAATTTAATTGTCAGACTATGTGTGTGTGAAAAGGGAGATATCATACCCTTAATATAATGTTAAATACGCATGCTTTTATTTTGTCAAAAAAGTATGTAAAACGCTAGAATTTTGAATTAGGATGCGTTCTGCAACTTCTCATTGACTCTAATGTTAGCAAAACGCTGCCAAAATGGCAAAAACAATTGACATGCTGCTTCTTTGAACGCAGAGATTTTGAGAAATTTTTTGCATCTAAAACGCTGCGTTTTTAACAGCATTGTGCGCACAAGAAATCCCAATTTCCCATTGACTTTGCTGGAGAATCAAAACGCATGCATTTTGGCATTAAAACGCTGCAGTTGAAAACGCTGCGTAAACGCATGAAAAAAACGCAAAGTGCGCACATAGCCTAATGCAAAATTGCATGCATTGTGATTTCCAGGCAAAGTCTATGGAAAATAAGGCTTTCTTGTGCGCACGATGCATTTAAAAACGCAGCATTTTAGTTACTTAAAATTTGTCAAAAACTCTGCGTTTGAAGAAGCAACATGTCAATTGTTTTTGTCATTTTGGCAGCGTTTTCCTAACATTGAAGTCAATGTGAAATGTCAAAACGCATATTTTTCTAGAAATAATGCGTTTCACTTGCTTTTTACTAGCGATCTGCATGTGTTTTTGACATAAACGCAGGTCTTTCGGTCTCTCTCTCTGTCGGTCAGTCTCTCTCTATGTCTCTATCTCTCTCTCTCTGTCCATGTCGGTCTCTCCCTCTCTCCCCCTCTCTCATACTCACCAATCCACGATCACCGGCGCTGCGCAGCACGGCGTTCATACTGTGGCGGCTTCTCCTCTTTTGAAAATGCCAGCCGCTCATTAATCCATCTAGTAATCACTGCTTCCTCCATCCACCGGTGCCTATGATTGGTTGCAGTCAGACACTCCCCCACGCTGAGTGACTTCTGTTTCACTGCAACAAATCACAGCCGCCGGTGGGCGTGTCTATATCGAGCAGTAAAAAAAATAAATAAATAATTAAAAAAAAACGATGTGCAGTCCCCCCCAATTTGGATACCAGCCAGAGTAAAGCCACACGGCTGAAGGCTGGTATTCTCAGGATGGGGAGCTCCACATTATGGGGAGCCCCCCAGCCAAACAATATTAGCCAGCAGCCGCCCAGAATTGCCACATCCATTAGATGCGACAGTCTCGGGACTTTACCCGGCTCATCCCGAATTGCCCTGGTGCGGTGGCAATCGAGGTAATAAGGAGTTAATGGCAGCAGCCCATAGCTGCCACTAAGTCCTAGGTTAATCATGGCAGGCGTCTCCCCAAGATACCTTCCATGATTAACCTGTAAGTTAAAGAAAATAAACACAGACATCCCAAAAATCCTTTATTTGTAATGAAAGACAAAAACAACCTCTTTCACCACTTTATTAATCCCTCAAAAACACCTCCAGGTCCGACATAATCCACGCAAGGTCCCACAATGCTTTCACCTCTGCTACATCGGAAGCTGACAGGAGCGGCAGTAGAACACCACCGCTCCTGTCAGCTCCATGCACCAACTGAAGTGAGTCGCCCGATCAGCTGCGCTGTCACTGCGGTTACTCGCGGCCAACGCTCTCAGATGGAGGACTGCTGCTGTGGCCGCGAGTAACCTGAGTGAAAGCACAGCTGATCACATGGCTCACTGCAGTCACTCAGAGGATTTGCGAACACAGGTGAGTCCTTCACGTGTGACCGCAAATCAAGCAGCAGCACACGTGAAGTGGCCGCAGGTCTGACCGCGGCTGAGTTCCCATAATCTGCGCCAACAAAATCCCCACGCTCAGATTTAATGCAAGGGTACATTTCTTTATTGGTAAACATTTCAATAACACACGCAGCTGGCTTAGCAGCACACATAATCAGAGTTTGCTATACGGGTCTCTAACTTTGGACACACGGCACAGAACACAAAAAAACAGCAATGGTAAACAAGAATTCTGTCCCTGACTTGCCCTATGGGTTATATTACCAGTCCAAAACACAAGGAGGGAGGGCTCCGACGTAGCAGGCCTGGACTCCGGGTAAACAGCGGCGACTCCAAGGAGCAGAGCTGGGGAAATCTTCAGCCCTCTCGCCAGAGGACTAGCTTAAAGTCTCTTGTTATGGAGGAAGGAGACGGTCCAGAGGTCCCTTGAGTCCAGGATCACCTCTGCAGCAGTTCTGGCAATCCCTCACACGTCAGCGATGAGGGCAGTCCGAGGCAGATCTGTTCAGGTACAACTCCAGTAGCTCAGTGTCTTTTTTCCCGCACTTTTTTCCTGTACAACCCATCCCTGTGGGAGGGGGATCAGATTTTACAGCGTCCGCCCCTCGAGCAATTTCAGCACTTGTCCACAAGGTGGCAGCACCCTCCTGTGTAATGTCAGTCTCCATGTCTTTTTCAGCCACAACACAGTGAGAGTTGTTCACCTCGTTACATATCCCCCCACTGAAAGGTTGGCAGTCCCTGTCAACATTTACAGGTTCCAGGGCAGCGAGGACTGAGGCTGTGGCAGGGTCAGGGTACTGGTGGACAGTCGTGACCGCGTGTCAGAGGACGGCTTCTGCTGCTGCTTCACCCATTGTTTGAGTAAGGCACATTCAGCATTCCGGTCCTGGATTCTGCACCATTCCTGTGGGGACAGTGGGGACCATACTGGAGTGCCAGCCTCATCCACAGCATACTGGCGGCAATCCATCATCTGCCGGGCTAATCTTGCGAAGTCAGGCATCTCGTCTCCTTCCAGCTCTTCGTCCCGGTCCTTAGTGGGCGAGGGGGATGTCCTTCTGGACAGGCTGTCCGCATTCTGATTTTCAGCCCCAGCTCTATATTTAATTTTGTAGTTAAACTTGGAGAGCCGAGCCATCCATCGCTGCTCCATAGCCCCAAGTTTCGCATTTTCTAAGTGGGCCAAAGGGTTGTTGTCCGTCAGGACTAGTACTTCTGTCCCCGTCAGATATCCGGCAAATTTCTCAGTCATTGCCCACATCAAGGCCAACAGCTCCAACCGGAATGAACTGTAATTGGTGGGATTCTTTTCACCTCTGTAGTTAGGGCGTAGACTCTGGCGAGCTGTGTCCCCGCTTCTAGGTCGACGCCTACACTAGCCGTATTGCTCAGACGGACAGGGATCCTTCCCCTCTTCACGACAGCCAGAGTGCGAGCGACTAATGGGTTCAGTTTTCCCTCCCTCGGTGTTTGCGGCTCAATCAGTACCTCCACGCCTTCAAGCGGTCTTGTGGTGCTAAGGGGTAGCGAGATAATTGTCTCCTTTTCAGCCGGTAAGGTGATCCTAGTGTGGCGAGGCACGGTGATAGTGGCTATGGGCCGTTGTTCCTCTGCCATTTGCTGTAGGCTGCAGGCCCGAACCACTCTTCGGAATGCTCGGCGGGTGGCCCCGTGTGTGGTAACTTCCTGCCAGTACTTGGGTCCCCGCTTGGTAAACAATACCAGGTCCAGGTCTTTCAGGATGTTCATCCCAATAATCATGGGCGTTTCCGAACCGAAGCCTTCTTTGACCACGATTATCCCCCTCTTCCCGAGGTCCTGTCCACACATTTCGGTGCTTATCCAAGCTACTCCCGTTACTGGAATGGGTAGATTATTGGCCGCTTTGATCTTGATGACGGTACTCGGGTCATAAGCAGCCCGTGGTTGTAGATATTTCTCGTAAAACTGTTCTGAGATGGTGGACACCTGGAATCCAGTATCCATTAGTCCTTGCACGGCAACCCCCTCCAGCATTACTTTCAGTGTAGGGCTGTTTGATGCAAGCTTGCTCCTTTGTTGGCTCCTTTTCTCCGTGGTCTTCCCGGTCGAGTGAGCCTCCTCAGCCGGGGTGTCTAGTTTAAAGGTGCCCGCTGTTGAGAGGCACGGCTTGGCGGTTCTAGTGAATAGGCCTGGGGTTCCATCCGCTGTTTCGAGTGAAACTCCGCTTGCTGGGGTGTTTGAGAGTCCATTCGATGGAACGGCTGCGGGTCGGGTTGGAAGGAGTTCTGGGGGCAACGGTTTGCTCTGTGACGGGGGTCACCACATGTCCAGCACTTTCCCATAGGCCGGCTAGGTTGCCATCTCACTTGCCTATCCGCCTGTTGGTCTAATGTGAGCTGCAGCACCTGCTTCTGTAAATCCGCCACCATCTGCTTCAGTTCCTCCGTGTCACTGTTCGGAGTATTTGTACTGTACATGGATCTGCAAGTAGCGGTATAAGTCTCTGTTCCCATAACAGGTCCCCTAGAATGTTCTATGGCTTCTTGTTTAACCTCAGCAAACGTAAGGGCTGGATTTATTCGGAGTAAGTCCTGCAATGAGCGGTTGAGATACGGATCTCTCAGTCCTATTACGAATTGGTCCCTCAGCACCAGGACGCGGGAGGATGTACCAGGTAGATTTTCTCCATTTTTGCAGGCTTGTTCCAGCAGTACTTGGAGGGCGTTCGCATATCGGGGAATGTCCTCCCACTCGAGCTGTGTACGCTGGAAGAACATGTAGCGCAGTGTTCCCAGGTATCTGGTCGGCCCATAGGTGTTCTCTAGCACCCGCACCAAGTCTTCTAATGTACGAAGGCCCCTAACCGTCTCCAGTCTGACCGTCGTCCATGCCTCCCCCTCCAGCGTCAGCATAGCCATTTCTGCTAAGGTCTTAGGATCAACATTATATATTTCCCCCACTATCCTAAGTTGTTCCGCCCATTCAGGTACAGGGTAATTCAGTCCATTAAACATTCTCACTTGATTTACAATAGACGCCGGAGGAGCTTTCTGACTATAAGCTACCACCGGAAGGGGATTTTGCTGGTCACAGATCCTGCCGACTACGCAAGATGAAGTGGCCGCAGGTCTGACCGTGGCTGAGTTCCCATAATCTGCGCCAACAAAATCCCCACGCTCAGATTTTATGCAAGGGTACATTTCTTTACTGGTAAACATTTCAATAACACACGCAGCTGGCTTAGCAGCACACATAATCAGAGTTTGCTATACGGGTCTCTAACTTCGGACACACGGCACAGAACACAAAAAAACAGCAATGGTAAACAAGAATTCTGTCCCTGACTTGCCCTATGGGTTATATTACCAGTCCAAAACACAAGGAGGGAGGGCTCCCACGTAGCAGGCCTGGACTCCGGGTAAACAGCGGCGACTCCAAGGAGCAGAGCTGGGGAAATCTTCAGCCCTCTCGCCAGAGGACTAGCTTAAAGTCTCTTGTTATGGAGGAAGGAGACGGTCCAGAGGTCCCTTGAGTCCAGGATCACCTCTGCAGCAGTTCTGGCAATCCCTCACACGTCAGCGATGAGGGCAGTCCGAGGCAGATCTGTTCAGGTACAGCTCCAGTAGCTCAGTGTCTTTTTTCCCACACTTTTTTCCTGTACAACCCGTCCCTGTGGGAGGGGGATCAGATTTTACAGCGTCCGCCCCTCGAGCAATTTCAGCACTTGTCCACAAGGTGGCAGCACCATCCTGTGTAATGTCAGTCTCCATATCTTTTTCAGCCACAACACAGTGAGAGTTGTTCGCCTCGTTACACACGCACACAGCCGTGCGATCACAATGAAGTCGGGTGAAGTTCATCCGAGTTCATTCTGATTGCGTGGCTCTGTCTCACAGCCAGCCATGCTCTTTTTGACAGTGCGGTCCCACTCGGCTCTGCTGCAAGTCTATGGGGATGCTGCAGAGCCGAGTGGGACTGCACTGTCAAAAATGTACGTTCTGGATGCTTTTCACACTCTGTCTATGGCAGAGCAAACATCCAGAATGCACTAATTCTCAAGGAATGTGCGCACGTTGCGTTCTGCCAATGCGTCTCAGGAGGCAGCTTTTTCGGCTGCATTCTGAGATGCACATGCAGTGACTTACACGCTGCGAAATTGAACGCAACGTGCGCACATAGCCTAAAACAATGTGGAAGGAAAAAAATTACAATTTTACTTTTTCCCACATAAAATCTTGCTTTAACCAAAAATTCCGCAGTTTGAAAAGAGTAACAGGAGAAAATGTACCATACAATTTGTGATAAAATTTATCCTGGGTACTCTGATACCCTATATGGTTTGAAAACTACTGTTTGGGCGCTCACCAAGGCTCGAAAGGGAAGGAGCATAATTTGACTTTTGAAGAGCAAAATTGACTGGAATCGATACCGGACACCATGTCACATTGGAGAACTCTTGATGTGTCTAAACCATGGAAAACTTCCATAAGTCAAATCATTTTTGAAACTAGACCTCTCAAGGAATTTATCTTGAAGTGATGTGAGCATCTTGAACCCTCAGGTGCTTCACAGATTTTTATAACGTTGAGCCGTGAAAATGAAAAAATTCCTTTTTTACCACAAAAATGTTGCTTTAACCCCAAATCTTTCATTTTCACAAGGGTAAAAGGAAGAAGGAATCATACAATTTATTGATTGATTATGCAATTTCTCACAAGTACAGAGATACTCCATGTGTGGTGGAAAACTACTGTTTGGATGGTGGGGCTCGGAAGGGGAGGGGCATGATTTTGGCTGAAATATATTGCAGACTCCATGCCACATTTGAAGATCCTCTGACTTTGCCAAAACAGCAGAAAACCCAACAATTGAAACAACTCTGGAACTAGAACTCTCAAGGAATTTATCTTGGGGTGCAGGGAGTAAGTTTAACCCTTAGTTGAGTCACAGAATTGTATAACATTGGGCTGGAAAAATAAAAGAATACCATAATAGGCATTAGGAGAAAAGTAACAAAACAATTTGTTACACAATTTCTCCTGAGTATGCCAATACCCCATATGTGGTTGAAAACTACTTCTGAGGTACAGTGCAAAGCTCAGAAAACGAGGAGTGCCACATTAGACTTCATAGTTTGCTGGAATGATTGGCCGATGCCATGTCACATCACCAAAACCTCTGAGGCACCAGAACAGCAGAAATCCTCCACAAGTGACCATTTTACAAACTGCACCCCTCAATGAATTCATCTAGCGGTGCAGTGAGCATAATGACCAGACAGGTATGTTTATACTATTTGGTGACGAAGAAAGAATAATTACAATTCTACCACTAAAATGTTAATTTCGCCTGATTATCAATTTTCACAAGGGTAATAGGTATAAAAGGCCCCATACTGTGTTTCACAATTTCTCCTGAACATGGCAATACCCCACAGGAGGTGCGCCATTTGACTTTTGGAGAACAGATTTTCCTAGAATAGTTTGCGAACTCCATATATTTAGTTCCAAAACACCTGCCACACCTTAGAGTCACCAAATTTAGAAAATTACATCCCTCTGGGAATTGCACACATTGAGGATTTGGTGAGGTTTTTTTTTACCTCAGTATCTGTAAGGCCATGTGCACTTGTTAATTGGTGAGTTGTTTTACAACAGTATTTTTAAGGCCACGTTCACACATTGCGTATTTGGTGAGTTGTTTTTTTTTTTTACCTCAGTATCTGTAAGGGCCCATGCACATGTTGAGTAGTTCGTGATGTTTTACCTCAGTATCTGTAAGGCTGCTTTCACACTACGTTTTTTTAACATGCGTCCTGAACATTTGTTTAATGCAAAAACGGATCCAGTGCAAATGCGTTTTCATTTCAATGCATTTGCAATGGACTCGCGTCAACATGCATTCACCTGCGTTTGCGTGCGTTCCAGCGACTTGCAGTTTTTTAACATTTTTCAAAAACGCTACTTGTAGCATTTTTGAGCTGCGTCCAAATACTGCAAATTGCTGGATCCTGACTTTACTGCTTGCAAACGCATGTGAACGCTGGCATGCTGATAGACAGGATCCTGCCTGCTCTACTGAGCATGCCCAGAAACCAGCCTCGGGTGATCAGGCTCTCTCTCCACCTCCCTCTCTCCCCCTCCCTCTCTGTCTCTCCCCCCTCCCTCTCTCACCCTCCCTCTCTGTCTTTCTCCCTCTCTCCCCCTTCCTCTCCCTCTCCTCTCTCTCCCCCGCCTGAGAGTAACCAAGCAAAGCGCTTTTCTTAGTTACCCGATGTTTACGTTGGTTACGTGTGCAGGGAGCAAACAGCCCGGCTCCTAGCAGCTGCGGATGCTCGTAACCAACATAAATATCGGGTATCCAAGCAAGTTACCCGATGTTTACCTTGGTTGAGCCTCCGCAGCTGTCAGATGCTGGCTCCCAGTCTATCACGTTCAGTTCCACTGACTCCCGATCACATGACTCCAATGCCCGCCCATAAACTTAAAGTGACAGGATCCTACAAAATAACACATGCATTTGCATGCGTTTTTTTGCTGTAAAAGCAGGATCCGCTTTTACAGCAAAAAAACGTTCATGACGCATGTTAAAAAAACGTAGTGTGAAAGCAGCCTAAGGCCACGTGCACACGATGAGTATTTGGTGAGTTTTTACCTCAATATTTGTAGCCAAAACAAATATTGTAGCCAGGAGTGGAACAATCAGAGGAAAAGTATAAACAGAAACACGTCACTACTTCTACATTTTTCACCCACTCCTGGATTTGGCTAAGGCTATGTGCACACGCTGCATTTTTTTTGTGACCACAAAGATGCAGCGTTTTTGTGCGTTTTTGGCACGGCCACAAACTCTCCGGACAGGAGCATCTCAGCTGCATAGAGATACATGCAACCAACCCACTCTTGTCAGGAGCAGGTGTGGCCATGCCGGGTGATGCCATGCGAGACTCGCGCGAGTTACACGCGAAGGTCTCGCAAGTGTGACTCTGGCCTAAAACATGCAGTGTCTAAGAATATGTTCACAGATTGTGTTTTTGCTGCAGTTTTTTTTTTTCATTTTTTTTGCAAATACATGGTAATAAAAAGCTGCTTTTTACCAGTGTAACCTAAGATTCTACAATTCTCATGCACACACACTTGCTTTTTCTGTTCCTGACTGAATTAGGAAAATGCTACATTTTTTAAAGAAGTAGCATGGCAATTTTTTCAGCGTTTTTGCTGCTTTTTCCACCATTGAAAGCAATGAAAGTGAAAAAACACAGCTGCGTTTTTTGCTGTATTTCTTGTGAACTTTATTTAGATATGTGCTGTAGACAAATGACAGGAAAAACGCAGCAGAAAAAACAAACATAGCAAAAATGCAGCTTTTTTACTGCCAAAAGATCAGGTTTTGCTGTCCAAAAAACAGCAAAAGTGCACTGCGTGAACATAGCCTCACAGTCTGAAAAAAGTGAATGGGATTTATAGTAACCTTTTGCCCTCTAAGCTTCTTTTTTGCGCTGTGAAAACTTACCTGCAGTGCGCATTTCAAATCCGCAGCATGTTAATTTCTTTTATGGGTACGTGGAGTTTTCTGTGCAGATTTTTCCCATTGACTCTCATTAGATGTGGAATAATCCACAGGTAAAAAATGCATAAATGTTTTAGTGCGTTTTTTGAGGGGAAAATGCATCAAAAACTCATGTAATCTGCATGTATGTATATTAAAGAGGACCACCCAGCAGGATTTTGCTATATGAGGTAAAGGCAGTCCTATATTGGCAGTAAGGCTGGAATCAAACTTGCGAGTGACTAACATGCAATACGCGTGAGTCTAGCATTTCATCACCCGGCATGGCCGCACACTCTCCGGACAGGAGCGGGTCGGCTGCATGTATTTCTATGCAGCTGAGACGTTCCTGCCCCGATAGCAGCAGGCAGTGTCGGGTGATGCAATGTGAGACTCACGTGTATTACACATGAGTAACTCGCAAGTGTTATTCCGCCTTAGATACTCAATCCAGGAATACCTGTTATAGAAAGATCGGATGCTTGGTTGCTGAAATATCTTTCATCAAAGATGCAAAAACGCTCTGCACTTTGATTTACATGAGCAACATGGGCGGGTCTTTGTGGGTCGGTCCTTGTGTTTATTCCTCCTCTGGTGTCTTTTGGCTTGCCCCCTTTTCTTTATTTGAATATTGTGCGGAACCGCCATTGCCGTTGGTGGGGCGTGTGCATTGCAACAGTACTCAAGTTTTCATTAAAATTGAGCTGGAGTCCACACATGCGCTTACTGTGAATTCCAGTGCCATTTTATTGAACACAGTGCGGTGAAGGCTATGAGAAGCATCGGTGAATGCACTGATTTGTTTTTTTACATTTGGGTATGCGCCAATGCCACTCATAGTCTTCACCACATTGTCTACAATAAAATGGCGCCAGAGATCATGGAATGCACATGTGTACCGCCTCTGTGCGAGCAGCCAGGCTGCGGCTGCTGCTCAGATCCGGATCCGCGGTGGCTCAAGGGATCTCCGGACCCGGGGGATCGTGCGGCCACTCGATTAAAAGAAGGGGGGGAGATATGTACAGGGTTTTTTTGGAAAGTTCGTGACGCCACCCACGGTGTGTGGTAATGTGAGGGACCACCGCTGCTGTTGGGGAGCCCGATGATGATGGTGTGACAGCCTGATGTTTAACCGCTCCATGGGTAGGAGGTTTGTGTTCCGGGGCCCGGTAATGATGGACGGTATTTGGGTGCCGTGGGGGAATAGGAACAGGGGTTTCCAATGTACTCACTCAGTCACAAATTAACCACACTGACAGCTTGTAAACCGGAATTCTGAGCACCACTCCAGCCTGCGGGGAGCACGCCTGGATCCATGCCCTTTGTGTTGCTGTTGATCTGTGGCCCTCTCCCTGGTACCGTAGACTCTAATTGGACCCGTTGGTATGAAACTCTCATGGTCCCGCTCACCCGTATGACTAATGGAGTGAGCTTGCTCTCAGGGTTCACTCGTAGGATTTCTTTGGACTGTAGTGGGAAAGTCCTATCCCATCGGTGCGCTAGTACCCCGATTTTGGAGCGGGTTGGGGATGACACTTGAAGTCTTCTCCCCGACGGGTAAATTACCGGAACGCATGAAGCTACTTTCCAGCCTGGGGTCCACGTACCCTGTCATGCCCTGGCCCCTGCCCGGTGATAGCTCAAGGCCGCCGGCTGCTCTCCTCGGCAGTCCGTGCCCCTTGACACTGGTCCCTGCGACCGGGTTCCAGCTCCTACCGGGCCCAGACCAACATCCGCCACCTGGTACACAGGTGCTCTCCTCCGTGGCCTCTCCTCACGAGAAACACTTCACCTCCACACTCCTCCACTGTCAGCTCTCAACTCTTAACTGTCACTGTCCTCACTTTCTCCTCACCAACCCCCCATGTGGGCAGCCCTATTCCCTTCAGGCCGCCCAATGGTGTGTCTGGTAGGTTCAGGTGGGAAGTGTTCCCAGGATTTTGATTGACTAAGCTGTTAGCAACACCAAAGGACCAGGATCCGTAACCAAGGAGGGTGGATACTGTGCAGAAGGGCAGATTGCACAATACCCTGTGACGACCTGATAGGCCAGGGCGTCACACATGCGCAGACTCCAGCACCATTTTAATGAAGACCTGAGTACTCTGGAAATGCACACGTGCCTCCGACAATAGCAATGATGGCAATACTCAAATGCAGAAAAGGGGCAAACCAGGAGGACACCAGAGGAGGCATAAATGCACCCGACCCACAAAGGCCCGCCCAGGTTGCACTTGTCAATCAAAGTGACGTGCTTGTCTGCAACTTTGATTAAAGATATTTCATCAACCAAACATCGAATCTTTCTACAACAGATATGTCTGGATTCAGCATCTTACTGCCTGTATGACACTGCCTTTGCTTCATATAGCAAAATCCTGCTGGTTGGTCCTCTTTAATAACATTTTGTCAAAGCCAAATACCAGGAACCATCAAAAACAAAGCAACTTTATTTAAAGCATGACACACCAACAAGAGACAAAAACCGAAGTGTCAAAAACGCACTGAAAAAAAATGCAATGAAAAAACACAAGTAACCTAATTTTTTCAACATCAAAAACTCACCCACAGCTCATCATTGGAAAGTAGCCTTAAGGCCCCATCACACGCAGCGATACCATCGGTTTTGCGTCACGGGCAAATCGCTGCCCGTGGCGCCCAATATCGTTCGGAGCCATCAGATGGACTTACCTGCCTACCGATGTCGCTGTAGCCGGCAAACTGCCTCCTTTCTAAGGGCGCGGTTTGTGCGGCGTCACAGCGGCGTCACTAAGCGGCCGCCCAATAGAAGCGGAGGGGCAGAGATGAGCGGCCATAACATCCTGCCCACCTCCTTCCTTCCTTTTTGCCGGCGGACGCAGGTAAGTTGAAGGTCGTCATTCCCGAGGTGTCACACGTAGCGAACGACGAACAACCTGCGTCCTCTACAATCAATGATTTTATGAAAATGAACGACGTGTCAACGATGAACGATTTGGTGAGTATTTTCCATCGTTAACGGTCGTTCATGCGTGTCACACGCAGCGACGTCGCTAACGATGCCGGATGTCCGTCACGGAATCCGTGACCCCGGCGATATATCGTTAGATCCGTCGTTGCGTGTAACGGGGCCTTTAAGCATCTGTGGTCATAATGCAGACAGGAAAATACAGCAGATGAATATTCACATGAATAGGCCCCAATACATCCACATGTACAGTTCTCTTCACCACCTGAACATTGCTGGCTGTATATTTCCTCCAGGCTGATGGGATTAAATAAGTGTTAGCGCTTGTGTGGCAATTGCTACAGTACCAGTATGTAATTAAATAGAGTATGTCAAGCTCTCAGAATAGACAAAAGATCTTGAGAATTTCTTCAGTGAATACAGAACAAAGAACAGGCCTTGCAGATATCCTCGGAAATGGATGTTTATTTCAAAAAGGCATTCAGGACCACGCAAACACTGAACAAATGTGCGGATAATTGAGCGGTGATTACGTAAAGCTGCGCTATTTCATCATTGTTAGGAGAAATGTCCTTTATACATTGTCACAAGGAAATGGGGTTTATTAAAGAAATCATTGAGATCTAGGAAAGTTTAGAAAATATAAAATAATACCAAAAGCAATTGAAAGTGATACTAAGATCCATATATGTAATATTTTCATTAACTAATAAGGCCGTTACAGGTCAAATCAGTGACTAAGATACAAACGTGCCCTAGTTTTGTGGTTTTTTTGGCATTATGTTCGAACTCTCATATGACAATGTGTCACCTTCCCAAGGACTGCAGGATTTTAAAGGTTCCGAATATTTATTACATACATTTGAGATAGACCACCAAGATCTAATCAGTGAAATTTCAATTCTTGACGGCACCCCCGGTGGTGATGCTGGGTATTGCAGTGTTGTTCCATGGAAATTAATTAATGCAAGCTCATGCTCACACATTCAGAATTTGTTCAGATATTTTTAAGCTAAAATCCACAGTGAAACATTTTTCACCCACCACTGGTTTTGGCTACAATTACTGATATAAAATACTGACCAAATATTGAAAGTGGCCTAATATCCAGCACAATTGATACTCTGTGGACTTCATGCAGGTAAAGAGAGCAGAAAAGGCTGCAGCAACTAGAGAGACATCGGCCACTTCAAACATCGGATGGAAATGGCTATCAAGAGTCTGATTTAGGCCTCAGTTCCACATGGGCATAGCTTGGGATGCGAGATCATCGGAAGCGATATGCTAATGTCCCTCTGCTGCGAGTGTGAGCTGAAGGTCATATGACTGTGATGCGATCTTGCCATCGGATCCCAGCTGCGGAGAAGAGGAAGGGAGCACTTTCTCCCCATCTCCTCCCCGGCCTGTCTCTGCGTACATCGTACTGCGGTCAGATGACATGCGAGTGCACTGCGATGTTTCACACGCTCCCATAGACTTGTATGGGTGCGTGTGAGCCGAGACTCGCTACCAAACGCAGCATGCTGCGATTCATTTCTCAGGCCGATATGGCATGAGAAATCAATCGCAGATTTACACTGCTCCATAGTTTTGCACTGGTGTTTAAATCGGATTGCACTCGTCTGTGCAAAACGCAAGTGGAACCGAGGCGTTGCGGTCTATCCCATGGTAGGCAGAATCTTTAGATGACGACAGTGAGTTTTTTATGTGGATTTTGGACTAGATTCGCTTAGAAACCTATAAAAAACACCACCTTACACCACATTCGTTGAATACTTTCTGATCTTGATTTTGAAGTAGAACCACTTTTAAGTTTATGTTGAATAGTTCTGTATGCACATTCTCTGAGGGCTCATTGACACAACTGTTTGTTTGGTCCAAATACTGTCTGTAGAGCAATGTTATAAAAAAAAAAAAACTCGTGCATTTTTTACTTGTGGATTTTCTGCACTTAAAATTCAGTGTATCAACAAGAGGACTTGAATGAGTTTTTTACTGAAACCAGAAGTGGAACAATCAGAGCAAAATTATAAAGAGAAACATGTCCCCATTCTGGTTTTTTTTTTACCCGCTCCTGGTTTTAGCTTAGAAATACTGAGGACAATAACTTACCAAACTCTTAAGGTAGCCTTAGGCTGTGTCCGCACTTTGCGTTGTCCTACTTGCAGTTCCAAACGCACCCTGTGGCTGTAATTGATTTTGGCCAAAGTTGCTTTTGACCACAAAATAGCGCTAAAAACGCATGTGTATTTACCGCGTTTTAGGTGCGTTTTTAACGCTTTTTACATACTTTTCAATAGCGTTTTGACAGTTGCGTTTTGAACATAAAGACACTGCTAAATAAAGTTTAAACAATCAAACATAATGAAAAAAGAGAAAAAAGGGCCAAAAATATAATTTATACAAATATAAAGAAATAGTTATATTTCATATAATTATAGCGGTTTTTCACTATTTAGCGGTAAAATAGCAATAAATGAATATTTTTCTTTAATTTAATTGTCGGACTGTGTGTGTGTGTGTGTGTGTGTGTGTGTGTGTGTGTGTGTGTGTGTAAAGGGACATATCAAATCTTTATTTTGATGTCCAAAAAGCATGCGTTTATTTAGTCCTAAACGCATGTTTTCTGCACCTGAAAAGCAGGTAAAACGCTGGAATTTTGATTTTGCTTGCGTTTTCACATTACTCATTGACTTCTATGTTATCAAAAACGCTGCAGAAATGGCAAAAACAATTCACATGCTGCTTCTTTGAATGCATGGTTTTTGCCACAATTTATGCAAATTAAACGCAGCATTTTAAAACGCAAAGTGCGGACGGAAAATCATCCTTTTCCATAGACTATTATTGAAAATCAAAATGCATGCGTTTTGGCATGAAAACACTGCTGCTCAAAACGCTGCAGAAATGCAGGTGGAAACGCAAAGTGTGGACACAGCCTTATAATATCCAAGAATACACTAAAATATCTAATTTTAGGCCTTATTTAGATGTTCATGAAACACTGTGTTCTATCAATGATTTCCCTGATTTTGGCGGACAGTGTGACTTCAAGAAAAAAAAATCAAGGAGATATGTCCATTTTTTATCTGTGTCAGGGGTCAAATCTAGGCATGAGTGAGCCCGAAGACTAATGTTCGGGGTTCGTTCCCCGGGGTTCAAATTTGAACACTTTTAAAGGGAACCTGTCAGCACAATTTTCACAATTAAACTAAAAGACTCCCCTTCTGCAGCTCCTGGGCTGCATTCTAGAAAGGTTCCTCTTGCTATTGTGCTCCCTTTGAGACCTAAATAATTACTTTAGAAATTCTTACCTTTTTGAATGAAAATGGTTATGGGGGCGAGCTGTTTTTCGTCCGTTATTCCACCTCCTGCCACTGTACGCCGTCCCCCATTGCTCATTTACATACACGAGGACAATGAATTAAAAAAAAAAAATGACTTGGGCTTCCCACTATTTTTGATAACTAACGCAGGTAAAGCAGACAGCTGCGGGCTGCATCCCTCAGCTGTCTGCATTAACTTGGCTGGTTACCAGAAATAGAGGGGATTCCATACCGTTTTTTTAAAAAATGTATTTAAATAATTTTTAAAAATGCCGTGGGATACCCCTAATTTTGATAACCAGCCCAGGTAAAGCGGACAGCTGTGGCTGGTATTATAAGGCTGGGAAGGCCCATGGTATTTGGTGTTTCGCAATGTAAAAAAAAACACAGTCCGTAGCTGCCCTAGAAGTGATGTATCTATTAGATGCACCAATTCTAGCACATTGCCCGGCTCTTCCCATTGCTCTGGTATAGTAGCATTCGGGGTAATATTTTTGGGATTGATATCAGCTGTGAATTAACAGCTGGCTTCAAGTCAAGGGGTTAGTAATGGAGAAGCATCTATCAGATACCCCTATTACTAACCTGCTAAGTATAGAGTTAAAAAAACACAGACACAGGAAAAAAATAGTTTCTTTGAATAAACTTTCCCCCACACTCCCTTGTTTATTTTATATTTCCATACATGAAAATAAACGGGGAAAATCTGAAACACAGACAAAACACTGATGAAAATCGGATGAAAAACACTGATGACACATAAATCCTTATTTGCGTACGTGAAAAATCACTGATGTTTGAATGAGGCCTATAGAAGTGCAACTTTTTTGTTGCATTATCTCTGTACTTTATTTTATTTTTTTTGTAGGCTGAAAGCTAATAGGAATGTAACCCCTTCATGAAGCGGACAATTTTTATGTATTCCTCCACTTCTTCCCAGAGCCATAACTTTTTTATTTCTCAGTCCACATAGACTTATGAGAACTTCTGTTATGTAGGTTGAGCTGTAATTTTAAATGACACCATTTATTTGAATACATAGTGTACTGGAAAACAGGGAAAAAATCCAAGGTTGGAAAAATTGTGTGAAAAAAACCCCCACAATTCTGCCATTGTTTTTTGGTAATTGTTTTTACAGTGTACTGGTCATAGGATTTTCTCTTCAGTACGATAACGTTAATACCAAACAAGTCATTTTTTTTTTTTTATTTTAGTGGTGAAAAAAAAAATCAGAAGTTTGTAAAATAATATTTTGGGGAGCTTTTCCAAGACCTATAATGTTATCATTTTTTGCTTGTTGGATCTGTGTGACAGCTTATTTTTTGTAGGGCGAGATAATGTTATTGATACCATTTTTAGGTCTATATGGCGTTTTTATCACTTGTTACATCATTTTTTGTCGTATTTCAGTGACCAAAAAAACAATTTTGGCGTTCTTGAATATTTTCCATTTACCGTATATACTGGAGTATAAGCCGACCCGAGTATAAACCGAAGCCCCTAATTTTAATACAAAAGACTGGGAAACCTTATTGACTCGAGTATAAGCCTAGGGTGGGAAATGCAGCAGCTACTGGTAAATTTTAAAAATAAAAATATATACCAATAAAATGTAATGCGCCCATCCTTGTGCCCTATAGTAATGTGTCCTGCAGTAATGTGTCCCATGCTTTAGTAATGTTCTCATTCTGGTCCCCTTCTTGTCCCTTATTATGCCACTGTTCACACACACACTCCCATACGCACACATACACACACACACAGACACACAACTCTTCTCACCTGTCCTTCGTTCCTGCGGTGTCCTTACCTGCTTCGAGGGGTGTTTCTTGCAATCTGCAGGCACATAGACCCCTCCATGATCTCGTCCGGTGCACAGATACTGTCAACACTTTACTGCGGTTGAATTCTTTAGGGTGCAAAGCATTCAACTACAGTAAAGCCATCATGGCAGCGACGGCTATGTGCACCGAACGAGATCACCGAGGCATCTGTGTGCCTGCAGACTGCATAAAGCAGGTAAGGACACCGCAGGAACAGAGGACAGGTGAGAAGATTTTTTATATGGAAACCTCACTCGAGAATAAGTCGAGGTGAGCATTTTCCGCATAAAAATATGGGCTGAAAAACTCGGCTTATACTCGATTATATACAGTACATTGTTTACAAATCAGGTTAATTATTGTAATATGCTGAAAGATCAGAATTCTCTGAATGCTGTGATATCACATAATGTGTGATTATGATAGTTATTATTATTATTACCATCTTTACTTTTCTTGAGCAAAAGCTGATGATTTGAAATTTGTTTTTTTCATATATTTTTTTAAATATTTTTTTTTACTTTTAGCTTTATTTATTAGTCCCCTTAAGGAACTATGACCTGTGATTGTCTGATCACTTGTGCTATATGCAGGAATATCACAGTATTGCTGCATATACGGTCTCTCTCCGAAATTAGGACAGAGTCTTATTATTTTTTGCTGATGCTGTAGATTTTCAGGGGATGTCTTAATTTTTTTTCCCATAAACAGCAATCCACATTTATTCTTGAACAAAAAAAAATATTTATTTAAATATAGTCATATCACAATCTGGATCATCAACATAACTTTCAAAACTCTGTGTGTAACTCATGTGTATCTATCTCTATGTATCTATCTATCTATCTATCCATACACACATACAGTACATACCAAAAGTTTGGACACACCTTCTCATCTCTAGAACAACTATAAAGAGGAGACTTTGTTCAGCAGGCCTTCATGGTAAAATAGCTACTAGGAAACCACTGCTAAGGACAGGCATCAAGCAGAAGAGACTTGTTTGGGCTAAAGAACACAAGGAATGGACATTAGACCAGTGGAAATCTGTGCATTGGTCTGATGAGTCCAAATTTGAGATCTTTGGATCCAACCACCGTGTCTTTGTAGAAAAGGTGAACGGATGGACTCTACATGGCTGGTTCCCACCGTGAAGCATGGAGGAGGAGGTGTGATGGTGTAGGGGTGGTTTGCTGGTGACACTGTTGGGGATTTATTCAAAATTGAAGGCATACAGAACCAGCATGGCTACCACAGCATCTTGCAGCGGCATGCTATTCCATCCGGTTTGCATTTAGTTGGACGATCATTTATTTTTCAACAGGACAATGACCCCAAACACACCTCCAGGCTGTGTAAGGGCTATGTGACTAAGAAGGAGAGTGATGGGGTGCTACACCAGATGACCTGGCCACCACAGTCACTAGACATGAACCCAATTGAGATGGTTTGGGGTGAGCTGGACCGCAGAGTGAAGGCAAAGGGGGCCAACAAGTGCTAAGCATCTCTGGGAACTCCTTCAAGACTGTTGGAAGACCATTTCCGGTGACTACCTCTTGAAGCTCATCAAGAGAATGCCAAGAGTGTGTAAAGCAGTAATCAAAGGAAAAAGTGGCTACTCTGAAGAACCTAGAATATAAGACATATTTTCAGTTGTTTCACACTTTTTTGTTAAGTATTTCATTCCACATGTGTTAATTCATAGTTTTGATGCCTTCAATGTGAATTTACAATTTTCAGAGTCATGAAAATAAAGAAAACTCTTTAAATGAGAAGGTGTGTCTAAACTTTTGGTCAGTACTGTATATTAGGACGGGTCCAGGTGGGAAACATATATACCAGGAGCGGGACAAATATACCAGGAGGGCCCTAGGAATGGGACATATATAACAGGATGGGGACAAATAAACCAGGATGGAATGTATATACCAGGATCGACCCAGGAGGGGGACATTTATATACCAGGATGGGCCCGTGATAGGGACATATATACCATGAAGAAAACAAATAAACCAGGATGGGGACATATATACCAGGAGGAGTACATTTATATCAGAAGGGGTCCAGGATGGGGACATATATACCAGGAGGAGATCATATATATTTATACATACATTTGGCTTCTATGCATTGTATCAATAAAAGCCATGTTTATATGTAAACAGCAGGGTGTGCACATTTATTACTATACAGCTTTTTTCCTCTTATGTTACAATTCTTTTTTTGCATAGTTTTTGTTAGCAGCCCTCCCTTTATTTATATTTATTACCTTGTAGTGCCCACAACTTCTTTTTTAGCAAAGTGTTGCGAGGAACAGTGTGTGGGATATTATATAGAGGGGCAGTGTGTGTATGGGGGATATTATATAGAAGGCAGTGTATGTGGGGGGAAATTATACAGAAAAAGTTGGGCAGTGTGTGGGATACTATACAGAGGGGCAGTTTATAAGGGGGATATTATACAGGGGGATATTTTGGGGGGATACTATACATAGGCACAGTGTGTTGGGGATATTATACAAAGGGGAAGTGTGTGGGAGGATATTATACAGAGGGGCAGTGTGTGGGGATATTGTACAGAGGGGTACAGTGTGTGAGCAAATATTTTATAGAGGAGCAGTGTGTGGGGAGATATTATGCAGAGTGTGTGGGGGGATATAATACAGAGGGGCAGAGTGTGTAGGGGATATTATACAGAGGGGAAGTGTGTGTGGGAGGATATTATACAGAGGGGCAGAATTTGTGGTGGATATTATACAAAGGAGCAGTGTGTGGGTCATATTATACAGAGGGGCATTGTGTGTGTGTGTGTGTGTGTGTGTGTGGGTGTGGGATATCACACACAGGGGGAATGTGTGGTAGAAATATTATGGAGAGGCGTGGTATAGAGGGCCCATGTTGGCGGTGTACTATCATTAATTTCCAGAGAGAAATACTTCCTTTTCCAGATCGACTTCAAGAGTGCCAACACCTTTGTTTATGACTGGGTATGTGTATATATATATATATATATATATATATATATATATATATATATATTTTATATATACAGTATATATATATATATATATATATGTATATATATATATATATATAATCAGCCAGCAACCTCAGTCTATAATATATATTGGTGATTAGTGAGGTGGTAGTGCTGAAGTGGAGTTTTTCCAAGAGTGGCAGTGGGACTGTGGAAGGTTTGAGGGGTGGAGTCGGAGCTGGGGTAGAGCCTGAGTGGAGTCCAAAGTGCGCCTGAAAATTTTGCCAGTATGGGGCCCTGAAATTCCTAGTTGCAGCCCTGTTATCCTCTTCTGTAATTTGGGTGAAAATCGCTCATTCAAGTCTATGGTTGCATAAAAAAATTAGATACCATATAGAGTAACTGTATAACATCTCATTTTTATGGACATGTCGCAATATTACAGTATTTTATCAAGTACATTTTAGAGCACAGATGTAAAAAACAAACACATTGATGGCATATAATTGACAAGACAATTTTTCATATACTCATCTGACCTACCCCGGTCTAAGGGCACAGTCAGACTGCTGTATAACTCATACGCAATGCTTGGACCGGCTGGCGGCTTTTCTGACCCGAGCATGACCGCTTCATGTAAGTCTGTGTAGCTCTCACGCTCAGGTCAGGAGAGCCACCGGCCAGACCGAGTATTGAGTTTTAGTTATATGGCCGAGTGACTGTGCCCTAAAGCTGAGTAGAACCAATTAGCTAATTGTGAGGATATTAGATACTATTAACTTTTTTTTTAACGTTATACCATATTAAAAAATAGCCCTTGGTAACGTCTTGGCATGTGACAGACACAACATGCAGCTGCATCACTTGCTGCCTCTATTATTCCTTCCTGCTATCTGAATGGGGCGCCTTCATTTGTTCTTCCATCTTTGCTACTATGGCTTGTCTTCCACTTAAAGCTTAATGTACCTATATGATTAAAGTAATCTCTTTACCATGTTATTTTTTTACAATAGTGAAAGCTGTTAAATAAGCGCACACTTCTGTGCAGATAAAAGCCGCGCTGGCAGCCTATAATTATGGAGCACCTGAAGTAATTTGACAAATTAAATGGTTATTCTGCGGTCAATGCCCGTTGTGCTACTCCCTCTTGTCTTGTCACAACACTGCTCCTTTGTGCGCTTATCCAGCCCACCATGATCAAAACATTCAATCTAGCTGGATGTGCTGTGACTTGTAGTTCCCCAGATACTGAATCAGTGAATAATTTTGCCTTGGTCTCTGCATAAAGTCTCAAAATACAAATATTTATAACTGGCTTTATGAACCCTTTCATAACTGTGCCATTATTTTTATTTTTTGAAGTGTTGTTTTCTTTCCCTTGCTTTCTATCAATAGCCACAATTTTTTTTTTTATTTATACATCAAGACAACCATATGAAGGCTTCTTTTTTTTGCAAATTGAGTTCTACTTTTGAATGACACAATTCACAAAAAGAGAAATGTATTCCAAGTGATCTGAAATTGTGAAAAAAATCCCAAAATATTTCTATGATCATTTTTTGGATTTCATTTTTCATGCCGTGCGCACACCCTATTGACACTCCCAGATGGCCTGCGAATGGCCTGGAAGCGATAGGCAGGAGAGGAGAAAGGCACCCCTGCTGGGGCCTGGGATCGGGGACATGTGGGATGTCGTGCTAGGACCGGGCGCTATACCATACAGTCTACATCTACCAATGCCAGATAGCAGACAGGGGCAGGAATAGACAGCAAAACTCAACCCACCTATTAGATATTCTGTAGCTGCTATCAATCAAATAGCAGTGCACTGCTGGAACTTTACTTGCACATATTTCTGAAATAAAACCTCCAATCTCAGAACAAAAGCTATGCTTATGTCGCACCCAGGGATATGGGATACTATTATTATTATTATTTATTATTATTAGCGCCATTTATTCCATAGCGCTTTACAAGTGAAAGAGGGTATATGTACAACAATCATTAACAGTACAAAACAGACTAGTATAGGAGGAGACAGGACCCTGCCCGCGAGGGCTCACAGTCTACAGGGAATGGGTGATGGTACAATAGGTGAAGACAGAGCTGGTTGCGCAGTGGTCTACTGGACTGAGGGCTATTGTAGGTTGTAGGCTTGTTGGAAGAGGTGGGTCTTGAGGTTCCTCTTCAAGCTTTCCATGGTAGGTGAGAGTCTGATGTGCTGAGGTAGAGCATTCCAGAGTATGGGGGATGCACGGGAGAAATCTTGTACGCGATTGTGGGAAGAGGAGATAAGAGGAGCAGAGAAGGAGATCTTGTGAGGATCTGAGGTTGTGTGCAGGTAGGTACTGGCAGACTAGGTCACAGATGTAGAGGGGAGACAGGTTGTGCATGGCTTTGTATGTCATTGTTAATGTTTTGAACTGGAGTCGTTGGGTGATGGGAAGCCAGTGAAGGGATTGGCAGAGTGGCGAGGCTGGGGAGTAGCGAGGGGAGAGGTGGATTAGGCGGGCCGCAGAGTTTAGGATAGATTGGAGGGGTGCAAGAGTGTTGGAAGGGAGGCCAGAGAGCAGGAGGTTGCAGTAGTCAAGGTGGGAGATGATGAGGGCATGCACTAATGTTTTTGCTGATTCTTGGTTAAGGAAAGCACAGATTCGGGAGATATTTTTGAGTTGTAATCGGCATGAGTTGAAGAGGGCTTGGATATGTGACTTGAAGGATAGAGCAGAGTCGAGGGTTACTCCAAGGCAACATGCTTGTGAAACTTGGGAGAGTGAGCAACCATCAAGTTTGATGGAAAGGCTTGTTGGAGGAGATGAGTGAGGAGGGGGAAAGACAATGAACTCTGCTTTGTCCATGTTTAGTTTTAGGAATCGCGCAGAAAAAAAGAATGAAATAGCAGACAGACATTGTGGGATTTTGGTTAGTAGAGAGGTAATGTCAGGTCCAGAGAGGTAGATCTGTGTGTCATCGGAAATGTCAAGGTGGTGGCCGATGCCCGGTTCCGTGCCCTAGGTCCTTTTTGTAATGGGGTGTATTTACAGGGGATTTAGATTAGTGTTCATACGTGATGCCACTTGCGGTGTTGTGGCTACATATGAGGAGCCACCGCAGCAGAATGTCACTACTAGGGCTGGTGTTAATTGCAGCCTGGATGGTAGGCCCTCCACAAGCAGGGCCGGGTCCTAGAGGATATATGTTGTGATGGGCATTGGAAGAAGGTTGTCCACACAGAGGTATAGTGCAACTGGTTTTTACTCACTGCTGGTTGATGGTAACAGGTTACCCGAGGCTGGCTGGTTTCACCTTCAGGTCCCCTTCATCCCAGTGCCAGTTCAGTACTCTGGTACCTTCTTCCCCTGCACCTGTCTCTGGTAAATGGGTCCCCATGGTGTAGAGCAACTGGGGGTCCATATCCGGTGGTTTGTCCACTAATGTCCGCCTGACGGTAGCGTGAATCCTATGGGGTTGGAGTCTCTGGTCCAGTCCCTGGTTTTCCGTTTGTTACTAAGTCTTCAGATTTTTAGGTCCTTGATGGTCCCCTCGTTGTGCAGGTGTCAACAGGTCGGCTTGAAGCTCTTTCCTGTCCTAGGGTCCTGTACCCCGTCGGTGCGTAGTTCCGGGAGTACTCCACCATACTCCACTGACAACTGCTCTTCTGGGTACCAGGTTACCATTACCTGAGTCAGGATGTCGCTTGACTTACTCCTGCACTCCTCGCTTGCTACTCTGTACTCTGACTGTCTTCTGACTACTCTCCACAGTCTGCCCCTCCCACCTGGTCAACTAGTAGACTGGACTGGCTCATCCTCTAGGCGGCAATCCATAGGTCCGACACTAGCTAAGTACCATTGTATGGGGGATTGTTGGGGAAAAACTGGGAATACCTGGGTTTTTGGTGTTACCGGCACTGGATCTCTGGGTCCCTAGGGGGTAGGCCCTGTATCCTTGTGGGGATACAGAACCTTTTAGCACCCCGATGGCTTCAGGGGCGCTACACTTACATTCAGCATCATAGCACCAGTATAGCACTGGCTTTATCTTATATATGAAAATCCTGATGGTTGGTTCTCTTCAAGCAAACATTAAATGTGCTTGAACAGCAGTGAAGTCCTGCGTGGTGAGCATCCATACAGAGCATGGCGGTTAAGTACATTACTAATTGTTTTCTTTGAAACAATTGTACCTGCTCGTTCCATGTCTGTTTGTAGCTCTCCAAAGGTCGTCCTTGGCTCTTGGACAACGTTTCGGAAAATTCTTTTCACTCCTCTGTCTGAAATCTTGTTGAGCGCACCAGTTAACACTAAAGGGGTTATTGGGGAATAATTCCTATTTATCATTGCAGATATTGAAAATAACAAGCATTGCTATACTCACCCTCTGCCACTGTGTCTCTGCCCTTTCCTTGCTGATAGAGTGCTGCCGCAACTGCACGCAACTGCTGCAGTCAGTCTCTGGGCTGTGCTGATGTAGATGGCATAAGCTTCTGAGCCCCATGATTGGCTGCAGTTCTTCAAGTCTATGAATATAAAAAAAAATGATTACCAGGCAAGGTCTTAAATAAGATCATCTTTCGCTTATCTGGAATATTTTCAGTACCCTGAATGGATAAGCTCTGCCAGACTTATATAAAGTGCAATACTTGACAGTTTGGCTCGTATGCTCATTTTTAAGACAAGTGATTAAACAACACTTATGACTACTGAACAGCCTCTTCTTGTAGCCTGTATTACACGGAATACTTCAGAAGGCCTCTCTACACAAAGTGTGCACAGGTCGTAGGGAGATTCGGGAGATTCAAGAGTAGAAACCATCGTAAACCTATTACATCGTTTTGGCGTTCATCCCCCTGGACAAATGGAAGGGTATACACTACAATGATTGATATATCATGTGCTATATCTGTGAGGGTACTCCATGTATAAGTGATACATTTATCAGAGGCATATCTGGGATTGCTGTCCCCAAAGGCAAAGATTCTGCTCTGCTCCTGATAAATGTCTATCATTATCCTCATCAAGGGATAGTGGATTGTTGGTGGCCAATAAGTCTCACCCTTGGTCTTCAGAATATTCTGTCTTCACAGGTTCTACTCCTTTAGTTATCACTGTGTTTATTTTTACTGGTGGATATTCTCGGTACCAATCATAAACACATTATTTTTTGTGATCATTATGTTTCATGGCACACTTATCTCCACTGTAATGGCAGACCCTTGACCCAAGATTTGTCAGGCGACAATTGTTTGATGGATCAGGGTCTTACAGTAAATTCCCACCCTACAGATTTTGCTACTGACATGGGGATCATTCCAGGTGAATTGGACAGCTGCAGAACTTGCTGCAACAAAATCCTACAACAAATAGTCAAAGTGCATGCATAACCTTAAAGTTTGGACATCAGCTGTGGGGCTAAGGGTTCGTTCACACGAATGTATTACGGTATATTTCTGCATGCTGGGTGTATGCAAAACGGGTATAATAACGACAGCAGTGACCAAAACAAGTCAAAGGCAGTTCACATGTTTTTACATGCAGCATTCTATTTTGATCCATATTTCTAATCAGTCTCATTCACTTTAAGTCAATGGGTGTGCAAAAAATGGGTCGCATACGTGGTCCTTCCATAAGTCATCCGTTTTTCACGTATCTCTTACAGTATAAAGATAGCAAACTGTATTTGACTAATATTTATTAAATTGTTCATGTAAAGAACCGTTGCGGTATGGATGTAAAAAACAGACATAGATAATATACAGATGACAATACAGATAAAAAAATTGGGGTTTTTTTCAGGATGAAAAAAAGACAATTTTGTATACTCTTGTCTCAACTCGGCCTGAGTAGCAGGCCCTTCTGGACTGAACTGCTTTACAGCTATCACATGCCTGAGGTATCATTGTATGGAGCAATAGTTATTTATTGTTGCACTGTGACATCAAATTTATTGTGAAATATGTATTGGTGATGTATGAGTTATAATCCCATGCAACTACTGTAAATCAATGTCTTTCTGCAGAGTGGTAGCAATTTGTTTATCTACTGTGATAAAAGTTTTGAGATTGACAAATTTTGGATTTCATCCAGTTTGCTGCTTTAGTGTTCTTAGAACTTTTGTTTCTATGGTTTCTGAAGTACAATTATAAGTATTCTTGAGTATAAGTAGTCTATACACTTTTATTGACAAATACATCAAATTTATGTAAATGTCGCGAGCAGAGGGGCGCGCTCGCCACGCTCGGGTCCGGGGCTTCTGCTGCTGCTGCTCGGTGGCTCGAGCTGTGGGCCGGACCCGGGGACTCGAGCGGCGCTCCTCGCCCATGAGTGAAAGGGGGAGGTGATTTGGTTTGGGGATTTAGTCCGTGATGCCACCCACGGGTTGTCGTGAAGATGGGCACCACCGCTGCTGGTGACGGGGATCCCGGAAGCGATGGTGGGGAGCAGCTGGGATGTTGTTTTCCCCCTCTGTGGGTAGGGGTTGGTGGTCCTGGGGCCCGGTGATGTGATGGGGCTGCAGGGCCGGTGAGGTGCAGGGTTGCAGGGACAGCATGGCGCGGTGCCGGCTGGCACAGGTGTACTCACTCAGCAAATGAGGCACAAAGTCTCCGGTAAACCAAATGGCTGGATGGACGGGTCCCGCAGCCGGCTGCTGTATCTCTCCCTGGACAGGTGATGATGGCTGTCTCTCCCTGCACCTTAGTGTTCTGTGTTGACTACTGTGGCTTCCCAGCAGTAGTCCGCTCCCCAGTGTATGGGTGCCGGAGGAGCCCGTTGTGCCCGCAGGCGCTGGCCCTTGGGTCTCTAGCCATTGGCGGTGGTTGTATACCCTCACGGTGTGGACGGTTGCCTTCAATCGGGACTTTTGCTGTTAGGAAACCCCTGGGGTTCCAGTCACATTCGGATTTGACTGTTGTCGGCGGCTCCAAGCCTGGTCGGGGTCTGATGGCCCTGCCTGTGTGTGCTGGCTTCACTTCGCTCCCCGGTCGGTACCGGCGGGCAACGCCAACCCCGGTCCTACGGTTCCGCGTTGCTCCACCACTCCTGCAGACGGCCACCACCGTCTGCTAACCTTGTTGTTGGTGCCTGGGCCACAAAACCAGACACTCCAGTGCTCACTCCTCTCACTTCAACCTCCAACTTCTAACTCCTCCACTCAACTGTCACTTTTCCCGCCTCCAGGCCTGTGTATTCCTCGGTGGGTGGGGCCAACGTCCTTGGCCCCGCCCCCACCTGGTGTGGACATCAGACACTGGAGGGAGGCAACAAGGGTTTTGTGTTTGACTAATGTTGCTGTCCTAGGGGTGGGGGTGTTTGTGTGTTACCTGTGACGACCTGGCTAGTCCAGGGCACCACATAAAGACTTAAAAGTCAAGCCTTATTTTTCGTAACTTCTTCCTTTTGAGTTGGCAGCCCAATATCAACTTCTGGGCCAAATACTTGCGTTATCAGTGCTTATAGTTTATAGCAATTTCTGTAATTTTCACCCACTTTTTGAGAATTGACTACAGGTTCTCATTAGGATGGAGATCGAGAAGTTTCCAGATAATGGACCAAAATTTCAATGTTAGTTTCCTGTGCAACTTAGTTATCACTTAGTTTGGAAAAGATGTTTAGATCTCAATCTATATTCATGGTAGTGTTGTTAGACAAAAATTGTGAGTGAGCCACTGTATGGATGAAAACCCCCCGCACATGAATGGAATGACACAGGACACGTGTTCATCTTTTCTTCCCCAGAAAATCATTCTTCCAGATGTCCCAAGCAGTCTGAAGTGGGCTTCATTGGAGAAAATAACTTTGCTCCAGTGCTCTGAATTCCAACCCTTGCAAATCACAGATAGTTTTATTTCTAGAATCATAGAATCATAGAATGGTAAAGTTGGAAGGGACCTCAAGGGCCATCGGGTCCAACCCCCTGCGAGTGCAGGCTTTCCTAAATCATATTAAAAAAGAGGTAATCCAGCTCTTCAAATTGAGGTAGTTTTATTTATAGAAAAATAACAATTTACATGGTAGAAAAGTTTAAACAAAGTTTTTTAAACTTTTCTACAATGTAAATTGTTATTTTTCTATAGATAAAACTACCTCAACTTGAAGAGCTGGATTACCTCTTTCTTAACTTGTATCTGAATATGGAAAAATATGATTTTTTTCCGTGCTCTCAGCAATGCTATTAAGCCTCATTGAAGCAACCTCAGGTGAACTGGCAAACATCTTGTTTCCTTCTTTCCCAAACCATCCCAGCTATATGTTTATCCAGTTTTCGCTTGAAGATTTCCATTGATGGAGAGCTCACCACCTCCCGTGGTCGCCTGTTCCACTCCCTGACTGCCCTCACTGTCAGAAAGATTTTCCTAATGCCTAATCTGAATCTCCTTCCTTTAAGTTTCATCCCATTGCTTCATGTACTTTCTTGTGCTAATGAGAATAAAGTAGTTCCCTCTGCACTGTGACTGCCGGTCTTCATAGGACATGGTTTGCCAACCTTCTACCATCTTGGTTGCTCTTCTCTGGACTTGCTCTAATATATCGCTGTCTTTCTTGAATTGGGGCGCCCAGAACTGTACACAGTACTCCAGGTGGGGTCTGACCAGGGCAGAGTATAGGGGAATAATTACCTCTCATGATCTAGATTCAATGCTTGTCTTGATACATCCCAGAATTTTGTTGGCCTTTTTAGCTGCAGCTCCGCACTGTTGGCTCATGTTGAATCTGGGATACACTATTATGCCCAAGTCCTTTTCCTCGGTGCTATCACCTAGTTCTATTCCTCCCATACTATATCTGCTTTTTACATTTCTTTTGCCCAGAAGTAGGATTTTGCATTTGTCCCTGTTAAAAAACATTCTGTTCTCCTTGGCCCATTGTTCGAGAGTGTCCTTCTGAATACGATCTCTTTCCTCTCTAGTGTTGGCTACTCCTCCTATCTTAGTATCATCTGCAAATTTTGTGAGTTTCTTTTTGACTTTTCTCCAGGTTGATGTGCAGCCATTTAGTATTACTCGTTGCTCCCGATCATTAAGCCAGTTGTGAATACATTCAAGTCTATGGGAAAAAAAAAACACAGAAATTGAATGCATTTTTTTTACTTCAAGAGAAATTGACATGTTGTGGACATCAAACGTGCACCTCAGACCAGTTAATGCTGTGCAAAAAAAACAAAAACACAGTAGAAAAGATATTTCTTAAATTCCATACATTGTTAAATCTGTAATATGCAGCATTTTTTGCACACTAAATAATATGAAGCATCAAAAATGCACCAAATACTTACCTTGAGAATAAAGATGAGTGGATCCTAACAGCAAAGTTTAGTATTTTTACGAAACATAGAATTTACAAAAAATCAATGTTCAGGTTCGGAGTGTGGGTGCTTTACATATGCAAACCACTTGAGAGAGCATCTGTGAGCTGGGGTACGCTCAGTGCTCGGCCCAGTGAAAGCCACTTGCAGTGTTTCGCTCACATTGGGGGTAACACCAGTTTTATCTGATGTAGTTTGTACAAAAAAATATAGTTACATACTGTATATAGTTACAGTTACATACATTGTAAAAAGACCTAAGTCCATCTAGTTCAACCTTCCTCCACCATTTATATATTTTGTCACTAAATCATTTATAACCCACAATGTTGTGTGCTGAAGAAATCCTCTAGCCCTTTTTTAAAAGTTGTTATAGTGTCAGCTAGTACTACATCTTGTGGTAGGGCATTCCACAGTCTGACTGCTCTAACTGTAAGGCTATGTCCGCACGTTGCTTTTTACCTGCTTTTTACCTGCTTTTTTGCTGCTTTTTCAACTGCAGCGTTTAATGCCAAAATGGTTTGTTCTGCTTTTCAAGCAAAGTCTATGGGAATTTGGGTTTCTTGTCCGCACTATGCAGTTCAAACTGCAGCCTTTTTGTTGCAGAACTTTGGTCAAAAACTCAGTTTTGCAGGGCAAAACCCAAATGGCAAAAACAATTGACATGTCAGTTGTTTTTGCCATTTGGGTTTTGCACTGCAAAGCTGAGTTTTTGACCAAAGTTCTGCAACAAAAAGGCTGCAGTTTGAACTGCATAGTGCGGACAAGAAACCCAAATTCCCATAGACTTTGCTTGAAAAGCAGAACACAACCATTTTGGCATTAAACGCTGCAGTTGAAAAAGCAGCAAAAAAGCAGGTAAAAAGCAGGTAAAAAGCAATGTGCGGACATAGCCTAAAGAACCCTTTCTTATTTAGCTGCTGGAATAGCCTTTCTTCCACTTGCAGTGAGTGTCCCCATGTCCTTAGTGTTGTCTAAAAACCCTCAAAAAACCCTCATTCCTCGAAAGTGATCTGTTTATGGCTGACTGCATGTGGGCCGGGGCCTGAACTGACCAATCAGTGACTTCCAATGGGGTTCAGGTCAAGTCCGGGTCTAGAATCAAACTTTATCTAAAGTCCGACTGAACCCGCAGAACCGAACTTCACTTCTCTACTAGGGATCTTAACCTGACAGGTTAATTCTGCAGTGAAAAGCCACATAAGGAATTAAAAATCTCCAGATTTAATTTTTTTTTGTATTTTTTAGATAATATTTTTTAAATCTTATCAGAGATTTTTAGATTTTTTTTTTTTTTTTTAAAAATTAATTATCAGTTGGTACTGCTTATGCTGCATTCACACAATCATATCAGGGTGGAAAATGTGAAGTTGATATATCCATAATTTTTCATTTACCCTCACAGTATTCATACATGGAAAGTTTCTGAAACCGCAAACTAAAGGCTGGTTTACACGTTACAATGTATCGTGCAATCGCATTTGTGATCGCACCCGCCCCCATCGTTTGTGCGGCACGGGCAATTTCTTGCCCATGTCGCACAATGCTGTAACCCCCGTCACACGCACTTACCTTCCAAATGACCTCGCTGTGGGCGGCGAACATCCACTTTCTGAAGGGGGAGGGACGTTCGGCGTCACTGCAACGTCACACAGCGGCTGCCCAATAGAAGCGGAGGGGCGGAGATGAGAGGGACGTAAACATCCCGCCCACCTCCTTCCTTCAGCATTGCCGGCGGGACGCAGGTAAGCTGCAGTTCATCGTTCCCGGGGTGTCACATGGAGCGATGTGTGCTGCACCGGGAACAATGAACAACCGGACGTGCGATTTTTAGAAAATGAGCGACGTGTCAGCGATGAACGATAAGGTGAATATTTCTGCTCGTTCATAGCTATCACACGCTACGATATCACTAACGATGCCGGATGTGGTCACTTACAACGTGACCCCGCCAACATATCGTTAGATATATCGTAGAGTGTAAAGCCCGCTTTACTCTTCATCTGAATGGGGTTGTATATACTAAGAGTATTTATTACATTGTACGCTCTTTATGTCAGCCAATGGTTAGGCACTGATATGGTTACTTGTGCGTAATGGGTCCACTTTATCAGCACAAATGGCATCTAAAATAAGTGTCTGTATTTAGTTAACTGCCATCTTCAGACATCAGTGCTAATCCTTCTTAAGGGAGCATGAGCTGCGATGAAACTTCAATAAATTAACAAGTCTTTGACATGTCAGAAGTTCAAAGGGTATCTGACTACAACCAAATTCCTACAGAGCAGAGAGGATTAAAAAATGAATGATGAGGCTAATATGTGAAATTAAAAATAGCTAACGCTCTTGTTGGAAATGGATTAACATTCTGATATCCCAATTAAATACTGAGCAGCTCCATCATGTCTTGGGTGAAGGGGATTAATCAACCAAGACGCAGCTGCCAGTCCTCTAAGGGACAATTCTGATCTCATCTATGTCAGGCGTTCATGTTTCCCATGCTACTACTAATCATTACTTTCAGGGCTGCTCAATGTCAAAGCTTATCAAATATGATTGTTGGTTAACTTCCTTTACACCTTATTCCCAGTATGTATAAAGCAGCTCTAGAATGTTTATAAACCTTCTGTCCAGATGAAATTTTCTAAAATGTAATTTACTTCTACTTTATGCAAAATTATATCTCATACATGGAGACGTGATTCATATTCAGTGATGTCCATCAATTGGAGTTTCATAGGCTTACCAACATGCCAGACAATTCTCCAATGGGTCAAGTAAAGGTCAAGAAGAAGACAACTTCATTTGGAGTTCACTTTCAGTGTCATGTCCTTACTGGTGGGAAAAGTCAAGTTTAAAAGAGTCAAGCTTTCTACGGAGATTGTGTAAAGTACGGCAGACAGTATCGAGTTTTCGTCACTAATATGTGTTTCCATCTTCTAAAGGGTGCTTTACATGCTGCAACATCGCTAGCGATTACTAGCGATGTCAAGCGCGATAGCACCCGCCCCCGTCATTAGTGCGACATTTGGTGATCGCTGCCGTAGCGAACATTATCACTACGTCAGCGTCACACACACACACCTTTTCAGCGACGTCGCTTTGACCGCCAAACAATCCCTCCTTCAAGGGGGAGGTGCGTTCGGCATCATAGCAACGTCACTGCGGCGTCACTAAGCAGCCGCCCAATAGCAAAGGAGCCGGAATATGCCGCCCACCTCCTTTCTTCCTCATTGCCGGTGGACGCAGGTAAGGAGATGTTCGCCGCTCTTGCGGCGTCACACATAGCGATGTGTGACGCCGCAGGAACGACGAACAACCAGCGGCATGCACCACCAACGATATTATGAAAAGGAGCGACGTGTCAATGATTTTTGCAATCGTTGATCGTCGCTCCTTGGTGTCACATGCTGCGATGTGGCTAACGGCGCCGGATGTGAGTCACTAACGACGTGACCCCGACGATATATCGTTACCAATGTCGCAGCGTGTAAAGCACCCTTTAGACAGACCAGGACCTTCAACACTTATAGTCTATGAATTTACCTTTGCAATAAGGAACTGTAATTCTGGAGGTGATAGTACAGTTTTTGAATAATTCCACACATGGCTACAGGGTGTGTTAAAACTTTTAGGTTTTACTTATCGGAATAATTCTGTAAGAGGACGCAATTGCTTATAGAGTTTCATAAAAGTCACCATTGTATTCAACAAAATAAGTGGTTTTCCCTTCTGCTCACTTCTAATTAAATTATCTCTTCAGGGAGGAAGGAGATGAACTCTAGCGCCACCTATTGGAAGTAGAAATCCTAAAAGTCAAAAGTGGCCCTTAAACAAGCCTTTTCACCTCTAATTAGTCAGGTCATTGATTATTTCCTCCTTGCAGACACACATTCACACTCTAGGGTCCCGTTACACATAGCGATGAAACAGCGATCCGACCTGGCAGGGATCGCTGGTATGTCGCTACATGGTCGCTGTTGAGCTGTCAATCAGACAGATCTCCACAGCGACCAGCCAGCAGCCACCAGCGACCCATGTAACGACGGCTCCCTGTAGACTCAGAACCGGTGCTCGTTGGTCTCCCGCCGTCAAACACGCCGATGCGTGCTGCACAGCGAGACCATCGAGTAAAAAATGGTCCTGGCGAGGTCATTGATGCGTCACAAAACCTGTGATGTTTTAGTGATCTCGCTAGCGATCTCGCTATGTGTGATGGGGGCTTTACACAGACTAGTGTCTAATCTCAATCTTTTTCATGATGAGACCCCTGTCTGTCACTCGTCCCAGATCAAATACAGTTACAATGGTCTCCAGTTATCGTGCTTAACCATCTACCACAAGAAATGCCCCACACATGTGAAAACCACCTCTACTGTATAGTTCTTTTTCTCCACTAAGAATCAGTGAACGTTCTCTCAACACAAACCCACCTGTAGAACAATCCCGCAAATCAACATGACAGGCAGGGCTAAGGGTACCTTCACACTTAGCGATGCAGCAGCGATCCGACCAGCGATCTGACCTGGTCAGGATCGCTGCTGCATCGCTACATGGTCGCTGGTGAGCTGTCAAACAGGCAGATCTCACCAGTGACCAGTGAACAGCCCCCAGCCAGCAGCGACGTGCAAGCGACGCTGCGCTTGCACGGAGCCGCCGTCTGGAAGCTGCGGAGACTGGTAACTAAGGTAAACATCGGGTATGGTTACCCGATGTTTACATTAGTTACCAGCGCACACCGCTTAGCTGTGTGTGCAGGGAGCAGGGAGCCGCTGGCTCCTTGCTCTCCTAGCTACAGTACACATCGGGTTAATTAACCCGATGTGTAATGCAGCTACATGTGCAGAGAGCAGGGAGCCGCGCACACTGCTTAGCGCTGGCTCCTTGCTCTCCTAGCTGCTGTACACATCGGGTTAATTAACCCGATGTGTACAGCAGCTACATGTGCAGAGAGCCGGAGCCGGCAGCACAGGCAGCGTGAGAGCTGCAGAGGCTGGTTTCAAAGGTAAATATCGGGTAACCACCTTGGTTACCCGATGTTTATCTTGGTTACAAGCTTACCTCAGCTGTCAGCTGTCAGACGCCGGCTCCTGCTCCCTGCTCGCTTCATTTGTTGCTCTCTCGCTGTCACACACACAACGATCTGTGTGTCACAGTGGGAGAGCGCCTTTGAAGAAAACGAACCAGGGCTGTGTGTAACGAGCAGCGATCTCGCAGCAGGGGCCAGATCGCTGCTCATTGTCACACACAGCGAGATCGCTAATGAGGTCACTGCTGCGTCACAAAAAGCGTGACTCAGCAGCGATCTCGGCAGTGAGCTCGCTGTGTGTGAAGCACCCCTAAGACCTCCCAGTTCTAAGTCAAGTACAAAAGCAGAGGATTAGTTGACAATTGTAAAGGGAAAGTCACCCAACTAATACAGAACTGTGCAAATGTTTAAGGTAGGTGGGGAAAAATGCTTGAACATCTGTGTGTCATGGCCTGACGTGATCTTGGGGGCATCTAGGATCACAAGGTCACAGCATAATATTGATTGCAAATCCACTTTAGTACCCGCTCGTTCTTTACCCTGAGTTGGAGTGTATTTAATTCCATCTGGTACTGAAGGGGTTAAGGTTCATTTCTATCCTGCAGTGATCTTACAAGCAATTGTAATCTCAGCTCCAGCTACTCCTTTCTGCCATAAGTATCCACTCCTCACTCCTACCTATGCTGGCTTTAGCACATACCTATACTGTCCACTTTGAAGGAGCCAGTCTCTTGAGAAACTGAAGTATTGCTTCTGTTGCAGCTGAGAAGTTCCTATTGGAGAAGCTGTGGAATGTTATTTGTTGTGTTTTTCCCCTCCTGTTTGTCTTACCTTCCTTGTGTTGTCTTATTGCAGTGGTGATACTATCACCTCACTGGCCTTCACTAGAGTTTAGGTACGTTAGTTCAGGGCCAGCAAGGACTTATGTACGTTATGGCGCATCTGGGGAAGTACCCATCTAGGGACGTTAGGGAGTGTGGGGATCAGCTTCAGATGAGTGTTAGAAAGTGACCCTGTTCCTCTCTCCCTATCACCAGGGCCTCCCGTTGTATTGCTACCTTGGTTTTCCCTCTGTATTGCGCCGCTCGCCGGGAGTTCTCTCATACTTGGCGGACACCTGCAGTCATTGTGACACTGAAAGTAAGAATGCTTTAAAAAATATAAGTGTTAATTTTTTTTATCAATTAACAAATTGCAAAGTGAATGAACAAAAGAGAATTCAAAGTTAAGTAAATTTGAGTTTGTTGAACCTTTTGAAAATCAGACTCGCAAGGTTCAGCAATTTTTTCCAAAGTTGTGATTTGCAGACAGATAGATTAATCGTGCTAAAATGATGTTGCTAACATTGTGAGATTTCCTAGTAGGGTATACTGCTTGTTTTAATCTGTTTTAGTGCCCTAGTAACTTGTGAAATGAGAGAGAGACACATGAGCAGAGTTCAGGTACTTCTCCCACATGTCTACTTTACATCAGCAACATTTTTGAAACTTTATTTTGATGCGCAGTTAGAAAAGTTAAAATTTTATCCGTAATTTTTCATTTTTCCAACAAAATTTACAAAAGCATTTTTTTAGGCCTCCTTCACACGTGAATGATTCTGGTATGTATGTTACTGTTTTTATACGCACCAGAATCATGGACCTATGCAGACCAATTAAAATTAATCGGTCTGCGCACACATCAGTAATTTCTCACTGACGTGTTTTCGTGTGACGTACAAGCGTGTCCGTGTGTTCCGGACGGAGACAAATCCGTTTTTTCTGGCATCACGGACCACACTATGTTGTGATCCATGAAACACGTACCAGAAAAATCACATGCATTTAAAATAAAAATATTTTTTCAACTCACCTTCTCCAGTGCTGCTTTCTCTGGCTGCTGCTGCCTGTTGCTTCCAGGCTGGCTAATTATTCTCATGCTTACTATTGTTATTATTATTATTATTATTATTATTATAGCGCCATTAATTCCATGGCGCTTTACAAGTGAAAAAGGGTATACATAAAAACTAGTACAATAATCATTAACAGTACAAAAGAGACTGGTACAGGAGAAGAGAGGACCCTGCCCGCGAAGGCTCACAGTCTACAGAGTTTATGCACTGCACAGCCGACCCGGAAGTAGCTGCAGCTGTGAGAGACACAGCAGCCGGACACAGGAGAGCAGGAGACTTCAGCATCACGGATAGCAGGAGTGTGGACAGGTGAGTATGGTCTCCGTGTATTATCACAGATAGCACACGGAGATCACATGTGTGCCATAATAATGGCACACAGAGGGACATACGCACTTTTATCACGTTAGAGAAAAACATATGTTTTTCACTGAGGTGTGAAAGAGGCCTAAGGGACCACATCACATTTGAAGTGATTTTGAGAGGCTAATGTGACAGAAATTAACCAAAAGTAACAACATTCTAAAACCTGCAACCCTCAAACTGCTCAAAAACACATCCAAGAACCTTATTAACCCTTCAGGTGCTTCACAGGAACTAAAGCAATATGGGAGGAAAAAATTAAAATGATACTTTTTCCCACAAAAATGTTATTTAAGCCCCAAATCTTGCATTTTCACAAAGGTAATACTAGAAGATGGACCAATTTCTCCTGGGTACACTAGTACCCCATATGTGGTGGAGAACTACTGTTTGAGGTGCAGGGCAGGGCTCCGAAGGAAATGGCACTATTTCACTTTTGGAGCTGAAAAGTGGCTTGAATAGATAGTGGACACCATGTTGCATTTGCAGAGCCCCTGATGTGCCTAAATAGTGGAAACCTCCAACACATCAACACATGTGGTAGATGCCATGTTGCGGTTTGCAAAGCCCCCGATGTCTCTAAACAGTTGAAACCCCAACAAGTGACCCGATTTTGAAAACTAGACCTCATAAGAAATGTATCTAGATGTGAGGTGAGGGTGAGTACACTGAACTCCTAGGTGCTTCATAGAATTTTCGTACATTGAACTAAGAAAATAAAAATTAATCGTTTTCCACAAAAATGATGTTTAGCTCTAAATTTTGAAGTTCCACAAGGTAACCGCAGAAAATTCACAATAAAACATGTTGTACAAGTTCTCCTTAGTACGCCAATACCTCGTATGTGTTGGAAAACTACCATTTCACTTTTGAAACACAAAATTGGCTGAAATTGTTAGCGGATGCCATGTTGCTTTTGCAGAGCCCCTGATGTGCCTAAGCAGTAGAAACACTCACAAAAGACCCCAATTTCGAAAATAGATACCTTGATGAGCTTATCTAGATGTATTGTGAGCACTGAATCCCTAGGTGCTTCAGAGAATTTTATAATTTTGACTCGTGAAAATAAAAAAAATCTAATTTTTCCCACTATGAAGGGAAGGAGCGACATTTTGGCAAGAATAGATTGCATATTCCATGTCCCATTTTAAGATCCCCTCACATGTCAAAACAGCAGAAATGCGCCACAATTGAACCCATTCTGGAAATTACACCTCTCAAGAAATTCATCTTGGGGTGCAGTGAGTCATTTTAAACTACTTTTGAGGCACCGTGCAAAACTCAGAAGGAAAGGAGTGCCACATTTGAGTTCAGATTTAGTTGGAACAGTTTGGGGGGTGCATTATTAATTTGGTAGAGCCCCCGACATGGCAAAAAAGCAGACCCTCAAAAATTAACCTTATTTTACAAACTATACTTCTCAATGAATTCATCTACGGGTGCCGTGAGCATATTGACATCACAGGTGTGTCACAAAATTGTATACTATCGTGTCGGGAAATAAAAATAATAAAATTTTTATCACTATAATGTTGTTTTAACCTCATATTTCCAATTTTCACAAGTGAAGTAGGAGAAAAATTCCCCATAATGTGTGACACACTTTCTCCTGAACATGACATTACCCCACATATGACCATACAGTACTATTTGACCCCACAACAGAGCTCAGGAGGGAAGGAGCGCCATTCACGTTTTGGAGCACAGATTTTCCTAGAATAGCTTGTGAACTCCATTTGTAGAGCCCCTAAGTGCCAGAACACCAGACACCCCCTAAAGTGACAACATTTTGAAAATTACACCCCTCTGGGAGTTCATATACGGGTGTAGTGACAATTTAGTCTCTGGAAAACACCCATGGAGTCAAAGGGACTGAATGCCGCAAAATTAAAAATTCAAAATAAGCCCTTGTAGTGCCCAGTACATTGTGGAGCATCTACATTGTGCCAAGATTATACTTTTCCAAACATACATCCCATATATTATGCCAGAATTGTAGAAAAGACATGGGCCACACATCCAAATATTATATGTTGATCAAATGTCGCTAGGCATAAATTTACACAATTGAACATGAGGTTCTTAGTTTAACATTCTGAACGGACTGTATGATCTGATCAGACTGTGTGAAGCCATCTCATGCCACATCATGGCGAACCTCTGAGTGGGTCCCTAATTTAAAATAACCTAAAAGTTGTGGTGCAACGTGCCAACTACCGCCGCAGTGATACTGCACCAGCAGGAAAGGTGACCTGGTGCCTTACAACACCCATGCTTTAAGGCTGAGTCCCCATGACTCTAGGCCGCACTGCCCCACAGGCACAAAACCACAGCAACAATGACTGACACACCGCACCACTACCTGTGAAAGGAGCTATAAAACTCACCTTCCAAAAGCTATAAGACTGTGAACTGGAAGCAAAAAAAAATTCAAACATGTGGACGTTAATAATGATTTAGACACATTGCGGCGCTAGGAAGGGAGGTGTGCATTTGGATTTATGAGTACAGATTTAGCTGGATTTCTTTTTTTGGAGGTTGCCATAGCGATTTTCCAGAGTCTTTGAGCTACCAGTATCAAAAAATTTGCCTATATTTTCATTAACAGATGATGGACCCGAGTGAGTGCTTATTTTTTTGTGGGTTGAGTTGAATGCTATTTTAATAAACAAATAATAATAATAAACAAATCAACAGCAGTTGAAAAATTGTTTTTTTTTACTTTTCTAACGCCATTTACCTTGCAGTATATGTGATAAGGCGGCTTTATTCCTGGGGTCAGTACGATTACAGCGATACCCGATTTATATGGCTTTTTTTTAGGTGTGTCTACTTTCACATAAAAAACCCCACTTTTTTACAAAATAAATAATTTTGCAGGCTATAGTTTTTTTATTTTTCTTCTGACATGCTAGGGCTTATTTTTTGCGCAATGAGTTGGAATTTTAATTGGTACCATTTTGTGCCAAATAGTATTTCTTGATCACTTTCTATTGTAATTTTTGTGAGGCAGAATCAAGAAGAAACAGCAATTCAGAGGGTTTTTTTTACATCTTTCGCCATGTCATGAAAGTGATTTTGTGCAAATCTAGGTACAGTACATTTTGAATTTCGTTACGTTTATCTTGTAATCTATGTTGAGCACTTACATCAGGGTTTCCATCTACATTTCTGAAATACATGATTCAGGTGAAGCAACCCTCGATGGACCCATTCACTATAATGAAGCAGCATAGTTACTCCGGACTCTGTTTGGCTCCTGTTATGCAGTGTCCGTCTTTTCAAAGGTGCACAAAACGGTTGTTTACCAAATTTTTTATGTACACCTAAAAAGACACGTAAAAAGATGGACACCGCTGAACCATAGGCCAGACAGTAGTTCAAAGTGATGTTTTTCAGAGATTTACTTGTTATCCCCAGGGTAAGCACTCAGCATAGAGTACAGGATAAACATGAGCTGAGCCTTACTGTGGTTTTTGGGAGGCTGAATAAACAAATCAACAGCAGTTGAAAAATTGTTTTTTTTTACTTTTCTAACGCCATTTACCTTGCAGTATATGTGATAAGGCGGCTTTATTCCTGGGGTCAGTACGATTACAGCGATACCCGATTTATATGGCTTTTTTTTAGGTGTGTCTACTTTCACATAAAAAAACCCACTTTTTTACAAAATAAATAATTTTGCAGGCTATAGTTTTTTTATTTTTCTTCTGACATGCTAGGGCTTATTTTTTGCGCAATGAGTTGGAATTTTAATTGGTACCATTTTGTGCCAAATAGTATTTCTTGATCACTTTCTATTGTAATTTTTGTGAGGCAGAATCAAGAAGAAACAGCAATTCAGAGGGTTTTTTTTACATCTTTCGCCATGTCATGAAAGTGATTTTGTGCAAATCTAGGTACAGTACATTTTGAATTTCGTTACGTTTATCTTGTAATCTATGTTGAGCACTTACATCAGGGTTTCCATCTACATTTCTGAAATACATGATTCAGGTGAAGCAACCCTCGATGGACCCATTCACTATAATGAAGCAGCATAGTTACTCCGGACTCTGTTTGGCTCCTGTTATGCAGTGTCCGTCTTTTCAAAGGTGCACAAAACGGTTGTTTACCAAATTTTTTATGTACACCTAAAAAGACACGTAAAAAGATGGACACCGCTGAACCATAGGCCAGACAGTAGTTCAAAGTGATGTTTTTCAGAGATTTACTTGTTATCCCCAGGGTAAGCACTCAGCATAGAGTACAGGATAAACATGAGCTGAGCCTTACTGTGGTTTTTGGGAGGCTGAATAAACAAATCAACAGCAGTTGAAAAATTGTTTTTTTTTACTTTTCTAACGCCATTTACCTTGCAGTATATGTGATAAGGCGGCTTTATTCCTGGGGTCAGTACGATTACAGCGATACCCGATTTATATGGCTTTTTTTTAGGTGTGTCTACTTTCACATAAAAAAACCCACTTTTTTACAAAATAAATAATTTTGCAGGCTATAGTTTTTTTATTTTTCTTCTGACATGCTAGGGCTTATTTTTTGCGCAATGAGTTGGAATTTTAATTGGTACCATTTTGTGCCAAATAGTATTTCTTGATCACTTTCTATTGTAATTTTTGTGAGGCAGAATCAAGAAGAAACAGCAATTCAGAGGGTTTTTTTTACATCTTTCGCCATGTCATGAAAGTGATAAGATTTCTTTATTCCTCTCATCAGTACGATTACAGTGATATCACATTTATATATATTTTTATTTGTTTATTGCTTTTACAACAGAAAAACAATAGTATAGAAATAATCAATTTTTCATTGTTGTATTCTGAGAGCTGTAGCTTTTTATGTACTTTCTCTGACAGAGCTGTATGGCAGCTTTCTTTTTTAGAGGACAAGTTTTCAGTTGTACCTTTTTATTTAAATATGACTCTTTCCTTGCATTTTATTCAACTTTTTGTGAGCAGTATGATGAGAGGACATAATTTGTGTTAGGTTATTTATTATTTTTTTTACAGTGTTCACAGAAGAGGTAAATGTTCTGACAGTTTTAGAGATCGAGTTGTTTTAGACTCGGAAAGATCAAATGTGTGTACTTTTTTGTATTTTTTTTTTGCATAAATATATGTATTTATTGGTATAATATTGTTTTAATATTTGGTACCTTTAAACCGTTTTTTTTTTTACCTAATCCCTATAAGGGACATTAACTTTTACTAGTCTGATGACTGGTAAAATGTATTGCACTGGTATTGCAATACATTATACCTGTCAGTGAGATATTGACAGAAGCCTTTTAGACAATGCTGCTGGCGTGATTTAACAGGCTTGCAGGGCTGATTGACCCCAAGGTCATCATCATGTTGCGTGATCCCAATCGGATGGGAGATGGCACACTCCCTCTTCTAGCCTTATAAATGCTAAAATAGCTATTGTTTGCAGCATTTAGGAAGTTAAACAGTCGTTGACCGTCCTTGGTTTTGACAGCCGGAGCTTGGCTATAACTTACACTGAGCTGACTCTGGCAATCGCGTGTGCACAGCATGATCAGCATCACATATATTTACGCCATTATGTGGGAACCCCCTTTACGACCATTACGGTAAACTTACGTCAAATGTCGGGAAGGGGTTAAACTCTGTATTTTCAAAGAGGATTCAAGAGTTCAATCATAATTTTATTATTGTTTTCACTTATTCAATGCGATCTCTTGACATGTACAAAACCTTGTTTACATCAATTTATCCTTCCATGTTTGCTTTCAATTGAATTTCAAGAGTCCTCCAAGATGGATTACTCTTCTTCATGTTGTATCGGTTTTTAAATATCAGGACACAAGAGGCTCTTTAAGTTCTTACATGCTGAACCTAATTGTTCCTTCTAAAAATAAACTAAAAATATAAAATTAGGTCAGCGTTAATGGCAGAAAAAGCTGTCATAATAACAACAAGTTATACTGCACATCATGATGTACTTCATGTAACTACAGGCCTTTGTTATCAATATATTTAAGGGGCTTGTCCAAGAGCTTAACTCCTTCCCGCAAAAGCATGTTGAATTCACATCCTGGGAAGGGGTCTTTAGTTCTGGAGGTAGCTCTGGGGCTGAACTCCCTCCACATGCTGCAGATACCGGCTATCTTACATAGCCTTCATCTGTCTCTAAATGCCGCTTTACACGCAACGACATCGCTAACGAGATATCGTTGGGGTCACGGAATTCATGATGCACATCCGGCCTCGTTAGCGACGTTGTTGCGTGTGACACCTACGAGCGACCGCTATCAATCAGAAATACTCACCTAATCGTTGACATGCCGTTCCTTTCCCAAATATCGTTGCTGGTGCTGGACACAGGTTGTTCGTCGATCCTGAGGCAGCACACATCGCTATGTGTGACACCCCAGGAACGACGAACAACAGCGTTCCTGCGTCCTCCGGCAATGAGGTGGGCGTGTTGTTAATGCGGCTGGTCTCCGCCCCTCCGCTTCTATTGGCGGGCCGCTGTGTGACGTCACTGTGATGGCGCACGAACCTCCCCCTTAAAAAAGAGGTTGTTCGCCGCCCACAGCGATGTCGCTAGGAAGGTAAGTATGTGTGACGCGTCCTAGCGATATTGTTCGCCACGGGCAACGACTTGACCGTGACGCACAAACGACGGGGGCAAGTGCGACATCGCTAGCATTGTTGCAGGATGTAAAGCTCCCTTAGCAGCCGCAGTTGTCGCCAAGTTTCATCCACAACTAGAGCATCTTTGAATAATCTTCAGTTTCTCCCATGCACTCAGTGAGTTGTCTGCAGCAGTGTCCAGTACAAGACTTGCAGTGTGATATGATAGGGATGGAGTGGTTGGGGTTTAAGTGGAGTTACAGGGCCATGCTCTCTGCTGGCTTGCAGCACAAGGGATGATAGGAAATGTAGTCAGAGCGGAGCAAGAAGTGATGGCAGGGGACAGGAAGTAAAGCACAAAGGTATAAAACAACAAGAAAACTGCCAGTAAATATTATATGGGATTCTATAGGGCCTCTATACTTAGGATGTTATGGCAAAACCAGTAACTGAGTTAGGGTAATGGGCAACCTCTTTTCAATTTAAAATTCATTCTAATTTATAAACCTATGAAAAATAAAACAAATTGATGTGGTTGTTCCAGCGGTCTCCAGACATTTTTCCCAGGTGCACGGGGGTAATGTTTCGCGTCTGAAATTTAGAGTTATAGAGAAAGTAATGAAATCATATAGAGATGGAGATTTTCAGAAAAAAATTCTTAAGTGAGAATCATTTTGGATTTCCAAATTGTGTAGAAGAAATCCACATGGATTAAACATCCGCCAAGATCTTATTACACAATGTTATTAGGATAATGTTTAGTAAGATTTCTTAAATGTTTGCATTTCTTAATGTTGATATATGCGGAAAAATTCTTATATTTATGTGTACTGGTTTTATGTATACTCTTGTTATGTACTAAGATAGGGTCTAGGTATATCCCTAGTAATGCACAGGTGCATTTAAAAGGTGTATCTTATTGATTGAGTAGCAGCACTGTTGCATGACGGGATATGGCGAGACCTTTTTAGGAGTCTGTCAGAATATTTTGTATCCATGATTAAGATGTAGCGACTGATTTATCGTTGAAACGCGTTGGATGGCAGTGGTATTTTTTCTTGTTCATTGTGCGAACCTGTACCGCGAATGTTTTAATCTTTGCTAATACAAGGCTTTTGTTATACATTTCCCTGCCTACGGTCCACTGGATTCAACATTTGCTCTATGAAAAATAAATGTTAGATGAACTGTGTGGTAATGATGATATTTTTTGTAAGCCTTGTGATGAAGGAGGCAACATTGTCATCATGGATAGGCAACAGTACATTAATAGGGTGATGACTGAGAAACTTCTACTAAATTGTCAAAATTGTGATTGATCAATTTCTGATAAATTGAGAACTTTTCTTAGAGAGGCTAAGGCAAAGATTCTCATTACTCATTATTCCTGATCAATTTGATACTATCAACTCTTTATATTTAAAATATACATGAAAATTTGCTGGATTTCTGGACTGCAAATTGCAATGATAGTATAAAGCGGTGGTGCATTAAATCTAAAGGGGGCTTTACATGCAACAACATTACTAACTAGATGTAGTTGGGGTCACGGAATTTGTGACGCACATCCGGCCTCATTAGCGACTTCGTTGCGTGTGTGTTACGTCACCGCCGGAGTCTGCTCCAGCGACTTCTGCTCCAATCGCTAGGCGACGCCGTGTTCCTGCCGTGGATGGTGCTGGTGATGGGAGAGAAGTCGATGCCAGCGGCAACAGTGGGCACGGGCTCCGATCATCCACTGGGCTGGGTTAGCTTGGGATCTGCAGTACCGCTGGCTGACTGTGGGTGGCATGTGTCTTCCAGCTGAAGTTGCCAGCGTTCAGCTACAGCCAATGGGAAGACACCACACCCTTCTTATTTCCCCTCCTGTCACATGATTACTGCCAGATATAGTTCTGATTTTCCTGGCTCCTGTTACGTCCTATTCTGTTGGTGATTCCTGTGTTGACTTCTGCGTGTTTTTGACTACCCTTCTGCCTACTGTTTTTGTACCTTGCTGCCCGACCCGGATCTGACCTCTGCTACGTTTGCTGACTACATACATCACTGCCTGCCGATTCTGTCCCTGTTCCGCAATTCCTGGTTTGACCCTGCCTGACTACTACTCTAATCGGACTGCAGCCTTCCACAGCTAGTGATCTCCAGGGTCCTGTCTAATTCCAAATCCCTGTATAGGGGTTAAAGGGTTTCAGGGTTCTGGGGGTCCTACTTGGTGAGTGGCTTCCCTCTAGCCTCCCCTTTACAGCCCATCTGAGTCTGTGGATCCAGGCAGGCATTACAGTTTGAAACGTATGAACGACCGCTAACGATCAAAATTACTCACCTAATCGTTGATCGTTGACACATCGTTCTAATCCCAAATATCGTTGCTGTTGCAGGGCACAGGTTGTTCGTTGTTCCTGAGGCAGCACACATCACTACGTGTGACACCCCAGGAACGAGGAACAACACCTTACCTGCGTCCTCCGGCAACGAGGTGGACGTCACTTTTTTTAGGCTGCTTTCCGCCCCTTCGCTTCTATTGGACAGATGCTGTATGATGTCGCTGTGACACTGCACGAACCGCCCCCTTAGAAAGGAGGCAGTTCACCGGCCACAGTGACGTCACTAGGCAGGTAAGTACGTGTGATGGGTCCTAGCGATATTGTGCGCCGCGGGCAGCGATTTGCCCGTGACGCACAACCGACGGGGGCGGGTGCTTTCACCAGCGACATCGCTAGCGATGTAGCAGCATGTAAAGCAGCCTTAAGTCCTCTGAACCCTGTCTTATACTCAGTCTCCAGCGGATTCATGTTTTTTCAGTGTCGCTCCAGTCTCGTGGCAACACCTTGTGCATCAAAGCTTTGTCTGCTATTTATGGACAGTGGCCTATAGTGGCATACTTTAGAGTAGAGGTGGTTGGTGGTAACTGACAGCTAGGGCAATGTTCCCCTGATGAATCCAGCATGGAGGAAATGCGTGAGGATGCCTAAGATTATATTTAGGACCACCTATTGATAGGGCCAGCTGTGTAAAGTCCCTGTAAGAGTATGAGCAATTGGTGGATCACAGGGCAAAAGTGAGAGTTCATAGGATTTTTGTAAGACTCTTGTAGACCAGATTGTCTCCTATGTGCACCAAGGTTTGAAACTGTACACCAAGGACCTTTTCCAGACAGGGAAGGGTGATTTATGTATTGATTTTGTTGTGTTTTTTCCTTTATTTCAGTTTTGTGGGGGGGGGTTTGTAGTTACCAAGGGATAGCCTCCCTTTTTATTAATATTAACTAATTAAACGTTAAGTATTAAATTCTCCCGTATTGCTTATTTTGTTAATGTATTGGTGAGTTGTATAAGTATGGGGTTATGACTACATACCTCATTGCTGCTAATATAATCATACTAAGAATAAAGCAGTCTTATCAACATTACCACACGGTAAACAGTATAAAAAACAACAAATAACAATTCCTGAATTCTGTTTCATGTTCATTCTGCTTGCCAAGTATCGGAATAGAACCGTTAAATAGGACGGAATACGGGTTAAGCTGCGCAGATGCTGTTCCTTTTATGTCCTGATGAAGGAGACGGATGTCTCTGAAACGTGTTGACCTGTGAATAAATAAAAAGGAACTAATTAATTTGTTGAACCCTGTGGTTTTAGCGTGGCTTAACCCACATTCCTTCCTATTGAATGGTTCATCTCCAAAATCATCGGGGCTGCTGCTGACTAGAGATGAGCCACCCCCTAAATGTCGGGTGTATTAGTCGAATATTCGACGAACGATCGTCGAACACCTTCTAACCCCATTGAAAACAATGGCAGGCAAACACAAACACATACAAACACATTATACATATACACATACAGTTAATAATAAACATTGCCATTATACTTACAAGTCCCGCGACGCGTCCTGCACTCTTTCTCCCGCCACTTCTCCTTCCGATCATTGCTGCGTCCTCCCGGTAACCAGCACTGATGATAGGATCTTTCCGTGATGTCATAGCATGTGACCAGTCACGTGTGTATTATCTCATTGGCTACAGACTGGTCACATGGCTATGATGTCATGCTAGGTCCTGTCAGTGCATCTCTCTGGTACGCGGTGCATCTCCGTGTATCGGCGAGATGCTCTGGCACATGGTCGGCTCCCCGTCCCTGCATGTCGGCGCTCTTTACAGAGTCAGACCACATGCAGGGACTGGATGCCACAGCCGGAGAATAGCGGCGTCGGGAATCAGGTGATTGGAGATCACCGTTGCTATAGTAACCCGCCTGTCAGGTTACTATTTAACCCTTTATTGGAGATTCTTAATGGCCGGGTCAAACTTGCCTGACATTAAGAATCTCTGGCTTAATACTAGCTATTAAAACAAAGCTAGTATTAACCCTTTATTACCCAGTGAGCCACCCGGCATCAGGGACGCTGGAAGAGTTGGATACAGCGCCAGAAGATGGCGCTTCTATGAAAGCGCCATTTTCTGGGGCGGCTGCGGACTGCAATTCACAGCGGAGGGTCCCAGAAAGCTCAGGCCAACCTGTGCTGCGGATTCCAATCCCCAGCTGCCTAGTTGTACCTGGCTGGACACAAAAATGGGGTGAAGCCCATGTGTTTTTTTTTTTTAATTAGTTCATGAAATTCATGAAATAATTAAAAAAAGGGCTTTCCTATATTTTTGGTTCCAAGCTGGGTACAAATAGGCAGCTGGGGCTTGGGGGAAGCCGTACCTACCGGCGTATAGGTGCCCGCAGGCGCTGGCCCTTGGATCTCTAGCCTGTGGTGGTGGCTGTATATCCTCTCTGGGTGGACGGTTGCCTTCAATCGGGACTTGGTAGTTGGGGAACCCCTGGGGTTCCTGTCACACTCAGATTTGACTATTGACGGCGGCTCCAAGCCTGGTCAGGGTCTGATGGCCCTGCCTGTGTGCTTAGCTTCACTCCGTTCCCCGGTCCAGTACCGGTGGGCCGACGCCCGACCCCGGTCCTTACGGCTCTGCGGAGTTCCACTAACTCCTGCAGACGGCCACCACCATCTGCCAACCTTGCTGTCAGTGCCTGGGCTCCGACCCAGACACTTGCAGTTCTGTCCTCTCACTTTCACCTCCTGAACTCATCTACTGCTTTTCCCGCCTCCAGGCCTGTGAACTCCTCGGTGGGAGGGGCCAACCGCCTGGCTCCGCCCCACCTGGTGTGAACATCAGACTCTGGAGGGAGGCAACAAGGGTTTTGTGTTTGGCTGCTGTAACTGCCTAGGGTGGGGGTGTGTGTGTTGGTATGTCTGTGACTGCCTGGCTAGTCCAGGGCGTCACATTAGATAGCCAATAAACATGCAGGAATTGCCTGCCATTCATGGTAATGCCATAGCCATGTGGGCTACTGACATTACTGTGATTGGCCTGCAACATCTCATCATCGGGTCTTATATGAGACCCGAGGGCACGATGCTCGGCACAATGTGCTCAAGAAGTCATTCAGGGAAAGCTGATGTAGGGGGGGCAGCTTAGATTAAAGCAGAATTTATACACTTTCACCCTTTAGTGCATTTCATGTGGCCATAAAAGGTGTTTTTTACATTGTTTAACCTAATAAATACATCATTTTTTAAAAAAAAGTGTGGGTCTCACCCTATTTTGGATGACCAGCCAGGGTAAAGCAGACAGCTGCAGGCTATTATTGTCAGGTTGGAAAGATCCATGGGGTTGATGTCAGCTGTGCATCGTCTACCAGACACCCCTATTACTTACCTAGTAAGTTTAAAGAAAACAAAAACACAAGAAAATATTTTGTTTTTAAAAGCACTCCCTGACTCTTGACCTGGTTCACCAATTTCTTTTTATAAAAAAGCCATGCCACTCTGAAGTAGTCCATAGGGGTCTGTGCACCCGTGATCACAACTGGGGACTCGGCTCAGGGTACTTTCACACCTCCGGTTTTTCTTCTGCGGCACAATCCGGCACTTTGCAGGAAAATCGCAACCGTTTTTTTTTTGCTGCCGGTTGCGATTTTCCTGCATAGACTTTAATTAGTGCCGCATTGTGCCGCATGGCCTTGCGTTCCATCCAGTTTTTGCCGCATGCGGCAGATTTAGCCGATGCGGCGGCCGGATGGAACGTTGCCTGGCACGTTTTTTCGTGCGGCAAAAAAAACCGCATTGCGCCGCATTCGGCCGATGCGGCGCATCTCTCAATGCATGCCTATGGCGGCCGGATGCGGCGCGATGCGGCAAATACCGCATCCGGCCGCCGCATGCGGTTTTTGCCACTGCGCATGCTCAGTAGCATGCCGCAAGCGGCAAAAACCGGGCGGGCCACATGGGAAAAACTTATGCAAAGGATGCAGTGTTTTCACCGCATCCGTTGCATAGCTTCCACAGCCGGATTGAGCCGCAGGGCTCAAGCCGGATGTGTGAAAGTAGCCTTAACCGACAGTTCAGGCACAGCCAGGGACAGTGCCTGTGCCGTACCTGGCTGTTTAACCCCCTAATTGCCGAGATCAATACCAATCGCGGAACTTAGGTGATTGGGAGAGGGATCGCACTCCCTCTTCCCTCTGATGTCATTGCAAGGGCCCGATCGTTGTCATGGTGACCTCCGGGTCAACTGACTATGGAAAGCCTGTGTGATCATGCCTGCAGCATGTTCACACAGGTTTTCTCAGTGCAGCCCTGATAGCTGTGATGTTCTGCAGTGATCAAGCACTGCAAAACATTGCAGCTACGATCAGAGTCCTGTGGGTAATGTCGAATAAAGGGACTAAGTGAAAAAGTAAAATAAGTTAAAAATGTAAAAATATAAAAAAAATAATAAATATTTATATTTATGTAAGAAAAAAAAACAAACCAAAAGAACTACACATATTTGGTATTGCAGCATTCGTAACAACCCAAGCAAAAAACAGTCACACTAGTTAACCCCTTCAGTGTTCATACTTCCTTTAAATTATTGCGGTATGGTGCGGCTCCTATTTATCCTACACTTTACGCTGAGCGCTTACACCAGGATTATGAGTAAGGGTGAGTGTCCACAATCAGGAATAGCAGCATTTTGGACACAGTGTGTTTTCGCTGTGTCCAAACCACTGCATTGTAGAGTACAAGCACAGTGGAATTGATTTATAGAAATAACATGCCCACTGTGCTTCTTTTCTCCGCAGCATAAACTGATATGCATTTTTTCCTGATACCCTTGTAAAAATGCTACATTTTATGGCTAAATTAACATTTTTATGGAAAAAAAGCTAACTTTTTTCATTTTTTTCTTTCCACATTGCTTTGGTTCATGTGAAGCACCTAAAGGATTAATAAGCTTCTTGCATGTGGTTCTGAGCAGGGTGAGGGGTGCAGTTTTTAGAATGTTGTCATTTTTGGCTATTTTTTGTCACCTAGGTCTCTCACAGTCACTTCAAATGTGATGTGGTCTCTCTAAAAAATGGTTTTGTAAATTTTGTTGGAAAAAATGAGAAATTGCTGATGAACTTTGCACCCTTCTAATTTCCCAACAAAAAAAAATTACCGTATGTTTCAAAAATGTCTCTGGTGTAAAGTAGACATGTGGGAAATGTTATTTAGTAACTATGTTCTGTGACATAACTCTCAGATTTATGGGCATAAAATTTTAAAGTTTGAAAATTGCAAAATTTTTGCCAAATTTCCGATATTTTCACAAATAAACGCAAAAAATATCCGCCTAAATTTACAACTATGATTAAGTACAATGTGTCACAAAAAACAGTCTCAGAATCACCGGGATCCATTAAAAGGTTCAAGGTCAAATTGACACTGGTCAGAATTGCAAAAAGTAAGTATAGACACAAGGCACTCCCAAATTCTTGATGCTGTGACTTTATTTAACAGTGAATGTGCATAAAGATTTGCAAAAAGTGGCCTGTGGTGAAGGTGAAAACGGGCTTGGGGGTAAACGGGTTAAAATTATTCATGTATTTATTAGATTAAACAAGGCTATAAATATCCTTTAGTGCCACATGGAAGGCACTAAATGGTGCAAGTGTACAAAATGTGGGGGGACAGGATATTACTTTGCTTTGGTCAACTTCCTATTTCTTCTGCTTCCTGCCTTTCAACTAACTTTAGGCTATGTTTACACATTGCGTTATTGCTGCTTTTTCTCTTTTGACAAAATCTTCTCTATTGGCAGTGAACAATCTGCTTCCATAAAGCATGTTTTGCTGCTTTATTTGTTGCATTTTTTGCCTGAATTTTTGGTGTCATTTGTCTAATACACGTTTAAATAAAGTTAGTTTTATTCCCCACAAAAGGAGCAAAACATTGGCTGCTCAGTGCTTATCAAAAATGGGGAAGACCCTACATCTTTTTTGCAGGAACCTGGGAGTTAAGCGGGCTTTACACGCTGCGACATCGCTAGCAATGTCGCGAGCGATAGCACCCGCCCACGTCGGTGGCGTGTCACAGGGTGATTGCTGCCGCTGCCGTAGCGAACAATATCGCTACGGCAGCATCACACGCAATTACCTGTTCACTGACGTCGCTGTGGCCGCCGAACAATCTCTCCTTTAAGGGCCGCTTTACGCGCTGCGATATCGCTAGCATTTGCTGGCGATGTTGAGCGCGATAGCACTCGCCCCCGTTGTACGTCCGATATGTGGTGATTGCTGCCGTAGCGAACGTTATCGCTAAGGCAGCGTCACACGCACATACCTTGACAGCGACCTCACTGTAACCGTGGAACAATCCCTCCTTCAAGGGGGAGGGGCGTTCAGCGTCATAGCGACGTCACTGCCGCATCACTAAGTGGCCGCCCAATAGAAGCGGAGGGGCGGAGATGAGTGGGACGTAACATCCCGCCAACCTCCTTCCTTCCTCATTGCCAGCGGCCGCAGGTAAGGTGAGGTTCCTCGTTCCTGCGGTGTCACACATAGCGATGTGTGCTGCCGCAGGAACGACGAACAACATCGTACCTTCAGCAGCAACGATATTTGGGAATAGGGGGGCATGTCACCAATTAGCGATTTTGAACATTTTTACGACGATGCAAAATCGCTCATAGGTGTCACACGCAACGACATCGCTAACGCGGCCGGATGTGCGTCACAAATTCCGTGACCCCCAACGACATCTCTTTAGCAATGTCGTAGCGTGTAAAGCGGCCTTTAGGGGGAGGTTCGTTCGGTGTCACAGTGGCGTCACTAAGCGGCCGCCCAATAGAAGCAGAGGGGCGGAGATGAGCGTCCGGAACAGCCCGTCCACCGCCTTCATTCCTCATTGCCGGCAGCTGCAGGTACCATGGTCCTCATTCCTGCGGTGTCACACATAGCGATGTGTGCTGCCGCAGGAACGACAAACAACCTGCGTTCCATACGAGGAACATTTTTTTAAAAATGAACGACGTGTAAACGACGAATGATTTGACACCTTTTTGCAATGATTACTGATTGCAAAAAGGTGTCAGACACAATGACATCGCTAACGAGGCCGGATGTGCGTCACCAACACCGTGACCCCGACGATATCTCATTAGCGATATTGTTGTGTTTAAATGGGCCTTAAGACATGCGTCCAGGTGTCTTTCCCATGCTGTTTCCATCCATTTCAGTTATTTGGTATCTCCGCATTCAGAAATGCCGATTAAAATATTACATTAATTAATCTGATCGGCAAAGGGCGTGGCAAGAAAAATCAAAATAACAGAATTACGTTTTTAGGTCGCCACAACATTGCATTAAAATGCGATAACAGGCGATCAAAACATCGCACCTACCCGAAAATTATATGATTAAAAACGTCAGTTCAAGCTGCAAACAGTAAACCATTACTGAGCCCCAGATCCTGAAAAGTGAGAACGCTATGGGTCTCAGAAAATGGTACTAAAAGCGAAATTTTTTTTACAAATTTTAGAATTTTTTTCACCACTTTTATAAAAGTAAAACTATATGTGTTTAGTGTTTACGAACTCGTACCGACGTGGGGAATCATAATGCCAGATTGCTTTTACCATATAATGAACACGGTAAATAATAAACTGAAAAACAATGGTGGAATTGCACATTTTTTTTTTGCAAATTTCACCACACTTGGAATTTTGTTTTCCCATTTTCCTGTACAATAAGGGGCAGAAGGAAGGGTTTCATTCAAAAGTACAACTCGGCCCACAAAAACCAAGCCCTAATATGGCTATATATTATTAACCGAAAAAAAATGGGTCTTGGAAGAAGGGGAGGAAAAAACAAAAAAAATGGAAAATCGCCCAGGCGTGAAGCGGTTAAATTTAATTAAAATTATGCATATTTTGTATTTCCATAATTAGACTGACCTGGAGAATCATATTGCCAGGTAATTTTTACCATAAATAAATAAAAAATTATTGCAGAATTGCGAGGTTTTTGCTATTTCGTCACACTTGGAGTTTTTTTCTACTTTCTAGTACATCATATGATAAAATGAATGGTGTCGGCTATATCGATGGATAAATAAAAAAGTTATGGCCCACTTGCATATAACTTTCGATGTGAGAGCATCGGAAGCGATATGCTAATGTCCCTCTGCTGCGAGCGTGAGCCATGGGTCATGCAACTGTGATCTGATCTTGCAATCAGATCAGAGCTGCGGAACAGAGGGAGGGAATACTGTCTCCTCATCTCCTCCGCCTGCCTGTCTCTTCGTACATCGCACTGTGATCAGATGACATGCGAGTGAAGTATGATGTTTCCCACACTCCTATAGACTAATTTTGGTCCAGAGAAAAGGGAGGGAGCACTTTCTCCCCATCTCTGCCTCTGTCTGTTTCTGTATATATTGTGCTGCAATTGGAAAACATGCGAGTGCAGTGCGATGTTTCACACGCTCCCATAGACCTGTATGGGGGTGCGTCAGCCGAAAATCACTGGCAAATGCATCATTCTGTGATTCATTCTGCATGGCGCTGTGGCATGAGAAATCAATCGCGGATGGACACTGCCCCATAGTTTTGCACTGGTGCGAATGTAATCTGATGTTTTAGCGGATTGCACTTGTCCGTGCAAAACGCAAGTGGACCTGTACCCTTATGATAAGTGTTGGAAGAAAGCAAAAACGCAAAAACTAAATATTGCCCGGTTCTTAAGGTGGGCACATAAAATATCACCCCCAAAAACTCTGTTCCTTGTAAACTATTGAGTGGTAAACATCCTTGTTTTCCATTTGTAGATTGTAGAAAGTGAATATTCATTGTGGAGGTTCTGTATACAGCCCTTTCATTCCCTTCTACATCTAAATGCGACAAACACAATTTCAACAGCATTTGTTGTTTTCTAATTCTCATTTAATATGTCACTATGTTGCTGACACTCCAGGGGGAGAGTGAATAACAGAAATGAGGAAAATCTGTGCTTGTGTGTTTAATTAAGCATACTGTTCTCTCGCATCATAGCAGGTAACATAGTTTATCAATGTACTTCCTGAGATTTAATTAAAATGTACTGTGCCCTGAGCACACAATAGAAAGACGCAGTTGATACAGATCAGCGGGTGACACCGTGCTCCGTTTTTCAGAGAGAATAGAAAATTACAGCTCTATATCAAACCGTCCCATAAGGTCACAGCCGCTCTCCCATCTAATAATACTCACTGGGTCAATAAATTCATTATCGCCTATGCGACTGAGCAATGAGTAAACAGCAAACATGGAACTTCACCAATATGTATCTACAACAAGCTCTATGAATATCTGCAAATATTTAATGGCATTGCTGTAGATAAGGATTAATATTTGTGGAGTGTAGCTTTAGTATCTGCTAATCTTGCTTTATCCAAAAAGTCAATACTCAGCTCTTTAAAGAGAACCTGCCATAGTGTGAAGATATCTATGTACAGCGATGAGCTGGCAGAATGTATGTTTGCAGGTTTAAATGTGGATTTCTAGAAAAAAAACAAGGCTAAAGCTGGGTTTACACACTGCAACATCGCAAAGGACATCGCTGTAACGTCACCGGTTTGGTGACGCAATAGCGACCTCCCTAAGTCTCTGCTAAGTCTCTGGTGAGCGTTCAAACAGGCAAACCTGGCCAACAACTCAACAGCGATCCGGACCTGCAGAGCGACCTAGCTGGTTGTTGGGGACGTTGATAAGCAGCCTTTTGAAAGGGAAGTTGCTAACAAAGTCTCTGCAAAGTCTTCACACACTGAAACTTTCCAGCGATGCATGCTGCACAGCGGGAAACAAAGGACCTAGGAATGGTCCTGAACGATTTGTAACGATTACAACTTCACAGCAGGGGCCGGGTCGCTGATAAGTTTCACACACTGCAACATCGCAAACAACATCGCTATTGCGTCACAAAACCGGTGACGTTACAGCGATGTCGTTTGAGATGTTGCAGTGTGTAAACCCAGCTTAAGGAACTTGGACAGAAAGGAGCAGGGCAGGACACAATACTTAAAGCGCACCAATCACCAGAATTTTCCTATAGTAAACTAAAGCCAGTGCTATATTGGCACTATCAGGCTCATTCTATACATGTATGTGTGCATGATGCGTCTACGTCATACACACTCGCCGGTCCTGCGCAGGCGCACTACAATACTTTGATTTGCCCTGCTCAGGGCAGATCAAAGTGCGTCTGCTCAGGACCTGAATGCCGGCGAGTGTGGATGACGTCGGACGTGTCATGCACACATTTGTCATGTCCTTCAGAAGAAGGAGGACGAAAATGGCCGAAAGAGGCGGTGCCGGCGCATGACAACGGAGACGCCTCCGTGACCCAATGTCACCGCAGCGCGACCGTTAGGTAAGTATTATAAAAAATTTTTATGTAGTCACAGCATGTTAGAATGCTGTATATAAGAGCCCTGTGGTGGTGGCCGCAGCTTATAGCCAAAAAAAAGTGATGACAGGTTCCCTTTAAAATCCTAGGAACACTCTGCACCACACCAACCCGACACACAGGGCAGCCTGAAGGGAATAGGGTCGCCCACTTGGTGGGTTGATTTGGGTAGGTCAGGAGTGTCAGGAGTAGGTTAGTCGTGTGGTGACTCAAGTGGAGAGGTCAGGAGCTGGGCTCCTTATTAATACTAGGTGGCAGATGTTGGTCTGGGCCTGGTAGGAGCTAGAACCCCGGTCGCAGGGGATCGTGTCAAGGGGCACGGAACTGCTGAGGAGGGCAGCTGGCGGCATTGAGCCATCTCCGGGCAGGGGCCAGGGCATGATGGGGTACGTGGACCCTAGGCCGGGAAGTAGCTTCGCGCGTCCTGGTAATTTACCCAACGAGGGCGAAGTCTTCAAGATTCGTTCTCCACCCGCTCTAAAATTGGGGTACTAGCGCAACGAGGGGGATAGGACTTTCCCAATACACAGTCCAGAAAATCCCAAGCATGAACCCTGAGAGCAAGCTCACTCCGTTAGCCATACAGGTGAGCGGGACCCGACTAGTTCTATACTACAGGGGCCAACCAGTAATGAAGGTGCCAAGGGAAAGGTCACAGGCTAACAAGCAACACCATTGGGCACAGGATCCAGGCATGCTCCCTCCCTGCTGCAGCGGTGCTCAGAATTTCCCCTTGCACCATCTCCAAGCCCCGGGGCAATATCCCCCTACCCATGAAGGGGTTAAACCCCTAGCTGCCATTCCACCGCCACCGGGCGCTCCCAACAGCAGCGGTGGTACTCAATCTTACCACACACCGTGGGTGGCGTCACGAACTCTAAACACAAAATCCCCTGTAAACACCCCCATTTTATTTCGAGTGACCGCGCGACCCCTCCCGGGTCTGGAGACCCCTTAAGCCACCGTGGATCCGGATTCAAGCAGCAGCCTGGCTGCTGACGCGGGGCAGTACACAAGTAATGTTACAGAAATATACAGCTTTTTGATTGGCAGCAGCTGCTGAATAGCTAATATGTGGGTGGGGCTTTGCTATCTATTCCCACCCCTGTCTGATGTATTGGGTCCTTCCAGGTATGAGTCATTTCTGTCACATGATAGGGGTGTGTTAAAAATGCAGCCCATATAGTCTAGCATCTACAGAGGCCAGGCAGCAGACAGAGGCGGGAATAGATAAGCAAGCTGGCTGCAAGAGACTGCGAGCCAGCCATAGGGAACCCTTATCACCATCGAGCGAGCACCAGACTGAGTCGCCACTGAGGTCAGCGAATCCTAATAGATGAAGAGACGTCATCTGGAGGACTTAAGAGGTCCCGGGTTTGAGGAAGAAGAAGAGTTCTCCCCTGCCCTCCAAAGAGAAGTGCGCACCTACGAGCTTCACAACACCAAGCTCTTGGGAGTGGATTTGTTCACCCTCATTTGTACAGTGAGTCTTTACCAGTGTGCGCACTTAATAGGGTGTAGCCAGAGCACGGCATCTGTACTACTCAAGTAGCCAACGCAGCTAGGTTGTTAGTTCAGTGCAGTTGTGAATAGATTTTGCTTGCCAAGTTTACTGTTGTGGTGATCCTTGTAATAGTTGGGCAACATATTATTGGTGCATTTCAGCTAGAATTTGCAGTGTGTTAAACTTTACTGTTGCGAGATTGTCTACCCTGGTTCACTTGAATAAACCCTTATATCTTGCCTGTTAGTAAAGCTTTAGGGGTACTTTGCACACTACGACATCGCAGGTGCGATGTCGGTGGGGTCAAATCGAAAGTGACGCACATCCGGAGTCGCTGTCGACATCGGAGTATGTGAATCCTTTTTACTACGATTAACAAGCGCAAAAGCGTCGAAATCGTATGAGCGGTGTAGCGTCGGTCATTTCCATAAATTCGGAAGGACCGATGTTACGATGTTGTTTCTCGTTCCTGCGGCAGAACACATCGCTGTGTGTGAAGCCGCAGGAGCGAGGTACTTCTCCTTACCTGCGTCCCGCATGCAATGAGGAAGGAAGGAGGTGGGCGTGATGTTTACTTCCCGCTCATCTTCGCCCCCCTGCTTCTATTGGTTGCCTGCCATGTGACGTCGCTGTGACGGCACATGACCCGCCCCCTTAGGAAGGAGGCGGTTCGCCGGCCAGAGCGACGTCGCAGGGCAGGTAAGTGCATGTGAAGCTGCCGTAGCAATAATGTTCGCTACGGCAGCTATCACAAGATATCACAGCTGCGACGGGGGCGGGGACTATCGCGCTCGACATCGCTACCATCGGCTTGCGATGTCGTACTGTGCAAAGTACCCCTTACTCTTGTTTCTACAACCTTGCATTGCACACCGTAATTTTATTCTGCACTGTGGTGCTCCCTTGGTCATCACTACATACGGACCACAACTGTAAAAGGTATGATAATCTCTAGATGTCACAGCCATGAGACATGACATTAGCACTGATGCTTCTTTAATGTGGGAAAGGGTGGCTGGTAAGGATTTTTTTTAAGTTGCGAATTAAATTTGACTTGAACTTAATCCTCCGAGGATCGATCTGCTCATGTCTACTAATATGAAATGTGTGAGAAATTCTGGTCATGAGGCAAATTCTCTATCAATATATAGTCTGCTTAAATTGATCTATCATAATTAATTTTTCAGCTATAGATTATCTATTACAATAGAATTAGATGATTGATGGGCATTTGTTCATTATACATTACTTTTTTGCTAATGGATATACATTACTTTTTTGCTAATGGAAATCCCTAAAATTTGATTAAAAAAGGGAGAGAAGTTTTTGTTTTTCAAAATGCAGATTTTGATGCACACATCTATATCTTTTACAATACAGAAGCATATTCGGCGGGTAAATCTTAGTTTCAGTCGTCAATGTATTTTTATCATTAGTTGGTAACTCAAATGTTGAAGTTCCCTAAATTGACAGCTGCAGCCCTATAACAATGACAGATCTGTGTATGCGTAATCTTCATGGAAAAAAACGTACTATCCCTTCCCCTTTCTCAAACCACCATTATTATTTTTATGTTGGCTCAATATAACTATTTTAACTTCAGTGCTGTCAGCAATCTCCAGCCTTTATTCCTCTAGTATATGACTTGCAGGTTGTGTGATAACATATAATATTCCCCGTATTAAAGGCATGAGATTATTGTCAGGAAGGCTACAATGAGAGAAACGTGTGTTATAAAATACGATTTATTGTTATCTTTTTATCCGTAGCTCGGAATCTTTTGAAATGTTAGTGCAGAACATATGACATCACTTCACTCTTCATAGAAGCCATCATCATGGAGATTTTAGTGGTTTTCCACCTATTTCTTTAATGTACCCCTTATGTGAATGCAGAAGCAGAACTCAATTTCCAGGCAGAGATAAATCTTGTGTTCGGTGGTATCAGTGAAAGCTGCATCCATATGGCACAGATCAGATCAAGAGCTGTTTCATTTTATGGTTCTGATATTCTTACAACTGTGGAATCACATGAATATAGTAGGTCTATCAATGCCATAAGGTGATTTTTTTTGCCGTAAGTGTGCTGAGTGCTGACCATATTATCATCCCATATCAAATCAAATAATCATTTTTTTATGATGGAACATCACATAGTTTTCTTACGGCTGAACACTAAGTGGCAGTCCTTATGTCACAGTCTCAGTAACTATGCCTCACCTGTCGTAGATCCAGCATTGGGTGCTACATTCTCCTATTGCCGTCAGCTTTCTTGCTTCCTCGGCACATCAGGTTGTCATTGCAACTTTTTGCGCACCTATAACATCAATATAACTTCCAAGTCTGTTTGGCCATCTCAGATGAGCATTCTTTACCTGAGTATTGATGTAGTTGACATTCATTTCACTACTGAATTCTGCTTTACTGAGCCATACTTACATCGCAGTTTTTCATGAACTCTTTGTCTAAGGCTAGTTTCACACATCTGGCTTTTTGCCGGATTGTTGGATCCGTCACACTCCAGTACAGAGTATACAGTACAATGGCAGCGCAACAACGTCCGGTTCACATGCTTCGGTCACATGACAGCATGTGACCGGAGCTTGTTGCGCTGCCATTGTACTGTATACAGTGTATTGGAGTGCGTCGGATCTGCCAATCCAGCGAAAAGCCAGATGTGTGAAACTAGCCTAACCCAGCTCTGCTATTATGCCAATTCTGCTATTCCATTGTACCAGTATTGTCCAGGCTCTCTGACTCAGTTCTCCTTCTGATATAACTCTACCTGGGATTGGATTCTGATAAACTCAGGTCAGCTGCTTATTCACTTTTGTTTTATAGTACCTCTATATCAGCTCTGCACTGGATTTGTTTGGGGAGACAGCTAAGGGGTCTTCAGAGTCACAGAGTCGGAGTCCAAATCAAATCTGCGCAGATGTATGTATGAGGTAAAATGACCACACAGAGACGTGTCTCTATACAGGAGAAGCTAAAAGCTCTTCTAATCTGTATATTATAAAATACACACAGTTATTCAGTTCAACATTGTCCTTGATTGGTCAGAGATAAACGACAAAGTCCATATAGTACGTCATCAGCCTGTTACTGGCTTCCTAATACCAGTTTGAACCAGCTACTGAATACTTCTTTGTTAACACATTGCTGAGCAAGAACAAGGAGTCAACATCCCACGTGGTGTGAACCAACTGATTATAATTCTCTCCTTATGTATGAGTACCTCTTTGTAGCAAGGGAAATACGGCACTCCTTTTTATTTATTAGGTGGTGCTCAGGTAGGGTCCAAATCCTTTTACACAAATAAAAAAAGACCCGGCACACAAACCATCGTGAAACATCGTGATTTGAGTGCCGGGTCTTTTTTTAAGTTTTTTATTTGAAAACCTCTTTGTTCATTGTTCATTTTGGCTTCATCATCTTTGTTAATACCCTGCGGAATAAACATCTTAGCTTCATATTATGAAGCTTCTATGCGATTGTCATATAAACACACAGCTAATTATGCAACGACATCTACACTTTGATTATTTACACACACAGATCATCTTATTACATCTGGACAAGCAACCTATAGTCCAGGCCTACCCTCACGGATTCAGCTGCAAACTGAGCTCACTAAGCTCAACTCTACTACATTTTGCGCCTTTGTTTCTATGTTGCTTCATCTGTAACAATAGTTCTAGCTCTACTGCTCTGTTGCCACCAAGCCACCACAGCCTCCAGTGTTCCATCTCTGCCATCTTGCTCATCAATGCCATCTGTTTGTGTTGCATAACAGCTTCTCATCTGCATCCAGGAGACTAAAGGCCCCGTCACACTAAGCAACATTGCTAGCAACATCGCTGCTAACGAACAACTTTTGTGACGTAGCAGCGATGTTGCTAGTGATGTTGCTGTGTGTGGCATCCAGCAACAACCTGGCCCATGCTGTGAGGTCGTTGGTTGTTGCTGAATGTCCTGGGCCATTTTTTAGTTGTTGCTGTCCCGCTGTGCAGCACAGATCGCTGTGTGTGACAGCGAGACAGCAACAACTAAATGTGCAGTGAGCAGGAGCCGGCTTCTGCGGAGGCTGGTAACCACAGTAAACATCGGGTAACCAAGAAGCCCTGTCCTTGGTTACCCGATATTTACCTTTGTTACCAGCCTCCGCCGCTCTCACTGTCAGTCCCGGCTCCTGCTCTGTGCACATGTAGCTGCAGTAGACATCGGGTAATTAACCCGATGTGTGCTGTAACTAGGAGAGCAAGGAGCCAGCGCTAAGCGGTGTGCGCTGCTCCCTGCTCTGTGCACATGTAGCTGCAGCACACATCGGGTAATTAACCCGATGTGTGCTGTAGCTAGGAGAGCAGGGAGCCAGCGCTAAGCATTGTGCGCTGCTCCCTGCACATTTAGCTGCAGTAGACATCGGGTAATTAACCCGATGTGTGCTGTAACTAGGAGAGCAGGGAGCCAGCGCTCAGTGTGCGCTGCTCCCTGCTCTCTGCACGTGTAGCTGCGTGCGCTGGTAACCAAGGTAAATATCGGGTTGGTTACCCGATATTTACCTTAGTTACCAAGCGCAGCATCTTCCACGCGGCGCTGGGGGCTGGTCACTGGTTGCTGGTGAGCTCACCAGCAACTCGTGTAGCGACGCTCCAGCGATCCCTGCCAGGTCAGGTTGCTGGTGGGATCGCTGGAGCGTCGCAGTGTGACATCTCACCAGCAACCTCCTAGCAACTTACCAGCGATCCCTATCGTTGTTGGGATCGCTGGTAAGTTGTTTAGTGTGACTGGACCTTAAAGGATCTACCTCACTGAGGGACACAATACCCTTTGAGGGCATATGGATGTCATAAAGAATAAAGATGAGCGGTTCTGTGGCGGTTCGGTCCGCCGGCAGCCAAGGAGCCGAGCCTCCAATGGCTCGAGCTTGACCCGAACCCTGGAGCAAGTAACTGATTGAGTCTCCACCAACAAACAGCCAGCCATAAGCAGATCACTTCCAGGGCAGGGTGACAGGCTTTTTCAAACAATTTTTTGGGCTGCACACTACATGTGATCATGCTGTTGTTACCCCTGTGTGAGCCGTTCAGACACTGCAAGCTGGTTCGGGGTTCGGATGCTTTAAGTTGGTGTTCGGTTCAAAAATCAAACCTCAGGTTTACTCATCTCTAATAGAAAATATGCTACTATTGTGATTCCCTGTTTGGGGTAGAAGAGAGAGAGCAGCTTAGTAAATGTAAATTCTATTGTGACAGATTCAAACTGTGCATGTTTCTATAGAGTGCTGTAGGGTGGTAGTTGTGGGCAAGAGATTTGTAGCGCCCCTGAAACACACAGGGCACTACAGGGAACTGCATACCCTCGGGACCTGGAACACCAGAGCCAGCAACACCAACACACTAAAATCCTAGTTACCACTCCACACCAGGTGGCACTGCCTAGTCAGACAAGGGGAAGGCCCACCTAGAGGGCGGAGCCAGAGACAGCCTGGTAGGAGGGGACTGCAGTCAGTCTACAGTGAGTCTGAAGTAGAGAGTGAAGTCTAAAGACGTGTCTGGAGCTGGGTCGTGTAACAGTGACCCGGGGGCACAGGAGAGTGGTCGCCAGGGCAGGTACACCCGAGTACCGCTGGGACCAGAGCACGCATGGGGCACAGGGCCCTAGGTCAGGTGACAGTTTCAGACAGCCTGGCAAATACCTGCACAGTGAGGGGACCTTCACGGACCTCACTGACCCACAAATCCGGGGGCATCAGCAGTAAAGCAAGGATCACGGTTCGGGACACAGACCAGCCCTACAGGGTCCACACTGCCCACCATACGGAGAAGGAGACTGGCACCGCAAAAGGGACAGTCAGGCCCCAAATGCTCCACACTACGGGGACCCAACCACACTGAGAGTGCAGACAGGGAGGGACAGAGCAACCAAGTCATCAACTGGCACTGGAAATACAGGGACCTGAACCAGCCGTCCAAGGGTCCACGAGTGAGTAGAGACTGTTAGTTACAACCCTGGTGTGGTCTCCCTTATTACTCCATCATACATCACCCAGGCTCAGCCCTACCTGCGGAGAGCCTACCACCAGAGCTGCCATTACCACCAGCCCTAGAGATAATCAACTCAGCAGCGGCGGTTCCACAATCTTAACCGCAACCCGCAGGTGACATCACACAAATGACTTTATTCTCCCCTGTAAATACTCCCCATTAAAAAGCACCCAGGGCACAGGACAGAGCAAAGGCCACCAAAGTGACATTCCCCAGTAATACACTGCACGGGACCAAGTACCCCATTCCCTGGGCGACAGAGATTGACTTCAGAAGCCCAGACACACTACACAAAAGACATGTTCCTGGCTGGGTGTGTGGACTTGTGTCATGTGAGCTGTTCGCCAGTGTAGGCCGTATGTTGCATTTGGCTTCACCTGGCCAGGACCAGATGATGATTTGCTTCTGCAAGGAGACCAGCAGTTCATTTTTAACAACAGTATCTTACTTAACACTATAGATGAGCAAATCCGTGGAGGCTCGGTTTGGCATCACAGCGTGTGGAGCAGTGAGTGGGAGGTCAATATCCCAATGTTAAGCAGCTGTATTTGCTTTATTATTTGTTGCCACCATTGCAATTTATGGCCTTGTGAGAATAAGGGGTCCTGAGGGCACAACTATAATAGATTTCAAAGAAGAACAAATGTGTGCGAGGACAAATGAATACTTTAAAAATAATAAATAAATAAATAAATAAATATATAGCAGTTAGAGTTAAAGTGCCAAATGGAGCATTTGCCAAACATTAAGTAATTTAAAGTGCGAAAAGTGCATACAATAAAGAGTCTCCGCCACCAAACACCCAACACCCATTTCACAAAGACTGTCAGGGGTGCACTTGTGACTCACGTATTGGCTGTTTGGTGGCTGAGCCTCTTTCTATACTGTGCATTTTTTGCACTTTACATGAGTAAAAATTTGGCAATTGCTCCATTTGGCACTTTAACTCTGTATTCTATATGAGTATATTTATATAAGTCTACCTATTCATGCACCAATTTTCTTATTGTCCTTTTTTGTAATATCTTATTGTATCACAATAGTAATTTGGGGTTCTCCTCATTGTTTCACCCAACAATTTGTTATATATATATATATATATATATATATATATATATATATATATATATATATATATATATATATATATATATATATTAGTACAGACCAAAAGTTTGGACATACCTTCTCATTCAATGACTTTTCTTTATTTTCATGACTCTGAAAATTGTAAATTCACATTGAAGGCATCAAAACTATGAATGAAAACATGTGGAATGAAATATTTAACAAAAAAGTTTGAAACAACTGAAAATATGTCATATTCTAGGTTCTTCAAAGTATCCACCTTTTGCTTTGATTACTACTTTGAACACTCTTGGCATTCTCTTTATGAGCTTCAAGAGGTAGTCACCGGAAATGGTCTTCCAACATTCTTGAAAGAGTTCCCAGAGATGCTTAGAACTTGTTAGCCCCTTTTGCCTTCACTCTGCGGTCCAGCTCACCCCAAACCATCTCGATTGGGTTCAAGTCTGGTGACTGTGGAGTCCAGGTCATCTGGTGTAGCACCCCATCACTCTCCTTCTTAGTCAAATAGCCCTTACATAGCCTTGAGGTGTGTTTGGTGTCATTGTCCTGTTGAAAAATAAATTATGGTCCAACTAAACGCAAACTGGATGGAATAGCATGCTACTGCAAGATGCTGTGGTAGCCATGCTGGTTCAGTATGCCTTCAATTTTGAATAAATCCCCAACAGTGTCACCAGCAAAGCACTCCCACACCATCACACCTCCTCCTCCATGCTTTACGGTGGGAACAAGGCATGTAGAGTCCATCCATTCACCTTTTCTGCGTCGCACAAAGACACGGTGGTTGGATCCAAAGATCTAAAATTTGGACTCATCAGACCAAAGCACATATTTCCACTGGTCTAATATCCATTCCTTGTGTTCTTTAGCCCAAACAAGTCTCTTCTGCTTGTTGCCTGTCCTTAGCAGTGGTTTCCTAGCAGCTATTTTACCATGAAGGCCTGCTGCACAAAGACTCCTCTTAACAGTTGTTCTAGAGATGTGTCTGCTGCTAGAACTCTGTGTGGCATTGACCTGCTCTCTAATCTGTGCTGCTGTTAACCTGTAAGGCTGGTGACTCGGATAAACTTATCCTCCGCAGCAGAGTTGACTCTTGGTCTTCCTTTCCAGGGACGGTCCTCATGTGAGCCAGTTTCTTTGTAGCGTTTGATGGTTTTTGCCACTGCACTTGGGGACACTTTCAAAGTTTTTCCAATTTTTCGGACTGACTGACCTTCATTTCTTAAAGGAATGATGGCCACTTGTTTTTCTTTCCTTAGCTGTTTTTTTCTTGCCATAATACAAATTCTATCAGTCTATTCAGTAGGACTATCAGCTGTGTATCCATCAGACTTCTGAACACCACAACTGATGGTCCCAACCCCATTTATAAGGCAAGAAATTCCACTTATTAAACCTTACAGGGCACACCTGTGAAGTGAAAACCATTTCTGGTGACTACCTCTTGAAGCTCATCAAGAGATTGCCAAGAGTGTGCAAAGCAGTAATCAAAGCCAAAGGTGGCTACTTTGAAGAACCTAGAATATAAGACATATTTTCAGTTGTTTCACACTTCTTTGTTAAGTATTTCATTCCACATGTGTTAATTCATAGTTTTGATGCCTTCAATGTGAATCTACAATTTTCAGAGTCATGAAACTAAATAAGACTCCTTGAATGAGAAGGTGTGTCCAAACCTTTGGTCTGTACTGTATGTTTGTTTTTTAAACAAATATTCATATGTCCTGGCATACATTTGTTCTACTTTGGATTCTGTTTGTTACAATACAGTATTAATATCACTGGTCTTTAATTTTGCTGCACATATTCCTGTACCACTGGTTATATACCTGTACTTGTACACTGTACATTAAGAATTCATGGCTGCAGCCTGTAGCCGTACGCTTTATATGTGCTAGGTATCATAATATGGACCTATACGGCAATTTTTAAAATGTATTGATTCATTTAGTTTTACACCACTATAGATACACAGACAAGCGTCTCTGATTAAAAGCAGTCAGACACACTGGCACACAGGGTGAGGGCATGTCAGACTGCAACTAATCAGAGATGCTGGGACTACCGGTGGGCGGGGGAAGCAGTGCATATGCATGAAGGATAATGAGCGACCCCGGAAGTAGTGTTACAGCTGCACGGGAGTCTGTTAGGTATAACACGCTTGCTCTAATCCCTCTATCCCTTCTTCCACCATATTAAAGTGCCATTTCTGGTCCCCATTGACTTATATGGGGACCGCGGCCCATGCAGATATTCAGGATCAATGGTTTTTTTGTTTGTTTTTTTTAAACCCGGTTGGACCCACTGAACCTGGGTATCTGCTGTTCCAACCATGATTAGTCCTAAATGGAGGCAAAACTATATGAGGGTCATACTCCCCAATTTGGCAAATGGAAAAGGAGTGTCTTCATGTGAAAATCCATTGAAAGGGGTTACCCAAACTTTTGGTATTAATTACCTAGTCATATAATATGTCATTATATTAGATCGCTTCTGGTTCTAACTGGAAGCATCACCATTCAGCTGTTATCAGTTCTGCCGATGGTTGTATGTACACAGTAAACGTAGATAACTCAGCGCTGTGTAGTGGCCGTTGTCAGGTACTCTATTGAAATGAACTGGTCTCCAGTACCTAATAAAGGCCATTACACAGTGAATGGAGCTCTTCTGTTTGGTCCTGTAAACTATTTCCATTTGGGCACTGCAGTGACTGATAACAGCTGACTCAGTGGGAGTGCCAGTTGTCCAAAATTCCCCCTGATCTGATATTGACCTATCCTAAAGCTTTTTACTCAAATATTATAATTTCAGAATCAAACAAGCAAAATTAGCTACTGAAACAAAAATCGCCAATGACATTAAAATAAATCCCAAAATCTTTTATAAATACATTAATGCCAAAAGGAAAACAAAGGATAGTATTGGCCCCTTAAAATATAATAACAAGTTAGTTATAGAGGACAAACAAAAGACTGAGATATTAAATAGGCATTTCTCATCTGTGTTCACCAAGGAACTGACTGTACCAGGGATCATTCAACAAGTGAAAAATCAAAGTCCACCACCCGATATAATTAATTTAACACAAGATGAAGTACGCCTACGTCTGAGTAAATTAAACATTGACAAATCCCCAGGGCCAGATGGCATTCATCCACGAATATTGAGGGAATTGAGCTCCGTAATCGACAGACCGCTGTATCTCATCTTTTTAGACTCACTTGTAACAGGGTTGGTGCCTCAGGATTGGAGGATTGCTGATGTGGTACCGATATTTAAGAAAGGTAAGAGGGTAGATCCAGGCAACTACCGTCCAGTAAGCCTGACATCAGTAGTATGCAAAGTTTTTGAGGGCATTTTAAGGGATGACATGCAAAAATATATTGCAGAAAATAATATGATAACTGACAAACAGCATGGATTCATGAAAGATAAGTCGTGTCTAACCAACCTGTTGGGGTTCTATGAGGGGGTAAGTTCAAACCTGGATATTGGTAATGCAGCTGATGTGATTTATTTGGACTTTGCAAAGGCATTTGATACTGTACCACATAATAGCCTTATACTAAAGCTCCAGAAGCAAGGACTAGGGGACACAATATGCAACTGGGTAAGGAATTGGCTAAAAGATAGGAAACAAAGAGTAGTCATAAATGGTACATTCTCTAAATGGGCTATAGTCAGCAGTGGGGTGCCGCAGGGATCTGTGCTTGGACCGATTCTTTTTACTCTCTTTATTAATGACCTTGTGGATGGGATTGATAGTACAGTGTCAGTCTTTGCCGATGACACCAAACTATGTAGGATATTAAAAACTGACCTGGATAGTACAATATTACAAAAAGATCTGGATAAGATGTCAGAATGGGCAGATACTTGGCAAATGAGATTTAATGTTGATAAATGTAAAGTAATGCACCTAGGACGGAGTAATCCTATAGCTGCGTATACATTAAATGGAAGTAAACTCGGGACTACAGAACAGGAGAAGGACTTGGGTATTCTCATTACAAATAAGCTGAGCAGCAGCACTCAATGTCAAGCAGCAGCTGCTAAAGCAAACAAGATTTTAGGGTGTATAAAAAGAGAGATTAGATCCCGTGATCCCAACGTATTGTTACCCCTCTATAAATCACTTGTAAGGCCACATCTGGAATACGGGATCCAGTTTTGGGCTCCACATTTTAAAAAGGACATTCAGAAGTTAGAGTCAGTTCAAAGGCGGGCAACTAGACTATTACAAGGAATGGAGGCCGCCCGTATGATGAGAGGTTGAAAAAGTTAGATATGTTTAGCTTAGAAAAAAGACGTCTCAGAGGAGATCTCATTTATATGTATAAATATATGTGTGGTCAATATAAAGGACTGGCACATGACTTATTTCTTCCAAAGACAATACTAAGGACCAGGGGGCATACACTGCGAGTGGAAGAAAAGAGATTCCGGCAGCTAAATAGGAAAGGGTTCTTTACCGTTAGAGCAGTCAGACTGTGGAATACACTACCACAAGAGGTAGTAATGGCAGACACTATAACAGCTTTTAAAAAAGGGCTGGATGATTTCCTCAGTACACAAAACATTGTTGGTTATAAATGACTTAGTGACTAAATGTAGAACTGGTGGAGGAAGGTTGAACTAGATGGACCTAGGTCTTTTTTCAACCTAAGTAACTACAGTCAGGGCCAGAAATATTTGGACAGTGACACAAGTTTTGTTATTTTAGCTGTTTACAAAAACATGTTCAGAAATACAATTCTATATATAATATGGGCTGAAAGTGCACACTCCCAGCTGCAATATGAGAGTTTTCACATCCAAATCGGAGAAAGGGTTTCGGAATCATAGCTCTGTAATGCATAGCCTCCTCTTTTTCAAGGGACCAAAAGTAATTGGACAAGGGCTCTAAGGGCTGCAATTAACTCTGAAGGCATCTCCCTCGTTAACCTGTAATCAATGAAGTAGTTAAAAGGTCTGGGGTTGAATATAGGTGTGTGGTTTTGCATTTGGAAGCTGTTGCTGTGACCAGACAACATGCGGTCTAAGGAACTCTCAATTGAGGTGAAGCAGAATATCCTGAGGCTGAAAAAAAAGAAAAAATCCATCAGAGAGATAGCAGACATGCTTGGAGTAGCAAAATCAACAGTCGGGTACATTCTGAGAAAAAAGGAATTGACTGGTGAGCTTGGGAACTCAAAAAGGCCTGGGCGTCCACGGATGACAACACTGGTGGATGATCGCCGCATACTTTCTTTGGTGAAGAAGAACCCGTTCACAACATCAACTGAAGTCCAGAACACTCTCAGTGAAGTAGGTGTATCTGTCTCTAAGTCAACAGTAAAGAGAAGACTCCATGAAAGTAAATACAAAGGGTTCACATCTAGATGCAAACCATTCATCAATTCCAAAAATAGACAGGCCAGAGTTAAATTTGCTGAAAAACACCTCATGAAGCCAGCTCAGTTCTGGAAAAGTATTCTATGGACAGATGAGACAAAGATCAACCTGTACCAGAATGATGGGAAGAAAAAAGTTTGGAGAAGAAAGGGAACGGCACATGATCCAAGGCACACCACATCCTCTGTAAAACATGGTGGAGGCAACGTGATGGCATGGGCATGCATGGCTTTCAATGGCACTGGGTCACTTGTGTTTATTGATGACATAACAGCAGACAAGAGTAGCCGGATGAATTCTGAAGTGTACCGGGATATACTTTCAGCCCAGATTCAGCCAAATGCCGCAAAGTTGATCGGACGGCGCTTCATAGTACAGATGGACAATGACCCCAAGCATACAGCCAAAGCTACCCAGAAGTTCATGAGTGCAAAAAAGTGGAACATTCTGCAATGGCCAAGTCAATCACCAGATCTTAACCCAATTGAGCATGCATTTCACTTGCTCAAATCAAGACTTAAGACGGAAAGACCCACAAACAAGCAAGACCTGAAGGCTGCGGCTGTAAAGGCCTGGCAAAGCATTAAGAAGGAGGAAACCCAGCGTTTGGTGATGTCCATGGGTTCCAGACTTAAGGCAGTGATTGCCTCCAAAGGATTCGCAACAAAATATTGAAAATAAAAATATTTTGTTTGGGTTTGGTTTATTTGTCCAATTACTTTTGACCTACTAAAATGTGGAGTGTTTGTAAAGAAATGTGTACAATTCCTACAATTTCTATCAGATATTTTTGTTCAAACCTTCAAATTAAACGTTACAATCTGCACTTGAATTCTGTTGTAGAGGTTTCATTTCAAATCCAATGTGGTGGCATGCAGAGCCCAACTCGCGAAAATTGTGTCACTGTCCAAATATTTCTTGACCTAACTGTATGTAACTATGTAACTAAGAAATAGTTTGTAAATATTCCATGATTTCGTAACTAAATGTTGATACATCAAATGTAAAAAAAGATAAAGCAATTATAAATCATAGAAGGACTATTTCCTGCTGTCAGGTCTGTATCACGGAGAGCATGAATGACAGGTAAAGAGTTGTACTCAATCATTTCACACTCCTAAAAGCATAAACATCCTTCTGTTAAGAAATAAGGTGTGCACTGCAGATTTGGAAAACTCTCAGGATCAAAGAATGTAACTTAAATAATTAATCTTCATATCACGGTAGAGAAGCTTCAGGGGGGTGCAATTTGCAAGATAAAAATCGCATTGCTGAGGGGTTATCAAAAATAACTCACATGTGTTGAACACTCCATCATGCCCTGTGGGTGTGATTATGAGGTATCATACATCAAAGAGCTTCATTCTACAATATTTTATACAATACATTAATAAACACAAATTATTTATGAAATGACTCTGAAAAGCCAACATGACAGCTGATGTGTTCTGCATGACAGAATCTGCACACTGCGCTGAAGTTCAAAGCGCACTTAATGTGCTTGACAAGGGATAATGTGTGGTATAAAACTGCAATGTGTACGAGACATCCAAAAACATGACATATTAAATCCATATCAAAGTATGTCATACCGTAGGAAGCGAAAGCAACTCCGAGGTCAAGAGCCGTGCATTATTTTTTAACTATTGATCTCAGGTGTTGGTACGTTTCCAAACACCAGAAGTGGCCAAACTTTTTCACTCACATTTAAGGAATTGTCCACTTGCTAATAACATTTAAGGTGGCTTTATACACTGCGACATTGCTAAAGCGATCTAGTTTGGGGTCACGGATTTTGTGACACACATCCGGCCGCGTTAGCGATATTGTTGCATGTGACACCTATTAGCGATTTTGAATTGTCGCAAAAATGTTCCAAATCGCTAATCGGTGACATGCCCCCCTCTTCCCAATTATCGTTGCTGCTGCAGTAGCGATGCTGTTCCTCGTTCCTGCGATAGCACACATCGCTACGTGTGACACCGCAGGAACGAGGAACCTCTCCTTACCTGCGTCCCGCCAGCAATGAGGAAGGAAGGAGGTGGGTGGGATGTTCGTCCCGCTCATCTCCGCCCCTCCGCTTTGATTGGGTGGCCGTTAAGTGACGTCGCTGTGACGCTGAACGAACCACCCCCTTAGAAAGGAGGCGGTTCGCCAGTCACAGGGACGTCGCAGAGCAGGTATGTGCGTGTGACGCTGCCGTAGCGATAATATTCGCTACAGCAGCGATCACCACATATCGGCCATACAATGAAGGCGGGTGCTATCGCGCTCAGCATCGCTAGCATCGGCTAGCGATGTTGCAGCGTGTAAAGCCCGCTTTAACATCTAAAATGACATAAATCGGGATGATCAAATACTTCAATTATCTGGCTTCGCGAATATTTTCCGAATACCTCACCGCTATTCAACTATTCGCGAATATTCGATGCGCAATGTAAGTCTATGGGAAACCCGAATAACTATTCGGAACTATTCGGGCTTCTCATAGACTTACATTGTGCATGGAATAGTCGAATAGCGGCGAGGTATGTACTGACATGGAAAACACAAAATGTCCTCATATTTTACAGCAACACCTGACATCGCTTCCTTGCTGACCATTGTAAGCTCTTGCCAAATCCATCATTCTCAAAATTGAGATTTAGCCATGGCATCATTTTTGCGGTTGCTCAAGCAGGAATAGGGCCACCCACTTAGGGGTCAGATAGGGAGGTGGGAGGTGTTAAGAGTAGTTCAGTGGTAGCCCTCCAGCTGCGAGGAGACCACTATCTGCGACCTAGTTTTCTTCTCCACTGGGAGCTACAACTTCCAGCTTCCTCAGAGCTCTTCACAGCTCGAGTGCTACCACTAAACTACTCTTAACACCTCAGACCTCCCGGTCTGACCCCTAGGTGGGCGTCCCTATTTCTGCTTGAGCAGCCCACTGGTGTGCCTGACAGGTGTGCTGCAAAGTGTATCTATGATTTGTGAATGCTGATGGAGGCAGTACTGCAGGATAGAGACCCAGAACCATGGGGGGTTGAATACTGCACGGGGAGGGCAGTTTGTGCAGTATCCTGTAACGACCTGAATAGTCCAAGGGCGTCTCACTTTCTGCAACACCCCACGAACCCGCAGGATTGCGAGGCAACGGCAGCCAGAGACTTGGTTTACCCTGTTGTCAGCATCTGCTTCCTTGCAGAGTGAGTGCCCGACTGACCCCCACACTGTGTCCCCTTATCACCTTCCAGAGTCCCGGGGCATACCCCTACCCGTGGAAGGTAACGTCATCTTGCTGCCCCACTCCATCACCCCAGAGACTCCCAACGGCAGCAGCGGTATTCCCCAATTACCATACACCACGGGTGGTGTCATGAACTATACTAAATCCCCTGTAAATAACCCCTTTTACATTTGAGTGTGGCCCCTAGCCCTCAGGTCTGGAGACCCTCGAGCCACGAATAATCACCGACCCCGAATCCGAGCGGTTCGATCCGCTGCAGGGGCGGCACACCTCAAATTTTTGGCTTCACGAACAGGATACGAACTGGGCCCACTAACCTGGGTGACGTGTGCCTAAAGGGGGCTTTACACGCTGCGACATCGCTAATGCGGAGTCGTTGGGGTCACGGAATTTGTGACGCACATCCGGCCGCATTAGGATGTTGCTGCGTGTGACACCGATGAGCGATTTTGCATCGTTGCAAAGCTCTCCTTACCTGCCTCCCGGCCGCTATGCGGAAGGAAGGAGGTGGGCGGGATGTTACGTCCCGCTCATCTCCGCCCCTCCGCTGCTATCGGGCGGCCGCTCCGTGACGTCGCTGTGACGCCGCACGGACCGCCCCCTTAGAAAGGAGGCGGTTCGCCGGTCACAGCAACGTCGCCGGGCAGGTAAGTATGTGTGACAGGTCTGGGCGATGTTGTGCGGCACGGGCAACGATTTGCCCGTGTCGCGCAACAGATGGGGGCGGGTACCCACACTACCGATATCAGGACCTATATCGCAGTGTGTAAAGTAGCCTTTAGAAACCAAAGCTGCGGTGTCGGAGTCCCGTTCCTGCCATTTTCCGCTATCTTTGGCGCCAAAACGCCATCTTCCAGACCAAAAGCGCGCAAAGCCGTCCTAAGAGTTTGCTCGGAAACGGAAGTTCCCAGAGAACCCCGGCGCGACTGTGAGTGGCTGGCGAAAACCGAGGGGGCGTGACGGCATGCAACAACGGAAGTGAAGCAGGGACGCCAGTACTCTGTCATAACTTTCCTGGGCACCGCAGAGGCAAGATGGTGGCTGCACAAGACTGGTCACCGGAGCACGCTGCTCCTGGAACCGCGACCTGGATCGAGCAAGAGACTGAACAACTCTGCATGAGGATGCGGACGCAATTCCTCTTCATTCTGAACCATTGGAGGGAAGAGATGAGGAGCCTAGCAATGGTGGTGCGAGCCTATGAGATAGAAGTCCCACGCGAGGAGCGGGTAAGCAGTTACCCAGTCCCAGTTGATCTGATTGATCCGGCCTATGCGGCTGTGGGATCCGGTCTGCCCCCGCCCGCTGCAAGTACTCCGCCACCGTCACCCTCGTCCTCGGCTGACGCCGAGCTGCCTACCTCAACACCGGCAGCGGAACGTCCAGTCCCTATTTGTAGAGAGCAAGCTGCAGAGTCTCAGATTCAACCGTCCGACAAGGTCACAACAGCAGTTACCCCAATCTCGGCCCAGCCAGATCCAGCCACATCACCGGGCCCGTACCTCGATACGGAGCACCCGAAGTCTGCACCACCGGCTGTGGAGCAGTCGGTCCCTTTTCCCATTGAGGCAGAGGTGGAACCTGAGGAGCTGCCAGCTCCGCCACCTACGGGATCCCGGCAGCTGCTCGGGCCGCGGGAGTCCACCTAGGAGAACTACCAGTGAGGCAGGCGAGGCCAGACGCTGACGCCCCTTACTGGGGAAGAGAACGACAACTGAAAAAATTACAACTAGAAGTGACAACCCGAAATCAGCGACGACGGGAGATTGCTGCCCATACCCAGATAGAAAAGAAGCACTTGAGAAACAGCACCTTCCGAATCAGAGAGCCGCAGTACCGTGGTCTTGTGGAGCACTTTGACCTCGACCAAGGATGAGGGTTCATCCGAGAAGCGGGCCTCATGACTGGGATGTTTGTGTCCCGGCAAGATGTGGCGCAGCACCTCCCCAGGGGGCATCCTGGGCAGAATCTGGAGCCGGGAGACATGGTTTCTTATACCCAGCATTGTGGAGAGCGGGGCTGGTATGCCCTAGATGTAACCAAGCATGTGATGATTGAGGAAAAGATCCCGCTGGTGTCTGTGGTGCGTGGCCACAAGGGATCGTGGTCACGGGACCCGGCTATCTAAAGTTCATGTTGAATCTGTGTTTTCTTTTATTATTTTTTATAGTTTGTTATTTTTCTTGAAACAATGATAAGTGGTGTTTCTGTGAAAAATGATGATTACCGGGTTTTAATCAACGGAGTACCTCACCTGATTGAAGAGTTTTACACAATGTTTGCACCTGGTGCATGGACTCTGTTTTCCTTTACTCATATATTTTAGTAGTAAAGATGGACCATGACTGGTTGCGGCCAGCACGAACTTGTGCTATTGTAAATAAATTGCACCTCCTGTGCCTACCAGAGTCGTCCTTTTAAATCCGGGACTTTAACCCTGTCACGGACCCCAAGTAGGAATTCAGCAGGTCAGGTTTCTTTGGGTGGCAGGTTAATGGGATCCGGGACATTGGAACTGGACTGTCGCAGGAAGGGGCTGCAACGGAGCAGGTTGAGCCTCCGCTATCAATGCAACCAGTAGCATTCAAAAGGTTTTATAAAAGAGGAACTCTAAAGGGTACTTTACACGCTGCAATCTCGCTAGCGAGATTTCAAGCGATCGTACCCATCCCCGTCAGTTGTGCGACACGGGCAAATCGCTGCCCATGCCACACAACCTCGCTTACCCCCGTCACACGCACTTACCTGCGCTGCGACGTCGATCTGGCTGGCGATCCGCCTCCTTTCTAAGGGGGTGGTTCATGCGGCGTCATAACGACATCACACGGCAGATGTCCAATAGAAGCGGAGGGGCGGAGATGAGCGGGACATAACATCCTGCCCACCTCCTTCCTTCCGCATTGCCGGTGGATGCAGATAAGGAGATGTTCGTCGCTCCTGCGGTGTCACACACAGCGATGTGTGGTGCCGCAGGAACAAGGAACAACATCGCTAATAAGCAGAAAACGATTTTTAGTTTCAGGACGACCTCTCCGCGGCAAACAATTTTGACCGCTTTTGCGATCGCTTTAGGTTGCTCGTACTTGTCACACACTGCGATATCGTTAATGACGCCGGATGTGCGTCACAAACACCGTGACCCCGACGATAATTCATTAACGATATTGCAGCGTGTAAAGCACCCTTAAGAGTTAATGAAACGTTTAAGTAATGTGCCTCCCCTGTGAGGGATGAGAAAGTGTTAATAAAAAATGTTATTTTTCTCTTTTTCAGTTAACAAAAATAAACCTCTGGATGTCCTGTAGCTCGGGGGCGAGCTATGTTTAACCAAGGGGAAATGTGACGACTCTGGACTATTCAGGTCATCACAGGGTACTTACTGCACAAACTGCCCTCTCCGTGCAGTATTCAACCCCCCATGGTTCTGGGTCTCTATCCTGTGGTACTGCCTCCACCAGCATTCAGAAATCTTAGATACACTTTGCACCACACCTGTCAGGCACACCAGTGGGCTGCTCAAGCAGGAATAGGGCCGCCCACTTAGGGGTCAGACAGGGAGGTGGGAGGTGTTAAGAGTAGTTCAGTGGTAGCCCTCGAGCTGCGAGGAGCTGTGAGGAAGCTGGGAGTTGTAGCTCCCAGGGGAGAAGAAAACTAGGCTGCAGACGGTGGTCTGGACCTAGAGGAGTCGGACACCTGGTCGCAGGGGATTGAGGCTAGGTTCCTGGAACCCGTCAAGGAGGATGGTCGGCAGCTTGGTCCTATCCCCAGTCCGGGACCAAAGGCACGGCGGGGTACACGGACCCTAGGTCAGGGAGAAGCTTCAGGCGACCCGGCAATTAACCTGAGGCGGACAGGGCCTTAATGGACTGTTCCCACCAGCTTCAGAATCAGGGCACTAGCGCAATGAGGGGGATAGGGCTTTCCTAGTCAGCCGCCCATTAAAATCCCAAGCATGAGCCCTGAGAGCAGGCTCCTTCACTTAGCCACAGTGGGGAGCGGGGCCCGGATAGCTCCAAGTTACCGGGCCATTATGGACAATCTAAAGTGGTGCCAGGAGGCAGGTTCAAAAAAGCAAGGTGCACACGAATTTTGCATGATTCTCAAAGACTTTGCTGGGAAAGCAGACCGCATGCATTTTGACAATGTGACGCTGCAGCTTAACACTAGAAGTCCCAGAGAGGGATCATTTAACATTTGTACATTTGGAATGGGTTGAGCTCAAAATTCCTGGGACTTCTAGTGTTAAAAGGCTGCAGAAACGCAAAAAAAAGCAACATGCGCAGGAGCCTTATGTCCACTAATTACATCTCATATAAATGCACTACTTTCCCTACCCACCGTCTGTGACAGCGTCTGTGATTGGTTGCAGTTAGACTGCTGGCATGCCAGCATCTCTGATTGCTTGCCATCACAGAGGCTGTCTAAGTCCCCTAATGGAGAGTAAAAATAAATAACTAAGTACAAAAAATGGCATGGGACCACTGTATATTGATACCCGGTACAGATAAAGCATACGGCTACAATCTGCAGCCCCCTGCACATTATCTTGGCTGTGTATCAAAATAAGAGGTCCTGAACGAAGTTGTTGCGAAATGCGCGTCAGTGCGTGGGGATGCCACACTGTCACCTTACTTGGACCTTGTATGCTGGTAATTGTGTTACTATCTCTGTAATGAATGATGCCTTAATTTTGCCTATATAGGCTCTTGTGCCGCCCCCGTGGAAGCAACCGAGCTGCTCGGATCCTGGTTCGCTGTGGCTTGAGGGTGGCTTAATGGGGATATTTACAGGGGAATTGGTATGTAGTTCGTGATGCCACCCGTGGTGTACGGTAATTTGAGAAGTACCGCCGCTGCCGTTGGGAGTACCCGGGGTGATGAAGTGGGGCAGCAAGGTGTTGTAACCCTCTACCGGTAGGGGGGATGCCCCGGGACTTGGTGAGGGGTGCCATGGGGTGCAGGGGTCACTCTCGTACTCACTCAGTTCATAAGCAGACACTGACAACCGGGTAAACCAAGTCTCTGGGTACCGCTGCCGCTGAGGGGAGCTCGTCCGGGTCCTGTCCCCAATGGTGCTGCCTGTTGATCTGTTACCTGCCTCCTGGCACTTAGTTTGACTTCAACTTGTGGGTCTGGTAGCAGGGAACTAGCCGGGCCCCGCTCCCTACTATGGCCAAGTATGGGAGCTTGCTCTCAGGGCTCACGCTTGGGATTTTCTGGACCGTTTTGGATTTGGAAAGTCCTATCCCCCTCGTTGCACTAATGCCCCGATTCTGGACCGGGTGGGAACAGATCATAAAGGCTCCGTTCTCCTCAGGTGAATTGTCGGGTTGCCTGAAGCTACACCCTGACCTAGGGTTCGTGTACCCTGTCGTGCCTTTGGCCCCGGACCGGTGATAGTGCTAGGCTTCCAGCTGTCCTCCTCGACAGTTCCAGTCCCCTTGCCACAATCCCCTGCGACCAGGGGTCCAACTCTTCTAGGCCCAGATCACCGTCTGCAACCTAGACAGTTACACATCGCGGTGTGTGTCACCACTCCCGACTTCCTCTGAGCTCCTCACAGCTCGAGGGCTACTTCCCAACCTCTCTGCTTTACCTCTCAACTCCACTGACCGACTGACTACACTCCTCGCCTCCCCTCCCTGACCCCCCAGGTGGGCGACTCTATTCCACTCAAGCCGTCCACTGGTCTGTCTGGTGGGTGTGGTGCAGGGTGTATCTAGGATTTGATTTGCTATTAGAAGCAACACCATTTAGTTAGTGACCCAGAACCAAGAGGGAGTCGAAATACTGCACGGAAGGGCAGATTGTGCAGTACCCTGTGACGACCTGATAGTCCAGGGGCGTCACACTCTCACTTTAGTGAATGTATAACGTGTGCCCTATTGATTCATTTGATGTAGGTCATCTTTTGGTGCATGTATTTTTGGTTGTAACATTTATAATTTAAACAGCTTAAGAATTGTGGGTCCTTTATTATTGTAGTGTTGGTGCCGGGTCCCCTGTATCAATTCCTTCCGTCACTTGGGTCGGTCCATTTGTTTTTATTGGATTTTACATGTGTTTGTAATAAAAATTTATAGATTCCTTCTAATGGATTTCATTTACAATGCATTTGCCCTATTAGGCTGGTTTCACGCTACGTGTTTTTAACATGCGTCCTGAACATTTTTTTGCAGCAAAAGCAGATCCAGTGCAAATACGTATTAATTTCAATGCATTTGCAATGGACGCGCGTCAACATGCGTTGACATGCGTTTGCATGCGGTATAGTGAGGATCCAGCGAGTTGCACTATTTTAACAGTTTTCAAAAACGCTACTTGTAGCATTTTTGAGCTGCGTCCAAATACTGTTTGTCACTGGATCCATTCCTGACTAAACAGCACGCAAACGCTTGTGAACGCTGGCATGCTGATTGACAGGATCCTGTTGTCCAGAAACCAGCCTGGCATGATCACAGAGTCTCTCTCTCTCGATCTCTCTCTGTCGGTCTCTCCCTCTCACCCCCTCTCTCATACTCACCGATCCTGGGTCCAGCGCTGCACAGCTGTCACACTGCTCTAGCGACTTCTCCTCTTTTGAAAATGCCGGCCACTCATTATTCCACCTCGTACTCACTGCTTCCTCCGCCCATCGGCGCCTATGATTGGTTGCAGTCAGACACACCCCCACGCTGAGTGACAGCTGTCTCACTGCAACCAATCACAGGGGGATAGGGTTTTCCAGCTTATGCGACCCACTGAGATCCCAAGTGCCAGCCATCAAGGGCACTGCTCCACTAAATAAAGAGAGCGGGACCCTGACAGCTTCAGGCCGATGGGTCACCTAGGAACATCTATACAATTGTGCATGGAGGCAGGCTCCGGACCACTAAGCAATACCAGTGGAGACGGACACCCGGACAGGTTCCCCAAAGCGGCAGTGATACCCAGAGACTTGGTTTACTTCTGTGTCAGAGTCTGCTTATTAGTCGCATCAACATCCGCACGACCTGAGTGAGTACACTGCCCTCCCTGCGTCCTGCATACCCATATAGCCTGTACAATACTATCCTCCACCTTCCTCTAGAGTCCCAGGGCCTCCTCTACCCATGAAGGGATCGCCATCTGACTGCCCCACTCCATTTGCCCTGGGGTACTCCCCTTACTGTGAACCACGGGTGGCGTCACGAACTATCCCTTGTAAATATTTCCCCCCTTTTAATTGTCTGGGGACCCTCGAGCCACAGCAAACCCCGGATCCGAGCAGTCCGACTGCTGCAGGGGCAGCACATATACCCAACAGATTTATTATAGCAAAGGTAAAGTGGACAACTGATGCCTGCTCATTACAGCAAGGACTAGCCTAGCCCCTGAAATGAATGTCACTGATGATACTTAGTTTCACTGTGGCGGCAAAGCCTGCGGCAGTGACAGCAGCCTTTGCCACCTTATATAAACGTGCTGCGGTCATAGTATCAATCGTCGGAAGGAGCATAGGCTGTATCTACAGACTATACCGTCGGGAGATTCAAAAACTTTGGACTAACCAAAAGTTGAAAGACAGTTTGTATCGCCTGGTACGGGGGCAGTTTGTATCGCCTGGTACAGGTATCAGTTTTGGACCTCATAGACTCGAGACATCTCTTGTTCGCCATTTACCCGGGGTTGCTTTAAGACCATGGCCAGAAGAAATAACAGTAATTGCATTGTTAACCAGTCTAGATGATTAATACAACCCACCACAACCTTAGGTCTTCACAACAAGGCAACATCATATCTGTCCTACTCCTGGGATTATAGTGTGAAGTAGCATAATGTACAGTAGCTAGACCCCTCTAGTCTTCATTTCAGGTACACTAACACTGTAGCACATACAGTATGTACCACACAAAGCACTATACAGCTACACATGGAGTCAATCTTCAAAGCCACATGGACTCTATGCTCCAGTGTACAGCCTCCTGCACATCACTTTACAATGTGCATTATTCTGATGTATATATAATAATAGAATAGTAAAAAGGTAGATAAAAAAATAAAGACTATATCATATAAGAAAGAAATACCAGTAGCTTTGATAGTATACCAGGAGACAACACATCAAATATTCCTTTTGTCGTTCATAAAAAGAAAAAGAGATATTTCAATGTCAGAGATAAAAGTACCGGTGACAAAGCTGGAAAGGAAAAAATGATAGGTCCACTGAGGCTACCATCCATCTGGAAACAGAGAACAAGTAAAGGACTTGTTAGGCCTTTTATCACAAAAATGTCGATTGGTTGATCAAGTACTTGTAAACAGAAATGTCAGCCATCACTAAAGACTGGAGCAAAGCAGAGTGTAGCTACTGAATAGTGCGCTCTGATTAAATTGTCAGCTTCATTGCAGCAATTCTAGACTTTACTTATAGGTCCATACACTGGTGGACAGAGACAGGAAAGGGCCCCTGTGCAAGAACAATATATGGGCCCTTTGCAGCCCAATAATTCTTAAAAATGAAAAATGTCACCCACTTTGAACGTATAAATGTGCCTCTAATCACATATGTGTGGATCACATGGACACATGGTTAGTCTGAAAACACGAAGGTGTGAAAATCAACACCAATTTTAATGAGTATGTGTGTGAATGTGTCTCCAATACATAAAGGGAACTTGTCACCGAATGTTTATAATACTCACGTAACAGTTGGTGCAGAGGAGACTGGTCGGATGGGCGTCTCTGTTCACCGACCACGCCTCCTCTTTTGGCCATCTTTGTTCTCCTTCTGAAGCTAGTGTGGATGACGCGTTCTACGTTATACACACAAGCTAACATTAAGGTCCTGCGTAGGCGCACTTTGATCTGCCCTGAGTAGGGCAGATCAAAATATTGTAGTGCGCCTGTGCAGGACCTCAATATCGGCTAGTGTAGATGACGTAGAACGAGTCATCCACACTAGCTAGCTTCAGAAGGAGGACAAAGATGGACGAAAGTAGAGGCGCGGACCTGGAGAACGGAGATGCCCATCCAACCAGTCTTCTCTGCACCGACCATTAGGTGAGTATTATAAACATCCAGTGACAGGTTCCCTTTAAATGCACACCAGACATACTGAAAACATGATTGTTTGAAAGGCCCACCAGATCAACTCTCCCTGACCTGCTTTCCATGGAGAGGTTGCAGAGAATCTTGTCACCGGGTCTTATATAAGACTTGATGATGCGATGCGGCTGGCCAGTCACAGTAATGCCAATAGTCAACAGGGCAATGGCATTACAGTGTATGGTAGGAAAAAGTCACCTCATGATGAGCATAGTGCTCGGGCACCCACGATACTTGATAGGGTAACGAATGTAACCAAGCATTGCGATACTCAATCAAGTATCGAGCATGCTCACTCATTACTGGTAGAAATTTATTTTTTAATTTTCACAGCCCAGCATTGTAAATTTCTGTAAAACACTTGTGGGTTAAAGGTGCTCACCAAACCTCTAGATAAATTCCTTGATGGGGGCAATTTCCAAAATGGGGAGACTTGTAGGGGTCTCCACTATTTAGGTATATCAGGGTCTCTACAAATGCAGCATGGCGTCCACTATCTATTCCAGCCAATTTTGCGCTAGAAAATTCAAATAACGCACCTTTTATTGCGAGCCCTGCCATGTACCCAAACAGTATTTTTCCTCCACATATGGCACATTGCTGTACTTAAAAATAGCTGGATAATCAAGAGAAGAGCTGCGAATAGATCCAGGTAAGAAATGATGCAGCCTCTCCCATCCAGCGGCCACAGATCCCTATTGTGGCCAATGACATGGGACACTCAAACTGATTCGCACCAATTCTTATACATATGAATACTGTGTATGTAAATACCTGTGTGTGTGTGTGTGTGTGTGTGTGTGCATATATACTGTGTATATATAAATATGTATATATCCATATATATAATTGTCTAATTCTGTCTGTCTGTAATGGAAATCCCGCATCGCTGATTGGTCGCGCCTACTTGGCATGTCCCGCCCACCCCTGTGTTCTAGAATCGAGCCACCATCTAGTATATATACAGTATATATACTTGCACAGTATACAGCAGGTAAATATTGACATGAGTTTGACATTGACGTGAATTTCTCACCAGATGTCAGTAATAGCCCATCCAATCCATACATTCAAAGAAATCAAATCACAGATATCCATAAATGTTGTGATGTGTAATAATGAGAAATGACACAAGAAAAAATATTGAACACGTTTACTGAAATTTATTTACTACTTTGTATAAAAGCCTTTGTTGGTGAGGAGAATTTCAAGATGCCTCCTGTGTGGAAAAACTAGTCACATGCATTGCTCAGGTGTGATTTAGGGGTACTTTGCACACTGCGACATCGCTAGCCGATGCTAGCGATGCCGAGCGCGATAGTACCCGCCCCCGTCGCACATGATGATATCTTGTGATAGCTGCTGTAATGAGCATTATCGCTACGGGCAGCTTCACACGCACTTACCTGCCCTGCAACGTCGCTCTGGCCGGCAACTCGCCTCCTTCCTAAGGGGGCGGGTCATGCGGCGTCACAGCGACATCACACGGCAGGTGGACAATAGAAGTGGAGGGGTGGAGATGAGCGGGACGTAAACATTTCGCCCACCTCCTTCCTTCCGCATAGCCGGTGGAGGCAGGTAAGGAGATGTTCCTAACTCCTGCGGCTTCACACACAGCGATGTGTGCTGCCTCAGGAACAAGGAACAACATCGTATCTCCTATTGATGTGACATTATGAAAATGGCCGACGCTACACAGATCACCGATTTACGATGCTTTTGCGATCGTTTATCGGCGCATTTAGGCTTTACACGTTGCGACGTCATTACCGCTGCCGGATGTGCGTCACTTTCGATTTGACCCCGACGATATCGCAGTAGCGATGTCGCAACGTGCAAAGTACCCCTTAGGCCCTTTCTTCTACACAAACACTCTTCAAATCCTGAAACTTCTCTGTGCTCCTTCTATGAATTCTGAGCTTTAAAGGGAACCTGTCATCAGAAATTTGGCTTTCAACCTAAATGTTTCCCCATCTGCAGCTTGTGGGCTGCATTCTAGCAAGGTTTCTATACTTTTTGTGCCCCCTTTTAAATCAAAATAAATACTTTATAAAACTGTACCTTTCGGTTTGAAAATCTTGTAAATCGTCCATGGGGGCGGGCCGTGTGGCGTCCGTTGATGTATCTTACGCCGTCCCCCATGCTCCAAATCATCCCTCAGGACGCCGCCCACTGTGCCCGAGGTCCCGTGCACGCCAGGACACCTGGTGACCTGGTCGCACGCACGAGAGTATGGGCGGCGCTGTGATTGCATCGCAAGTGCGCGCCCATACTCTCGTGGGCGCGCTCTCCCCTCTGTACGTCGCTCAGATCCTCTCCGCTTTTCCTGTAGTGGCCTGCCCCGCTCCTCCCATCTATTTCCTGCTGCAGAGTACGATGGGAAGGAGGTGACGTCGGGCCAGCGCAGAACGCTGGAGACAGTGGGGAAAGGGTGGGCACGAGAGTATGGGCGGGGACTTGCGATGCAATCACAGCGCAATCCATACTCTCATGCCTGCGACCACGTCACTAGGTGTCCCGGCGGTTTCTTCATCCACGGGTTGTGGGAACAGTATCACTGGAAGGATCACCGCACCATTCTGCGTAGGCCAGTCTGCTGGAAAATCACCCATCATGGTGGGGATTACCTCTTTTTCTTTCTCTGCCGGTCTGGGAACCGGAGTTTCATCCGCTACCCTCAAGGCTGGTGGGCACCTCTTTAGATGGTCTCGGGAAACCGTGGCCAAAGTTCCCCCCTGGTCACGGCTGATCTGGTAGGCCTTCCCATTCTCCCATCCTGTGGGCTGTACTACATTCGGGGTTTTTTCCCATTGATCATCCAGCTTGTGGGTCCTTCTTTTTCGCTTCAGCACTACATCCCCAGGCTGGAAGGGACCGGCAGGCGCCTTCTTGTTGAAGCACTGCTCCTGTTGTCCCTGACTCCGGCACAAGTTCTTTTCAACATATTCCTGGACCTGTCGGTACTGTGCTCTCCGCCGAGTGTCCCATTCAGCTGTCGAAGGGAGTGCTTCTGGAGCTTCCAAGCCCATTTCCAAATCTACTGGCACCTGGCCGGGACGAGTTCTCATCAGGTATGCTGGAGTGCATTTCGTAGAGCTGGAAGGGATGTTGTTATACATATCGACCAGGTCAGGTAGCTTTTCCGGCCACAGGTTCCGCTCTTCCAGCGGTAACGTCTTGAGGAGGCCTAGGACCAAGTGGTTCATCTTTTCACACATGCCATTGGTTTGGGCATGGTAAGGCGTGGTCCGGATTTTCTTGCAGCCGTACAACTGGCAGAATTCCTGGAATACCTCTGCTTCAAAGGCCGGGCCCTGGTCGGTAAGCACCCTCTCGGGGTAACATGGGACAACCACCATGAACCTGGAGTAGTGGTCTACAATGGTTAGAGCGTAGGTGTACCCACTTCGGCTGGGGGTGAGCTTTACGTGGTCGAGGACAACCAGCTCCAGCGGTTGATGCGTAATGATCGGGTGTCGGGGTGCCTTCTGTCTGGCCTCGTCCTTCCTTCTCAATGTGCAGGGGCCACATTCTCAGCACCAGGCCTCCACAGATTCCCGCATTCCACTCCAATAGAACCGCTCTCTCAGCAACATCTCCAGCTTCTTCCACCCAAAGTGCCCAGCACCATCATGGTATGCTTGCAGGACAGTGGGCACGTTAGCCTGGGGAATCATCAGCTGGCGAACCTCATCGTGGGTCTTCGGATTAATCCGCTCACGATACAACTTCCCCTGGTGTAGGTACAGCCGGGTCCGTTCTCGCCATAGACGTTGGGCTTCGGCAGGGGCGGCAGGGTCTATCCCAGCAGAACCCTGTTCCACCAGGGTCTTGATCAGGCGGACAGCAGGTGCCTGGTCCTGAGCTTCCTGCCACTCCTGACTGGGCAGCGGGTTCAGGTTCACCCGTTGTTGATGGACATGCACCTTCTCAGTTAACGGCCAGTGAAATGCAGGCAACTCGATCTCTTCGAGGTCGTCGTCCTCTGGCCCCTCTTCTAAAAGGAGGGGCATCTGGGAAAGTAGATTGGCATTAACGTTGGTACGGCCTGCCCGGTATTTGATGGAGAAATCGTAGTTGGCTAACCTGGCCACCCATTCTGCTCCATCGCACCAAGCTTGGCTGTATCTAGATGGGTCAGTGGGTTGTTGTCCGTGTAAGCGGTGAACTTGGCTGCTGCCAGGTAATGGCGGAACCGCTCGGTGACAGCCCACACCAGTGCTAAGAGCTCGAGCTTGAAAGAGCTATAGTTCTCAGGGTTCCTCTCAGTCGGCCGGAGTTTTCAGCTAGCATAAGCAATTACCTTCTCCCTTCCATCTTGGACCTGGGATAGAACAGCCCCCAAGCCCACATTGCTGGCATCGGTGTAGAGGATGAATGGGCGGCTGTAGTCAGGGTACGCTAGGATCTCCTCTCCGGTCAGAGCCGCTCTCAGCTGTCGGAAAGATTCTTCATGCTTTTCTTCCCACACCAATGGGGCTCCTAGGGGTCTACCCCCCTTGGTCTGTCCCACGAGGAGGTCTTGCATGGGGGCAGCCATCTTCGTATACCCCTTGATGAAGTGACGGTAATATCCCACCAGGCCCAGGAACTGCCTCACTTCCCTCACCGTGGTCGGTCTCGGCCAGTCTTGGATAGTGGTAATCTTCTCGGGGTCGGGGGCGACACCTTCCGCACCAACCACGTGTCCAAGGTACTGCACTCTTGGTTTCAGCAGATGACACTTTGAGGGCTTCAACTTCATCCCATACTTAGCAAGGGACACGAACACCTCGGCTAGGTGCTCCAGGTGGGCTTCATACGTCTGTGAGTACACAATCACATCATCTAGGTACAGCAAGACGGTCTCGAAATTTAGGTGTCCCAGTCAGAACTCCATCAGCCGTTGGAAGGTTCCGGGGGCATTGCACAGCCCGAACGGCATGCTGTTGAACTCGTAGAGTCCCATAGGAGTGGCAAAGGCAGTCTTCTCCCGGTCTTCCGGCGCCACGGCCACCTGCCAGTACTCACTGGTGAGGTCAAAGGTGGAGAAGTAGTTAGCAGTTCTCAGCGCGGCCAGGGACTCTTCAATGCGGGGCAGAGGGTAAGTATCCTTATGCGTTATCTGGTTGATCTTCCGGTAGTCCACACACATCCGCATGGTGCCATCCTTCTTCTTAACCAGCACCAACTGGGCGGCCCAGGGACTACAGCTGTCATTAATAACCCCCGCCTCCTTCATGTTCCTCAACATGTCTTTGGCGCATTGGTAGTGTGCGGGGGAAATAGGCCTGTACCTCTCTTTAATAGGGGGGTGTGTACCGGTAGGGATGTGGTGTTGGATCCCTTTAATCTGCCCAAAATCTAGAGGGTGTTTGCTAAAAACTCGCTCATACTCCTGTACCACCCGGTATACCCCTTCCTTGTGGTGTGTGGGGGTATCCTCAGTGCCGACGTGTAGCTCTCAACACCACTCGTCTAACTCCCCCAGGGATGGGGGAGAACTGGCAGTCGGTGGGGAGATTGGGAGAATGGCCTCATGGATGGTGTAGGTATCTAGAGTGAGAAATTTGGCAAGGGTAGCATACCGGAGGAGCCTAACCTCTTCCTCCCCACAGTTCAACACTCATACGGGCACTCTCCCTTTCTTGACGTCTACCACCCCTCGGGCGGCCATTACTGTGGGCCAGTGTTCGGAGGGCATAGGCTCTATCATGACGGTGTAGTCTCGCCCTTGGGGCCCTACCGCTGCCCTACACCAAATCATCATCTCACTCCTGGGAGGCACAATCAAAGGGGCCGTATCCATCACTCTCACTCCTCCAATCTCTCCTCCTGTCTTATTGACATGCTGGCGATACATCAGGGCCCGGATCTCACGCTGCACAGCTCTCTGTCGGCTCCCCGCCGCTGTGGCGGCCAGCTGCTGCAGTAGGGTCAGCACGTCACTCATACAGTGCTCCATCACATTAGTCCCCAACACTACCTTCGGGTTATGATCACTGGGTTCATTCATTATCACGATCAAACCCTGGTGTTGCAGTTCAGCTCGTCCCACGGTCATGACCACTTGTTTGTACCCCACTTGGGTCAATGGGAGCCCATTGGGTGCAATCAGTGTCATACTGCCATCTGGGGGGGACTAGTTCATCTTTTCCCCAATACCGCTGATACAGTGTGTATGGTATGGTGGTTACCTGCGATCCAGTGTCCAGGAGAGCCATCAGCGGGATGCCGTCCACTGCCAGGGGGATGAAGGGCCGGGCTCCGATGTACCGGTCCCGCCAGTCGGGGGGGCCACTGGGTTCGACTCCTGAGGATTGGCCCGTGGCCCCAGGGGTTGCTCGTTTAACGGACACCGTCGGGAGTAGTGGCCGGGCTTGCTGCACCTGTAACAAATCGGAGGTCCATACCGTGAGTCATTGGCCCTTCTCCGCTGCATCCAGGGGACGTCCTCGGGGCTGTCGGCGAGCTGCATCTTCCCCGGGGGCTGGGACCTGGTCGAAGGCTGGAGTGCGGCGAGGATCTTGGCGAGGTCCCCATCCATGCGGCGGACTTGGGCAGCCAGTTCCTCCATCATTCCGCTTGGGGGTGCAGGTACCGGAGGAGTTGGGAGGGCAGGGGCCACCACGACGGGAGCTGTCTCAGCTGGCCATGGGGCTGCCTCGGGGACTTCCGATGCTGGAGGTTGCAGAGCTTTAATGGCCCGTTCCTTTAACATGGCAAAGCCCACATCAGGGTGTTCTAGGGCCCACAGCCGGAGTTGCTTGCGGTCCTCCGAGTACCTCATCCCCTGTACAAACTGTTCCACTAGCATTTTGTTGCTGTCCGCATCGTTGATGGTGTCTACCCGCTTCAGTGTGCGGAGGGCGGTTTGCAGACGCAAGGCATAGTCCCGAATGCTATCCGCAGGCCGTTGCCGGCATTGATAAAACTGCATCCGCAGCTCGGCTTCGGTACGGGTCTCAAAGGCAGTCTGTAGCTTTTCAAAGATGGTGGCTACAGAGGACTGGTCCCCCTCGGCCCAGGTCTCCGCCTCCTGCTCAGCCGCGCCGGTTAGCTGTCCCAGCACTACCGCTGCACGTTGCTTATCAGTTAGGGCGTACAGTTCTAGTAGCGGGCTAAGCTTCTTCTGGAAGACCTGCAACGCATCAGGTTTCCCATCGTACTGCGGCAGCCAGGTAGCTCCGGGCACGTAGGGCAAGGAGAACGGCATCACCTGAGCGAGAGCTGGGGCCATGGCACCTCCCGCCAGTGCGGCCGGGACCTGGTCGGGCCCATTCCCATCCGCGGGTGCAACTGCGGCTGCGACCGTCGCTCCTCCAGCGGCTCCGTTGGGCGCAGACATCTTGTTTCCGTCCCCCTTAGTCTTTTTCCGGCTCCTCCTCTACAGGGGCGGGGTTTCGGTTTTCGCGCCTCCACTACTCGGGAAGACGCTCGAGCAAGGACTTTTCGCGCCCAAAATGGCGGCTTCTCAAGTTTTTCGTCCGGACACCTCCGGCGGTCACAAGGCAGACCTCTACCAGACGGCAGAGCGGTAAGATCCTGTTCGTGACGCCAAGTTGTCGCGGGCGGAGGAGGGGACGCTGCGCTCACCCACTGCTCGGGTCCGGCTGCTTGGAGCAGCTTGGATGTTGGTTCTCCCCTCCGTGGGTAGGGGGGTTGGTTGTCCCGGGGCCCCGGTGAGGGGTAGGGATGACAGGCGGGTTACGGGGCCTGGTGAGGTGCAGGGTCGCGGGGGCAGCGCTGTGCCGCACGGCACGGTGGTACTCACTCAGCCAATGACGAATGCAAAGTCTCCGGTAAAACAAACGGCTGGATGGACGGGCCCCACAGACGGCTGTGGGAGCTCTCCCGGTAAGTTGGAGGTGACTGCCTTTCCCTGCACCTGTGTTGTGTTCACGGTTCCAATGGCTTCCCACCGGTAACCCGTTCCCCAGCTTGGATGGATGCTGGAGGAGCCCCTTTTGCCCGCAGGCTCAGGCCCTGGGAACTGTAGCCTTGGTGGTGACTGTGTTTCCCTTTACGGTTTGAGCTGTTGCCTTCAATTGGGTCTTGACTGCTGTGAAACCCCGGAGGTTCCCTTCGCTAACAGATTTGACCGGTTTTACGGCGACTCCTAGCCTGGTCGGGGTCCGTAAGCCCTGCCGAATGGTGCTGGCTTCTCTTTGCTTCCCGATCCGGTACCGTCGGGCCACCGCCCGTCCCCGGGCCTTACGGTTCACTCCAATCAGCCTCTCCTGCAGACGTTCACAACTGTCTGCCAACCTTGCTGTTTGTGCCCGGGCCACGCACCCGGACACGGTCAGACTCCTCTACTGCCACTTCACTCCTCACTTCAACTCCTCTCAAAACTAACTGAACTCCACTCCTTTTCCCGCCTCCAGGACTGTGAACTCCTCGGTGGGCGGGGACAACCGCCTGGACCACCCCCTGGTGTGGACATCAGCCCCTGGAGGGAGGCAACAAGGATTTGTGTTTGCCCTAGATGTGCCTAGCCGGGGAGTGGGATGTGTTGTTGTAGTACCTGTGACGTCCTGGCTTGTGCAGGGCGCCACATCTGCCTTTCTCCTGCACCGTGTTGTGTAGATGTAGACTGCCTGCACTTCAGCGACGGGAGTCCGCTCCCCGGCTGTGTGTATGTCGGGAGAGCCCATTTGCCCACAGACGCTGGCCCGTGGGATCTCTCTGCCTGTGCGGTGGCTTTCTATCCCCCTCGGTGGGCTGTTGTCTTCAGTCGGGACTTGGGTGAGAAAGGACCTATAGTCCAGACCGCAATCAGTTAATTAACTCAGTCCAGTGGATTCTGGACCTCGTTTCAGGGTCTGAGTACCCCCTGTGTGCTCCGGTTTCCGAGTCAGTTCCCTGGGTCGGTACCGGCTGGCCACTACCCTGTCCCGGTCCACCACGGCTCCACCGAGCCGTCTTCCCGGCTTCTGCAGGCTGAGGCCACCGCTTGCCTCCTAGCCAAGGTGTTCAGACTACGACCCTCACACCTGACAGACTGATACCGGCCCGTCTTACAGGCCTTACCTCCTCACTCCTTTACTCCTGTCACTAATCTCCTGTGTTTCCTGCCTCAGGCCCTCTGAACTCCTCGGTGCGCGTGCCAACCGTCTGGCTCCGCCCCCTGGTGTGTCCATCAAGCACAGAGGGAGGTGACTATGGTTTTTGTGGTTGGCTGATGACTCCTTTTTAGGGGACAGGTGCAGTGCGGGGGTCTACCTGTGACTACCTGGCTAGTCCAGGGAGTCACACTCCCCCTTGGTTAACCACAGACCGTCCGCGGGCTTTCCGATCACCACCATTTATTTTGTAACTGGAAAAGATAAAAGAGAACATATGTACAATTATAATAACAGTATTTACAATCAAGAAAGTTTTGTAGTCATCCCTTACGGGAGGCATTTTGCTTAAACGTTACCAACATTTTATTAAACCGGGAACAGGACGGGACCGGGTCCTTCCATTTGCCCACCCAAGCAAACCTAAACCTTGATGCTGCCTCTAAAACCAGGTCAGCATCCCTTTCCGCAGTCCAGGAATCGGGTCAGGTCCAGGTGTTGATCATACGGGCCGGGTAAAAAGTTCCTTACCCGGCAGTCTCTCAGAGGCCCCACGTCCAGGGAACCCCTAGCCCGGAGGGTTGTCACCGGTCTGCATGGTGACAGGACCTCGGCCTCCTCTGCCGCAGGCGCTTCCTCCAACCAGCCTCTCCGGAGACTGTAGGACGGGAAAGGTGGTCCGGAACTATTTAAAACATGTTAACTCCGCTGCCGGCGCAGCTTCCTCGGCAACTTTCCCTCAGTCCACCACAGGGCAGCACGGGTCCCCAATGCCACATTCACTCACAGTGATACTGTTCAGAAAGACCCCGTCTTCCACTGCCTGCAGTGCGGGTATGGTAGACTGGACTCTACAAACAGGATTGTCCTCACTCCTTACAATTCCTTGCCGTCCTCCACCAGGGGCTCTGACCCCTGATGGCGCCCTCTGCGGCTCCGACCACAGTGGCGTTCAAAAAGTCGGGCAGGGTCCTCCTCCTTCCACCCATATGCAGGATGGCATCTACTGGGAACTTGGGGAAGTTCAACAAAGGCAGGAGACTTTATAGCGGGAGCAGGCTCTTAAAACCTCTCAACTTTAACTTTTAACTTGCGGCGGGTTCCGGTTCCTTTACGGCCGGCCATTTTCAGGGCACATGCCTGCAAAGTGCCCTAGCTGCCGACAGCACCTGCAGAGCGCCATCATCGTGTTTCCAAAGACGCCAATGACGAGCGGGGCCTCATCCTCTAAGACGGACTCCGTATCATCCCCTGAGCTGCTGCCATATGTCGTTTCCGGTTCCAATTTGGCGCTTACGGGATCTTCTGGGCCAGGCGCCGTTCTCGTCACGGCCGGGCAGACTGCTGGGGCCGACATCCTTCCTGCGGCAGGCGGTTTGCCGCCAGCTGTCTCACGGGGAATCACCACCGGAGCCTTGGGAGTCGGACCCGCCACTCCTGTGCCCGGAGCGGGAGCTGTAACTTCCTCCCCGCTGGCGGCATTCTCTGCGGGAGCTGCCGCTCCAGCGGTCGGCGCGGGGCCCGCATCAGGCTTGGGAGCAGACATCCTCCATCGTGTTCCCAGGGGGTGGGGTTTCTGCTTTCGCTCCTTTTCTGCAGGGAAGAAGACTCCGGCGAGAATCTTCGTGCCAAAAGATGGTGGCAAGATGGCAGATTCTGAAAACTTTGCAACGGATCACCGCTGACTTCAACTTCAAGGCGCACTTCACTAGGTAAGTGAATAGGTAAGTATCCTGTTCGTGATGCCAGAAAAGTCGATGTGTACCGCCCCGCGCTCGGCCGCAGCTGAGCCGCTCGGATCCGGGGGTCGTTGGTGGGTGGCTCAAGCGCCTCCGGACCCAGGGTCACGTCGCTCTGAAAGGGGATGCTGGCGCTTTCGGTGGGGGGTTAGGTAGGTGCACGGCCGGAGTCGTGCTTGAGTTCGTGACGCCACCCACGGGATGTGGTGAAGGTAGACACCCCCGCTGCAGTTGTGGGGCACCCGGGGAAAATGGTAGTGCAGCCAGATGTTAACCCCTCCGTGGGCAGCGACGATGGCCCCCGGGACCCGTTGGGGATAGCTGGGCAGTGCAGGGCGATGTGAGCGGCCGGAGGGCACTGTTGTACTCACTGTTATTGACACACACGTCACAAGTTGATGGTGGTCGGTGCCCGCAGCCGGCTGCGGTCGGGTCCCCCATCCGGATGGTGGTCTCTGCCTTTATCCTGCACCGTGTTGTGTAGATGTAGACTGCCTGCGCTTCAGCGATGGGAGTCCGCTCCCCGGCTGTGTGTATGTCGGTAGAGCCCGTTTGCCCACAGACGTTGGCCCGTGGGATCTCTCTGCCTGTGTGGTGGCTTTCTATCCCCCTTGGTGGGCTGTTGTCTTCAGTCGGGACTTGGGTGGGAAAGGACCTATAGTCTAGACCGCAATCAGTTAATTAACTCAGTCCAGTGGATTCTGGACCTCGTTTCAGGGTCTGAGTACCCCCTGTGTGCTCCGGTTTCCGAGTCGGTTCCCCGGGTCGATACCGTTGGGCCACTACCCTGTCCCAGTCCACCACGGTTCCACCGAGCCGTCTTCCCAGCTCCTGCAGGCTGAGGCCACCGCTTGCCTCCTAGCCAAGGTGTTCGGGCTACGACCCTCACACCTGACAGACTGATACCGGCCCGTCTCACAGGCCTCACCTCCTCACTCCTTCACTCCTGTCACTAATCTCCTGTGTTTCCTGCCTCAGGCCCTCTGAACTCCTCGGTGGGCGTGCCAACCATCTAGCAATGCCCCCTGGTGTATCTGTCGCGGGCGGGGAGGAGGGTGTCAGCACACTACGCTCACCCCTTCTGCTCGGGTCCGGCAGCTGCTCAGTGGTGGCTCGAGCTGTGGGCCGGATCCCGGGGTTTCTCGAGCGACACTCCTCGCCCGTGAGTGAAAAGGGGTTTGTGGTTGGGTGTGGGGATTGTTATAGTTCGTGACGCCACCCACGGTTGTGGTGATTGCACCACCGCTGCTCAGTATGGGGGTCCCGGGGATGGTGATGCGGAGCAGCCAGGTGTTGTGTTGCCCCTCCGTGGGTAGGGGTTGGTGATCCCGGGGCCCAGTGATGAGATGTGAAGTGTAGGGCCTGGTGGGCGCAGGGACGCGGGGGCAGCGCTGTGCCTTGCGGCACTGTGGTACTCAGCCTGAGACGTGGACACAGTTTGTACGGTAAACCAAACGGCTGGTAGGACGGTCCCACAGACGGCTGCACCTGCACTCCCGGTAGGTGACGGTGATGTCCCTCTTCCTTGCACCTATGGTTGACTTGTGGTAGCGGTGGATTCCCTCCGGTTACCCGCTCCCCGACTACAATCTGGGCCGGAGGAGCTCTACACTTTGCCCGCAGGCGCTGGCCCTGAGAAACTGGTGCCGTGGCGGTGGCGGTGTCTCTCTGCTTCAGGTTGAGCTGTTGCCTTCAATCGGGACTTGGTTGTTGGGGGATCTGCGTCCCCGTCACTGACGGCTTCGGCAAATTTGGCGACTCCTAGCCTTGCCGGGGTCCGAGAGGCCCCTGCCCTGGTGCTGACTGTCCTTCGGAACACTGCTCCAGACCACCGGGCACACAGCCAACGGGGTCCTTCCAGGAACTTCCAAACGGTCCCCCTCCAGACAGTCACCGCCGTCGCTGACCTTGCTGATCTGGCCCTACACAAAGCTGGACCCTTCAGGCTTTCTTTCTCTACTGTCACTTCGCTTGCTTTCCTCCTTTTCCACTTTTCTACTTTCACTTCTTGTTTACTCCTTCACTCTAGCTCCTCACTCCTACTCCTCCCTGAGCTGAACTGCCTGGTTTTCCCGCCTCCAGAGTTGTGAGCTCCTTGGTGGGCGGAGCCAACCGCCTGGCCCACCCCCTGGTGTGCATCATCAGACTCCTGGAGGAAGGCAACAAGGATTTGTAGTTTAGCTGTGATGTGCCTACCTGGAGTGTGGGGTGTGGTGGTGGTGTGACCTGTGACCCCTGGCTTGCCCAGGGCGTCACATTCCCCCTTAGCAAAATGCAGACCGTCCGCGGGCTGCCGTCCTACACCGGTTTTATTTTTCTGAAAAAAGGGGGGTAACAAGGTTAAGAAAACATGAATAACATTTTTAATAACTCTTCCCAAAACGGGAGGCACATTTACTTTTAACGTTGCAACGGTTTACGGCTACGGTTTCCGCTCTCTCCCACCCAAGCAACCTGCCCCTGATGCTGCCCCTAAAACCCAGGCAGCACCCCTTGACCCACAGTCCAGCACAAGTTACCCGAGCGGGATCTGTCCTTCCCCTCCAGAGGGTAGCCACCGGTTCCTTTGGTGGCTGGGCCCTAGCCTGCTCTGCTGAGGGCCCTCCCTCCAACCTGCCTCTCCGGAGGCGGCACTGCGGAAACGGTAACGGTAACCAACATATTTACAAGCCACTTAACGTTTGTGGTGCCCTGCAAGTTCACGGGCTTGTCCATGGATAGTCCTCCATGCAAAAACTTTAAACGGTCCCCACGGGGACAACGGTGCCGGCTCCAGCCGGTTCAATCACAAAGGCAAATCAGGTTAAACTTCGGTATTATTTTTCTTATCATTCTTTCCAAACTTTTAAACAAACAAACTGGTGGTCCCAACGGGGACGGTGCAACGGGCATCCGCTGCCCTACTCCGGTCCTTCTGCTGCTTCATCCGAGGGAGGGGGTGCAGAGCTCACCCTGCTCTCATTGCTGCCCCTGAGCTTCACATCCAGGGCAAACCACCCCCTCTCTCCGCAGTGTCGGGTATACCGCACCATGTCTCCCGGCATGAGATTACGGCCAGGATGCTCCTCGGGCAGGTGGGCATTCACATCCCGCCGGGCCACAAACACTTCGGCCTCCAGGCCCGGTTCATATATAAACCCGTAGCCCCGGAGGACATCAAACCGCCTCACCTGCCCTTCATACAACGGGCCCCGGACACGGAAGGTCGCTTGCCGCAGATTTTCTTTCTCCCGAATGGCTCGGGCCACCAGCTCGGCCTTCCTTCTCTCCCTCTCCGCGATCTCCAGGCCCAGCTTGGTCGGCTCCCTATCCCAATATGGTGCCGCTGCTGGCGCCGGCGCACGGGTCGGGCCCCGCGGGACATCCAGAACGTTACCCACTGTCAGGAAGGTGGGCGGCGTATCCCGCGGTGTCATGGCCTTGGGCGCTGCCTTGCAGCAACAACCCGGCGCCACCTCAGCCGAGGTGTGGGGGATGGGCATAGGGGCTTTCCGCTGCTGGGCCTTCGGCTCGGAGCGGGCCATCAGCTCCGGCTCGGGAAACTGCTCGGGGACTGTCTCTGGCACAATCTTCGGGGCCTTCCATGGCAACACCTCCGGTTTGCTACGGGCTCCGGCTACAGGTCGGTCCGCTGGGGCGGACGGGCTGGGTATCGCTACCGGTTGCGGTGGTAGCGGGCCTAGTGGCGGGGTCACAGCCCCCGAGACGGGTGGCGAGGGAGGCAATGGGGGGAGAGGGCTTGGACCGGGTCCGTCAGCCGCAGCGACCGGTCCCTCCGGGACATAGGGGCGTGGGTCACTCACCCTCCCTTCCTCCGCTTCCTCCCCGCGTCTCCGCACGGTGGCTATAACGTCCGCCATGTCGGTCTCCCACTCCTCCAAGAGGAGCTGCATTTTGACCTGCAGCCTTAGATGGAGCTGCGCGGTCCGGATTTCCACCCACGCTGCGGTTCCCGGTACTGGGGCCACGGTGTTTCGGGACGGCATCCACATGGTGTCTTTCTCTCTTTCTTCCAGGAACGGTATACTCGCAGGGTCCTGGCGTCCCTGCTTCCATAGCCGCATCTACATGCGTCCAGCCGCCATCGCGTCCCCCTTAGCTCTTTCCGGCCCCTCCTCTCTCGGGGCGGGGTTTTGGCCTTCGCGCCTCTACTGCTCGAGAAGACGCTCGAGCGGGAACTTTTCGCGCCAAAGATGGCGGCTTCTGAAATTTTTCTGCCGGATACCTCCGGCGGTAACAAGGCGCACCTCTACCTGACGGCAGAGCGGTAAGATCCTGTTCGTGACGCCAAGTTGTCGCGGGCGGGGAGGAGGGTGTCAGCACACTACGCTCACCCCTTCTGCTCGGGTCCGGCAGCTGCTCAGTGGTGGCTCGAGCTGTGGGCCGGATCCCAGGGTTTCTCGAGCGACACTCCTCGCCCGTGAGTGAAAAGGGGTTTGTGGTTGGGTGTGGGGATTGTTATAGTTCGTCACGCCACCCACGGTTGTGGTGATTGCACCACCGCTGCTCAGTATGGGGGTCCCGGGGATGGTGATGCGGAGCAGCCAGGTGTTGTGTTGCCCCTCCGTGGGTAGGGGTTGGTGATCCCGGGGCCCAGTGATGAGATGTGAAGTGTAGGGCCTGGTGGGCGCAGGGACGCGGGGGCAGCGCTGTACCTTGCGGCACTGTGGTACTCACTCAGCCTGAGACGTGGACACAGTTTGTACGGTAAACCAAACGGCTGGTAGGACGGTCCCACAGACGGCTGCACCTGCACTCCCGGTAGGTGACGGTGATGTCCCTCTTCCTTGCACCTATGGTTGACTTGTGGTAGCGGTGGATTCCCTCCGGTTACCCGCTCCCCGACTACAATCTGGGCCGGAGGAGCTCTACACTTTGCCCGCAGGCGCTGGCCCTGAGAAACTGGTGCCGTGGCGGTGGCGGTGTCTCTCTGCTTCAGGTTGAGCTGTTGCCTTCAATCGGGACTTGGTTGTTGGGGGATCTGCGTCCCCGTCACTGACGGCTTCGGCAAATTTGGCGACTCCTAGCCTTGCCGGGGTCCGAGAGGCCCCTGCCCTGGTGCTGACTGTCCTTCGAAACACTGCTCCAGACCACCGGGCACACAGCCAACGGGGTCCTTCCAGGAACTTCCAAACGGTCCCCCTCCAGACAGTCACCGCCATCGCTGACCTTGCTGATCTGGCCCTACACAAAGCTGGACCCTTCAGGCTTTCTTTCTCTACTGTCACTTTGCTTGCTTTCCTCCTTTTCCACTTTTCTACTTTCACTTCTTGTTTACTCCTTCACTCTAGCTCCTCACTCCTACTCCTCCCTGAGCTGAACTGCCTGGTTTTCCCGCCTCCAGAGTTGTGAGCTCCTTGGTGGGCGGAGCCAACCGCCTGGCCCACCCCCTGGTGTGCATCATCAGACTCCTGGAGGAAGGCATCAAGGATTTGTAGTTTAGCTGTGATGTGCCTACCTGGAGTGTGGGGTGTGGTGGTGGTGTGACCTGTGACCCCTGGCTTGCCCAGGGCGTCACATATCCATCAAGCACAGAGGGAGGAAACTAGAGTTTTTGTGGTTGGCTGATGACTCCTTTTTAGGGGACAGGTGTAGTGTGGGGGCCTACCTGTGACTACCTGGCTAGTCCACGGCGTCACACTTTCCATAAATGTTCTATTGGATTCAGTTCAGGTGAGTAGCTTGTCCATTCAAAGAATCATAGAATGGTAGAGTTGGAATGGACCTCCTGGGTCATCTAGTCCAACCCCCTGCTCAAAGCAGGATTCACTAAATCATCCCAGAAAGATGTCCGTCCAACCTCTTTTTGAAGACTTCCATTGAAGGAGAACTAACCACTTCTTATGACAGTCTGTTCCACTCATTGATCACCCTCACTTTCATAACGTTTTTTCTAATATCTAATGTCTCTCCATCAGTTTCATCCCATTGCTTCTAGTCTTTCCTTGTGAAAATGAGAATAAAACTGATCCCTCTACAGTGTGACAGCCTTTAAGATATTTGTAGACAGCTATTAAGTTTCCTCTCAGTCTTCTCTTTTGCAAGCTAAACAATCCTAAATCCTGTAACAGTTCCTCATAGGACATGGTTTGCAAACCAGTCACCATTCTGGTCACTGAACTTGCTCCAGTTTGTTGATGTTTTTTTTAAAATGTGGTGCCCAGAACTGGACATAATATTCCAGATTAGGTCTGACCAAAAAGGAGTAAAGGGGCTTCACGACTTCACGTGATCTAGCCTGTATGCTTCTGTTAATACATCCTAGAATGGTGTTTGCCTTTTTTGCCGCTGCATCACACTGTTGACTCATGTTCAGTCTGTGATCTATTAGTGTACCTAAGTCTTTTTCACACATGCTGTTGGATAGCCCTATTCCTCCCATGCTTTATATTAGAGATGAGCGATGTTCGAGGTTCACCAATTTCATGTTCGAGTGATTTTGGGGGGTGCTCGAGAACGAACTCGAACGCGAGCTTTTTGCTAAAAGCTCGATAGCTCGAGTTACGTTCGAGAACGGCTCGATCTGCAAAAAGCCTAGCTAGTTACTAGCTGGCTTTTCATTGTAATAGTGTGAGTCACTGTGATTCACACTATTATCAAATTTCAGCGTATAGTGTGCGGGGGGGACGCGGTTTAGATCTGTGATGCTGATAGAATGCCAATCGCCATCCTAAGCGCGCATGTAGTGGGGCGAGCCAGGATGTCAGCCAATCACAGATACACACAGCTAAGTGTATTTTTTGCCAGACAAGCAAGGGCATGTGTCATAGGCTGTGAATGTCACATGTCCTTGCCTTATAAATACGGCCATTTTTGTTGACAAATCTTACACATTACCTGACTTGGGTGATCCTTTGCGATGTCAAAAAAGCCCCAGGCTAGGCAAGGCTTAGAGCCCATGTGACCTGCAGGACCACCACGACTTCTGCTCAGAGTCAGAGTTGTGGCTGAGGATTAAGTTGTTGACGTGCTTCCAATACTTTGTCTCTGTCCAGGAAGATGCAACGTAACCTCGTCATCAGTAGCATCCTCACCACCTCCTCTGCTGACCTCATCGACTGGGTGACTTTGGTTTGACAGTAAGTGGGGTCTCCAACCTCATCATCACCCTGTGTGTTTTAATTTCCCTCGTCCTGAGTCCTCCGACACAACCTCTTCCTGCCCTGACCGAATAGTAAAGTTGTCGTTCCAATCAGGTATCTGAGTCTCCTCATCATGTTCCCCATTGTCTCCACCAGGAGGATTTACTGTTTGGGAATGAGGGTGTACATTATGCTCAGCACCTTCTTCATGGGGGCCTTGATCCGACTCACAAAGCTTCTGGGCATCTGTGCTGATCATTTCCCCTGTCTCCTGGAACTCGCTGCCTCAACACGTCAGATTATCTGCTACACCCGCAAGCTTCAAACAGAACCTGAAAACTCATCTGTTCAGAAATGACTATAACCTTCAAAGACCCCACCACCGTGCAGAGCTGCCGCCCAACCTACACCCCACCTTCTGTCTCCTCCCCAAAATACTTTAGAAAGTAATCCCGCAAGAGCAGTGCCCTCTTCCCTCTGTACCAGTCTGTCTATTGTTACTTGTATATGTATTCTGCATATAACCCCCTTCTCATGTACAGCACCATGGAATCAATGGTGCTCTATATATATATCTAAATAAATAATCATAATAATAATAACTTCCTTGTCTGTACTCACTGCAGCTTTGGAGCAGACCTCTGATTCCCAGGCTATAGTGTGACTGAACAGCTATGCAGACTCAACCATCTCTGTTACTTACCCCATACTCAGCAGGGCTGGTCGAAACTTGAGAGCTGTTAGGAAGCAAGTGCGATTGGGTTGACACCACAGAGGAATGGAGTATTTGGGATATTGAACTTGAGGTGGAGGAGAGGCCACTTTATGGAGCACTTGAGATCCTTTGAAGCAGCTGGTGTTTTGGTGCCTCATCTACATTTGGTAGCGATGGTCGTGTCCGTGAAAAAAGGGATCATATCAGATTATCCACGGGAAGAAGTACACCTGTTATTTTGGCTGTTATTTGTTGTTACGAATCGGTGCCGCCATAAACGCAAGAAGCCTGCTGCGGTTCCAGTTGCGCCCAGGCGTCAGCTGCCATTTTGGGCTGTGCCTCGGGTTGCCCAGCTGGCTGCTTTCTCCTCCACGTCTAAGTGTGGAGAGGCGGCTAGTGCACGTGCGTGTGCCGATTTACCCCAGCCTAAGTCCAGTGTTATGCCTAGTGAGTATGCTCAGCCTGACTGTGCCATTCATGAGGCTAAGTCCTGAGTTAGGGCTACAGCGCATGCTCCCACACTTAGTGCGAAAAGACTCTTTGCACAGGTACTTGGACCTCGGGCCGTGTCTAAGTCCTGTGTTGTGCCTAGACAGCATGCTGAAGCTGATAGTCTTTTTTCTGAGACTGTTGTTCATGCTAATGAGCATGCTCAGGCACTAAGTGCATCAGAGCCTGGGTCCGGTAAGGAACTCACTGGCCATGCCCGTGAGGTAGTAGTCCATGATAGGCCAGAGGGCATCAAGTGCCCTGATGATTTGGCCACTCCGGAATGGCTCGCAGAGGCCCGCCCCTATGACTTGGCACATCATCATTGTTCGTCAGACGATGACTGGTGAGGTGTTTGGGCCGTGACTGCCATGAGGTCATCAGTGAAGTGGCGGTTCCGGATAGGCCGCTGGTTATGTCACTGATGATGTGGCACTCTGCTATTGGCTCCTGGAGTTGTATTGTGGTCCACCCTGGGTTGGGGCAGACCCAGGTTACTAAAGGGGCTGGAGCCAACAAGGAGGTGCGCAGTCTTTTTTTATGCTGAGAAAGAGCACACCTCCATGTGTTAAACCCATTGCGGCTTTAGGCCAGAGGTAGGCAGGGATAGGGTGTTGGTGCAGGCCGCCACCACAGTTGGTAATGCAGAACGGTTAAGACCAGCTCCTGTCCTACCAGTCCTGCTCGTGCAGCCCTGTGACATTAACTGGGCTGCTGCTGCTGATGCGCCTGGTGTCCACAGTTGTGGCCCCTAGGCACACGGACAGCATACCCAATGTCCCCTATGTTGTTAACAGGGAGTTCCTGGGCTGGGTGGGTGTGTGGACCCTGTAACGCTAACAGGGATCCCAGTCTACAGATCCGAGTGTCATCTAACTCGATTCAGGCTAATATTAGTTTCAGAGCCATCCAGCTCTGTATCCTCGGCCTAACCTTCCAGTTGCCAAATCTCCTTTTCCATCTGGGAGCACGGTGGACACCGACTGGCAATTGGGATATATACCTTTCTCTTTATTTTCTTCTTTATTTTTTTAGATAGCGCTAACATAGTATATACCACCTTATCCAAATCTGCCAGTCCCCCCGTAACAGATGGTGTTTCTTCAGCAAATGTTACTGTTGCTTAACCACCAAACCCACGGACACAAACTTTTTTCCCCTTTCCACCACACCTGCTCCCCTTTCCACCAGCATCTGTCCTTTTTCCACTCATTTTGTATATGACCAAATTTGCAACTCTGCAGGGACACCGTACTCAACACCGTCTCAGCACAGCAGCCAGCCCTCGGTCCCTCAGATGTGGACAAGTAAAAGACCATTTCCTCCTAGCCGTGACAAAACGTTGAGATTCACTCTGTGCAGCACTGGTGTTTAGTGGAAAAGCAGATCTAAGATTGCGTACCAGCTTCTGCTGATACTCCTGCATACGTGCGTCCCTTTCTATGGTAGGACTTATTTCGCCAAATTTTGTCTTGTACCAGGGATCTAGCAGTGTGGCAACCTACTAGTCAGCATTACTTCGAATTCGGACAATCCGAGGGTCACGTTGTAGGTAGTGCAGCAAGAAGGCGCTCATGTATGTGTCTTGCGCATCCAGCAGGACCAAGTCCTTGCTGTGTTGTTGGCGGAGAGGTGAAAATCATGCCTCCTTCCTTTGACCTCTCCCCCCAACCTCGCACAACCGAAATTTAAGCAAGCTCTCCCTCATCTTCTCAGTCTTGCATGCCCATCGCCAGTTCGTCCTCCATTTCTTCCTGGGTTCCTGCACCTTCCTCAACAGTTTTGCTGATACTATGCGCCCTTGTTAATCCCTCTCCCCCACTGTCCCATGCCTGCCGCCTTGGTGCAGCTGACCGTCTGGACCTTGTAGATCTTGTTATCCCTTCCGATTATGACTCCTCCTGTACTTCCTCTTCTTCCTCTTGTCCCACCACCTGACTCCAAATAATGTTTAGAGTGTGCTCCAGCATGTAGATGACTGGAATTGTCATGCTGATAATAGCATCGCCAGTGCTAAACATCTTCGTCGACATTTGTAAACTGTGAAGAAGGGTGCATAGGTCCTTGATCTGACATCAATCCAGCAGCATGATCTGCACCACCTCTGGATCTAGTTAGCCCAGGCTATATGTCTTGCAGCAGGGCTCGGCGGTGCTGCCACAGACGCTGTAACATGTGCAGATTCAAATTCCTGCGTGTCGGCACATCGCATTTCAGGCGGTGAAACGCCAGACCGAAAGACTTCTGGAGCGATGCAAGATGTTGAGCTGCTGGGTGTGAACGGTAGAAGTGAGCATATAGCGAGCGTGCCCGCTGCAGAAGGTCATGTAGGCCGGGATGGTGGTTTAAAAATTGCTGAAGAACAAGGTTCAACACGTGAGCCATACAGGGTATGTGTGTCACATTTCCCTGCCGAAGTGCCGCAGCCAGGTTTGCATCATTGTTGCACACGGCTGTTAAGTCACCACCGGAGTCCGCTCCATCAATTTGTACTTCGGTCGCCAGGTGACAGCGTGTTCCTTTCGTGGATAGTGCTGATGATGGGAGAGGAGTCGATGCCAGCGGCGGCGGTGGCCGCAGGTTCCGCTCACCCACTGGGCTGCTTTACCTTGAGATATGCAGAACCACTGGCTGACTGTAGGTGGTGGTGTCTCACAGCTGAAGTACCATCATTCAGCTACAACCAATGAGAAGACACCACACCCTTTTTTAGGCCCATCCTGTCTGCTTACCACTGCCAGACATAGCTCTGAACCTCAGGTTCCTGTTCCGCCCAGTTCTGTTTTGTGATTTTGTGTGCTTGTTTCCTGACTACGTCTCCTGCCTGCTGTTTATGTACCTCGTTGCCCGATCCGCATTTTACCTCTGCTTGTTTTCTGATTAAGTCCTGGCCGTCCCATTCTGTTCCTGTTCCTTAATTCATGGTTTGACCCTGCCTGACTACTCCTCTCTCGAACGGCAGCCTTCCACAGGTATTGATCACCTTGGGCCCTGTGTAATTTCAAATCCCTGTATAGGGGTTAAAGGGTTTCAGGGTTCTGGGGGTCCTGCTTGGTGAGTGGCTTCCCTCTAGCCTATCCTTTACAGCCCGTCTGAGTGTGTAGATCCAGGCAGGCATTACACCGTGCCCTCTGCAGAAGGCCATGTAGGCCAGGATAGTGGTTTAAAAATTGCTGGACAACCAGGTTTAACACGTGAGCCATACAAGGCAAGTGTGTCACATGGCCCTGAAAAAGGGCCGCAGTCAGGTTTGCATCATTGTCGCACCCCGCCTTCCCTGGCTGCTGGTTAAGTGGAGACAACCATTGATGAAATTCGGTCTCACTCTCCAGAGCTTACTGTCCACAACTCCTCAGCGGTGTGACTCACATTTCCCAGACATTGCAAAGTAAAGAGTCGACCGCCTGATGCCGTTGAGCTCTGCTGCCAGCATAGTAAGGAGGTATGTGGGATTCCTTGTGCGCAGTTACAACGTGGGTGGCCTGAACACACAGGGTTTGGGCGGAGGTGGAGGACCCAGACGAGGTTGAGGAGGCAGAAGCAGTGGAGGAACTTCAACATACAGAGTAAGGATTGACACACAACTCGTGAGGACGGCAAGACTTGTACAGCAGACCCTTCTCCATCTCTCACCATAGTAACCCAGTTCCCAGTCAGCGACATGTAACGCCCCTGTCCATGCTTACTGGGCCAAGTATCTGTGGTGAAATGCACCCAGTCACACACAGAGTTTCTCAAGGAAGCGATGATGTTGTGTGCGACCTGCTGGGGTAGCGCGGGCACGCCTTTCTTGGAGAAGGAGTGGCGACTGGGCATTAGCTCTTGGGGCACTGCGATGGGCATAAGGTCTCGAAAATCCTCTCGTCCAAAGGTTGAAAAGGCAGAATTTCTGTAGGCAACAGTTTGCAGATGCTGAAAGTCAACCTCTAAGCCATGTCATGCCCTTCAAAAATCATGTAAAACACAGCAAGGGGACTCCAACCACAGTCTCCCTTGTTTCCCAAAATTGGGCCACACACACACAGCACTTGACTGGCATCATTGATCCCCATTTTCAAGCTTACAAAGATGCTTTGCATGAAGCACTCTCAAAAATGCACCAGCCTTTCGCCTCCCCTGGCTGACAAAGGGGAAGAAAAGTCCTCTGTGATCCATGTCTTGTTCATCTTGGTTCTTTTTTCAAAAGCAAGGGGACTCCAACCACAGTCTCCCTTATTTCCAAAAACTGGGCCACACACACACCACTTGACTGGCATCATTTGTCCCCCAGTTGCAATCTTACAAAGATGCTTTGCATGAAGCACTCTCAAAAATACACCAGCCTTTCGCCTCCCCTGGCTGACACAGGGGAAGAAAAGTCCTCTGTGATCCATGTCTTGTTCATCTTGGTTCTTTTTTCAAAAGCAAGGGGACTGCAACCACAGTCTCTCTTGTTTCCCAAAATTGGGCCACACACACAGCACTTGACTGCCATCAGTTGACCCCCATTTTTAAGCTTACAAAGCTGCTTTGCATGAAGCACTCTCAAAAATACACCAGTCTTTCGCCTCTCTTGGCTGACACAGGGGAAGAAAAGTCCTCTGCGATCCATGACTTCCTCATCTTGGTGAACGTTAGTATGTCCACATTGTCAGTGGACAGATGCGTGCGCTTTTCTGTCAGCACACCCCCAGCAGCACTAAATACACGTTCCGAGAGATCGCTGGCTGCGGGACACGGCAAGATCCACAAGGCGTAAGTGGCGAGCTCAGGCAATTTATCCAGATTGGAAGCCTAGAATGAGCATGGCTCAAGTTGCACAGTAATGGCATCGATGTTCACTTGCATATACTCATATACAGTTAGGTCCAGAAATATTTGGACAGTGACACAATTTTCACGAGTTGGGCTCTGCATGCCACCACATTGGATTTGAAATGAAACCTCTACAACAGAATTCAAGTGCAGATTGTAACGTTTAATTTGAAGGTTTGAACAAAAATATCTGATAGAAATTGTAGGAATTTTACACATTTCTTTACAAACACTCCACATTTTAGGAGGTCAAAAGTAATTGGACAAATAAACCAAACCCAAACAAAATATTTTTATTTTCAATATTTTGTTGCGAATCCTTTGGAGGCAATCACTGCCTTAAGTCTGGAACCCATGGACATCACCAAACGCTGGGTTTCCTCCTTCTTAATGCTTTGTCAGGCCTTTACAGCCGCAGCCTTCAGGTCTTGCTTGTTTGTGGGTCTTTCCGTCTTAAGTCTGGATTTGAGAAAGTGAAATGCATGCTCAATTGGGTTAAGATCTGGTGATTGACTTGGCCATTGCAGAATGTTCCACTTTTTTTCACTCATGAACTCCTGGGTAGCTTTGGCTGTATGCTTGGGGTCATTGTCCATCTGTACTATGAAGCGCCGTCCGATCAACTTTGCGGCATTTGGCTGAATCTGGGCTGAAAGTATATCCCGGTACACTTCAGAATTCATCCGGCTACTCTTGTCTGCTGTTATGTCATCAATAAACACAAGTGACCCAGTGCCATTGAAAGCCATGCATGCCCATGCCATCACGTTGCCTCCACCATGTTTTACAGAGGATGTGGTGTGCCTTGGATCATGTGCCGTTCCCTTTCTTCTCCAAACTTTTTTCTTCCCATCATTCTGGTACAGGTTGATCTTTGTCTCATCTGTCCATAGAATACTTTTCCAGAACTGAGCTGGCTTCATGAGGTGTTTTTCAGCAAATTTAACTCTGGCCTGTCTATTTTTGGAATTGATGAATGGTTTGCATCTAGATGTGAACCCTTTGTATTTACTTTCATGGAGTCTTCTCTTTACTGTTGACTTAGAGACAGATACACCTACTTCACTGAGAGTGTTCTGGACTTCAGTTGATGTTATGAACGGGTTCTAATTCCTTTTTTCTCAGAATGTACCCGACTGTTGATTTTGCTACTCCAAGCATGTCTGCTATCTCTTTGATGGATTTTTTCTTTTTTTTCAGCCTCAGGATGTTCTGCTTCACCTCAATTGAGAGTTCCTTAGACCGCATTTTGAATGGTCACAGCAACAGCTTCCAAATGCAAAACCACACACCTGTAATCAACCCCAGACCTTTTAACTACTTCATTGATTACAGGTTAACGAGGGAGACGCCTTCAGAGTTAATTGCAGCCCTTAGAGTCCCTTGTCCAATTACTTTTGGTCCCTTGAAAAAGAGGAGGCTATGCATTACAGAGCTATGATTCCTAAACCCTTTCTCCGATTTGGATGTGAAAACTCTCATATTGCAGCTGGGAGTGTGCACTTTCAGCCCATATTATATATATAATTGTATTTCTGAACATGTTTTTGTAAACAGCTAAAATAACAAAACTTGTGTCACTGTCCAAATATTTCTGGACCTAACTGTATCTGTGTATCCTCCTCTTTTTCCTCGTCCAGCTGTTTTGTTTTCGCATGAGCATTTGTCCTTGTCACTTTCCCATGTGTTTATGTTGTTTTGGGAGTTGTTTGTCACTTTTTGGACACCTTTGAGGGTGTTTTTATGTGTTTGTGATTGCCTGCCATTGTTGTCAATGGGGTTCGAGAGGCTCGTCGAACGGTTCGCCGAACAAAACTCTAACCGGCCTCCGTTCAACGAACCGTACCGAACTCGAGGCTCTAGAGGTTCGCTCATCTCTACTGTACATGCTCTTTTCATTATTCTTGCTAAGATGTATGACTTTTTATTTCTCCCTGTTAAAAACCATTCTATTAGTTGCTGCCCACTGTTCCAGCTTGTTTAGCTTCTTATTGAATCCTCTCTCTCTCTTCTCTAGTATTAGCTATTCCTCCTAGCTTTGTGTCATCAGCAATTTTAATCAGTTTACCCTTAATTCCTTCATCTAAATCATTGATAAAGATTTTGAACAACACGGGGCCCAGGACAGAGCCCTGTGGTATTCCACTTGAGACAGTCTTCCAACGAGATGTGCAGCCATTTATGACCACTCTTTGACTCTGATCACTAAGCCAGTTACGAATCCATCTAACAGTTGCCTTGTCCATTCCACACTTGGTCATTTTTTCAATAAGGATTGTATGAATCAAATGCAAATGCTTTGCTGAAGTCAAGATATACTATATCTACTGCATTTCCCTGATCTACCCGGTCAGTGATTCTGTCATAGAAGGAAATTAAGTTAGTCTGACCTGACTTATTAGTTAAAAACCCATGTTGGCTCTAGTTAATCACTTCATTCTCATCTAGGTACTTGCATAAATGTTGTTTAATAATTTGTTTGATCTTTCCTGGTATGGAAGTCAGGCTCACAGGCCTGTAGTTCCCTGGGTCCACCTTCTTCCCCTTTTTGAAGATAGTGGCAACATTTGCTCTTCTCCAGTCTTCTGGAACTTCTCCTGTTCTCCAAGAATTTTCAAAAATTATGAAGATATTCTAGCATTCTAGCAGCTTTATTTTATATCTCTGAAACCAATTAAGGGTTTCTTTGGCTGAACCCACAAAGCTTCCCTGCCCACACCAGGCTCTCAATAGAGATTGTACATTGACTGTGAGCTGTCAATCACAGCGGAGGGCGTGTCAGACTCCCAGTGCACATGCCAGCTAGACCTAGCAATGTTAATCACAGGGTACTGAAGCCATTAGTTTAAGTAAACAATAGCACACACAGAGAAGAGAGGCATAATTGCTTTTTGTTTTTTAACCCTTACACCATGCTGTCCTCAATTTCCTTAGCAAAAACCTGCTGACAGATTAATAAAGGCACATAGGGGCAAAAGATGGTTACTATTGTGTCGAACTTTTATTTTTGTAGTGAGGAATCTTGCCAGTACATGGCGATTGCAGCAGATTCCTAATTAGTTTATTATAAAACACAATCTCAGTATGAAGGAAAAAAATCTGACTGTGAAAGTCATTAACTCACCGCTAATTCACTGGCTGTTGAAATAGAACCCAGTGACAATGTGCTGAAAAACCACGGGCATTCATCAAGAGGTGATAGATTATTACCATCGTAATCCTAAAATTAGCAATTAATCAATCTCATGTTTACCATGATACAAGACTGCATCATATCTGACAAAGGGAGATGCAGATCAAAACCTATCAATCTCTTTAACTACTGGAGTAAATATGTAAAGTCTTGAAATACTCTGGAAGCTTAGACATTTCAGTACCTACGAGTAAGACAGGGCAAATCAAGGCTTGTTTAAGCTAAGGAATTACCAATGTAAGAAATGAATAAGAAAAACTCGGACCTCTACCCAAAATCCTCATTTGTCAAAAATGTCTTAAGACCATTCTACCATTCGTGTTTCTCTTCACTGGTATTGAAACCAACAGGGTGGAGGAGACAGATCTGAACACAGTTTTGATAAGGCTCATTCAGACATCCGTATAAATGGGTCCGAGGACAGATCGCAATACATGTATTGGCCGGCGGGGCTGATAGAAATATATGAATCTGTTGCACCCACCTTCCAGTCCTTTTATTGCGGTCTGATCCTTGACCATGTTACATGGATGTCTGAATGTATCTTTTACGTTATTCAGTTGTTCACTACTAACAATCTATAACAACTCCCATATAGTTAGCAATTGAAGTGTTATTAGAAAATTCTTAACAGAATGAATAAGATTGAATCAAATTTTGTCCAGAAATTCATCAGAGGTTGAAGAGAGGTGGGAAGTAAACTATGAAGAAAGTTGTCCACTTTGAACACCTCTTCTTTGTTAAAAGTCATGTGAATTGCTTAATAACTAATGGAATTCACCCGCAATTTACCAAAACTTTCAGATTCTCATGAATCTGAGTATTTTGCAGTTCTGTTTATACAAATCCAGCAAACAGCAACATACTGTGTTCTTTTAGAGGGCCCAGAAGGGTCAACATAATAAAATACATTATTCTCAGCTGTTGTAGGCCCTCAACGGTTCTTGTGCTCCTTGTATCACAGCCCCCGTTCTTTAGCGCAGGCTTTCAGATTTTCCAACATTATCTTTTTTTTGGCTGAGGTCAATGGCCCACTTTCCTATGTGATCACATAATTCAATGATAAGTCTCAATACTGGAAATACAGGAAAAGAGAGCTTAATAACTGAAGACCGAGTAGCTGGAGCAGCAGCATAGGTGGCAATTTAGGGTGAGTATATTGTACTGTATATTATAGTTTTAATCTCCATATTTCCCATTTATCATGTTTTGGAATCTGAAGATCCTCATAGTATAATAAATAATTTTTCACATCATTTGGGGCACTTTCGATTTGGACCAAATTGAAAGTGCTGACCAAATCGAGACAATCTACCTGGAAATAAATTACGGAGATTTACTCCATTTCTAGTTAGAAGATAGTCTGACAATAAACTAGTTAACCCTAGAACGCGCAAGCAATTCAATCTACCATAGAAAACAAATGACCTAGCAGGCCTGCGAGGCCCCAGGTATGAGTTCTAGGGTTAAATGAATCTTGATGTTCAGATAATTAACTACAATCTATTTTTTTATTCTCCTGCAGCGCAACATTAGGAAAAATGAACCATTACATGGTTTTCTTTAAAATCATTGAGCTCTTTGAATGCAATGCATAAATATGTCAGGTCCTCCAGAACAATAGACTTTCTTTCTAACCACTCTTCAGGCTGTCTAATAGATTAAGATTCTGAATGGACCACAATTCCTCACTATTAATGGGTAATCTAGGGGCTTCCCATATTGTCAGTAAATGCAGAAATTCATTATTACATTCTGTACAAAAATAGGAGAAAGTTGTGTCCAATATCTCATGCAACTGTCACACGGCATTCAGCTCTAAACTCGCCAGCTGCTGATAATAGCTTTATGTGATTCCGGTCTTTGTACATGGTGATCTACCTTCTGGTGATCCTCTGTATGCTACTCTGGTGTGTTGTAGAAATACTCTTGTCATTTGATGATTTCCTTCTCTTTCTTTACTTCCTCCTGAGCACATTTTGTCGATACCTCTGTGAGTGATTGCTGGGAGTTTGAGTTTTGTTTCCCAGTCTGTCTTTCTGTGTGGGATTTACCACTCCAATCCCATCCCTCTCCTGATTTTGGGATGAGGGAATATTAGACCTAGGGCTGATCAAAAGTCAGGGCTATGCTGGCGGTCCAGACCTCTTCACTTTCAGAAGGACCTCTGGCATAAGGAACAGTTAGGGCTCCCTAGCCTGAGGGCCAGTTTAGGAGCCCCTTTTCCCAGTTACTATGTTACATTGTGACAATATTATCTGCCCATCCAAATCTCTAAAACACCAATAATTACAGGATGAAATCCATACCACATAAGATTAACGGATATGAAATAAAGTCAATAATATAACATTATCAAAATGTGGGGATATAGGATCAATAGGACCATTCGGATTGGAATATTTTAAACCAAAAAAGGAAAAACCGAACAAGAGGGTCACTTAAATATTGTATTAAATCTTTATTAACATGATTAAAAATATACATAAAACCACACACACGGCTGTTGACTGGAAAAAGGCGTCAAAAACCTGCATAATATATAAAATTAATAGCAAAATATAGTACAATGGTGAGGCAGTAGGGATGGTGTGAGGGAATACAAGGGCGATAAATAATTAATTATAAATGAATTCAGACACAACAAAAAATGTCAAGTACTGAGAAGATGTGGCTAGTAAACATGCCACACTAATGATAGGGTATAATCAACAGAGGTTTCAGCTGATGACAAGCAAGGTAAGTATCGTACCTGATTTCCACAAACACTAAACCGGCAGCCTCAAAAAAAGCAGGTAAGTTGTAAGAAGGGAGACGGCTCTATGAGTCATCAACCAGTAGGGGAAGGAAAAGCATGTAGTTTAAGTAATACTAAGAGGGTGTCAGAATCGGCACACTCCTATCACTAAATAGTGATATATTCACCTAGGGTTATAGAGCACAGCCTCCTCAAGGTATGCGGCGCCTGCCCCTTTTTCCAGTCAACAGCCGTGTGTGTGGTTTTATGTATATTTTTAATCATGTTAATAATGATTTAATACAATATTTAAGTGACCCCCTTGTTCGGTTTTTCCATCCAAATCTCTGCATGGACCTTTTAGCCTCCTTTGCAAGGCAGTTAGGTGCTGTCAGTTCAGATGGATGAACTAAAAGGGGCACTTCAGACTTCTACCTCAGGGCAGTCCGAGTTGATTGCCAGATCACCTGAACCTGAGTGGTTTGCTTTGGATCACAGTCTGTCTTCTTCTGTGAGGCATGTAAGTTGTATTTCCACTTGTGTCCCCTTTCTTCTGGGAGTGATAAGCAGAGCATGGGTATTGTGGTCTCACTTCTTAGTGGTGACCCACAATCTTGGGCATTTTCCTTGCCTCCTGACACCCCTGTGTTTGGGTCTGTGGAGGGTATTTTCTGCACTCGGTCTCATCTACAACGATCCTGACAGGGTGTCATTGGTCTTTCTCTGTGTGATGTATCACTCCAGTCCTGGCCCACTCCTGGTTTGGGAGTGAGGGGGTGTTAGAACTAGGGCTGATCATTTGTCAGGGCTATGCTGGCGGTCCAGACTTCTTCACCTTCTGAAGTACCTCTGGGATAAGAGACAGTTAGGGCTAGTTAGAATTCCACCCCAACCATCCCCCTCCACCTTACCTCTTTCTCCGTTTTCCCACCAAAGGTCCTGACCTTGTCTATTGATGTAATTTTGTAATAAATTCTATGTAACTTTTTAATAAATAAAATGGAATTTTCTACTTATGGTTGTTGCCTTATCTCCGTTTTTTCTCCAGTTTCATAGGTACTAACCATGCAGGGTGGCCAAATTTTTACAACGGCGCATATTCCTTTTTTATTCATTTATTATTGATTTTATTATTTAAAATGTGAAAGATGAAAATCAATTGATTTGTTTTTGCCTAATATACAAAGGAATTGTGTCATATTTAACTGTATTTATTTTAGAGATCATTTAGTCTTTAACTTGCTTAACTGTTCACAATAACAGTAAATATGACCAGGGGTGCCCAAACATTTGCATGCCACTGTAATAGAATTGTCTTAATATCTAGTATAGTTAAATTGGTGTTTTTGCACTGTACAATAATTTACTGTAACATCACCATTTGCTTTACCTGTTGATACTGTTTCTTAGCCATCATATCTGAGATAGTTAAATAAATATCTGTTAGTTGTTAAGTTACCATTGAGTCATCCTTTTCTGCGCTGTTGCATCTACATACCTGTTAACACTAATACAGTAGTAGCTGCAACATGGCAGGGCGATAACTATCAAACATGTGGACATTGAGGGGCGTCATAGTGTTTATGGCCTTTATCACAATGACATTATTAGGCAAATGGGTGAGCAGAATGTGTAGGAGAAGTTACACTGACCTTAAATGTTTACTTATGAAAAAAACATGGTCAGATATATGTCATCAATCAGGGGCTCAGTGACCATAACTTACATGGCTTTCTGATAGTTGAACATTGAGTCATCCCCATCATGTATGATTTATCCAAAATACATAAGGTTCTAGAAAAAAATGTCAGGAGACTAATAGCCCCAGGGGAGGGTTCCAGATTCAGTTATATTGCAATTTCTTTTTTACCGAGCCCTTAGGGAATTTGCCATTAAGGTACCCTCTTATATTTTTCAGATATAGGGTAATTTACCATATCCCACCACTGAGAAGGGCAGAAGGCAGGTAGACGTTATTAAAAAAAAGTAGTAAAATAATGGATTCATGAACTTGCAACAATGGCGCCCCAGGGCATGAATCTGGAGTAAAATAATGATGAGGCATTAGTTGAATTTTACCCTACCTGCAAGCTTCTGTAAAAGAGTAGTGTATACTACACTATCCACATGTATCCTTATGTTTATCCTAAGCATATACTGTATTCTTACAAGAATTAATTTGTTTGTCTTGATTTTAGCATCTCTGGAAAAGGTGAAGATAATCTGGAAGTAACTGCAACTATTAACTATGTGGACTACCTTAAACATGCATGACGACGGATTCTGGTTGTATAAAATATGTCCCTTTTCATTTAATGCCAGTGATCAATCATAGGGTCTGTAATAAGTATTATTAATCGTAGACATGTTCAGCATCCTGTACTGGCCTTATAATAAAATGTGCTCTCTATTCTGCAATATTGTACAATAATCAATATAGCGCCGCTCACTAAGGCTCTATTTCAGACTTCCTGATTACCGGAATGTAGGGGTACAACAGTGAGGAAGGGGAGGTATTGATCACATTGCAATATCCTGATTATATATTTCGATATGCGTATGGTTCCATTATAGGTAGTGACGACACAGGGATGGTGTGATGGAGCCCACTCTCCTCCCTGCAAGCCACAGAATATTATTATGGAGTCCTTTTTGCCCCAAGTATTAGAGTGATGCATTGTGCAATTGTAGACAGGAGAAACCGTCGAGCCGACAGTGTTCGACCGGGGGATGTGAAACTTACTTTGGTCTTCAGGGGAGTGTCCACCTTCCTACAGTCGGTCACCATCGCGTAGATGAGGCAGGGCAATACATCACACAGAGAGTCTCTTTACAAAACAACATGGAACAATTTATTTGTTCTTCAACCTTTGGGATAGACATGGCCATTCCTGTCCGTTCTGCTGTCACTGTTCTCTGGGGTACTTCTTCTGCCTTGCCCTATGGCTGGGAATTAGCTTTCCAGCTGCCGAGCCTAACCCTCCACTTCTTCTTGCTCTTCTATCCGTGGCAACCCGTGTCCACTCACTACCTCAGACGACTTCAACCCCTCGACTTCCCCAAGTAATCAAGCACCATCCACACATCAGGAACCCCTCTGTAGAACTAAACTCTCTGAGGCTTGTCTCAACCCTCTGGCTCTCTGTCACTCCTCCCATCCTGGCTATCATTTCCCTCAGCAGCCAGGTAGTACAACCATACTCAACATACTAAAACCTTCACTTACTCTAATCCCTATCTAGCTAACATCCTTATACTCTACATTACATGGTTAATATAATAATCACACATTACAGATTATACTTTACTTAACTATAAAACACATATTAGAGTAAAACGCAGTATTCAGTAAAAACGCTTTAAACTTTTGCCCACTAGATACCACTGACCGCAGGACTGCTCCGGCTCAGCAACACTTAGCCATTTTCTAAAACAGGTATTATGATGTACACACTATAAAATACATTGGGCATATATTTTAAGAGATTGACAAAGAAATGGTTCAATGACAATGAAGTAGAAGTGCTGGATAGAGAAGGGTTGGAGTGGGGGCGCAGCCATAGCGGATGAACGGACATAACAGGGGTTTGTAAGGCCAGGCACATACAGGGTTACTAGGGAGTTTGAGTACGAAAGGGTTAACAAGGAATTGGTGTGCTGTTCGGCAGGAGATAGGGGGAGTTATATGGATTTGAATGCCCCGTGGTCAGGGGTCAGATATGGGATTGGAGGAAGTTTGTAGGAAGAGGTGGTGAGAAGGAGGACGGAGTACCTTTATAAAGGAAAGAAGAGCCGTTGGGACATCCTGTCGTGTGGATCCAAGACCGGTGAATAACCCACCCACCCGCCTTTATTTATGTGGTTAATAAATAATTTATTATTTAAAAAAAAAATAAAAAAAAAATTATGGGAATTATACTCATTGGCGGTGGTAAGGTGGTGGTCTTGATTGTTATGTGGCATTTATGTCAAGGAAGCTGAGGTGAAGAGGTCAGGGATGGCCTTGGTTAATGGAATAAGGGTCACATCGGAGGTATGCTGACCCTTCATTTTTGGTTATGGTTAAGTTCTGGCCGGGACGGTTCCCGGAGAACAGGTTTAAATTTGGAAGGGACAGCACTGTGACAAGTGTCAGCCTCGAGTCGGAGTGGTGCGACTGGGGATGGTTTTTGGTGCTGTCCATGGTTTAGGCCATCCAGGAATTCCTCTGGGGTAAAGGTTATGGTTATGACGGTTATCATTTCTGAGTTTGTTCTTAATTGTAATTAATAAATGGTGCTGTGGCCATATATTTCCATCGTCACTCAACTTGTTGTATGGTTATAGGGCGTGGGACACTTTACAATACCCTAGTCATGTCCCCATAGTCCCCAGACCTCAACGCAATCAAACAATTGTGGGTAGACCTGACGAAAAATTCTCATCAAGAGCATGTCCAGAAGGATGAAAGCCAAAGGTGTATTTATAAAACACTGATAAACTAATGAAAGCTAAAATTGAGATTTTTAGGGGCAAAACAGTAACAATGCAGTGACATGACCAGAATCTGCAAAACTAATCATATGCTAAATAGTTGAAAGTCAAATTTATGTATGAGATAGCCAAGATAATTGTACATAAAATGAAGATAGTCTCACTCTCAAAGTTATAGTGGATGGTGAGATATGGAGCCTGGTGAGGTATGGAATCAAAGGTTTTAAGTGTGTCTTTATGGCATATTGGTAATGCTTTTATAACATTTTATGACATGTTTGCTATAAGAATTATATTTCTTTCGTGGTTTGTACAGTTCTTTTACTTGGATTTATGTGGAGAAAAAGGATCATTTCAAACTTATTTTTCATGCATCTACAGGGTATTAAAGCTTGATGTTGTCTCACCAATATTATTCATATAGTATAGTGAATAGTGATGAGCGAGCACTACCGTGCTTTGTTGCCCAGTACTCAAAAAGGAGCAGGTCCAATGCTCGGACGGGCTCAACTCGAGGACAGACTGGCTATAAACAGTCAAAAACCTAGGATAAAAACAATGAGAAGACACCCTGCAGTCAGTAAATAGTAATACTACATGTGCGCAATATAGGGAACTAATTTTACACCATTTTAGCAAAAAAAAGTGTAATAGCCATCTCATTGCAACATGGTGTACCCAATCAGGATGGTCCTAATGCAAAATTATCAGGCTTGAGTCCTTCTCTGCCCCATCTATGAATGCGTGCTGATTCTTCTTATAGCACCACAGTGAATGCATGCATGGCACAGCTTATGCAGTGTGCAGCAGCCAAGATAAGTTTGTCATCAGCTGCTGCACTCCGCAGAGGCTGTGACTGAAAAGACAAAGTCTAGTATAATAAAGTGAACTTGCCACTTAGTTGCTGGCTATGCAGAGCACTGCAGCCTATGACAAACTTACAGTTGAAACCTGAAGTTTACCTGCACTAAAAAGACACATGTGCATGTTTTTCTCACTATCTGACATGAAATCAGAATAAACATTTCCCGTTTTAGGTCAATTAGGAAGCAAAATTATTTTTATTTTCCAAATGCCAAAATTATGAGAGTGAGAGAGAGAGAGAGAGAGAGAGAGAGAGAAGGTTTTAAGGCAGTTTTATTACTTTCTGCAAAATCAAAAGTTTAGATACACTAACAGTATTATGCCTTTAAACAATATGGGACAGCCCATATGATGATGTCATGTCTTTTGAAGCTTCTGATTGGTTTATTGGCAACATCTGAGTTAATTAGAGACACATCTGTGGATGTATGTTAATGCACACCTAATACACACTGCTTCTTTGTGTAGCATTATGGGAAAGTCAAAAGAAATCAACCAAAATCTCAAGAAGAGAATTGTGGACTTGCACAAGTTTGATTCATCCTTGGGTGCAATTTCCAGTTATCTGAAGGTGCCTCGTTCATCTGTACAAACAATTATATGCAAGTACGAACAAGAAAGGAATGTCCAGCCATCGTACCGCTCAGGAAGGAGACGGGTTCTGTATACCAAAGATAAACGTGCTTTGGTTAGACATGGGCATATGAATGTTGCGGGCAGGGGCCGCTGACGCTTCTGGGGCTGCTCGGATCCGGGTTACTGCTGCGGCTCCAGTGGTGACCGGACCCGGGCTCGCACAGCTGCCCGTCCTCACAACCGTCGGTAAGGGGATATTCACAAGGGAGTTTGTCTGTGACGCCACCCGTGGCTTGCGTTGAAGGACGTTGGCACCGCCGCTGCCGGCTGATGGGGCAGGGGAGGCAGCAAGATGGGATCCCCTCCACGGATATGGGGAGGTGTAGTCTCGGGGCCCGAGGGTCAAAAACGGGAGTGATGGCTGCTGGAGGTGGCGCGCCGGACCAGACCGGGGGACAGTGGAGTACTCACAGTTCAGTAATTTCACACAAGTCCAGTGGTAAACCAAGTTGCCAGTGACAGGCTGCCTTTGGAGGGTGCATTCGGGTCCCGCACCCAGGTTGATGAGCAGATATCCCTTCCTCCTGCACTTTCTGTTTCCTTCTCTTTTAGACGACTTCGCATGAAACGGAGAAGTCCACTCCCGGTTCTATTTGTGTTGGGAGCTGTGGCCCGCGAAAGCTGACCCTTGAGATTTCAGTGGGTCCTTGGTGGACACCCTATCCCCTGCGTTTGGCTTCCACTTCGCTCTATCTGGGCAGTAAATTGGGACAACCTCTGGAACCTTGTCCCCGGCTGGTTAATTGGAGAGGGGTTTGCAACCTTCCTCACCCTAGGGTCCAGGCACCCCACCTGCGCACGGCCTCCGGATCGGATTCCCGCTGTCGGTACCGGTGGGCTACAACCCTGCCCCGGTCCACTTTAGGTCTCCCGCAACCGGATCTCCATCACCTGTGGCTCTGCTCACCATCTGCCACTTAGCCAAGTAGTCCAGGGGCTATGACCTCTGACTACACTACAGTTAGCTCTCCACACTTCCACTTCAACTTCAACTACAAACTGATCTACTGTGTTTCCGACCCTGACTCCTCAGGACCCCTAGGTGGGCATTCTCATCTGCCTGATCCCACCCACTGGTGTGTCCTAGTTATCATGAGGGGGTGGCTAGGGTTTTATGGCTGTGTGTTATGCCTAGGTGTGGGTTGTGGTGGTGATAAGGAGGATGTGAACTGCTTGTGACTACCTGGTTTTGCCAGGGCGTCACATGAACCCAAGAACAAAAGCAGTTGGCTGTTACGTTTATTTGGATTATTGTTTGTTTTTTTGTTTTTTTTTGTGTGTGTTTTTACTCTTACTTGCACTTTTCATCATCCCAATGGTTGTTGAAGATTTATTGTGTCTACAAGTTATGTTTTCCCAGTCTGCATACTGGATGAAAGATTATTACTATATTTTGATGTGAATGCAAATCAAATTGTTTACTGTTTAATTGTTAAAATTTTCAATAAAAATATATATTAAGAACAAAAGCAAAAGACCTGGTGAAGATGCTGGTGAAAGCTGGAAAGATTGTGTCATTATCCCCAGTGAAATGAGTACTGTATCAACATGGACTGAAAGGCCACTCTGCCAGGAAGAAGCCATTACACCAAAAGAAATATAAAAAAAAGCCAGATTAATGTTTGCAAATGCACACAGGAACAAAGACATTAATTTTTGGAGAAATGTCCTGTGGTGTGATGAAACTAAAATGTAACTATTTAGCCATAATGATCATAGTTACGTTTGGAGGAAAAAGAGAGAAGCTTTAAAGCCTAAGAACACCATCCCAACTGTGAAATACAGGAGTTGCAGCATCATGTTGTAAAGTTATTTTGCTGCACGAGGGACTGGTGCTATTCACAAAATAGATGGCATCATGAGGAAAGAAGATTATCTGACTATACTGAAGCAACATCTCAAGACACCAGCCAGGAACGTAAAGCTTAGGTGGAAATGGGTCTTCCAAATGGACAATGACCTGAAGTATACTGCCAAACTGGTTACAAAGTGGCTTAAGGATGACAAAGTAAATGTTTTGGAGTGGCCATCACATAGTGCTAATCCCAAGTCTATTGAAAGTTTATGGGCAAAGCTGAAAAGGCCGTTGCGAGTCATTCAACCTACAAACATGGCTCAGTTGCACCAGTTCTCTCAGGAGGAATGGGCCCAAATTCCTACCAACTATTATGGGAACCTTATGGAAAGATGTCCAAAACATTTGTCTTAAGTCATACAGTTTAAATTCAATGGTACCAAATACTAATGAAATGTGGGCTGGATAAACGTTACCACTCGATTGAGCATCGGTTTGCTTGGTGCTCGGCCCAGTGCGAGCCTCTTGCAGTCTCTGAATGGTTTTCAATGGGGGTAAAAATAATGTTTTCAGATGTAGTGTGTACAAAAAATACAAACTCTCCCTTCCCTGGAAATGCTCTATTTATGGTTGGCTATATGTGGGCAGAGAGCCAAACTGCTCAATAAGTGATTTCCAAAGGGGTTTGGGATCCGAGATCACGTTTAGGTCAAATCCAGGTCCCGAACTGAACCCGAACTTCCACGGGTCTGCACATCTCTAGTTAGAACTAAAGTTATGCTGAGAATTAAGGCTGGGTTTAGGTTTATGGTTGTAGTTAGATTTCAAATTAAGGCTTGGCTTAGATTTTAGGGATTAGTGCTTCTGTTAGGCTTAGAAATAAGATTGAGGTATGGGATAAGATAAGGGATAGGATATAACTACTATGACCGATGCAGTCTTAATGTCAGGGTTGTTCTGTGCTGTATTACTAGATTCATCTTTATTAGGGATGATCGAATACTTCGATTATCCAGCTTCACGAATAATTTCCGAATACCTCGCCGCTAATCGACTATTCGCAAATATTCGATGCGCAATGTAAGTCTATGGGAAACCCGAATAACAACTATTCGGAACTATTCGGGCTTCCCATTGCGCATCGAATAGTCGAATAGCGGCGAGGTATTCGGAAAATATTTGCGAAGCCGGTTAATCGAAGTATTCGATCATCCCTATCCTTTATATATATATTACAGTATCCGCAGTTTTTTTATTTGACACTAACATTTAAGCCTCCATTTTCTGAGAACCATTGCAGTGCAATTTGCATTCTGTTTATTTCCCTGTTTTTTTTTTAATGTCTCTTGCTCTGAAGCTCTTCATTTGCAATGATGCAGATGTTTTGGTGAAAGGGGCGCAGAGGGGTTTGTTCTAAACTTTCAAGCAGACTTTTACAATTCATTGTTTGTTTGGACATATCGGCTTGCGCTGCACAGCTGTTCAGAGCGTTGTTTTTTCTCATTATCCGCAGATGAAAGAATCATAGCTCTAGCGTGCGGGGTTTTATATAAAATAAAATCTTATCATCTAAAGATGTGGGAAACAAAAAATCTGTTCATTTTAAAACTGTATTAACCTTACCAATACCTCTTAAGTTTCTTTCTTTCACGGGGTGGGGAGAGTGTTTCCTCTTTGCTATCTTTAAAAATTGCTTATATCATGCCTATATCTGGGCGCTATCATAATGATATATCTAAAGTTTAGTGGGGTTTCGGTGCAGAAGGCTTCCTGTATGCTTAGCATAGTAGTAATATATAGAAAGAGTTCAGCTCACGCTTAAAAGAAATTCCAACCCTTCGGAGCAAGGGAATGTACGATTCAGACGTAGTAGATAGCAAACAAGGCAAAATTCCAGCTCGACGGTGTGCAGAAAAATGTATTTAATCGAAAATCCAAGGGTTAAAATTCTGCCATCAAATGTCATGTTTAAAAATCCACAAAAAACATTGTAGATCTACACCTTTCAGATGGGAACATATCTAACGTTTGGTGGGGTTTCGGTGCAGAAGGCTTCCTGCATACTTAGCATATTAGTAGAAGATCTTCTGCACTGATTTAACGCACGACAGAAAACCTAAATACAGAACTAGAAACTATTTTAATGTAGAGGGGTGAAAGCCACTATAGAATCAGAAGCGAATGAATGCAGACTTTGTGGCTGATTTGCCATGGATTTCAGTTGAAATGGCCTCCAGATAACTAATATTCCTGAGTTTCTATGCTGCAGCTTTATTCTTCACATTACACACAAGATTTTCTATGGGATTCAAGCAATTGTAATGACCCCTCAAGAATCTTACAATACTTCTTCTAAATCAAGTTCAAGCTTCAGCTTCCTTACAAAATTCATGTTGTTTTCACGTACTTGATTGAATCCACCTTGCCTTCTGCATGCTTCAGGTTTCTGAATGCCAGAAGAAGCTAAGTAACCTAAGAGCATCCAGGAGGCACCAACATGCTTCATAAAATCAACAACATGCTTCACTGTAGGAGTTAGGGAGCCACCGTCGTGCTTCACTGTATGTAGGGTGTTCTTTCCAGCTTATAATTCAATCCTCCTCCTCCAGATATACTGCTTATGCATAGCCCATAGAGAATTTCAGATTCCTTGGTCTTATTTATATGAATTTGGAGAGGAATTTTCTTGTGCATTTGAGTTAGTAAAGGTGACTTCTTGGAATCCTTAAGCATTTAGTTTGTCCCTTATTGTACATACTGAAACCTCAATGACTGCTGCCACTAAATCTTGCAGCAATGTTTTTGCAGCCACTCTTTGTTTTTTGCTCTCCTGGCCCCTAGTTATTTTGGTGACAGCCACACGCAGATAGTGTAGCCAGTGCTCTTTTAAAGGGGTTTTCCATTCTGAAATGAAGAATGTGCATTCACTCTATGTAAATGCAGACTGCATAATCGTGACAGTGTGCAATCTATTGCATGCCTGAAGCAAGTGGGTGATAATGTGACCAAAGGTATATTATACGCATTTGTACGGTTATGTGCCGACTTGTCTCATCCAGGCCATTAAGAAGCCTTCACGAAGGAATAACCCAATGGTCCTAATCCCAGAATTATAGTGTGTGGTGGAATACTGTACAGATACTGCTAGATTTTATTTCACGTAAACTAAAAGCTTGGCATTACATTGATTTGTCTGTGGAACCAGTAGTACGGGCAGAAGTATGGGCAGGAGTAGTTTTCCAGGCAACATGCTACTTGGGCTTTTGCGAGCAACCTTCCTGGTCTAAAACATACTATCGTGGCCCGCAGGATCTTAAGATTAGTCTTTTGTCGATTTTCTATTTTTATCTATTGTCTTCATCTTTTAATTAGCAGTTTCCTATTTATGGTAAATCCATCTAACATTTTCCCTTCCTTGAATAAATCTTAACTGAGAAATCTGTTTCCAGGCTGGAGTATGGAGTGGTAGACATGCTATGTGCCAACCTATGGTGAGGCATGGTGGTGCTCCACTAGAAATCAAGAATAATATCTGTCATCATATTTACTAACTAGTCCGTATCTAACAACCCAGATAAATATGTTATACGCACAATATGTGTGTCAAATATTAGGTGCTCTTTCTATAAAATACTCTTTCATGAACCATTGACTTTGGGCTTTTTGTCCCTTCAATGTTTCACATTTTCTACAGGAAGGCCCAAAAAAATAATATAGGAAGGGGCCAACAAAGCAAACGTGTTATATTACAATAGGCAGAATACAGCCATATAAATCTTCACGTTTTATAAGTGTAGCGCTGACTATAGTTTATTGTATATGAGTGAAAGTCGTTGCTCTTCCTATCTGCTGTGAATTGTGGGAAGTGAGGACAGGTGCCATTGTTTTCTGATCAAAACATGTCTGCGTTCGAAGACTTCACTAGTCATAACCTCATCTGACTGATGATTTTATATGGTAATCAGCGGGAGTGACCAGTGGAGGAAGGTAATTATGGTATCAATCAAAAGAAATGCACGATAATAGGATTTGTGAGGATTTCATTACTTATTCTATTCTGTAACCATCTCATCAGGAAACAAGACATCCTGCTAACGAGGTTAATGCAGAGAGCTCACACAACGAACATCTGTAAATTGTGGGCCTCCTTTATCAAAAACGTCTAAATAAAAAATCGAGTTTGTTGTCCATAGCAACCAATCACAGAACAGCTTTCATTGTGCCAGAGCAGTGTATGAAATCAAAGCTGAGCTTTGATTGGGTGTTATGGGCAGCAAAGATAGTATTAAAAAGTTTTTATAATTCTGCCCCTCTTGCAGCCCAAGGGCCACATGCAGCTGATTTGGCCATTGTATGTGGTCCCCAGCCATCTCTGGCACCTATGTAATTTAGACTCCTTTGTGCTCAGTACTCTGAGAGGGACACATGATTGTGCAGGACTTTGGTTTTCTCCATTGTATAACACCATCTAAATTCAGATTAGCACGACACTCTGCGGACCAGTCACATCAGCAAATTGCTGACCTGCTCTGCTAGCAGCTCTGTGTTCTAGTCTGCATAGTGGACGGTGCTGGACCTGCCTATTATTTATAAGCACTAGTCTGGTGCATTTATTGGACCAGACATATTCAGTCTGTGTGTTTTTCACATGGAATCTGACCTCCGTGTGGACATTAGCCAGTTTCCTTAACACATAGGCTTATATGTCTGTGTGTTGTCCATTCTGCAAATGACCAAAAAAAAACCCACTTCTTTTAACTTAGCCTAACTCTCATAATCTAGTGTACAATGGAGATGGCCTCCTGATTTCATTGTCTTTTGAGTGCCAAATGGGGGATCAGAGAACTTCTATTCTATAGAAAGTGGAAGGAAGTTGTACAGATGCAACTTCCACTTATCAAGTAATTAATGGCATATATTGTCAATATGTTTCAGATATACGGTATTTTCTGGATTACAATAAGAATATGGCTTACCAGGGCGGTGGTGGTGAAGCATGGTCATAGGAGGCAGGGATGACGATACTGAGGGTGTCAATGCAGTGTCACGGTAGTGGGTGCATTTAGCTGACTGTGGGCTCTATTGAATCGCCCATGAAAAAAATGAACTCCAAGAAAATGGCCTGGAGGCGGTGCGTGTGCAGGTTGACACGATGGATTTCAAGAAAATGGCTCTGGATACCTTTCTGCGCATGCGCCACCTCCTCAACCATTTTCTTGAAGTCTATCACGTTAATGGTGGGGCAATTCAATGGAGTTCACAGTGAGATCAGGCGCCCACCACTGCAGTGACACCCCGACACCCTGTCTGTGACCTTCCTGAGTCTTCCACTGCAGTGACACCCTCGCAGCATGCTGGCAGATCAATGGCGCCCACCGCCGCAACACCCCCGAGACCGCAGTATCGCTGACCCTCCGTCCACTGACCCTGCTGAGATGCAACATTTTTATTGCATGAATTTACTGCTGCAACAGCATTTGGGATCTTCATTGAAATCTTGTGCATGTCCCAAGTGTTATAGCTATAGCTCAGGACAAATGTGGTACTCTCTTTGCTATGGATAAAAACCTCACTGACATGTGTAGTGCAACATTTATACCATATTTTACGGATTATAAGACCCACTTTTCTCCCTCTAAAACTGATGGTAAAAGGGTGCGTCTTACAATCCGGATATGACTTACCAGAGTGGTGGAGTGGGGTCATAGGAGGCAGGGTCGGTTATACTGAGGGCTCGGAGGAGCAGTGGAGCGGTGCAGTATAGTCACAAAACAGGGGGTCTCAGCGATGGGTGCATTGATCTGACTGCGGGCTGCTTTGAATTGCCTGTGGTTGACACGATGGACTTCAAGAAAATGGCCACGAAGGCGGCACGTGTGTAGATTGATGCAATGGACTTCAAGAAAATGGCCACAAAGTCCTATCTGTCTACCTCTGCGTCCATTTTCTTGAAGTCCATCTTGTCCACCGCGGGAGATTCAACAGAGCCCACAGTCAGATCAATGGCACCCACAACCAAGACACCCCGTCCTCTGACCCTCCTGAGTCACTCCACTTCAGTGACAACCCTACAGCCCACCTGCAGCTCAATGGCGCCCGCTGCCGCGACACCCCCGTAGCCTGCCGGCAAATCAATAGCACCTGCTGCGACACCCTCAAACCTGCAGTATCGCCGACCCTCCTGAGCACAACACCCCTTCCTATGAACCTGCAGCATCACTGACCCTGCCTCCTGTGACCTTCCAGAGCCGCTCCACCACCGCTGCTCCCCCCTGGAAAGCATTAGGATTAAGACACATTAGGATAATAAGACGGACCCTCATTTTAACATTAAAAATGATCTTTTCTTATTTTTCTCATCTAAATTTGAGGTGCGTCTCATAATCCGGGGCATTTTATAAACCGAAAAATACAGTAAGTACTAGAAATTAATGAATAGACTTGTCCCAAACAACATTGGATTCAATTTATATGAACTGCCAAAGGAAATGCTTTCCACTTTTTAAAAAATTGCCAAAGATTCAAATATTTCATCAGCCAAAAAGGACTAACATGAATTTAGAGGCTGTGACCATGCTGACTTTGCCTAATGCCTTGTACCAATCACATGGTATAGCTCAGTCAATAAAAGTGACAAGCAGAGCCACTATAAAAGCTGAGGCAGGAAATGCAGCATCCATTTTAGGGTGTTCCAAGATATAGAGAGAAACTCAAAGTGCTTAAATCAGCATTAAAGGTAGGGAGAGAAAGGGTTAAAACAATGGACAACTACTCCAGCAAAATGTTGGTAGAATTGCAGAGGTGAAGAAAAAACATGGTAGTAATAGTGTGTGAAAAATACCTAGATTCCATTAATAGAATGAGAGAAAGATAGTAGAGGTTGCAAAAGTAGCAACTCTGACTGTCAGGGGGCAACTGATGCCAAATTGGCCATATTACAGAGATAAACCTCCCCGTTTACAAATGTATCACTTCCTGCATTTACCGTAGTACAGAAATGGTTGCAGCCATAGTCCTTCACCCCAGCACAGATGGTGAAGCGGATTGTCATGAACCAATTAATTTTCTTCCAAAGCTGGTGCAGTCCTGAGTTGTCTAGACAGATCCCTGGGATGTTGTTAACCTGGTATGCTTGCAAAAAAGGTACAAGGAGGTCGAGAGGTCCATGGGTAAACCAGAGGTCATAGCAATGCCAATCTGGGGTTCCACAAGAGAGGCTGACACCTACCAGAAGGGTAATAGAGCCACAAGTGGGGGGAGTCCAAGGTTATCAGAGGCGGCTAAGTTGTTGCTGAATAGCTTCAGCGAAAGATGTAATTTGTTTTAGGTGTCATGCCCTAGATCACATAGCTGCCTGTTATCCCATGACCACCAAGCCATTGGATTGCTGTATAGATCAGCTCTCTTTGAATTATGCCTATTGGCCCTGCAGTGTGGACTCTCAACCCGATGAAGGACCACAGGTATGTTCTGTATCAATAAGTGGAGTGCCAATGACAGGACTGCTGGAGTTTGGTGACCCTGGTAAGGGTCACATTCTCTCCACAGCTGATTTCAGGGAATATGCTGGGCATCCATTCTATCCATGGGGATGCTAAGGACTATCCTGTGGCCAAAGTGATCATTTCAAGAATTGAAGGTACCTCTCTGTAAACCCACATGAGAACATAAGATGTAATTTATGAAATTCTGAAAAATAACCAGTGTTGGTCAATCCAAATGGCATCACCAGACTTTCGAAATGATCCTCTAGTGTATTAAAAGCAGTTTTCTATTTGTCACCCTGTCGGACACATATAAGGTTATATGCCCCCTCAAGTCAAGTTTAGAGAACTATTTAGCTCCAACTAGCTGATTAAACATGTCTGGTGTAAGGGGTAAGGCATAAGGACTGCTGACCATGATTTTATTAATCTTTCTAAAGTCCAAACATAGGCGCAAACCACCATCCTTTTTTAACAAAGAAAAACCCAATGGTGACATGAGAGGTAGATGGCAATATATGTCCCTGGCTCGGACTCTTCTGAATATACTCTTTCAAGGTCTCTCTCTCAGGAAGAAAGAGATTAAATAAATTACACTTAGGCGGGCTTTGCACACTACGATATCGCAGGTGCGATGTCGGTGGGGTCAAATGGAAAGTGACGCACATCCGGCATCGCATGCGACATCGTACTGTGTAAAGCCTAGATGATACGATTAACAAGCGCAAAATCGTCGTAATCGTATCATCGGTGCAGCGTCGGCGTAATCCATAATTACGCTGACGCGACGGTCCGATGTTGTTCCTCGCTCCTGCGGCAGCACACATCGCTGTGTGTGAAGCCGCAGGAGCGAGGAACATCTCCTACCGGCCTCACTGCGGCTTCCGTAGGATATGCGGAAGGAAGGAGGTGGGCGGGATGTTTACATCCTGCCTATCTCCGCCCCTCCGCCGCTATTGGCCGCCTGCCGTGTGACGTCGCTATGACGCCGCACGACCCGCCCCCTTAGGAAGGAGGCAGGTCGCTGCCACAGCGACGGTCGCAGGGCAGGTGAGTGCGTGTGAAGCTGGCGTAGCGATAATTTTCGCTACGCCAGCTACCACACGATATTGTACCTGCGACGGGGGCGGGGACAATTGCGTGCGACATCGCAGCATCGGCTTGCGATGTCGCAACGTGCAAAGCCGCCCTTAGGCATTTTTGCTCCTGATAAGAATTCAATATCACAATCATATGTCCTATGCAGTGGAAGAACTTCACCCAGACTCAGAAAATATATCATCAAAACCCGACAGACCTTACAGAAGTCAAGGATCTGGATAAATAACTAAAAAACAAGTGTCTACTCAAGAGTTAACCTTGAGTCTCCCATTTGAAAGCAGGATTGTGCTTCACTAGAGAAGGTAAACCCAACACCAATTTTGCAGGTAAAGAAGGAAACACCATAAATAAAATGAATTAAGAGAGTAATACCCTACCTTCATAAATATTTCCTTGACTTTTGAGGTCATCCGGATTTGGGAAAGAGGAGCGTTATCAATCGCTGAAACTTGAATGGAATGAACAAGGGAAGAGACATTAAGCCAGAGTTAATAGTCATTATCAATAAGATTCAGATCAGAATCTGAATCCACAAATTCATGACTAAAACTAAACCTTGTTTCAGTCTCCAAGGACACCTGTAAAAAATACGTAGATAATCTCAAACTCTTGAAATCATCATCTTTATTCTTAGTCTTTTTTACTTTTTCCTTGGAATTCATTGGAGTACTTAAGGCATTGAATCATGACATGACCCAATCGCTCCACGATCCCTATTTTCTCTGGGATCCCTACAAGCACCAATTTGCGTAGGTTCACCTGTGTCTACTGATGAAGGAGATGCCTCCAAAATACCTTTAAATGTGTCTCTATCTCTCAGACATCTTTCAAGACAAATAGCAAGAGACATAGCATCCTCCAAAGACTGCGGACTGGAATTGTAAGTCATCCTGTCATTGATCTGATCAGCGGTGATCCTTGTAGAACTGACTCCAAAGAGCAGGGTTATTCCAAGAGGTCTCCACAGCCCATTATTTAAACTCTGAGTGGAGCAGTAGTCCTCCACTCTGAGAACTCTCTGAACTAATCAACGAATCTTTGGTTACTTGTTAATATTTAACACAGGAAAGTCCAGCTCAAATGAACAGTTTTGTTCTTTATTTCTTGAGAATTTCAAGCACACGGGACATCAAAATTTCCACAAGGAAGCCGCTATAATGACATATGCATCAATGCGTTTCTGGTCTGTTTACACCTTTAATCATGAAATTCTCAAGAAATAAAGAAGAAACTGTTCATCTGAGCTGGACTTTCCTCTGTTACTTGTATGGTTGTCAGACCATGGTGGGACCTTTGTCCGGGCTCTGAGCTGAGAATGGATGCAGAGATAGTGAGTTGGATTTGTTGCTACTTTTACTGGTTAATATTCCTAGTTGTTCTTGATGATTCAATAATTGGCTGGACATTGTCTTATACGTAGTGTACTTACCTATAGGGGGCGCTAGAGGGACAGTTGTCTTCCTTCTAGAAGAGAGCTAATTTGCATATATTTTCCCTGTGAGCATTGCCTATATGACTCCATTGACAAGCTGGATGTCTCACCACGAGGACATCTACTTCTCCGAGAAATATGGTAAAACCCCTTCTAACGTAAATATCTGCAATAACTATAAAAATGCTTGGAGACATTCTGTGGTGCTATATCACTCACCTTCATCCTTCTGTTCATGGCTCCAGCTGCTGGTGCACACAGCACCACCTCAGCTCTTCTCTAATTTTGTATTTGTCTTGAAGGAACCAGATTGTCAACTGAACCAAAAGAACACATGATTCGACAAAAGCTCATCTTGTGAATGTGGCCATAGGCTGTGTGCCCACGCTTTATTTTTACTAGTTATTAATGTGGCAAAATTTTGGCACGTATTACATAAATTAGGTAACTTGCATTTTTGGGTGTTTTTACATGCTTTTTTATAGCGTTTTTTAAGTTGTGGTTTTTGTCTTTTGTTGGTATCACATGTTTTATAAAAAGCTGCTTTGTTTTTAATATTTCCAGGCATTTGGCTTTGACAAAACATTATTGATATACTTACAGTGCCTTGTGAAAGTATTCGGCCCCTTTGAATTTTTCAACCTTTTCTCACATTTCAAGCTTCAAACATAAAGATAAAAATTTGAATGTTATGGTGAAGAATCAACAAAAAATGGGACACAATTGTGAAGTTGAGCGAAATTTATTGCTTATTTTAAACTTTTGTAAAAAAATAAATAACTGAAAATTGGGGCGTGCAATATTATTCTGCCCTTCTATGTTAATACTTTGTTGCGCCACCTTTTGCTGCGATTACAGCTGCAGTCGCTTGGGGTATGTCTCTATCAGTTTTGCACATCGAGAGACTGAAATTCTTGCCAATTCTTGCTTTGCAAATAGCTGGAGCTGAATGAGGTTGGATGGAGAGCATTTGTGAACAGCAGTTTTCAGCTCCTTCCACAGATTCTCCATTGGATTCAGGTCTTTACTTTGACTTGGCCATTCTAACACCTGGATACCTTTATTTGTGAACCATTCCATTGTAGATTTTGCTTTATGTTTGGAATCATTGTCTTGTTGGAAGACAAATCTCCGTCCCAGGCTCAGGTCTTTTGCAGCCTCCAACAGGTTTTCTTCAGGATTGGTCCTGTATTTGGCTCCATCCATCTTCGTATCAATTTTAACTATCTTACCTGTCCCTGCTGAAGAAAAGCAGGCCCAAACCATGATGCTGCCACCACCATGTTTGATAGTGGGGATGGTGTGTTCAGGGTGATGAGCTGTGTTGCTTTTACTCTAAACATATCGTTTGGTATTGTGCCCAAATAGTTCAATTTTGGTTTCATCTGACCAGAGCACTTTAATCCACATGTTTGGTGTATCTCCTAGGGGGCTTGTGGCAAACTTTAAACGACACTTTTTATGGATATCTTTGAGAAATGGTTTTCTCCTTGCCACTTTTCCATAAAGGCCAGATTTGTGCAATGTATGACTGATTGTTGTCCTATGGACAGACTCTCCTACCTCAGCTGTAGATCTCTGCAGTTCATCCAGAGTGATCATGGGCCTCTTGGCTGCATCTCTGATCAGTCTTCTCCTTGTTTGAGATGAAAGTTTGGATGGACGGCCGGGTCTTGGTAGATTTGCAGTGGTATGATACTCCTTCCATTTCAATATGATCTCTTGCACAATGCTCCTTTGGATGTTTAAAGTTTTGGATATCTTTTTGTAACCAAATCTGGCTTTAAACTTCACAACAGTATCACGGACCTGCCTGTTGTGTTCCTTGGTCTTCATGATGCTCTCTGTACTTTAAACAGAACACTGAGACTATCACAGAGCAGGTGCATTTATACGGAGACTTGATTACACACAGGTGGATTATATTTATCATCACCAGTCATTTAGGACAACATCGAATCATTCAGAGATCCTCAATGAACTTCTGGAGTGAGTTTGCTGCACTGAAAGTAAAGGGGACGAATAATATTGCACGCCCCAATTTTCAGTTATTTATTTTTTAAAAAAGTTTAAAATAAGCAATAAATTTCCTTCAACTTCACAATCGTGTCCCACTTGTTGTTGATTCTTCACCATAACATTAAAATTTTTATCTTTATGTTTGAAGCCTGAAATGTGGGAAAAGGTTGAAAAATTCAAGGGGGCCGAATACTTTCGCAAGGTACTGTATGTGCAGATTACATGCACTTTTCTGCATTTCTGCAGTGGACACGCACTAAAACCACATTTATTGCAATTCTATGGGGAAAAAATATTGCGTATCCTCAAGAGAAAATTGACATGTTGCAGATTTGGAACAAGCATCACCGGTGAGATTTTGCTAAGTAAAAAAGAAGAACAGAGGGCAGGAAAGTTCTATAAATCCCATCCACTTTGCTGGAACTGTAAGTGGCTGCCCTTCTGACGCAGCAAAAATACGCATTGTCTAAAACTTGCTATAAACATAATGTGGGCACACAGTCTAAGGCCCCTTTCAGATGAAAGGGGCCTTCCAACTCTGATGAACCCATGAAGTCAGCATGGTGAAATCTGCTGTAGCGCTGGTGTCGCGAGGGTGTCATCAGGTTATCATCAGAGTTCATTAGGAACTCTGATGACCTCCTGGATGATACTGCACACACACTGCTTGCTAAATGCTCACCTGTCACTGGCAATGTGGTCCCCGGCACTGTCTCCGCAATGCTTTGGCTTCCAGGTCCTCAGTGCAGTGAATAATCAATGAATATAATGAGTGGGGGTCAGAAGCAGGAGGCAGCAGAGACGGAGAAAACAGCGCTGGATACAGGTGAATATAGAAAATATTTTTATTTCAAAGACCCGTGTTTTCTCCGGTACATGTCACACTGATGTCACACGTATGCAAACACACGTATGACCATAACCATGCATGTGGCTTGTATATGATTAAACACAGACGTCTGAAAGGGGCCTAAATGTTTTTTGTTTATGCTTACTACAAAATAAGGGATTAAAAAGTTGTTTGTACCTAAAAATGGTACCAATAAAAATTACAGTTTGCAGTGCAAAAAATATACAACTCAATCTACAGAAAAATAACAACTCTATGAGCTCTGCATCAATGGAAATCTTCAAGCGGAAGCTGGATAAACAAGTAGTTGGGATGATTTAGGAAAACCTGCACTTGCAGGAGGTTAGACCCGATGGCTTTTGAGGCCCGCCCCTTCTGGTCACATGGGTATGACCTCACACAGGTCCTACTAGTCAAAAGTTAAATTAATTGTATAATACTTATGCTAATTCTAACAGGGGGCGGGGATAAGTATGAATATTCCCCCCAGATAATATCTGCTCCTCAGCTGCTGTCACTCAAGAAGCTGGGTATTTTATAAACTTTACTTTCTTGGATTTGAAAACCTATACATCCGAGCTGCCCACTACAGGTATGTAGAGAATCAGCCTGATAGTGCCAGTATAGCACTGGATTTAGGTTATGTACGAAAATCCTGGTGATTGGTGCGCTTAAAGTGTACAAAGTAATAAAAAAATAAATAAAACCATAAAAATGTGATATTCCTATATTTGTGCTGACCCACAGAATATAGTTAAAACTTTATGCAGTGAATAGTGTAAAATTTAAAAAGTCAAAAAAACATAGTTAATAAAGGAGTTAATAAAAGTTTCTTGATAAGTAATATTGCCAGTGAAAAATACTGAGAAAAAAAACTCCAAACTATGCTGTAAAAAAAAAAGGTATGGCTCCTGGGATACCACAATAAAAAAGTAAAAAGAAAATGGTTTGTCAAAAAGGCCAAAACTGGCTGTAATGTCAAAGGGGTAAATTTGTGAATATTAAAATAATAATGAATATTGTTATTATTATTTGAATTTTATTTTAGCTACTTTTGTGTTATTAAAACTGTAATTTTACATTTTGATTTGATTTTTTTTTTTTTTAAATCCCACTTTATGCCATTGACGGTAGTGGTGAATTGCTTCAAAAGCTACAATAGGAGCAAGATTAAATAGAAAACGAGAGAGTGGATATATTGGAAGGCTGTGGAAAGGTCTGAGCCGCTGTAGATTGAGCTTGCAGATAGGTGGGGAGGAAGAGCGGAGGAGAAAATTAACAAAGGAACAGGTGTAATGGAAAGTACATGGATGTGAATGGAAAGTACATTAGGTTTCTTATTGCAGTCAGCTGCAAATGGTCAAATGAATACAGAGCTGCTAAATATTTGGCTGGAGATTGGCAAGCCATAGAATTATCTCCCAGTGACAGACCGGAGCATGAATTGAGTGGAAAATTACAGATACCAATTAGAAAGGTGTCCTGTGTATTTATTTATGAAGGTCTTTTAACTTACCTTTGCTCAAATAAATGAACCAATTTGAGAAATAAAACCTTGGGATGGGGGTGATCTAGCTGAACGGGGGGCTAACGGCATTTGTTAAAAATGTAAAAAAAAAATTGGACTAGTTAGAACCCATTCATATGTTTGTACAGAATAATCACAGGGCACTCATAGAGGTACATGGGGCCTTTTAATACCTTTGTATGTCTCAGTATGAAATTGGCTTTGTGCTATAGCAGATTCCGCCTTGAACCTACCTGATAAAGTGCAAAAAAAACCTACTACAAATAATGAACATGTCAAAAAGACTTGGCGTGTATATGTTCTGTCTTTAGTCACTTGTTTTAACTGTTTAAAGGGAATCTGTCAGCAGGTTTTTGCTATGTAAGCTGAGGACGCCATGCTGTAGGGGTTCAATAACAAAAAGCAACTATGTCTCTCTTATCTGTGTGTGTGCAATTCTTTACTTAAACTAATGACTTTATTACCCTATGATTAACATTGTAGGACTAGAAGCTCACTCACGTGGTTATCAGTCAGGCACGATCTCTGCTGTGATTGACTTTTCAGTCAATGCACATTCTCTATTGAGAGCCTGGTGTCTTCAGGAGCAGCTCCCTGGGTTCAGCTACTTCAAACTCAATTCTTTGATTGTGTGAGAATGGCTGCACCAGTAATGTCTGTGTTTCACCGTTGGATTTTTAATCTCCTTGCCTACATTATGTTGTTGCCACATGAGGTAGCAAAAACCTGCTGGCACATTCCCTCTAAAGAGAGTCTATCAGCAGGTTTTTACTATGTAAGCTGAAGCCAGCATACTGCAAGGGTTAACACAGATCACTCAGGGATGCCTGTCTTGTCCTAGTCCTATCTGTTGTTTATTTGCTAAGGCTGTTGTCTGAGCAATGATAAGGGTCTTTCTGCTTAAGCAAAGTCACATGCATGGCAGTCTGGCAAGCTCCCTCCTCTGATTGACACCTCACTGCCAATGCTCAATGTATATAGAAAGCCCGGTGTGGGTGGGGACAGCTCTCTCAGCTCTGCTACATGGCTAAATCTAAAAATTCTGATTGTGTCAGGATCCTTATTGGGATTTTTCATATGTCTGGGCTTTGGAGACCATCATATTTATATATTTGGGGATTGTGGCAGCCATTTTATATATATCTATATATTATATATCGATATAAATATATATATATATATATATATATATATATATATATATATATATATATGTATATATATATATATATATACTGTATATATATGGTGACCAGAAAGTAACCTAAGGTGTTTGGTGCCGTGTCCAGACTGACCCAGCAAATGGAATTGGCTGAAAATTGGTATGTAAAGCGGAAGGCATCTTAAAAAAAAATTATACCAAAACTCCCCACCAGGTGAAAAAGTGGCGCTGTACCGTGAGCAAGCGGCCCAAAAACCGTGTGTCGATAATTGGAGATCTCACAATTGTTCCATAGACAAGCATAGCTGTTCAATATGGCCCCCTTCATGCATGGTGATCATATTCATCCTATGCAGAACATGCTCGGCACTTGCATGTAACATGTGTGGCACCCCTAAGGCTTCAGTCACCTCAGGGTATTGCATCTCACTTAAGGCGCAGTACTCATCACGGGTAAGGAGAGGTTATTCGCTGGTGTTTCTCACATTCACAAACCACAAACAGTTAAGTGCTTTCCCACCGGGGGGATGGCCTGGGGTAGATAGGGGGGTGGCCATCACGAAGCATGGGACTTTCCCGAGTCACTAGGACAACCACCTGGGGGGTGGGCACCACTTGGGGAAAAGGGAAGGAGCATCTCCACACATTGGCAGTCAACCCTGGGCACAGCTTGGAGTGAGGGACACAGGACTTCGGTCCAATCTTCTGTTACCTCACACTTCTGGGAGCGCCATAGGATCCGCAGCTTGGAGCAGGTAGCTCAGTCCATGTTCTCTACAGCTACATGGGATTCCAAGGTCTGCAGAGAGTGCAGGAAACACTCGCAGCCCATTCCACATACACTGGGATTGGAGGGACCCCGACCAGAAAGGACTCACAGTGGGAACACCAGTGGTGATCTCAAATTGCTCGGGATTGACTGGGGCCCAGCACGGCGGAGACCAGTACTCCGGAAGTGGCAACCGAGACTGTGAGTAAAGAAACCTTGAAACCGCAGAGATTATGTCCGCCTGTCCTTGCCAGCGCTGGCGCCCCACGCTTCAGCGCCAACGGCCACTGCTCCTCTCATCATCTTCCCCGTGGCCTGCTCCACCTGTGGGGAGCAGAACCATCTTTGCTGCTACAACCATCTGCCCCGAAGGACAGCGACAGCAGCGGCGGCTAATCCCTGACCGCATACCGCAGGTGGCGTCATGAGACAAACTATCCCCATCATCCTCCCTCTTTATTGTACACACACGAAGCCGGGCAGGGACACCTGTGACATCCCCAGACCCGACATCACCGGCCCGGCAACGAGTAAACAGTTAACCCCTTGCCCCGTGGGAGCTACACATGTCTAGTGGGATGCTGCACACTTCCAAAATGATGCGGTCTTTGAGGTCAGCCAGGGTGTCAACATTTCCCCGATAAACACGCTCTTTCAAGTGTCCCCATAACCAGAAACCACCAGGATTAAGATCGGGTGAATGCGGTTGCGATGTCTTAGGGAAGGAGCGGCTCAAAATCCTGTCATCGGGAAAATCTGCACGCAGAATGTTCTTCAAACTATTTGCGATGTGAGGAGGTGCTCCATCATGCATGAAGATGGCCATTTGAAGACACTGCTACTGTTGGAGTTGCGGAACGACAACTGTTTCCAACATTGTCTGGTATCTCACTGCTGTCACGAAACAGGTAGCAACCCCAGTTGGCCTCATTTCTCCATAATAGAACGGTCCAAGGATGAATGAAGAGGTGAAGCCACACCAAGCGGTTACCTATGGCGAATGCATCAGAATACCCTCAACTGCATGCAGTTTTTCAGTAGCCCATATGCAACAGTTTTGTGTGTTCATTCCATTGAGGTAAAAATGCGCTTTGTTGCACCACTGAACATTCCATGGCCAATTGCCATCCACTTCCACTCTCACCAGAAACATGAATGCAAATGTCATGTGGGTATCGTTGTCAAGAGGAAGACGTTGTTGATGATGGCTAATTTTGTACCGGTATGTCCGCAAGACCTTTCAGAGAACTTTACACACTGTGCTGTATGGGACCCCCAATTGCCTGGAAACAATGGGTGCACTGCTGTTCCTGGCTGGGTGCTGGCTTTGTGTGCTTGTGTCATGCAGGCTGGGAACCCATGCACTGATGCTGACATCAGCTAGCCAGGACTGGGTATTGACTCACACTCACAAGACCAAGAGTCCACTTTAAATAACAATTCTTTACCTTACAGTTCGTTCTCTGTCACAACTTCACGTTTCAGATTGCGGGCACATATCTTCCAGCGCATTACTCTTTTGCACAACATTATCCAACACAGTTTAAGCTCCCACTGGGCTGTTTGAGATCTAACTGGTCCTGTGAGTCCTGTGAGTTCCAGCGCAACCCAGTCCAGCATTACAGCCTACACTGTAATGGTCACCTTCTAGGGATGAGCGAATGAATTCGCCACTATTCAGTATCCGACGGATAATAGGCTATTCGCACCATTCGGTATCCGACAGATAAAAGAACATACTTTCATTTTAACTTCTGACTTCCTGGCGCCTGTTTTCCAGCCAATGAACACATCTGATGTTGCTTGCTCTCACAGTAACGCCGCAGCCATCTTTGTTGTGGTGTTACTGTGATTGGCTTGGCCGCACAGCGTCATAGGGGCTATATAAGCCAGCGATCATTTTGTGAACACGCAGTGATAGCGAACTGGCGGTGGTGATAGACTGTATTGTGTGCGGGAGAGTGTTCATAGATCCAACTAGTAGCTGGTAGCAGCTCCATTAATCGCTTTTTTGACAAACAGAACGCAGATCTTTTGGTCTCTCTCTCTCTCTCTGTCTGTCGGTCTCTCCCTCTCCCCCCCTCTCTAATACTCACCGATCACTGCCCATCACTGGAGCAGCCATGCACGGCTGTCACACTGCTCTGGCGGCTTCTTCAGCGTTTGAACACCCACCGGCGCCTATGATTGGTTGCATTCAGATGCGCCCCCACGCTGAATGACAGCTGTCTCACTGCAACCAATCACAGCCGCCGGTGGGCAGGTCTATGTAGTGCAGTAAAATAAATAAATAATTTTAAAAAAAACGGCGTGCGGTCTCCCCCAATTTTGATACCAGCTAAAGTAAAGCCACACGGCTGAAGGCTGGTATTCTCAGAATAGGGAGCCCCACATTATAGGGAGCTCCCCAGCCTAAAAATATCAGCCAGCAGCCGCCCAGAATTTCCACATCCATTAGATCCACTTCAGTTGCTGCTTGGAGCTGACAGAGAGAGGCGGTGTTCTACTGCCACTCTTGTCAGCTTCATGTAGCAGAGCTGGGTGTGTCGTGGGACCACGTGTGGATTATGCCGGACCTGGAGCGGTATTTAGGGATTTTAATATGGTTAAAGAGGGTGGGTTTTTTTGTCTTTTATTCCAAATAAAGGATTTTTTCGGGTGTATGTGTTTATTTACTTTCACTACAGGTTAATCATTGGGGGTGTCTCATAGATGCCTGCCATGATTAACCTAGGACTTAGTGGCAGCTATGGGCTGCCATTACCTCCTTATTACCTCGATTGCCACCGCACCAGGGCAATTCTGGATGAGCTGGGTAGAGTCCTGGGATTGTCGCATCTAATGGATGCGGCAATTCCGGGCGGCTGCTGGCTGATAATTTTAGGCTGGGGGGCTCCCCATAACATGGGGCTCCCCATCCTGAGAATACCAGCCTTCAGCCGTGTGGCTTTACTTTGGCTGGTATCAAAATTGGGTGGAACTGCACGCCTTTTTTTTTAATTATTTATTTATTTTACTGAACTACATAGACCCGCCCACCGGTGGCTGTGATTGGTTGCAGTGAGCCAGCTGTCACTCAGCGTGGGAGCGCGTCTGAATGCAACCAATCATAGGCGCCGGTGGGCAGGGGAAGCAGGGAATACGAGATGGAATAATGAGTGGCCGGCATTTTCAAAAGTGGGAGAAGCCACCAGAGCACTGTGACAGCCGTGCAGTGTCTTGTCGGTGATTGGTCAGTGATCGGTAAGTATGAGAGAGGGGGGAGAGAGAGAGACCGAGAGACAGAGCGAAACAGACCGAAAGATCTGCGTTCTGTTTGTCAAAAAAGCGATTTGGTTTGAGAGCTGTTCTGGCGACTACGTAAAAGCCGCGTGCTGGTCTGAGCACGTTATTCCAAGACATCAGAAATGCAGTCACGCACCTTCTACAGGCTGTGCCCATACTGTTTCTGCCTTTTCCCATCCATTTCAACCTTTTCCACAGTTACCACAGGTCACCGTTAGGTCCAACATAAAATTATTCGGGTTTCCCATAGACTTACATTGGGAGTCGAATATCCACGAATGCGCGAATAGTGGCCACCTATTTGTCGGATATTCGTCGAAGCGGATATTTTGGTATTCGATCATCCCTATCACTTTCCCTTCCGGCAGTCCCATGTCTAGTCTCTTTAAGGATCTCATCATGACCGGAGTAAAGCTTTGCACTCCTAGATGTTTAGAGGGAAACTGCTCAGGTAGTAAACTACGTTAACACGCCACTTACGTTTAACCTTGAGAGTCAAGAGGTATGACCACTAGAGTCCTGTCTTCTGGCTACTATTGTCTGGGGCCACTCCATTCTAGAATTGGTCTTTTCTTTTAACACTGTTCACACAACATGTCTCTGTCAACACTTGATGTTCATATTATTTCACCTTCCATCTGTGACGCCCCTGGACTATCAGGTCGTCACAGGGTACTGCACGCTCTTTTCCCTTTCTGCAGTATTCAAATCCCTCATGGTTCTGGGTCCCCATCTTACAGTGCTGCCTCCAACAGCAAATCAAATCCTATGAGCACCCTGCACCACACCCACCAGACACACCAGTTGGCGGCTTGAGCAGAATAGGGTCGCCTACCTAGGGGTTAGGAAGGGAAGGTCAGGACAGAGTCGATGAAGTGAAGAGGAGTGATGTGGAGAAAAGAGGGAGCCGTGGCTCCCGAGAGTAGCTGTCTAGGTTGCAGGCGGTCTCTGGGCCTAGAGGAGTCAGACCCCCGGTCGCAGGGGATTGAGGCGAGGTGCCTAGGACCTGTCAAGAGGACAGTCAGCAGCCTGATCTTATCTCCGGTCTGGGACCAAAGGCACGGGCGGGGTATACGGACCCTAGGTCAGGGAGAAGCTTCAGGCAACCCAGCAATTAACCTTCGGAGAGTGACGCCTTTATAGACTGTTCCCACTAGCTCCAGAATCAGGGCAATAGCGCAACGAGGGGGATAGGGCCTTCCACATACAAAGCAAACAAGATCCCAAGCGTGAGCCCTGAGAGCAGGCTCCCACACTTAGCCACAGTGGGGAACGGGGTCCGGCAAGTTCAAAACTACCGGGCCACTTCAGTAAATCTCAATTTTGTGCCAGGTGGCAGGTCACAGATCACCAGGCAGCACTGCAGGGGACGGGACCCGGACGAGCTCCCTGAGAGAGCACCTAGAGACTTGGTTTACCTAGTTTTCAGCATCTGCTTATTGGCTAAGTGAGTACATGAGGGATCTCACCATTACGGCACCCAGTAGCACCATCCAGAGCCCCGGGGCCTACCCCTACCATGGAGGGTAATAACTGCTTGATGCCCCAATCCATCACCCTGGGTACTCCCAACCACGGCAGCAGCGGTACTCGAAATTACCACACACCACGGGTGGCGTCACCAACTATCATCCCCCTGTAAATATCCCCTTTCACTTTAGAGTGTGGCCCAGAGCCCCTGGGTCCGAGTCACGAACGGACATTGCCCACGGATCCGAGTGGTTTGATCTGCTGCTGGGGCAACAACATCTTTCTCCTCTGTTGCTACAAACCACCCGCTGTATGCGACCTTTATGACCGATGGATTATACAGTATGTCCACGCTTTTGCTAATTAGGTCTTCACTGTCTCATACAGAATGAACTACATATTTCCTTTTACTTGACACCTCCCATGGTGGGCTAATCCTAACTTTTAACTTTTTTGTCCAGCAACTTCCTGAAGAAGTGCAATGCAACACATGACCACATGCAATACTTACTATATGCTATACCTTGCATCATACTATAAAGGAACACATTACAGCACATTAAAATTAATTTGACACAATAGTTACAAAAAACGCAAAACATTATTCACATTATAACACATGACAATACATTAGCACGATTGGTGTCTTCAGGAACGCACCAGAAATTGACCACCACCTTACATTTACATGAGGAATATCTCTAGTTTTGAATAGTAGATGATTTGTGCACTGTATTTTTGTAGGATGGTAAGGATGTTGGGCCATAGGGGCTCCACACTGCTACGCCAGAAAGTGTCTGTGTGTATGGATCACTTTGGGTGGGGTGCATGGCCATTACTGTTATCTTCAGGGTGGTATCCATCACCCCACAACTAGTCCCTGTCGTAAACACAGTAGGTAAACACTTGACGGAGTTCTTTTGGCCAACATAACTTGAACAGTTTCTTTTTCTTCTCACCGTTATGACAGACACTGCCTCACCCCTACGGTTCTGCTGTATTTGTTTTTTAGGGAACTCTCTCAGCCTAACCCGCTATCTTGAAACTAATCCACAAGCTGCCGGGCACCTGTGCCTCCTTTCCCCCACCGTTATCACCGCTGTTTGCTTCTCTGCCCTGACAGCTCTCTAGTCACTTAGCCTTTCTAAGCCTGTCAGTGTGAGCCATAGGCTCCAGACCTTACGGGAATACCTCCCCTCCGGGTTCTCTAACTAGAACTCAGCCCATGCCGTGTCTTTAGTCCATGAACCCTCATACCAGACTCGTCTCTCTAACCAACCCTCTGGCCATCTGTTACCCTCGACTCCGAACCCCCTCCATACCAGGAAGTGTCCAACACTGTTTACTTCTACTAAAGCATACGTCTTGCTAATACAGGGCACTAAAAATTGTCAATACATTTACATCACATTAAACATTATATTACCATATTCTTCACATTTTTGTGCCTCGATACTAGATGGCGCTGGCCTCTACACGGTCCCGGCTTTGCTACATCAAGGAACCGCATTTTGCTAGCAGCAGTGCATTATGATGTTTCAACTACATTTACAATACATATGTGACGCCCTGGGCAAGCCAGGGGTCACAGGTCACAACACCACCACACCCTACACCCCAGTTAGGAACACCAAAGGCCACCAAAATCCTTGTTGCCTTCCTCCAGGGGCTGATGTTCACACCAGGGGGTGGGCCAGGCGGTTGGCTCCGCCCACCGAGGAGTTCACAGCCCTGGAGGCGGGAAAACCAGGCGGTTTAGCTCAGGCAGAGCTTGAGTGAGGAGTCAAGCTAGGGTAGTGGAGGAGTAAACAGTGAAGTGGTAGAGGAGTGAAGCTGAAGTCAAGTGAAAAAGGAAACAGTAGTAAAGCCTGAAGTTGGTCCGGGTGTGTACCCCGGACTGTGTCAGCAAGGTCGGCAGACGGCGGTGATAGTCTGCAGGGGGACTGCTCGGAGGTTGCTGGAAGGACTGCGGACGGGTAGTGGCCCGGCGGTCTGGAGCAGTATACGAAGAACAGTCAGCACCAGGGCAGGGGCCTTTTGGATCCCGGCAAGGCTAGGAGTCGCCATAATTTGCCAAATCCGTCAGTGAAGGGGACGTCTGTCTCCTAACAACCAAGTCCCGATTGAAGGCAACAGTCCAACCGTTGGAGAGAGACACCGCCACCGCCAGGGCACCAGTTTCTCAGGGCCAGCGCCTGCGGGCAAAGTAGGGCTCCTCCGGCCCATATCCAAGCCGGTGAGCGGGTTACCGGTGGGAACCCATCGCAACCATCATCACTTTAGGTGCAGGAAAAAGGGACCGTCACCTACTGGGGAAAGCAAGTGCAGCCGTCCGTGGGAACCGTCTTACCAGCCGTGTGTTTTACCGAGAACTGTGTCATCGTCTCAGGCTGAGTGAGTACCACAGTGCCGCAAGGCACAGCGCTGCCCCCGCGTCCCTGCGCACACCAAGCCCTGCACCACACACCTCATCACTGGGCCCCGGGATCACCAACCCCTACCCACGGAGGGGCAACACAACAACTGGCTGCTCCATATCATCTTTCCCGGGATCCCCATACCGAGCAGCGGTGGTGTCAACAAATCACCACAACCGTGGGTGGCGTCACGGACAATAATAAACAATCCCCACACCCAAAAACCCCCTTTCACTCACGGGCGAGGAGCGCCGCTCGAGTCCCCGGGATCCGGCCCATCGCTCGAGCCACCGAGCAGCGGCAGCAGGCCGCAGTGCCAGCCGGACCCGAGCAGTAGGGAGAGCGCGGCGTCCCCTCCTCCGCCCGCGACACATAAGGGTGGGGTGATCGCGGTCACCTCCTACACCTACAGTTTCACTTATTTAATTTTCAACTCTGCAGGATCTATATCAAATTTTCTATTACCCTAGTGCTATGATGTAGAGACTGTCTGATATAATGTGTCCCATATACAGTACACGCAGTCTCTGCTCTCCTGTCTCTATGTTCAGAAGCTGCATGAGGAAAATAATCCAGCAATAACGAGCAGAGTAGCAAATCCAGCAGCTGGATGAGCTAGACAGGTGCAACACAGGGTTTTATGTGTCTTTGCTTATGTCTTTCATGAACTTCTAACTTTTCTCTTTTCTCCCTTCTCCATAGACTTCAATAGACACCTACAGTGCCATGAAAAATAATTCATACCCCATGAAAGTTTAGACATTATTACACGTTACACCCATAAACTTACAGTGACAAGCAAAAGATTAACAATGTTTTGAACTTTTTACTTTCAGGCTCCATATCTCACCATCCACTCCATTTTTGAGCGTGAGACTGCCGTCTTTTATAGACAATCATCTTGGCTATCTCAAACATAGCCCATCAACTCTTTCCAGCTTCCCTGATCTGCTGAAGAAAAGCCTTCCACAGCATGATGCTGCCACCGCCATGTTTGATGGTGTGGATGGTGTTTTCAGGATGCTTTTCAGTGTCAGTTTTTAGCCACACATAGTGTTTTGCATTTAGCCCAAAAGGTTCTACTTTGGTCTCATCTGACCAGAGCACCTTCTTCGCACATGCTAGCTGTGTAGCTGTGTCCCCTACATGGTTTTGTCAGGTTTCCAGGTTTTCCAGTTCTCTTTTGAATGAGCTTGCCCTCAGTTAACATGGAGTTTAAGGTTCTGTTGCCCTACTTCCTGTCCAGCTGCTTAAAAGGCCGCCTCTCAGCCCAGTCCAGTGCCTGAGTATACTGCTTGCTGTGTGCTCCTGCTTTGCTGTTTCTACTTCCTGATTGCCTTGGATTCTCCTGAAACTCTACCGACCGACTCTGGACCATACCCGGTTTTCTTCAAGCTGTGCCCGGACTCCGTCTGCCGTCTTTGATCAGCACTCTGCCCGGTTCGTAACCACTCTGGACAATCATCCCGTACGGACACTCCTGGACTATACCACTTGCCCCTTGTGTACCGGCTGCCGCACATTTAGGCCTTCCGGGGTTGATTGCCGGACAGTCCCTGTACAGGGGTTCGCTCTGGTGGTCTCCCTGGGGGAGTCCGGTGCGTGGCCCCGGGAATCCCCTTCGCTCCGTTTTGTGTGTTGTTTTACTGTGTTTATTCCCGTTGTGTATCTACCGTGGTGACATATTATATAACATCTTGTACCAAGAACTCGTCTCTGTTGTCATTGCCCTAACGCAATCGAAATCCTCAGAACATACAGTAGTATTACATTATACTCAGGCCATAAGAGGATTTCGCTGGGGCAATGACTGAGACACGAGTAGATCAGCTCTTTTCCATGATCAACTCCTTGCAGCAGGAGATGGAGGCGGTGCAAACTAAACTCAGAGATGTGGAGGCACAGCTGGGCCATGATCACCAGGTACTGGGTCCGGCTATTCAGAATTTGCAAGTCAGAGTGGAGGCTCAGGAAGCCGTCCCCACTACGTCCGTATCAGCTGCCGGTATGCCTAGGTTACCCCCATTCCGTTTCAATGGTGATCGTAGTCAGTTTCGTGGATTTGTGAACCAATGTATACTGTTTTTTGATGTACATGCTGATTATTACCGTTCTGACCGGTCCAAAGTGTTATGTATAATCATGTTATTAACCTCACGAGCACTGGCTTGGGCTAATCCTATGATAGAGAATCGGGACATCCGTTTAAATCACCTGGATGACTTTCTGAACGCAATGGCGCAAATGTTTGATGATCCGAATCGCCGTGCTACCGCTGAATCGGCTCTCCTTTCCTTACGTCAGGGAAAGCGTTCTGTCGTTGAATACGCCACTGAGTTCAAGAGGTTAGTGGTAGACACCGACTGGGGAAACAATGCATTGTCTGTATTCAGAAAAGGTTTGTCCGGTACCATCAAGGACGAGTTAGCTCGTTCCGAATCTCCAGGGGATTTTGAACTGTTTCTCCAGCACTGTGTGCGTATTGATACCCGCTTGACGGAGCGTAGACAGGAAAAATGGGCAGCTGTAAACCGTGTAAACAACTTTGCGTTTCCTTCTAGAGAACCCGCTCTCAGGACACCACGGGAGGCCGAGGACGTTCCTATGCAAGTGGACTCTCTGCAAAAGCGAGAGACCAACGAACGTCGCGAACACCGGCTCCGTGAGCGTTTGTGTTTCTATTGCGGTCAATCGGATCATTTCTTGATCGACTGCCCGAAACGTCCGAATCGCCCAAATAAGGTATTGGCAGCCATGGCAGAGTGTGACAACACGGACGCAGAGTCCGATATCTCTGAGGCAAGTGGGCACTTGGATGCGGTATTTCCCTTGACTGTAATGTCAACCTCACCGAAGGACTCAGAAGGGAAATATACCCATTGCTCGCTCCCCATTCAGATCCGGTGGGAGGGGCATCTAATACCTACCTCTGCAATGATAGATTCTGGGGCAGGGGGAAATTTCATGGACTCCTCTTTTGCCAGGAAACACGGTATCCGGACTCAGCAAAGATCCTCACCGGTTACCATGGAGACGGTAGACGGATCTCCGTTAAGCTCTGGACCAGTGGATCGGGAAACAGTACCGCTAGAATGCGTGATGAAGCCAGGTCAGCAGGAGACCCTTGTTTTCATGATAATTTCTTCTCCTCATTTTCCGATTATTTTAGGTATTCCGTGGCTACGGTCTACGAATCCGGTCATCGATTGGGAAACTAAGGAAATAACCTTCCCACCGCAGAGTGGTCCGACCATTAGTCCAACTGTTCCGGTTCCAGTAACACCGAATGCGGAGGGCACTGTACAGGTACCTGTTCTACCCCCGGTTTATGATGACTTTGCTGACATATGCGACAAAAGAAAAGCCGATCGGCTTCCCCCGCATAGACCGTATGATTGCCCCATAGACTTACTTCCAGGGGCGGAGATTCCGTTTGGCCATGTCTACCCGTTGGCGGCACCTGAGCTAGAAGCACTAAAAGAATACATTGATGAGAGCCTAGCCAAGGGATTTATTCGCCCGTCTACCTCACCAGCAGGGGCACCCATCTTTTTCGTGAAAAAGAAAGAGGGGACTCTGAGACCCTGTATTGACTACCGGGAACTGAATAAAATAACCATCCGGAACCGGTATCCGTTACCGTTGATTCCTGAGCTATTGGAGAGGGTCCAACAGGCAAAAATATTCACCAAATTGGATCTCCGTGGGGCATATAATCTACTTCGCATACGTCCCGGAGACGAGTGGAAGACCGCGTTCCGATGTCGGTATGGACATTTTGAGTACCTAGTGATGCCTTTTGGACTTTGTAACGCTCCCGCGGCTTTCCAACATCTAGTTAACGATATTTTTAGGGATATCATGGACCAATTCATGGTGATTTATCTGGACGATATCCTAATCTTTTCTGATTCCTTACAGGAACACCAGGAGCACGTCAAGACCGTACTTACCCGGCTGAGGGAAAATCACCTGTACATTAAACTGGAGAAATGCGAATTCCATTGCTCACAGATACAATTCTTAGGGTATGTCATCTCTCCTCAGGGACTGAACATGGAGTCTGGCAAGATACAAGCAATTCTGGACTGGCCGGAACCGGGTAACGTCAAAGAGGTACAACGCTTTGTCGGTTTTGCCAACTTTTACCGACGTTTTATCCGTAATTTTTCAGAAATCGTTCGTCCCATCACTCTGTTAACCAAGAAAGGACAGAAGTTTGTGTGGTCCGCCCAGGCCCAGGAAGCCTTCCATCGTCTCAAGGTTTGTTTTACCTCAGCGCCTATATTGGTACATCCGAATCCCGCACTTCCCTTTATCGTGGAAGTCGACGCTTCCGACTACGCATTAGGGGCCATCCTTTCTCAAAGGACTGGGGACAAGAGTCTCTTACATCCGTGTGCTTTCTTTTCCCGCCGGTTGTCCCCTGCAGAAAGGAACTATGACATTGCGGACAAGGAATTGTTAGCGATTATTTCCGCTTTCAAGGAATGGAGACACCACTTACAGGGAGCCGCGCAGCAAGTGATAGTACTCACAGATCATCGTAATCTGGAATTTCTTAAGTCTGCCAGGTGCCTGTCTCCACGGCAAGCCCGTTGGAGCCTATTTCTTAACCAATTCAATTTTGTCGTTACATACCGTCCAGGTTCACGTAATGGGAAAGCCGATGCCTTGTCCCGAATCCACGCCGTGGACTCCGTGCCTGGAACCCCGTCTCAGACCGTGTTATCGGATGCCAATTTCGTTGGAGTAATCCAGGACCAGGACTTGTGGAAGGACATCAAGCTGGCCTATGATGGTGACGTATTTCTTGCTGCCCCCCCGAATGATGTAACTCTTGTTCTTCGGAATGGTGTGTGGTTGAGAGAGCGACGCATTTATGTCCCGGAGGCCGTAAGACTTCGGGTTCTCAAGTTGGTCCATGACTCCGTGTTGGCTGGTCATAGGGGGGTACAGAAGACGCAGGAATTTCTGAGCCGTTTTTTCTGGTGGCCTACCTGTCTAAAGGATGTAAAGGACTATGTCCACTCATGTGTGGTTTGTGCCCGGTGCAAGGTCCCTCGTGTGGCTCCTACGGGACTCCTCCAACCGTTACCCGTGCCATCTCGCCCTTGGGGGTCTATCTCCATGGATTTTATTGTGGAGTTGCCAGTCTCAGGCGGGCACAATACCATCTTAGTGGTGGTGGATCGATTGACTAAAGCTGCTCACTTCATTCCGTGTACCGGTCTTCCCTCAGCCGCAGAGACAGTGGATTTGGTTATCCAGAACGTATTCCGATTGCATGGGGTACCAGACGAGATCATCTCTGACCGGGGCGTGCAGTTCACGTCTAGGTTCTGGAAGGGCTTTTGTACGGCACTCCAGATTGATGTCTGTTTGTCTTCTGCATACCATCCTCAGACAAATGGGCAAACCGAACGGACGAATCAAACCCTGGAACAATACCTTCGATGTTATGTCAGCCATCTCCAAGACGATTGGTTGAAGATGCTTCCGTTGGCGGAGTTCTCCTATAACAACACTCAGAGCAGCTCCACTAAGGTAACGCCCTTTTATGCTAACTTGGGTTATCATCCGAATGTTTTGCCTAGGTCACCGGTTGCGGTTTCGGTGCCGGCGGTGGAGGACAGATTGACAGAGCTTCGACAGAATCTGGAGGTTCTAAAGGACACTGTGGCTACGGCCCAGGAGCGTTACAAGAGGTCGGCAGACACTCACCGGAAACCGGCACCCATGTACAAGGTAGGGGACTCTGTATGGTTATCCACCAAAAACCTGAGATTGGGTGTTCCTTCGCAGAAGCTGGGACAAAAATTCATCGGTCCGTTTAAGATCACCGGGATCGTGAGCCCTGTGGCCTGTCGGCTACGGTTGCCGCACCATCTAAAGGTACACCCGGTCTTTCATGTGTCTCTCCTCAAACCTGTCTCCCCTAATACGTTTCGTGGTCGTGTTGTGCCTCCTCCTCCGCCTGTGATGGTCGACGGCGAGGAGCAGTTCGTGGTTGAGGACATTATTGACTCCCGGCTCCATCGTCGTCGGCTTCAATATCTGGTACGTTGGCAGGGGTACGCCCCCGAGGACGATTCCTGGGAACCGGTGGGTAACATTCGGGCACCCCGGAAGATCGCTCAGTTTCATCGACGGTTCCCGGACAAGCCGGGCCCTGATCCGTCCTGAGGCCGTCTCTGGGGGGGGGAGTAATGTCAGGTTTCCAGGTTTTCCAGTTCTCTTTTGAATGAGCTTGCCCTCAGTTAACATGGAGTTTAAGGTTCTGTTGCCCTACTTCCTGTCCAGCTGCTTAAAAGGCCGCCTCTCAGCCCAGTCCAGTGCCTGAGTATACTGCTTGCTGTGTGCTCCTGCTTTGCTGTTTCTACTTCCTGATTGCCTTGGATTCTCCTGAAACTCTACCGACCGACTCTGGACCATACCCGGTTTTCTTCAAGCTGTGCCCGGACTCCGTCTGCCGTCTTTGATCAGCACTCTGCCCGGTTCGTAACCACTCTGGACAATCATCCCGTACGGACACTCCTGGACTATACCACTTGCCCCTTGTGTACCGGCTGCCGCACATTTAGGCCTTCCGGGGTTGATTGCCGGACAGTCCCTGTACAGGGGTTCGCTCTGGTGGTCTCCCTGGGGGAGTCCGGTGCGTGGCCCCGGGAATCCCCTTCGCTCCGTTTTGTGTGTTGTTTTACTGTGTTTATTCCCGTTGTGTATCTACCGTGGTGACATATTATATAACATCTTGTACCAAGAACTCGTCTCTGTTGTCATTGCCCTAACGCAATCGAAATCCTCAGAACATACAGTAGTATTACAGGTTTTTGCAAATTGCAACATGGGGCTTCTTATGATTTGCTTTTTAAAAATGTCTTTCTTCTGGCCATACTGTGATAATGGCCATATAGGTGTAGTATGCAACTAATGGTTATCCTGTGGACAGCTTCTCCCACCTGAGCTATGCATCTTTGCAGCTCTGCCAGAGGGGCTATTGTCCTCTTGGCTGCTTCTCTAATTAGTGCTCACCTTGCTTGTGATGTCAGTTTACGTGGACGGCCATGTCTTGGTAAGTTTGCAGTTATACCATATACCTTCCATTTTTGGATGATGTATTGAACAGTGCTCCGTGAAATGTTCAGAGCTTGGGCTATTTTTTATAACCTAAGCCTGCTTTACTCTTCTCCACAATTTGTCTGGTGTGTTCCTTGGTTTTATGATGCTATTTGATCCCTAATGTTCTCAAAAAAACCTCTGAGGCCTTCACAGTTCAGCTGTAGTAATACTAAGAATACATTTCACTTGCTAAATAGGTGACTTCTGGAGGCAATTGATGATTCAGGATTATTCTATGGCTATCAGGTTACAAGGGGCGAAACACAAATGCATGTCACAATTTACAAATTTATATTTTAGAAATATTTAGAAAACCGTGAATCATTTCCTTAACATTTCACAAATACTCGCTACTTTGTGTTGGAATATCAAAAAGAAATCCCACCAAAATATATTTCAGTTTGTGCATGTAATGTGAAAAAATGTGGACATTCACAGGGCATGAATACTTTTTCCAAGTACTGTTTAATCTGGCCACTCAATGAACTGGCAGACTCCGTTTCTTTGAGCAAGAAAGACTTCAGTCTTTCAGAGTGAATGATGGGTCTGACTACCATTCATTGTCACCACACTCCATAAACCTGAGAGTAGGTTAAATGTGACGTTCATTCGTCAAGGCCTTGTCATAGTGTTGCCCACTTGCTCTCCAATCCAAATTCTGGCTATCAATGCGTCCAAAACAAAACTGGAGCTCATTGCTAAAGAGGATAGATCTCAATTCCAGCCTCCACAACTGTCTTCCTCTGCGCCATCATATCCTTTGAAAGTGGTGGCATGAGTTCAATACAATACCTGTATCAGGACATCTGGCTCGTAGCCTAATGTTGTGGCAACACCTTCTGGTGACGTGTTTGATGACATATGCTTGGTTGTGACATCCAATTTTACTTGAAGTATAGAATATATCAATAATGGAACCAGTAGTACGACCATTCTTCCAAAGCATCCCAGAAGCTTTCTTTCAGCACAACAATGTTTTTCCCCATTTTACTTGTATTACTGTGAGCAGCCTGTGTGGCCTAAATATGCTACCATGGCATGTAGCATCTCTGGACCTGCCGCATATCGAGCACATCTAAGATGTCATTGGTTGGCAATTACAAAAGGAACTGCCAGCAGTGGATCTTGATGATTTGCCAAATTGCATTCAGCATGGCAGAACATTCAGACAACTACTACCAACCTCACTGACAGTATCCAAGAATGCAAGTGCGGGGATTTCTGTACATGGCGCTCATACTAGATATTGAATAATTCGAGATGCTTTAAAATGTTGTTTTCATTTTTTCATCATTATCATATCGTTAATATGTCTATACATCCTGTGATTTCCATAATTCTACAACTTTCCCTTCTGGTGTTGGAATTTCAAAGTTGAAATGTATGTATATTTACACTAATTTGGAATAAATTGCATGTCTGTTACAGCTGTTGGATTGGAGTATTCTTGAAGTATTGTCACGTGAGCGACAGGGAAATATGGCATACGACACGAAATCAACAAAACAAGGGGTACACTGAGGACACTTTAACATGGTGGCGCGAAGCGCTAGTGTGTCGCCCAGGGAAAAGGGGTACTCAGATCCAGGCCAAGGGGTCACTTTTGTAGGTGTACGGTGGCGTGACCCGGTCTGTGATCCCAGGCTCCACAGCAAAAAGGGGATTATGTACAGGGGAATTGTCTGTGACGCCACCCGTGGGTTGCGGTGATGAGATGGTGACACCGCCGCTGCCTCTGGGGACCATGCCCGGGACTGGTGGTGTGGGGCAGCAAGGTGGAATCTCTTCCACGGGTAGGGGAGGTGTAGTCCCGGGGCCCAATTGGGAGTTGTTGTGGTGGCAGGGATTGCAGGGAATAGTACACTCACAGTTCGGTTATCGTGGTGCTGGATGAAGCTGGATTGATGTGGAGGGTCAGGAACGCAGATGGAAGAAATACTCAGAGTCTTTTGTAAACCAAATTGCTGGTAACTGGTGCCCATGGCTGCTGTGAGGACGGGTCCCACACCCGTGTGTAATTCGGGTGTTTTTCTCCTGCCTGGTTGTCTACTCCATACACAGGAAGCGGCTGGCCTATTCCTGAGGCCCTCACTGCCACTTCTCCTAGCCCCACATAGGGGCTGCTTCCAGAACTCTCTCCTCCTGCAGACTGTCTGAAACTACACTCTGCTCTCCTCAAGCTCCTCCCTCCCCCTCCCCTTTTTCTGAGGAGGGGGCGAGTGGGGCCTGATTGGCTGGTATGTATTGGTGTGGGAAACTCCCCAAGGGACAGTGAGATCTGCACCAGAACGATGGATGCAGACCTCTGTGACACCCTGGTTTTTCCAGGGCAGCACACTAGTAAGGGGGAAGATGGGACACCTCCTTCACTTACCTGCAGCTGTACCTTACACTCCTAGCCAATCCCTATACATCTTCCGCATCTGTCGCTGAACAGGACACCTGAGACCCTGGCAAACCCTGTAATAGCCCTGGCTAGTGAGTTGGCAGGTGAGAGATGCTAGCACCCCCCCACTCCACTAATAACACACCAGGGGAAGAAAAGACAGACAGGGGAAAAAACAACAACAGACAGCTGTAGTCAGCAACAGAACTGCAGTCTACACAGCAACTTGCAGCGAGGGCTCCACCAGCTCCTTCCACCTTCAGGCCAAGCATCCAAATGAATGAGAAAAACCGGCATTCTTTACTGGGAGCAGAAGGTATATATAAGGGCTGGGGGTGGTACAAACCAGAAACACATGAGAAGGTAATGAGAATGCTTGCTGGCAAGGAATACACACATTAACTCTTTCCTCTCCAAAGGAAAGGGAATACATTTAATCTGCAGAGTCTCACAAGGCAAAGAGACTCTGGCCCAGAACCTGTCACTGGTCTTTTACCACAGACAGTCGACCATGACAGTAATCCATCGTCTTCGAAAAGGCCTCAACTAAGACATGCGGTGGCGATGGCATTCTGCTGACCTCGCTGACCTCTCCTGCGTTCAGTCAAGACAGGCAAGAGACTCGAAATATAATTGTTGGTTAATTATTTTTTTTTTTTAAATAATAGCTATAGCCTATCCCATGTATCAGAGTTATTTATGTATTTTTTTTTTTTGCAACGTGTCAGTTATTTATTTTGTTAATTAATGTTAATTAATGAATGTTAATTATCAGTCATGAACCCCACAGTGTTTTTTCAGCAGGAATTACCACAATATAGGCTTAGGGTTAACGTTGTAAACCTCACAATATGGCTCTTAGCTAAAAAAATGTTTGTGAACCCTTCCTCATGAGTGCTGTTATGGCCGGTCACATTTCTACCTAACCATTCCCATATCTGTAATCTGAGAGCAGGCATTCTTATCACATGTCACCTTGCTAGAGGTCAGGGTCACTTTCCATCTAGCACACCTGCAGAAAATATATTGCTAAAAAAAAAACATTGAGCTAAATAGATGAGGTAACGTGGACAATAGAGAGATATGATTGCCGAAAATGATGACTTGACTCATGTGAACGAAACCAGATTGTTGACAGGAGTTTTTATGTGGAGCATTATATCACTTTATCAAATGAACTTATATGTTTACCGCAATGTTAACGAGCTGATAACACATTTATTACAGCAGTAATGTGCAGGTGGATGAGTAAAGGTCTTGTAGGGAGAAATCTGATGTATTCAAGGTATGTATGAGAACACTGCGGTCACATATTAACCTGGAAATGTACTTAAGAATGTAATAATACTGTCCACTCCTCATATCTAAAACCTCACAAAAATATATACACGTAAGCAAACACGTCCTTCTGACAATATCATATAAATTTCATGTAGCCAAGGACTTAGCGACCCCTTGTATAAGGATCTATCAAAGGTGTCAGCGTGGTCGGGAGACAGTGCTTGGATCACTGTAATGTGGCAAGCAGGTGGAAGGACTGAAAAGTAAAATAAAAAAATAGAAATATACAGTATAAAAATTTGAATTGATGATATAAAAATAAAAAAATGAAAAATAAACATTTTATGTATCGCTTCTTCCGTAAAAGTCTCATTTATCAACATATAAACTACATTAACCAGTACGGTCAACATAGTAAGGAAGAAAAAAAATGAATAAAAAGCTAGAATTGCCATTTTTGGGGGAGTTGAAACAACTTCCTAAAAATTGAAATGAAAAAACTATCAAATGGTTGTATGTAACCAAAATTCTATCAATAAAAATATTATTTAAACAATAAAAACATTATTTCATCAGGCAAAAAAAGCCCACATGTAGCCACATTGATAAATAAGTTACTGCTCTCAGAAAATGGCAGCACAAACCAAAATATTTGTTTCCTAAAATATATTCCACAGCCACTAGAAGGAAATTATTTTTTACAGGAGATCCCACGATCCAAACAATGCGCCGATTGAATACCAGAGAGCACACTTTCTTTTCATCGAACAGCATACCATATAAAATAACCATGGTCACATACCCAGACATTCCCCTCGAAAGAAGCAGAGCGAAACGTACGTCAGGGTAGATGGACATGATTAAGTAGCCAAGTCCAGGAGATATTAGGGTACAGTCAATGTGTTTACATATTTTTCTCTGTCCCGTAACTGATTTGGATATACAGCAGGGCACTGCTTGTCTACCTGAGTACTTGCACATAATATTTAACCCATGGATTACTAACATTAAGATCAGTATCTCTTGGATTAATTTCCCTGAATGGGCTTTACCTAATGTTGCATGATTGTACTTGATATATTACTGAGATAATACAAACCACTTGCAACTATTTGGATTAATTGTTCTGAGATACTTTTCTATCTGAGCCATGGAGGTAATATGTGACTATATTGAGTATTTTGTATATAATGTGATTTTTCTCTGGCTGTATTTATTTCCACATCCCTTCTCATTTTTCAGTGAAACTACTGTATACCTTCGCTTTTTACTGAATAAAAATGAGATATTTTAAATTTATTTTTATGAGCTGCTTGTGTTCTGGGGTACTCCTATGGACAGTGTGGCTAATATTGTGTTTTGAAGCTTTTTCAATTTTAAAACAATTTTTGTGACACTTATTGTATATAATTCTAAAAAGATATGTATTAAAAAATAATACAACTTTGTAATCGTATTGGTCTGAAGAATCACATTGTCAGATCATATTTACTCAACAATGAAAGTTGGAATTGCATTTGTTTTTCATTTCACCAATTTTTCTACTGTTTTTCATTGCAGATTGTATTGTAAAATGAATGATATCATTCAAAACTACAGGGGAAAAATAAATTATGTCAATATGTGGAGGAAAAAAAAAGCAGAAAAAATTTCCCTGTGGTTAAAACCCCTTCACGACCTATGACATAACGGTATGTCCTAAATCATGAAGGGGTGATCACCACCGGCTGCTGCGGTGAGCCAGCGGTAATCCCCTCTCATGTCTGCTGATTTGAACAGCAGACATGTGTGCCTCACAGGTACAGGTGGTCAATCATGCAATCGCAATTTCTTTGCAATTTTTGCGCACATGGTATTTTTTTTACCATTTTCCAAGCCCTCATATGGCTGAAAAAAAAAAAAATAATAATAATAATAATAATATGAAAAATAAAAAAAAGTTACGGCTCTTGGAAGAAGGGGAGCAAAAAAAAACCCAAAACAAAGAACGGAAAATCGAAGGGGTTAAAATAGGGATTTGATATTAAATTCATCATATTTGTGCAGTGCATGAACCACTTTTTTTGCTTGGAAAATTTCAGAAAACCATGATGTAGTGTGGAAAAGCTGGGACTCAGAGTGCATCACTAATAAATTTCACCCAGAATGGCCATGAGTGACTCCATTATCCAGAGTTCCCTATATTAGGGATGGCACCACAACAGAGAGATGTCTCTTAAGGGGAATCTGTCAGCAGATTTTTGCTATGTACTCTGAGGACAACATGCTGTAGGATTTAACCTCTTCATCCCAGGCCTGAAAACACCTTTCTGACCGGGCCATTTTTTTTCATTTCTGACCAGTGTCAATTTATGAGGTTATACTGTAACTCTGGAATGCTTCAACAAATCCCAGTGATTCTGACATATTGTGACGCATTGTACTTCATGATTATTGTGAATTTAGTCCAATATTTTTTTTTATTTGTGAAAATATCAGAACTTTGGCAACATTTTTGAAAATTTAGCAATTTTCAAACTTTGACATTTTATGCCCATAAATCCAAGAGTTATGTCACAAAAAATAGTTACTAAATAATATTTCCAATATGTCTACGCATCCAATATATCAGCACAATATTTGAAACATTTTTTTTTATAGAAAGTTAGAAGGGTTCCAAGTTTATCAGCAATTTCTCATCCAACAAAATTTACAAAACCATTTTTTTAAGGACCACATCACATTTAAAGTGATTTTGAGAGGCCTAGGCAACAGAAAATACCCAAAAGAGACACCACTCTAAAAACTGCACCCCTCACATTGCCCAAAACCCCATCCAAAAGGTTTACTAACCCTTTAGGTGCTTCACAGGAACCAAAGCAATGTGGACAAAAAAATGAAAATTTTACTTTTTTCACAAAAATGTTACTTTAAGGCTATGTGTGCACGTGTGCGCTCTGCACCGCACCGAAAATGTGCGCTTCAGAGCGCAGCTGAAAAGCTGCATTCTGAAGCGCAGGGTGCCGGCAGATTCGTGCGCTCTGCATGCTGCCTCTCCCTATAGACAGCATGCAGAACGCACGAAAGAAGTGACATGTCACTTCTTAAAACGCAGCGATTCGGCAAGCAGCCGAATCGCTGCGTTCTAACATGCCACGTGAGCACGGCTCCTGCACAATCTCCATAGATTGTGCAGGGGACGCAGGATGCATGCAGTTACGCTGCGGTGCAGAACGCAGCGTAACTGCATGTAATACGCACACGTGCGCACATACCCTAACCATAAAATTTTGCATTTTAACAAGTGTATCGGGAATTAGTGCACATTAAACTTACTGTGCAATTTTTCGTGAGTATGTCGATACCTCATATGTGGTGGAAATCAATTGTTTGGGCGCATGGCAGGGCTTGGAAGGAAAGGAGCACATTTAAATTTTGAAAGCAAAAGTAGCTGGAATCATTAGCAGACACCATGTCATGTTTGGAGCGTCCTGAGGTGCCTAAACAATGTAGTTCCCCCACAAGTGAACCGATTTTGAAAACTAGGCCCCTCAAGAAATTTATCTAGATGTTTGGTGAGCACCTTGAACACCTGGGGGCTTCACAGAAGTTTATAATGTTGGGCTGTGAAAATAAAAAAAAAAAATTGAACACAAAATTGTTACTTCAACCATGTAGCTTTTTTTCACAAGGGTATCAGAAAAATGTAGCATAAAATTTATTGTGCAATTTCTCCTGAGTACACTGATACCTCATATGTGGTGGACATCAATTGTCTGGCGCACCAAAGGGCTTTGAAGGAAGGAGCACCTTTTGAGTGCAAAATTGGCCGGAATCATTAGCGGACGTCATGTAGAGTCCCTGATGTGCCTAAACAGTGGAGCTTTCCCACAAGTTACCCCATTTCGGAAAGTAGACCCCCTCAAGGAATTTATCTATATGGTTGGTGAGCACCTAGAAGCAGGGGCTTCACAGAATTTTAGAAAGTTGAGCTGTGAAAATGAAAAAATACATTTATAACCTCACAAATGTTGCGTTAACTCCAAATTTTTCAAATTCATTAGGGTAACGGGACATAATGAACCATACAATTTGTTGTACAATTTCTCCTAAGTACACAAGTACTCCATATGTGGTCAAAAACGGCCTTAAAATCCGAATATAGCTTACTGGGAGGTGAATTGGCAGGGGGCTGTCTGTGTGGCTCTGTGTGTGGGTGACCGGATGCCTGTTGGTGCGTGCATGTGGCCGACAGGGTGCCTGTCGGTGCATGCGGGTGGCCGGCGTCTCTGTCGCGGCGGCCAGCTGCCTCTCTGTACGGCCGGTCAGGTGGCGGAGTGGCTGTGCGGACTGCGGTGGCTGTGCGACGGGTAACCTAGTCTGTCCACAGTCCCGGCTACAAATGATGGCGCCGGGAGTCAGCGTGTGCGCAGATGGAACTCTTGGATGAGAGCTCCATTTGCGCACATGCCGCTCTGGGCGCCATTTCTTTGAAGCCCGGACTGCGAACTGACTGGGACACTCGCCGCACTGGCCTGCTCCACCACACAACCACCGCAGCTTCCATTGCCACCACTGACCCGTCGCTACCACCACTGACCCGCCACCGACCGGCCGCTGCCACCACTGACCCAGCACCACCGCTGCCACCACTGACCCCACCGCCGCTGCCACCACTGACTCACCGCTGCCACCACTGACCCACCACCAACGCTGCCACCACTCACCCACCACCGCCGCTGCCACCACTGACCCACCGCTGCCACCACTGACTAGCCGCCACTGCCAGCACAGCCTCTGCCTCCTGTGACCCCGCACCACCACCACTCCCACCCCCTCTGGCAAGACAACACTGGAGAATAAGATGGACCCCATTTTTTTTTACCTTTTTATATCTCTAAATTTGGGGTGCGTCTTATAATCTGGTGCGTCTAATAAAATGAAAAATATTTTTACCACTAAAATGTTGTTTTAACCACAGATTTCCAATTTTCACAAGGGGAATAGGTAAAAAAAGCTCCACAATGTGCTACAAAATTTCTCTTGAACGTGGCAATACCCAACATGTGACTGTACGGTACTGTTTGGCTGCACCACAGGACACAGGAGGGAAGGAGCGCTATTTGGCTTTTGGACCACAGATTTTCCTAGAATAGTTTGCAGACTCTATTTGTATAGCCCTTAAGTGCCAAAACAGAAAAAATTCCCTTCAAGTGACCAAATTTTGGAAATTACATCCCTGTGGGAATTCATCTTTGGGTGTAGTGACGTTTACTCTCGGGAAAACATCCATGGTGTCAAACACAGTGAATGTTGCAGAATTAAAAATTGCAAATAAGTCCTTGTTGTGCCCAGTACATTGTATTGACCGTACATTGTGCCCAGCTCGTGCTTCTATAAACCTGCACCCCGTACATTTAAGTGGGCTCTCCTCACTACAACAATGCCAGACATGTGGATGCTAACTGTGGTTTTGGCAAATTGTGGGACTCAGAAGAGAGGGGCGCATTTGGATTTAGGAGCACAGATTTTTCTGGATTTCTTTTTTTGAGGGAGGGAGCCATAGTGTTCTTCAAGAGCCTTTGTGCTACCAGTAATGTGGAAGCCCCCTATATTTATGTTAACCGATGACGGACCTGTGTTTTTGTGGGTTGAGTTGAATGCTATGTGGTGACGATTTTGATACAGAACATTTTGGATCAGTACACAGTTATCTTGTACTCTCTGCTGAGCACTTACCTCGGACGCAGCATGTCTTTCCCTGCAGAGGCGCAAGTGTTCTCTGCAGAATATTGCAGCTGCCCGTGAACACTATCATGGTTTGGGGCACTGTGTACTTTCTCTCTGTTTTCCCAGCAGAGGACACTCATGTCTCAGCAACATAAATTGAAATACTGCATCTAGGGAAGCTGCTCCGCAGGTCAGTTTACACTGCTGAGAAAAGAAGCATAGTGGGCATTGGATTTCTATAAATCCATCTACTGTGCTTGTAATGTACAACACAGCAGTTTGGACGCAGCAAAAACATATTGAGGGTTTAGGGGCAAAGACAGAAGTGGTTTATTACAGCATCTGTCCTCTTTTTAGTGCTCAGTGATGAGCCCCAATCAGCTCTGCCAGTGTTTTTTCTCACATTATTCAGCTGTTTTCCCTAGTAATTTAGGCTGCTATGATGTCTCATTTACAATGGAAAAAAAAAAGAAAAAAAAATGAGATACAGTATCTGAGATGGTCAAATTGAACAAAAAGTAATAATAAGTAAAAAGTCCCCTGCAAAGAAAATACAATTTTGCATATATATATATGTATATATATATATATATATATATATATATATATATATATATATATATATATATATATATATATATATATATATATATATATTCCACAGTGCTTTACAATTCAGGGGTTCATATACAAACAAGTAACACTTATGGAAAATACAATAATTACAGTGGTAAAAAAAGACAACTCTGCTCGTGAGAGCTTACAATCTACACTGAGGTGGGGTGATGACAAGGTACAAGAGCATTATTTAGAATGACAATCCAGCCATCTCAAGGAAATGAGGGAAAAATAAAGGCTGCCTTTACCAGTCAGCCAAAACTTTGAAATGAATTTGGGTGCGGTGGTGTTTGACGTGGAGTTGTGTTCTGAGAGGTCGTGGAGGCACTATGTGAAGTTAATTCGGCTAGGGAGGGTGATAGGCCACCCTAAAAAGATGTGTTTTTAGGGAGTGTCTGAAATTGAGTAAGTTGTGATTTGTCCTAGCTTCTCGGGGTAGAGCATTCTACAGTTTAAGAAGGACATACAGAAGTTAGAATCAGTTCAAAGGCGGCTAACTAGACTACTACAAGGAATGGAGGCCTCACATATGATGAGAGGGTGGAAAAGTTAGATATGTTTAGCTTAGAAAAAAGACGTCTCAGAGGAGATCTCATTTATATGTATAAATACATGTGTGGTCAATATAAAGGACTAGCACATGACTTATTTCTTCCAAAGACAATACTAAGGACCAAGGGGCACTCACTGCGAGTGGAGGAAAAGTGATTCCGACAGCTAACTAGGAAAGGGTTCTTTACAGTTAGAGCAGTCAGACTGTGGAATGCCCGACCACAAGAGGTAGTAATGGCAGTCACTAAAACAGCTTTTAAAAAAGGGCTGGATGATTTCCTCACTACACACAACATTGTTAGTTATAAGTGACTTAGGGACAAAATGTAGAACTGGTGGAGGAAGGTTGAACTAGATGGACCTAGGTCTTTTTTCAACCTATCTAACTATGTAACAATATTCCAGAGGATTGGTGCGGCTCGGGAGAAGTCTTGGATTTGGGAGTGGGAGATTTGGATTAGTGTGGATGTTTGTCGAAAGTCATTTGCAGAGAACGGGTTGGGTGATAGACAGACATGAGGGTGGAGATGTAGGAGGGTGCCACACTGTGGAGAGCTTTGTGGGTGAGAACAAGCTATTTGAATTGGATCCTGTGATGTATGGGCAGCCAGTTCAATGACTGGTACAGAGCAGAAACATATATATACAATACAAATATATTTTATTACATACATGTAGGAAAAAAAAAAAACATATTGGTATGTACACTACATTAATAGCATGGAGAATTCATGACCAAGGGTATAGTCGAGTCATTAAGGAATACTCCAAATAACCCCTCCCTTACCTCCCCCGAAATAAACAGACTGCACACCAATAAGGATTTATTTGGCCACAGGAGCCATTTATTGTAACAAAACAACATAAACACCAGAAATATTCTCAACACAAAAAAACGGAGGGCGGTCCTCAAAGCCCCAAACCTGCCGACGGGTATTCTACCCAAACTGTAGCGAGGCTGATGCTTTACCTCCAGCCGCTCAAACATCGGCTCTGAGGCATCAGTTAACAAACAACCTGGCCTCATATGAACACAAGCCCCAACCCGCGGCCCATCCAGGCCTACCACGGGATTCCTCTACTCGCCGACATATAAAGAGTCCAGTTGAGGGGTCCAGAACCTAACGGGTTGCCCTCCACCGTTCTGCCACAAACCCTAAATTCCAACTTCGAGGACCCTCCTCCCCTTCGCCACCAGCATAAATGTTTTGTGCACCTCAAACATTTATGTCCCACCACAACTTTATAGCAACCTAAAAGCCCTCCTGTATTGACACACACCACATGTCCAAACCTACCGCATTTAGATGGACTCCATCCTGTCTCCAATTCCCCTTCCCCTGGCTCCAAATCCGGATGACTGCCCCGTTCCTGGCCATAAAGCGACCAGCAGCTCTGTTAACCTTAATGCGCGCCTTATTTACCCTATCCACAGTTCTTGCATCACGTCATACTGTTGTTACCTTGGGGTATATTGCCCATAACCACAAGAGATCAAATTTTATATCTTTTATCAGTTCCCGAAAGGGCCTTTTTCCCAGATCATTGCCTTCAATGTGCAACACTAGCACATCAGGAGCCCAGTCTAGCCTCACAAAATAGTAAAATTCAGGGAGTAACTGCTTCCATACCATGCCCTGTTTACCAATCCAACGAAGTATGGCCTCCCTGTGTGGGAGAATATTATACAGGTGCAGTGTGTGGGGAAGATTATACAGAGCTGCAGTGTGTGGGGCTATTATACTGAGGAGCAGTGTGTGGGGGATATTATACAGAGGTTCAGTTTGTGGAGGCTATTATACAGAGGGGCAGTGTGTGGGGGTATATTATACAGAGAAGCAGTGAGTGGGGTGTATTATAAAGAGATGCAGTGTGTGGGGGATATTATACAGAGGGTCAGTGTGTGTGGAGATATTATACAGAGGGTCAATATGAGGGGGATATTTTACAGAGGGGTAGTGTGTGGGGGGATATTATACAAAGAGGCAATGTGTGTAGGTATTTATACAGAGGGATAGTGTTTGTGGGATATTATATAGAGGGACAGTGTGTGTTGGGGGATATTATACAGAGTTACAGTGTGGGGTGTATTATACAGAGGGGCAGTGTGGTAGAGATATTATGGAGAGGGGCAGTGTAGGGGGTGTATTATTATAGCTATTAATTTTCTGAGGGTATTACTTTACTTTCTGGAACAATTTCAAGGGTGTCAACACTTTCAGCCATGACTGTGTATATGTATATATATATATATATATATATATATATATATATATATGTATATATATGTATATATATATATATATATATATATATATATACAATTTCAAGGGTGTCAACACTTTCAGCCATGACTGTGTATATATATATATATATATATATATATATATATATATATACACATATATAGGCATCAGATGGTGTGTGATGGAAACTGTTCATGTGTGATTGGTGAGGATGTGCTCTCTGCACTTCCTCTGAGTCTCAGCTGTCAGCTTGACAGCCGGACTCAGAATAGCCTGCATCCACTACAGGGAAGACAAGACAAGAGGAGACTCAGACCGCCGCATCAGGTGGGCCGATAGCGTCCCCCTGACAGCTGCGCCCAGGGCAGATGCCCCGCCACATTTAAACAGTATGCAGGATTTAGTGGGGGCACAGAGTCATCCACGGCACATCAGAGTTACTATATCATCATCATCATCATCATCATCATCATCATCAAAAATGGGCATAGAATTTATAGCGGCAGTATTGTACACTGAGTATTATGATGTAGTATTCAATTTGTCACTGAGAACCAATGATTGCTGCAACTCTACTAGCCATAATCATTAGACTACCTGAAGAGGGGCGACTGGGGTCGAGGGCAGAAAAATCCGCAGGTACATTCTACCGTGGACACATAGCCTTACATGGTCGTGGGTGAGTGTCTCCCTCCCTCTCCTTGGCCCGGTCCCCTCCACAGAACATGGGGGAAGGGATGATTGATTACGGGGTTCCTGGTGGGGTGTGAATGTGCAAGCCATACCTCTGTTTGGACCTCGTTCAAACCAGGAGTCTCCGGCCAGGCATTAATGGACATAGATGCATTGTTCTCATTCAACAGTGTTTTACTAAAGGTTATGCACAGTATTTCTTTCACATCATTACTGTGGGCACAACACTTGAACATTGGATGTACGTAATATTTGACTTCAAAGCCCAATTCTACTGCAGACTGCTCCATAGTTCCTGCTACTTCTGCTGCTGTTCCACTGTCCTCTCCTTCATTATCTGACATAACAGTTTCACTCAGTAAAGTCATGGAGTCCCAGAAGGCCATGGTCACCTTTTCAACCTCAGTTGGACAAACCTCGTCTACTAGGTTTCTCCATGCTGACCTGTTCGCCCAAGTCTATGTCAGTCCTCCGCTATAGGACTTAGGCGGGCTTTGCACACTACGACAACGCAGGTGCGATGTCGGTGGGGTCAACTCGAAAGTGACGCACATCCGGCGTCGCAGTCGATATCGTAATGTTCAAATCCTTTTTGATACGATTAACGAGCGCAAAAGCGTCATTATCGTATCATCGGTGTAGGGTCCGACATTTCCATAATGCCAGTGCAGCGGCAGGTACGATGTAGTTCCTCGTTCCTGCGGCAGCACACATCGCTGTGTGTGAAGCCGCAGGAGCAAGGAACATCTCCTACCTGCGTCCCGGCTGCAATGCGGAAGGAAGAAGGTGGGCGGGATGTTTACATCCTGCTCATCTCCGCCCCTATTGGCCGCCTGCCGGTGATGTCGCTATGACGCCGCATGACCCGCCCCCTTAGGAAGGAGGCGGATCGCCGGCCAGAGCGACGTCGCAGGACAGGTGAGTGCATTGAAGCTGCCATAGCGATAATGTTCGCTATGCCAGCAATCACAAGATATCGCTGCTGCGACGGGGGCGGGGACTATCGCGCTCGACATCGCAGCATTGGCTTGCGATGTCGCAGCGTGCAAAGTACCCCTTATACTGCTGAACGCAGTCCTGACCTGAGTTGCCCGGGTTTAGGTCTGATACTCAGTATGGTGGGATAGGGGTACTCTGCTGTCCCTTCCTGAGCTTGAGTCTCTATTTCTGCTTTGGGGCCTTGTCACAACCACCCCACCTCAGAGCTTTTGGTATCCAGCTGGCTTGCATACAACTTGTTTTAGCTTCACTCTCACTCAACAACTACTGGTATTTTATCTCTGAAAGAATATATTAAATCTAATTCCTCCAATTATACTAACTGTCTACAACCTCACTGCCCCTGTCGCTGGACAACCTCCAATACCTTTATATGGAGCAGCACCAATACCGGCCACTAGATGGCCACATACATAAAATAAGCATTAACACATTATTCACATGAACACTATTTACATCACTGTCTTGTGGCGACGATTGACGTCTTCAGGGCGGGTAGTATTGAACCTTGAGTTTTATGATACAACATTTGTCGCTGAGAACCAATGATTACTTCAACTCTCGTAGCCATAATCATTAGACTACCTATAAAAGGATAGATGGAAAAATCCTGCAGACATCTTGAATCCTGCAACATCTTGAATTAGAAACTGATTTAACCTTTTTGCTATAAAGTTTGGCTCAATAAATGTGAATTTCCTTAACTTGTTATTTTCAAATTGTCAACTCTACGCAAGTCGCATAAACCTAGATATTTTCAAATATACGCAAGGTAATATAAAGGAATATACTGTATCTACAAGAATCAGATTGTAAAATAATGAAATATGCTGGGGCTATATGAAGTATTTTATGAAAAACTGTTATCTGATTTGTTCTATCAAAAATAGTTTCTCTCTTCCAAAGAAGTTCTACGCACGAAAGTGCACTTGTGCTAATTCACGGCTTGGAGGCATACGCATTCAGCAGCATTATGTTGACTTGGCTGTGATATATTTGGCTTTGCATACTGAAGCATATGTGCACTACGCAGGTTGTTTGGCAATCTTTTAAAAAAAGAGAAAAAAAAAGTTTCTTGACATCTGTCCTGCTGTCCTCTTGCGGTTACTCATGCCTGCCTGTCACATCTGTCCCTCAAGTTGCAAGTCTGAATGTAAACACAACAAGGTATTTTCTTAACAGCGGGGCTATAAAAATCTGCTCAATTGTCAAAAAACTGTTTTTGTCTCCAGCGGAATATTTTTATACATGGCAGTTGGAGCAGAATATTATTCTGATGTTTCCAAAGTTCTGATATCATTGGGAGAAAAGTTTACTACTTTCCCATCTTTGCCTTCATTTTCCTTTTTACAACCAAGGCAGATTTGCGATAGCTAACTTACTACATTGTAAGAGTGCACTGCCATCAACATCATATGAGTCCCATTAAAAGTCCTAGGCACTCAGTTTTCATCATAAAACCATAACTATTGGTAGTCACTATATAATGCTGAGTGTTGCGGGCGGGGGGCGCTGCCGCTTCTGGGGCCGCTCGAATCCGGGTACGCTGCTGCGGCTTGAGTGGTGACCGGACCCAGGCTCGCACGGCCGTCTGTCCTCACAACCGTCGGAAAAGGGGTATTTACAGGGGATTGATGTGTCGGTGACGCCACCCGTGGGTTGCGGTGAGGGATGGTGACACCGCCGCTGCCAGATGATTGGGCGCCAGGGGCTGTTGGAGCAGGGGGGCACCAAGGTGGGATCCCCTTCATGGGTACTGGCGGTGTAGTCCTGGGGCCCTCTTTGGTACATGGGAATAATGGCTGCTGGAGGGGGCGCGCCGGGTCGGACCGGGGATTGATGGTGTACTCACTGTCAAGAATTTCACACCAGTCCAGTAGTAAACCAAGTTGCCAGTGAACGGTCGCCATTGGCGGGTGTATTCGGGTGCCACAACCGGTGTAGTGAACAGATGTCCCTTCCTCCTGCACTCTGTGTTTGTCTCTCTTGTTGGATGACTTTGCATGGAACGGAGAAGTCCACTCCCGGTACTGTATGTGTGTTGGGAGTCATGGCCCGCGAAATCAGACCCGTGGGATCTCTGGGTTCTGGCGGACACCCTATCCCCCGCTTTGGGCTTCCGTTTCGCTTTCTGGGCTTCTGGAGAACAAGGCCTGAAACCTTGTCCTCTGCTGGTTGATTAACAAGGGACATGCAACCTTCCTCGTCCTATTGTCCAGAAACCCCGTCTGTGCACGGCCTCTGGACCGGATTCCCACTGTCGGCAGCGGCGGGCTACGACCCTGCCCCAGTCCACTTAAGGTCTCCTGCGACCGGATCTCTGTTGCCTGTGGCCCTGTTCACTATCTGCCACCTTACCAGGTCATCCAGGGCCCTTACCCCTGACACCACTGAACATCCTCCACTGTCAACTGTCAACTCTCTCTGTCTCAACTTCTACTTCAACTGACGTGTTCCCTCCCCTGACACCTCAGGACCCCTAGGTGGGTGTTCTCATCCGCCTGATCACACCCACTGGTGTGTCCCTATTATAAAGAGGGTGTGGCTAGGCCTTAATAGCTGTGTGTTGTACCTGGATGTGGGTTTTGGTGGTAACAAGGAGGGTGGACTACTTTTGTGACTACCTGGTTTTGCCAGGGCGTCACACTGGACACAACCTTCTGTGACGCCCTGGCAAAACCAGGTAGTCACAAATGTGCACATTCTCCTTGTTATCATCAGAAACCCGCACTTAGACACAACACACAGCCATTAAACCCTTGCCACCCCCTCATGATAATATGGACACACCAGTGGGCAGGACCAGGCAGATGAGAACGCCCACATAGGGGTCCAGAGGTGTCAGAGGTGGAAACACAGTAGTTTGAGTTTAAAGTTGAGTGGAGAGTTCAAGTTCAGCAGCTGACAGTGCAGTGGTAGTCAGGGGTAGTGGCCTTTGGACTACTTGGCTAGGTGGCAGACGGTGAGCAGAGCCACAGGCGACGGAGATCCAGTCGCAGAAGACCTAAAGTGGACCAGGGCAGGGTTGTAGCCTGCCGGTGCCGTCAGCGGGAATCCGGTCCGGAGGCCATACACAGTCGGGGTACCTGGACCCTAGGGCGACGAAGGTTGCAAGCCCCTCTCCAATTAACCAGTCGGGGACAAGGTTCCAGACATTGTCCCAATTTACTGCCCAGAAAGAGCGAAACGGAAGCCCAACGCGAGAGATAGGGTGTCCGCCAAGAACCCATTGAAATCCCAAGGGTCAGCTTTTGCGGGCCACAGCTCCCAACACAAATAGAACCGGGAGTGGACTTCTCCGTTCGATGCGAAGTCATCCAAAAGAGAAGGAAACACGAAGTGCAGGAGGAAGCGATATCTGTTCATCAGTCTGGGTGCGGGACCCAAATGCACCCTCCAATGGCAGCCGGCCACTTGCAACTTGGTTTACTACTGGATTTGTGTGAAGTTATTGAACTGGAGTACACCACTGTCCCCCGGTCTGGTCCGGCGCGCCACCTCCAGCAGCCATCAATCCCGTATTCGACCCGCGGGCGCCGAGACTACACCTTCCTTACCCGTAGAGGCAATCCTATCTTGCTGCCCCGCTCCATCAGCCTTGGGAGCCCCATCGACAGGCAGCGGCGATGCCAACATCCCTCACCGCAACCCACGGGTGGCATCACAGATAACCTCCCTTGTAAATATCCCCTTTCCGATGGTTGTGAGGACGGGCGGCCGTGAGAGCCCGGGTCCGGTCACCACTCGAGCCGTAGCAGCAACCCGGATCTGAGTAGGCCCCCGAGAGAGAGAAGCGGTGGCGGCCCCCGCCCGCAACACTTCTGCCCAAAGCCGGGATAAAGCCATCACAGTAAGATTGTTATTGTTGCCTATAGCCCCTGCAGAAGTAACTGAGGCTTCAGTTATGAAAATTGTTTCACAGTAAGATCACACTGGTTGCCTATAGACACTGCAGAAGTAACTGGGACCTCATTTCTGAAAATTGCCTCTCAATAAGATCATTCTGGTTGCCTATAGCCACTGCAGAAGTAACTGGGGCCTCATTTATCAAAATTACCTCACAGTAAGATTGTTCTGGTTGTCTATAGCAACCAGAGTGCAACTTTGAGCATTGAAGCTGCTGAGGTAAAGTGAAAGCTGAGCTCTGATTGTTTGCTATGGACAACTAGATCCTTATCAACATAACCAATAATATAATGCTGAACACGTCCTTCTGTCCAAAACTGGGATGGCCGATGCATGCGCAGTGCTAAGCTCACATGGTATTTGAGTTCTTCAATAAAACGGCGCCAGCATCTGCACATTCAGCGAACTCCAGCGCCTCTGCAAATAATACCAGTCACCAGTTTGTTTCAGTTGATATTCTCAGGGACAGTGTCTTCAAGAAAATGGCGCTGGAGATAATGGTATACACTTGAGCTAACTCCGACACCATTTTATTTAATGATTTAACTACAATGTAAACATAGCACTGTGCATGCGCCGGTCACAGGAGTAATGGTGGCGACCACGGTGCAAAATTTAAATAAAGGAGAAGAAAGCAGTCAGGGGAGGAATAGATAAAAAGAAACACACGTTATGTTCAAATTGTAATTGAATTCTTCAATAAGATGACACCGGAGTCAGCGCGTGTCTTCAATAAAATGGCACCAGAGATTGCAGACAGTAGGTGCACCAACTGACTCCGGCGCCATTTTATTGACTGATTTAACTACAACGTGAACTTAGCACTGTGCACCGGCATTAGGGATAATGGTGGCGGCCATGGCACAAAATTTATATAAAGGGAAGAATAAATAAAGAAGTTTCGACCCAAAAAGTCCCACATCAACGAGGCAGCTTAAAGAAAGACCACAGAGTTGACACCAAAAATCTGGTTTACAGAGAAGTTTTTGCACAATGAATACATTTTGTTTTCAGGTAATGCTTCAATAAAGCCAAAAATTTGCCAATAAAAATGCTCAACACCCAGGCGTAGAACAGATTTAATAGCTAGTTTATTATAACAAACAGTATGTAGGATGAACCCTCCACCAGAAGGTAGAAATCTGGCTCTATTGTAACTTATTGGTACAGTGGAGTAGCCACCTCTTATAGGGTTAGGGTTAGGGGTTAGGGCTAGTGTTAGGTGGTACCGGAGAGCCAGCTTTCTTACTCTTTGAGAAGGGATAATATGCACATTCTTTTCCTAGAGAACCATAAGGATGCTTTACACGCTGCGACATCGCTAACGATATATCGTCAGGGTCACGTCATTAGCGACGCACATCCGCCGCCGTTAGCGACATCGCAGCGTGTGACACCAATGAGCGATGATCAACGAGCACAAAAACGTGAAAAATCGTTGCTTGTTGACACGTTGTTCATTTCCTTAATATAGTTGCTGCTGCAGGTACGATGATGTTCGTCGTTCCTGCGGAATCACACATCGCTATGTGTGACACCGCAGGAACGACGAACATCTCCTTACCTGCGTCCATCGGCAATGATGAAGGAAGGAGGTGGGCGGCATGTTCCTGCCGTGTGACGATGTGACGCCGCACGAACCGCCCCCTTAGAAAGGAGGCGGATCGCCGGCCAGAGCGACGTCGCAGGGAAGGTAAGTCCGTGTGATGGATGTTAGCGATGTTGTGCGCCACGGGCAGCGATTTGCCGGTGACGCACAACCGACGGGGGCGGGTATGCTCGCTAGCGATATCGGTACCGATATCGCAGCGTGTAAAGTACCCTTTAGAGTTGACAGTCTCCACAAGGCAAAGCAGTATTTCACATACTGAATGATGAATTGTTTAAATATTGTATATTAATTGTAAGGCATGGGGAGAAATTTTTGCGTCCATTGCTTTAAAAGACGCAAAAAGGGTAAAACACAAAAATATAGAACATTTTTTGTTTTGTGCAAAATTCATGAACACAATAATACAGCAGCAAATACCACAACGCAAAAATAGAACCTTAAAGATTTCGCTATGAAAATGTCAACATCTTCATGAAACAAAGAAAAAAGGTAGCGTTTTGTAGACGTGCTGCAAAGTTTATATCGAAAATATGAACCGTAATATAAAGGAATATACCAAACAAGTAAGAATCTATTGAAAACAAACAAATGAATTTAGCTTCTTATTATTAACTTATTGATTATTATTATTTCATCTTAATATTTATTGTATCACTTAATATTGAGGAGAATTAAGTATGCTGACATCCCCCTATATACAGTATGAGCCCACACATAGCCCCTATACAGTATATGGTATGAAAACCCACACAGCCCCCTATATACAGTATGGGCCTCCACATAGCCTCCTATATATAGCATGATCCCCACATAGTTTCCTATATAAAAGTATTAGCCCCCAAATAGCCCTCTGTATACTGTAGGAGTCTCCACATAGCCCCCTATATGTAGTATGAGACCACACAGCCCCCTATACACAGAATATGCCCCTCTTAGCCCCTATATAAAGCATGAGCCCCCACATAGCCTTCAATATACAGTATGAGCCCCTAGATAACCTCTTATATACAGCATTATCCCCCACATAACCTCCTATATACAGCATAAACCCCCACATAGCCTCTTATATACAGCATAAGCCACCATAGCCACCATATAGCCTTCTATATATAGCATGATTCCTTACATAGATTCCAATATACAGCAGGAGCCCCCACATAGACTCTTTATACAGTATGAGCTCCAACATATCCCCCTATATACAGTATAACACCACACATGCCCCTATATAAAGTATGAGCCCTCACACAGCCTCCTGTATTTGGCATGAGCGCATGAGCCCCACATAGCCTCCTATATACAGTATGGGCCCCCACATAGCCTTCTATATACAGCATGAACCCCACATTGCCGCTATATACAGTATGAGCCCCCTCACAGACCCCCTATATACTATATGAGCCCTGATTCATCCTTCTATATGAGCTCCAACACATTCTCCTATATATGTCATGAGCCCCCACAAAGACTCCTATATATAGCATGATCCTCCACATAGCCTCCTATATACAGTATGAGCCCCACACATGCAACTATATACAGCATGCGCCCCCACATAGCCTCCAATATACAGCATGATCCCCCACATAGACTCCAAAATATAGTATGAGCCACTCACATAGCCTCATATATATAGTATGAGCCACTCACATAGCCTCATATATACCGTATGTGCCCCACACATGCAACTACGGTATATACAGAATGATCCCCCACATAGCCTTCTATATACAGCATGAACCCTACACAGCCCTCTATATACAGCATGAGCCCCAACATAGCTCCCAATATACAGTATGAGCCATTGAGTGCTTACTTAGTAGTGTCTTCCAGTTTATACATTCAATATTATACCACCATGTAGTGCTTTAACAAAAATACAGATAACACATTGGGGTAAGTTTGCAACCTCGACAAAAGTCAGTAAGGCTCATGTGGTGGCCTGGACTAGCCAGGTCATCACAGGTAACACACATACACCCCCACCACCCCAGACAGTACCATTAGCCAAACACAAAACCCTTGTTGCCTCCCTCCAGGGTCTGATGTCCACACCAGGTGGAGAAGAGCCAGGCAGTTGGCCCCACCCACCGAGGAGTTCACAGGCCTGGAGGCGGGAAAAGCAGTCAGTTCGAGTTTTGGAACAGATCAGTCTTGGAGGTTGAAGTGAGAGGAGTAAAGTGGAGAGTGTCTGGGTTTGTGGCCCAGGCACTGACAACAAGGTTGGCAGACGGTGGTGGCCGTCTGCAGGAGTGGTGGATCAACGCGGAACCGTAGGACCGGGGTTGGGCGGTGGCCCGCCGGTACCGACCGGGGAGCGAAGTGAAGCTAGCACACACAGGCAGGGCCATCGGACCCTGACTAGGCTTGGAGTCGCCATCAACAGTCAAATCCGAGTGTGACAGGAACCCCAGGGGTTTCCTAACAGCCAAATACCCGTTAGAAGGCAACCATCCGCACCGTGAGGGTGTACAGCCACCGCCAACAGCTAGAGACCCAAGGGCCAGCACCTGTGGGCAAATCGGGCTCCTCCGGCATCCATACACCGGGGAGCGGACTACCGTTAGGGACCCATCGTAGTCAAGACAGTACACAAAGGTGCAGGGAAAGACAGTCGCCATCACCTGTCCAGGGAGGGACACAGCAGCCGGCTGCGGGACCTGTCCATCCAGCCGTTTGGTTTACCGGAGACTTTGTGCATCTCTTGCTGAGTGAGTACACCCGTGCCATCCGGCACCGCACTGCGCTGTCCTTGCAACCCTGCACCTCACCTACCCTGCCTCCCCGTCTCCCCACCGGGCCCCGGGACCACCAACCCCTACCCACGGAGGGGGAAAACAACATCCCAGCTGCTCCCTACCATCGCTCCCGGGATCCCCGTCACCAGCAGCGGTGGTGCCCATCTTCACCACAACCCGTGTGTGGCGTCACGGACTAAATCCCCAACTAAACCACCCCCTTTTCACTCACGGGCAAGGAGCGCCGCTCGAGTCCCCGGATCCGGCCCACCGCTCGAGCCACCGAGCAGCAGCAGCAGCGCCGCACCCAAGCATTAGCGAGCGCAGCGCCCCGCCGCCCGCGACACTTATACTAGGTGGGACATGGTGGTCCTTAATAATGGAGCCTCCAGTGCACAAACATTAGTATACCACATTTACTTTCACATCTACTATTGCTTGAAATAGTTTTTTTTTTTCAGTCGTGTACTTTCCACATCACTATTTGATCCTGTTGACTTGACATTAATAAGAGGGTTTATAGTGATTCAGCCTAAACCAAAGTTTCGTATTTAATAGTAAAAAGGCCAGATGTTACAATGAAAATGCCGGAAAAAAACAGTGACCTCAATGTAGACAACCACAAGTGCCGTATGAATAAATGTCATCGGTGATTGCTGCATTAGTAACGGGTTACACACATCCTTCTGACTATTTCCAAATGACAACAGAAGAAACAGTTTGCGAGGGACCGTCCCTGAGTGCACGCTTCCCCCTCCGTTGTGTGGTGAGTAATCGCAGACACCTGCTCAGTCTATCCAACCTGTTCAGGCAAGTCCCCGCTCCTATGTACTCGCCTGAACAAGTTCACCAGAGGTAGGAGGCTCTGCTCATTCAGCCCTGCAGGAATAGTCAGTTTCTTGCAGAGAACATATGGAACATAAATAAATTCACAGCCAGGTCTGTGCAGATTATTAACCAGGAACGTCCTCAAATGCAATGCCAAGAAGTTCTTTCATTACTTCTAAACAAGACGGATCATATAGTAGTCAGGTTTCACAATTGATCTATAGAGGACATGTGAGAATTGTCGGATCGTTTCACTGTCTATACTGGAACGCAGTCGACTTTATACACTTTTTTGAGGACCCAGAACATCGGTATTAGATATGAAGTAAAAGAGGTTTTCTCTTCAGGGAATAGGAACATCATAAATCCCTTAGGCTAAGTTCACACATCAGTTTTTTGCCATCAGGCACAATCCGGCGAAAAAACGAATGCAAAGGATCCGTCAAAAAAACAGATCCGTTGCATCAGTTTTTTCCATCTGTTTCTTCCGTTTTTTGACGGATCCGTGTGGATACTGAGCATGCTCAGTTTAAAAAAACAGAAACCGGTGCCGGATTCCGGCATATAACGGATGACACCAGATCTGGCGTCCATAGGCTGCTATTATAAAAAATGCCGTATAGGGCGCTGGATCTGGCACGATCCGTTTTTTCGCCGGAGACAAAAAACGTTCACTCCAACGTTCCATCTGGCTGCCGGACAAGCAAATTTTGCTGGATCCGGCAAAAGCCGGTTGAAACACAATGCAATCCGGCGCAATCCAGCGCTAATAGAAGTCTATGGGGGAAAAAACGGATCCGGCGGCAACAGACTTGGGATTCGTTTTTCATGTTTTTGCCGGATTGCGCCTGATGGCCAAAAACTGGTGTGTGAACGCAGCCTAACATGAATAGGGACCATGCATTTATTGCATTTTTAGACATTTATTTAAAGGAAACTTGTCAGGAAATTCATACTACCCAATAGTTGGGTAACATAAATCACAGTCTAGTTTTATGATTGCAGACAGGTATATGATTCTCTGAAATGATCCAGTCTTCCACATTTAATATACCTTGAAGATTCTGCCAGAAACCAAAGGCGGAGACCACACTAGTCCAGCCCCGCTCTCAACCGGCTCTTCCAACGCCACATAAGGTGATTGCCAGGTCTCTCTCTCTGTACATGGTGATGTAAGACATGTTAATCCCCAGCTGAGACTCTGAGAGATACTGGGAGGGACTGGCCAAGAGCGGCGCCGGACTTGTCTGGTTTCTCTCACTATGGTTTATGGCTGGATTTTCAAAATCTACCACCTCTGATACACTGGATTATTTCACTACCACTGAGCCACCCTCATCAGATCTTTTTTATGGCAGATCCCAATTATCTTTTTAAGAAATTAGAGCTCTCTGTTGAAGTTTAAAATATCTTCAAGACCTAAATAATGAAAAAACGATAATGATTTAGCGGATTTATCCACTATTATTAGATTGAAAATACCAAACCCTAATTTGTACCCACTCCAATCACGTAATGAGCAATGGATAATTTTCAAGACATGATGGAGACAGATCGAGCATTGTCAAACAAAAAAACTGCAGAGGTAATAATAAGAACCCAGAATCTCATCAAATATCAACAGAAAGCTCTAATTTCCATAAAAAGATCTGATAAGGGCAGATCGATCGTAGTTATGAACACCATAGACTATATAGAATTGATGGATAACCTGCCCACAGATATAACTATCTACTATAAATTAACTAATAATCTTACTAATGAATACAATCAGAAATGTTATATAATTATAGATGAAGGGCTGGCATTACATTTCTTTTGTCAAAAAGAAGCTGATTACTATAAAAACGCAACACCAAATGTGCCAATATTATATGCCCTGACCAAAACACACAAAAAGGTTTATCCACCACAGTTACGCTCTGTTGTCTCAAGAATGGGCTCTGTGAGCGAGAGGATTTCAGAATGGCTCTATCATTTTCTAAAGCCTTTCAGCAAATCTCAGGTCACCTAAAAGACTCAGGCGATGTCCTTCGTTCCCTTCAAACTGTCACTTGGTGCTCTCATTTTTCATGATTGAGTTGCAATGTCTCTATATACAATACAGACCAAAGGTTTGGACACACCTTCTCATTCAAAGAGTTTTCTTTATTTTCAGGACTCTTAAAATTGTAGATTCACATTGAAGGCATCAAAACTATGAATTAACACATGTGGAATAAAATGCTTAACAAAAAAGTGTGAAACAACTGAAAATATGTCTTATATTCTAGGTTCTACAAAGTAGCCACCTTTTGCTTTGCTTACTGCTTTGCACACTCTTGGCATTCTCTTGATGAGCTTCAAGAGGTAGTCACCGGAAATGGTCTTCCAACAGTCTTGAAGAAGTTCCCAGAGATGCTTAGCACTTGTTGGCCCTTTTTCCTTCACTCTGCGGTCCAGCTCACCCCAAACCATCTCAATTGGGTTCAGGTTTGGTGACTGTGGAGGCCAGGTCATCTGGCGTAGCACCCCATCACTCTCCTTCTTAATCAAATAGCCCTTACACAGCTTGGAGGTGTGTTTGGGGTCATTGTCCTGTTGAAAAATAAATGATGGTCCAACTAAACGGAAACCGAATTGAATAGCATGCCGCCACAAGATGCTGGGGTAGCCATGCTGGTTCAGTATGCCTTCAATTTTTAATAAATCCCCAACAGTGTCACCAGCAAAGCACCCCCACACCATCACACCTCCTCCTCCATGCTTCACGGTGGGAGCCAAGCATGTAGAGTCCATCCGTTCACCTTTTCTGTGTTGCACAAAGACACTGTGGTTGGATCCAAAAATCTCAAATTTTGACTCATCAGACCAAAGCACAGATTTGCACTGGTCTAATGTCCATTCCTTGTGTTCTTTAGCCCAAACAAGTCTCTTCTGCTTGTTGCCTGTCCTTAGCAGTGGTTTCCTAGCAGCTATTTTACCATGAAGGCCTGCTGCACAAAGTCTCCTCTTAACATTTGTTCTAGAGATGTGTCTGCTGCTAGAACTCTGTGTGACATTGACCTGGTCTCTAATCTGAGCTGCTGTTAACCTGCGATTTCTGAGGCTGGTGACTCGGATAAACTTATCCTCCGCAGCAGAGGTGACTCTTGGTCTTCCTTTCCTGGGGCAGTCCTCATGTGATCCAGTTTCTTTGTAGCGTTTGATGGTTTTTGCTACTGCACTTGGGGACATTTTCAAAGTGTTCCCAATTTTTCGGACTGACTGACCTTCATTTCTTAAAGTAATGATGGCCACTTGTTTTTCTTTACTTAGCTGCTTTTTTGTTGCCATAATACAAATTCTAACAGTATATTCAGTAGGACTATCAGCTGTGTACCCACCAGACTTCTGCACAACACAACTGATGGTCCCAACCCCATTTATACGGCAAGAAATCCCACTTATTAAGCCTGACAGGACACACCTGTGAAGTGAAAACCATTTCCGGTGACTACCTCATGAAGCTCATCAAGAGAATGCCAAGAGAGTGTGCAAAGCAGTAATCAAAGCAAAAGGTGGCTACTTTGAAGAACCTAGAATATAAGACATATTTTCAGTTGCTTCACACTTTTTTGTTAAGTATTTCATTCCACATGTGTTAATTTATAGTTTTGATGCCTTCAATGTGAATTTTCAGAGTCATGAAAATAAAAAAAACTCCTTGAATGAGGTGTGTCAAAACTTGTGGTCTGTACTGTACATCTACCCCACATTCAATAGCTCTTATCGCATTCAAATTTCATGTTGAAAAATTTCCCTTTGGATTTCATCATTACTTGCTAGATGTGTTTTTTTAATTAGTAACTATATTTGTTTTAGTGAGAAGATGTTCTTACGGAAAACTGGAATTTCTATGGAAAATAAATAATCCACCTCCCTTGCAAACCTTATCATGAGCTGGTGAGAAGAGCTTTTCATTGATAATGAGAACAAGCCTTCCATTAAACACATAAAATGCTATGGTAGTTACTTTGATGATCTCCTTATTATCTGGAAATCCGATGTATCTGTGGTACAAAATTATGTTACTTATATTAACTCTAATAATTTTCATTCAAAATTCACTTTTGAACATTGAGTTGATACTGTTGAATTCCTGGATCTAAAATTATTTGGAATAGAAGGAGAATTAATCTCTATTGTCACTCACAGAAGATCCACAGAGGGCAAACCATATTACATGCAAAAGGCCACTATCCTAAAAATATTATCTAGGAAATTCCTGTAAGAGAACTGAAAGGGCAAAACATAATTGTAGCACACACGTAAGTTTGGACAGAGAATGCAAAACATTTTTTTCTAAATTATTCGACAGAGGATACAAACATTGGATTTCTGATTGGGCAAAGAATATAGTTAGGCTATGGGTTGAACTCAATGGACTTAAGTCTACCTTTAACCTTAAAAAACTATAATAAACTCAGATTTAAATCTAGACATTTTCATTAATCTCCTACACAAAACTCATTAACTCTTATTCTACAGTACAGCAGTCAATTTTCTTTACATTTATTGAATCATATAATAGCAACAATTTTGGAAATAAATAATTTCTAAATTGTAATTCTAACTTTGCTTTATATATATATATATATATATATATATATATATATATATATATATATATAGTAGGTGAGGAATGCCGGGCACAGCTGATCCACGAACGGCTAGGTATCACAGTCCTGGAGAGTAGGCAAGATCCGGGTGCATGTCCCAAAATGTAGATCATATAAATCCAGAAAATAGACAGAAAGGGTCGCACTCCACAAAGATCTGGATAGATACAAATCTTTAATCCATGCTCAAATCAGGGATACAGGTGGTGAGGGAAGGTGAGGTTGTGCAGCGCCGGACGACGGCGGGCCATTTCGCAGACAAATTGCTTCTACGGGTGAAGTGAAACCAGGGACGTTGTATCCACCCTTTTATACCAGGTGGTGTGGAAAAGCAACGTGACTGAGTGAATTAAAATACATTTTAAAATAACACCCAGTTGTAATTACATCAAGCAGACATAGAACAATATAATAAACAAATGGCAGCAGCATTATAGTTCACAGAAGTTTAAAAAGAATACCATACATTACATTTCAAGGTATTTTGAAGAAAAATTTCTTTTTAGGAAGAAATTCCCCCAAGAAAAAAACCTTCTCCAAGAAAAGGTTCTTGGAAAGTAAATTTTTTCTTGGAGAAGGTTTTTTTTCTTGGGGGAATTTCTTCCTAAAAAGAAATTTTTCTTCAAAATACCTTGAAACGTAATGTATGGTATTCTTTCTAAACGTCTGTGAACTATAATGCTGCTGCCATTTGTTTATTATATTGTTCTATGTCTGCTTGATGTAATTACAACTGGGTGTTGTTTTAAAATGTATTTTAATTCACTCAGTGACGTTGCTTTTCCACACCACCTGGTATAAAAGGGTGGATACAACGTCCCTGGTTTCCCTGGACCCGTAGAAGCAATTTGTTTGCGAAATGGCCCGCCGTCGTCCGGCGCTGCACAACCTCACCTTCCCTCACCACCTGTATCACTGATTTGAGCATGGATTAAAGATTTGTATCTATCTAGATCTTTGTGGAGTGCGACCCATTCTGTCTATTTTCTGGATATGTATATATATATATATATATATATATATATATATATATATATATATGTATATGTATATGTATGTGTGTGTGTGTATGTGTATATATATATATATATATATATATAATTTAATTATTGACAGGTACTGCCCACATATTTTAAATTGCATGTAATGCATTATTTATATATATATATAAATAAAAATATATATAAAATGCACTACCTGTGGGCAGTACCTGTTGACAATTAAGCATTTGAATCAAGGAATATCTTCATAGCATAGAACATGCTGGTAATAATGGGAATAAGTCACAGGTAGGGATGAACGGACCCATGAAAGTTTGGGTTTCCCGGGACTTTAGCTAAAAGTTCGGACCCTGACAACCATATAAATTAATGGAGACCTCAACTTCTGTGCTGTAAAATGGTTGTAGTAAGGGTTTAGGGGCTGCAGAAGGAAGGAAAATGGGGGCAACTGCCGTAAAAAAGAATGTGGAAAGCAAATAAATTTAAACAAATGACGTGGCGTCCCTCCTATTTTTGATAACCAGTCCATGTAAAGCAGACAACTGTGGGCTACAACACTCAGGCTGTCAGTTTTACCACGTCATTTATTTTTTTTTGATAACCAGCCAAGGTAAAGCAGACAGCTGGGGGCTGATATTATCAAGGTGGGAAGGCCCATGATTATTTGGTCCTCCCAGCCTAAAAATAGCAACCTGCAGCTGCTCAAAATTGATATTAGATGTGCCGATTCTGGCACTTTGGTCAGCTCTTCCTAATTGCGCTGGTGCAGTGGCAATACGGGTAATACTTTTGTGGTTGATGCTAACTGTGACTTGAGAGGTGGCATCAAGCCCAGGAGTTAGTAATGGAGAGGCATCTGTCAGATACCCCCATCATTAAAGCTGTAAGTGTAGAATTAAAAAATCAATACACACAGGAAAAAAATAGTTTCTTTGAATAAACCCTCCTGCACACTCCCTTGTTCACCAATTTATTGAATAAATATCCTTGAAGTTCTGATGTAATCCAGTTGGTGAATAAAGACTCCTCCACACTTCCTCATTCACCAATTTATTAATTAAAAAGAAATCCTAGAAATTCCTTGAGGGCCTGGACCTCATGTAGAGAGGACGCAGCGTGGGTGAGCTCCTGCCTGGATCCTGAATCATCCTGCATACCGGCCTTGCTGACAGGCACTACCGACCCTGGAGGGCTGCAATACTACTTATAACACCCGGGGAAGCGAGCACCGCCAGGATATGCCGACCCGCAGCAGCAATAAAAAGGACAGAGACGCGCAGGAGCGCGCCTCTGAAGAATCCAATATGGCGCCGCCGGCATCCACACCATCCTGCGGTGGAGCAGGGGGAGTAGCAGGCAGGCTGGAGCGGTTTGCCAGAGTGGCCCGTGGCACAGAGCCTACCTCCAACGAGGCACCCGATGGCAGCGCTGAACGGGCCCTGGAGCAGGGAGAAAACATACCCGACGGCGAGACTGTGAGTACCCTGGGCCCTGCATGTTCAGCAGCACAAGATATGCAGACACAGAGGCCTGCGCTGGCAGAGGGAGGAGGGGGAGATGTGGAGCAAACAACGCCTATCTTAACTGAGGCCATACTGAGAGACATTCTGGCAGCAATTAACTCTTGCAATACCACATTGGCCACTCTAAGCAGCCAGATGGGAACTGTCACCTCAGATATGGCCTGTATTAAACGTGAGCTGCAGGGGGTGACTGTCAGAATGGGGGAGCTGGAGGAACGAGTGAGTACAACAGAGGATAAATTACCACCAATGTCACGAGAGCTGGGAAAGGCCACGCAAAATATTTCCACACTGCTAAACAATGTGGATGATTTGGAGAACCGCTCCCGCAGAAGTAATTTGAGACTGGTGGGGGTCCCAGAGAGGATGGAGGGCAATGACCCATTGAATTTCTTTGAAAAATGGCTTAAAGACACCATGGGAAAAGACATACTGTCCCCTTTCTTCACCATTGAAAGGGCACACAGGGTCCCTGCGCGTTCCCCACAGCCGGGAGCACCCCCACGTCCTATTCTGATTAAACTACTGCACTATAAAGATAGGGACACTATCCTACAGAGCCAGAGATATCAAAGAACTTGAAATTGATGGGAGGAAGATATCAATATTTCCTGATTTCTCCATGGAAGTGCAACGTAAAAGAGCGCAATTTATTGAGATCAAAAAACGCCTGCACAACCTACAAGTGCCATACTCCATGATGTACCCTGCTAAGCTGCGGATTGCTGCAAACGGAGAGACTCATTTTTTTGATACGGCTGGGGCGGCGCTGTCTTGGCTGGATATCAATGAGAGGTCCCTGAGGAGGAAGAATACCTGAGATTTCCCTTTCTGCCGCCAGGCGTTGTTTTTGTTTGGGACGCTATGCTGGTGAGCTCATTACAGTTAAATTCTAGTGATGAGCGAGTGTGCTTGTTACTACTCGGTACTCGCACGAGTATCACTGTACTCGGGCTACTCGGCGGGGACCGAGTAATCTCGCGATACTCGTGCTGTACTCGTGGTCTTCATCCCTGCATGTTGGCGCTCTTTTGAGAGCCAGCCCTCATGCAGGGATTGGCTGGCAGACCACTGCAATGCCACAGCCCTGTTAGTTGTGGAATTGCAGTGATTGGCCGGCCCGCACAGCGTGGCCGAGCCTTTATACCGGCGGGCGCGCTGTGCTCTGCTCACAGCCATCCAGACAGTCAGTGCAGGGAGAGGGTCGCTGCTTCAGGGAAAGGTTTGCGGCCCTTTATAGCTATTTCCGTAGCAGGGCTGCAAACAGTGTGACCAGAAGTCCTTCTCAGGACTATTCTAGTTGTATACAGGCAGGCAGGGTATAGCTAGGTCGGAGTACAGTAGCAGAGTCCTTCTCAGGACTATTGTTGCTATATACAGGCAGAGTATAGCCAGGTCGGAATACAGGCTAGTGACCAGAAGAGTCCTTGTCAGGACTATTGTAGCAGTATACAGGCAGGCAGGCAGGCAGGCAGGGTATATAGCCATTCCTAGTGGTGACCGTATACCAGCCTTCATCATATCTGGGGCTGGTGTACACAGTCTAAAACAGTCCAGATAGTGTCAGACTTCTCAGTAATTTTTTCTCCTAAAAACCTGTTAGGTTCTTAGTGCGTCCGTGCTTGCATTTAAAAACCGCACGTGTGTGCCTGTCGGTGGCAGCGTACAGGTGCACTTGTGTGCGTTTTTCACAAACTATTATTATATAACGCACAAGTGTAGTGAATACACGTCAGCACAGCATTGCAAAATGTGCAAGGGCGTTGGCAAGGAACAAGGAAGTGGACGTGATGGTGGTGCAGGCAGAGGCCGAGGTCGTGGGCAAGCTCTAATTTCGCCACAACAAAGGGCCACATCTAGTGCTCGCACGTCCTGTCCCAAATTCTTGGGGACCGCAGCAGTACACCGCTCTTGAACCAAGACCAGTGTCAACAGGTTGTTAGTTGGATAGCGGATAATGCTTCCAGTCAGATTGACACCACCACAAACACTCTGTCTTCCACACGGTCAAGTGTCAGTAGCCGTGATACTGCACCGCACATTTCAGAACCTGATCCTCCTTCCTACCACAAGGCTGAGTACACGTCCTCGGACATTAATGATCCCACACTTGGACACTCGGAAGAGCTGTTCACGTTTCAATTCGCACATTCTGGCCTCTCGCCAGCTCATGTTGAAGTGGGTCATGAGGAGATCGTATGTACAGATGCCCAAATATTTGAGCAGCCACGTTCTCACGAAGTTGGCAACGTGTCTCAACAAGGGGTGGACGATGATGAGACACAATTGTCAGGAAGTCAGAAGGAGGAGCAGGGTGCGGAAGAGGAAGACGGCGTGGTGGATGATCCAGTAACTGACCCAACCTGGCAGGAGGATATGCAGAGCGAGGACAGCAGTGCACAGGGGGAGGGAGGCGTAGCATCCCAACAGGCAGTAAGAAGCAGGGTGGTGGCTCCAGGCAGAAGTCAGGCAACCGTTCCCCGGAACAACAACACGACACAAGGTGCCTGTACAAATGTTAGGTCTTCCCGAGTCTGGCAGTTTTTTAAGTTGGCTCCAGATGATTCTAAAAAGGCCATTTGCCACACCTGCCGTGCCAGCATCAGCAGGGGTACCAAAACTAGCAGCCTGACCACCACCAGCATGATCAGGCACATGTCAGCCAAGCACCCGACTTTGTGGGAAGTACAACAGAGTCGAGGAGCAGTGCTTGCTGATGTTGTAAGGGGTAGTCGGACCCCTGGTAGTGAAGGAGCGGTTTTTCCCCCCTGAAGACGCCACAGTAGTATGGTGGCAAATTGTAAATGTTGATGGTAAAATGTTACCTGTCATAAACTGTTTCCCCACTAGGTGCCAGTGTAGAGCAGTGGTTCCCCTGGTAACAGTGGCAGGGAAGGAAGGGGCAGGGCAGCCTAGGTGGGGAAGGAAGGGTTCTGAATGCAGAGTCCAGTGTGCAGTGAGATGTGAGAGGCGAGCAAGCTCGGTCTGAGGTGACGGGGCAGAGTGTGGGAGTGAGATGAGGCAGTCAGCCTGAGTGAGTACTCTTGGCTAGAAAGCAGAGGAAACCCATGAGAAACGGTGGAAGAGTTGGGACTAGTCCGGAGCCGGTGGTGTGTACTAGAGTGGAGTGCAGCTATCAGGGGGATAACAAGTGGCCCCTGCAGGCGAAGGTTAGTGCCCTGACAAAGAAGTGGAAAGGTGAGAACTTATCCGGAGCTGGTAGTTTGTGCTAGATCTGCCCTACAGTGAAACAGGGTTCAGTGTGCAGCTACTAGGGGGTTAACGCATGTCCCCTGCAGGCAAGGGAAAGTTACCGGGGAAAGAGGAAACCGTCAGCAAGAAGTTTAACCTGTAAACCAAAGTGACTTGATGCTGAAAGGTGTAAAGAAGAGTGGAAGCTGTGTTCAATAAAATGTTTCTTGGTTCATCAACTGCCTGTCTGTGGCTCTTTACTGGGAGTGGTGAAGAGGCCTGTGAGCCGAGAGAAAAAGGTGTCACCGAGAAGCAAATTGCCCACATGGAAGTGTCCCTGCCACCCACACTCTGCCCCACAAACAACACCTCTGATCTAACAGTGACGGCCGGGCCGGGGGTCAACCTGCCGCCCCTTGGGCGGGAGACCGCGACTACAACCCCTGAGGCGCCCCCTGCCCCCGTTACAAATTGGCGTAGTCGGCAAGATCAAGCCTGCAGAAGAGAAACCCCGAGCAGAGACCAAGTGGTGCCTGATGTACTGAACAGGCCACAAGATGGCAGCAAGATGGCGGCCGTCCTCATGGATTTAGTGAAGGCGCGAAAAGCGCTGGGCTGGCCTGTAAGGAAGAAGCCCGGAGTGCACCGCCCAAAGAGGGGAGGTGCTTGCCCCGAGATACTGCAGAGGTCTAGAGACGTGGGCGGCGCCGCAAGAAAGAAGAGGCGTCGCAAACGCTGTGCCGACCTGGTGGGTGAGGCCGGGGGCGGAGTATGGGCAGAAGCGGGAAAAGAAGAACCGCCTCCACCTTCCCCGGCGCGATTGCAACCCCGGCAGTGGAAGAAGAAGCAAACTCCAATACCTGGACCAAGCAGAATGGAGAACAGAGCGTGGCGCGCTCAGCATAAGCAAGCGCTCGCTGAAGCCTGTGGGCTGAAGAGTACCCCGACGGTCGCGCCAAAGGCGGCCGCCGAACCTACGGCTGGAGACAAGCCAAGAGAAGCATCGGCATTACTGGTGATACATCAGAGTATGGTGTCGCACCCGGTAGTTGTTGTCGGCAGCCCTCTGCGGTCCCGTCCAGCTACCCCCTCACCCCCGCAGGAGGCTGAAGGGCCTGAACCGGAGAAGGAAGTACCGGAGCCACTGGGTTATGAGCCGTTTCGTAGGCTACCCGCTTACCTGGACAGTCCCTCTCCGACCATGTGAGGGCCCAGCGGGACGAATGGCTGCGTGCATACCACCCAGCGTGAAGAGGTGGTCATCCGGAAGAGACGTCTGTTTGTTGTTGGGAGCCGGTGCTGTTAGGAGCCAGCGAATGTTACAGCTCAAGCAACGTTAAAAGTACTGAACCCGGGAGGAGCTTAATGCAGAACTGTGCGTGGACTCCTTCCGTGACTGTTAAGAAGGAATCTTGTTGTCCTGTTGTTTTCTGCCCACCCAAAGACCGGGAGCGCTTGGAAGTAGCCTCCGGGCAGAAGGTCAGCTAAGACCGGGAGCGCCTGAGGAGGGCCTCCGGGCAGACGTGCGACTAAGACCGGGAGCTTCCCTGGAGGGACTCCGGGCACCAAACTTGTGTGCCAGTCTGTGTGTTTTAAGTATTGTGTTTTCCTACATGTGTTGTTTTGCAGGTACGAACCTCGCCAGGAGGCTGAGGTTAAAGAGGGGAGGAATGTAAGGGGTAGTCGGACCCCTGGTAGTGAAGGAGCGGTTTTTCCCCCCTGAAGACGCCACAGTAGTATAGTGGCAAATTGTAAATGTTGATGGTAAAATGTTACCTGTAATAAACTGTTTCCCCACTAGGTGCCAGTGTAGAGCAGTGGTTCCCCTGGTAACAGTGGCAGGGAAGGAAGGGGCAGGGCAGCCTAGGTGGGGAAGGAAGGGTTCTGAATGCAGAGTCCAGTGTGCAGTGAGATGTGAGAGGCGAGCAAGCTCGGTCTGAGGTGACGGGGCAGAGTGTGGGAGTGAGACGAGGCAGTCAGCCTGAGTGAGTACTCTTGGCTAGAAAGCAGAGGAAACCCATGAGAAACGGTGGAAGAGTTGGGACTAGTCCGGAGCCGGTGGTGTGTTCTAGAGTGGAGTGCAGCTATCAGGGGGATAACAAGTGGCCCCTGCAGGCGAAGGTTAGTGCCCTGACAAAGAAGTGGAAAGGTGAGAACTTATCCGGAGCTGGTAGTTTGTGCTAGATCTGCCCTACAGTGAAACAGGGTTCAGTGTGCAGCTACTAGGGGGTTAACGCATGTCCCCTGCAGGCAAGGGAAAGTTACCGGGGAAAGAGGAAACCGTCAGCAAGAAGTTTAACCTGTAAACCAAAGTGACTTGATGCTGAAAGGTGTAAAGAAGAGTGGAAGCTGTGTTCAATAAAATGTTTCTTGGTTCATCAACTGCCTGTCTGTGGCTCTTTACTGGGAGTGGTGAAGAGGCCTGTGAGCCGAGAGAAAAAGGTGTTGTGGCGCCCCTGACCTGGTCAGGCACCACTGAGTACTGCACCCATCCTGGGGACAGTACAATACAGGTAATCCAGAAGGCTGACCGAGGTGTGACTACACAGGCGCATAGTGATCAGGTCTCACACATGTACCTTTGAGAGGACCCCTGGGGATCCCAGGAGGGGGCAAAGCCTTCACCTCCACTGGAATAGTGGAGGGGGTAAAGCCTCCATCTCCACTCAAGGGGTGTGGTGGAGAGCCTGGTTGCTAGGTGGCGTAGGCAAGAACAGGAGAGGAGGAGCAGTGAGCCAGTTCAGTGTGCAGTTCAGGGGGAGCAGGCGTCAGGAGCAGACGTCAGGAGCAGACCCCTGGGGCTGTTGCAGTCTGACAGCGTCCGCGCAGTGGCTACCGACGGGGGAGAACGGTCACCTAGTAGTGCTACCCGAAATCCATCTTCAGCTAAAGAGAGAGCAACGGAGTGGGAAGTAAGGAGACTGCTAGGGAGTTACCAGGCCCAAACGGGTAGTAGGTCCCAGTGCAGGGATAGATCCATCTTTCCTTGCCAAACCTGCTTGAGGGGGCACTTCACACCCCCAAGAACACACTACAGAGTCCGCAGCCACGTAGCCACAGTTAGGGCCCATAGTTCACAGGAGGCAAGCAGCCGGAGTGTCCTGGTCCAGGCTACAAGCAAACGGGCCAAACGAAGGGGAGAGAGGCATCAGCAACTTCCCTGGGTGACCCCCATAGGGACTAAAAGTCGGGGTTACCCCAAAACGCAAAGGGCTAAGGAAGGCGAGTCGGTAGTCACCCTCATCAGTCAGCCTGAAGGACACCTGGTTCCAGCCTGGTTCATCCCAGCTACGCCCGGGTTACTCACTCTGCCACCTTCCGTGAGTAAAACCCCTGAAAGACATTTTGCTTGTGTGGAGTTATTCTGCGCCTTGTGGTTCTACACACCTACACAGGGCCCTGGGGCTTGCCTCACTCTCAGGAGGCTATTACAACCGACTGCACCCACCATCAGCCCCAGGCATCCCTTAATCTGCAGTGGCGGTCCCCACTGACCGCAATTCTGAGAGTGGCGTCACGACAAATAGAAGATCTCCTACCTGTGACCAGATCCAGCTGCGTGGAGTCCCTGAAGGTAATGCACCGACACAGCACTTGTGGGGCTTCACATCTGGCGTCACGAACAGGATAAGGACTAGACCTGTTCAGACAGGTGACCATGTGCCTGGGCGGTCCGCTTGAAAAATTGGAAGCGCCGCCATATTGCCACCATGAAAAGCGCGCTGAAAAACAACAGCAGCCCGCGCTGGAAGAAGTTACCGCCCACGAAGAGGTGTGGCTACCCAGAGATCCCCTGCAGAGTTCTGACCTCGCAAGTGATGAGAGCGGAGGCGTTCAGAGACGTCGGGACAGAAAGGAAGCCAGAAGTCTGCTGTTAGAGGGAGGAGACGCAGAGAAAATGGCGTCTGGATGCAGAGACTCCGAGCCAGGCTCCGCTGCCTGGTGGGCCCGAGAGCTTGCTCAGTGCTGCGACCAACTAGAAACCAGGGTTCTACAGCAGCTCAGCGAGGGACGCAAGGAGCTTCTGGGGATGGCTACGGCGGTTCAGGCCTACGAGGAGAGGGCCACGCGACGAGTGCCAGACCGAGTGGCGACGACTCAGACCCCGATGCTGCTACCGATGGGTGAGTGCAGTGTTGCCCCTGCCAGCACGAGTGCCCCGACCCCTGCTGCCATGCCCGTAGTCCCTGAAGAGGCGCCCGCCGCGGCGACGCTGAACCAGGCCGCCGCCATGCTAGGCCCGGCCCGCCGAGACCCCACCGCAGCAGCAACGCTCGTCCGCGCCGCAAGTGAGGTGCTGAACCAGGCCGCAGCCACGTCTGGTGCGGCCCGCCAAGCCCAGATCGCTGCAGCGACGCCCAGCCCAGCCTGCACAGATCCCATCGCAGCTGCGACGCCAATCCAGGCCGCGACAGCGACGCCGATCCAGGCCGCCGCAGCGATGCCCTGCCCGGCCCGCCAAGATAAGATTGTATCACCATTTACCCCGGCCTGCAAGGCCAGAGCAGACACCGCTCCCCAGTCCAAGGAAGTCCCTGCTAGGCAGTCTACGCTGGGGGAGGACCCCGAATACCAGAAGCTGAAGGCTGACCTAGAGGCCCAGTTCCCAAAGGAGGTGGTGGACCGGTATCTGCTCCCTCCGCATACCCCTCAGAAGACTCTGGAGATATCCACGCCAAAAAGTCCACCGCCCGGGCCAGCTGATGAACACTCATCCCCAGCGCTGCCACCAAAGGAGTGCTCAGAAGAACTAAGGGGGAGAGGAGGCCAGGAGGCTGAGGAGCTGACCCCGGAGCCATCAGCAGTGGATCCATGCCCAGAGCCAGAGATGTTGCCTTATTCCCGCTGGGATGAAGAGAGCCTGACACCCTCCGCTGAGGAAGACCTGTCCAAGTACCTCACCTGGGAGCCTGCAAACAGTGAAGCAGCAACCCAGCAGAATCCAGCCCGTAGGACACGGCGCCGTAGTAGGACCAAGTTTTCCCCTGCACCGCAGTCTCCAGAGAATAAAGATGAAGTCACGGCCAGAGACTTGGAGGAGAAACGGTTTTTGAGAAGAGCCAAATCCCAGGTTAGAGGTCCACTTTGTCGTGGTGTAGTCGAAGACTTCAGCTTGAAATCAGGATACGGCTTCATAGTAGCTCCTGGTATGAAGGAGGGCATTTTTGTTAACAGAAGAGACGTTAGAGCCAATTTGCCCAGAGGACATCCAGGCAGAAATCTACGAACAGGAGACTCAGTGGAATTCACCATGCACCAAGGAGAAAGAGGCTGGTATGCATTGGATGTTACACCATATACCAGAAATCCTTACAGCAGTCCTGCAAAAGAAACAGACACAGAAGAAGACGGAGATAGAGAAAGAAAAGACAAAGAACCTACTGATGAGACCACCACGGACGATGAAAGAGATCGAGAAACCAACAGGTGCCGCAGCCCTACAGGCCCAAGCCCTGGTGAGGAGGAATCCATGTAAACAACGTAAGAAGTACAGAAGTTACCAGTTTGACCAGTTTGAAGTTTTTTTGCAACGTTTCCAAGTTTAAGTATGTGCCCACATAAACTAATGTGAGAAATAAACCTTAAGGCTATGAACTGGCTATAGCCACAAACTCTCGCAGTGTAAATAGTTACACCAGAGGGTACCACCACCAGAGCCAGCCTGTTTAGGGGCTTGGCTCGTCTGCAACCAGGGAGCACGTCCGTTTATGGGGCCTTGGCTCACCTGCAACCAGAGAGCATGCCTGTTTATGGGGCCTGGCTCTCCACCACAAAGAGGGTACCTGGTCAGCACCAACTGTGGAGGCCGCCTCTACATCCTGCCAGAAGAGGCTGAAGGCGCGGCTCCACCAGGCCAGGTATACCCTGAAACCACCAGACCCTGGAAGCCGCCTCTACATCCTGCCAGAAGTGGCTGAAGGCGCGGCCAACGTGAGAGGGTTTTGGGTGGGTTAACGGACTTGTGGGTGGAGGGTGGTGATGTATGGTACCAGGTGGTTTTAAAAATGTTTTACATGTTTTAACGTTTTATGCATGCATTTTAAAATGTTGTCTTGCAGCCCGAGGACGTGCTGGTGATAACTAAGGGGGAATGTGGCGCCCCTGACCTGGTCAGGCACCACTGAGTACTGCACCCATCCTGGGGACAGTACAATACAGGTAATCCAGAAGGCTGACCGAGGTGTGACTACACAGGCGCATAGTGATCAGGTCTCACACATGTACCTTTGAGAGGACCCCTGGGGATCCCAGGAGGGGGCAAAGCCTTCACCTCCACTGGAATAGTGGAGGGGGTAAAGCCTCCATCTCCACTCAAGGGGTGTGGTGGAGAGCCTGGTTGCTAGGTGGCGTAGGCAAGAACAGGAGAGGAGGAGCAGTGAGCCAGTTCAGTGTGCAGTTCAGGGAGAGCAGGCGTCAGGAGCAGACGTCAGGAGCAGACCCCTGGGGCTGTTGCAGTCTGACAGCGTCCGCGCAGTGGCTACCGACGGGGGAGAACGGTCACCTAGTAGTGCTACCCGAAATCCATCTTCAGCTAAAGAGAGAGCAACGGAGTGGGAAGTAAGGAGACTGCTAGGGAGTTACCAGGCCCAAACGGGTAGTAGGTCCCAGTGCAGGGATAGATCCATCTTTCCTTGCCAAACCTGCTTGAGGGGGCACTTCACACCCCCAAGAACACACTACAGAGTCCGCAGCCACGTAGCCACAGTTAGGGCCCATAGTTCACAGGAGGCAAGCAGCCGGAGTGTCCTGGTCCAGGCTACAAGCAAACGGGCCAAACGAAGGGGAGAGAGGCATCAGCAACTTCCCTGGGTGACCCCCATAGGGACTAAAAGTCGGGGTTACCCCAAAACGCAAAGGGCTAAGGAAGGCGAGTCGGTAGTCACCCTCATCAGTCAGCCTGAAGGACACCTGGTTCCAGCCTGGTTCATCCCAGCTACGCCCGGGTTACTCACTCTGCCACCTTCCGTGAGTAAAACCCCTGAAAGACATTTTGCTTGTGTGGAGTTATTCTGCGCCTTGTGGTTCTACACACCTACACAGGGCCCTGGGGCTTGCCTCACTCTCAGGAGGCTATTACAACCGACTGCACCCACCATCAGCCCCAGGCATCCCTTAATCTGCAGTGGCGGTCCCCACTGACCGCAATTCTGAGAGTGGCGTCACGACAAATAGAAGATCTCCTACCTGTGACCAGATCCAGCTGCGTGGAGTCCCTGAAGGTAATGCACCGACACAGCACTTGTGGGGCTTCACATCGTCACCGAGAAGCAAATTGCCCACATGGAAGTGTCCCTGCCACCCACACTCTGCCCCACAAACAACACCTCTGATCTAACAGTGACGGCCGGGCCGGGGGTCAGCCTGCCGCCCCTTGGGCGGGAGACCGCGACTACAACCCCTGAGGCGCCCCCTGCCCCCGTTACAAATGTCACTGCTACGTCTTCGCTGGTTGTGCATGCGAGCCAATCCCCTGTCCATGCTGCCTGCGATCAAGCCTCCTCCGGTCCTGCACCTGCAGTTGCCTACGCAGAAATAACACCATCATCAAGCACGTCCTTGTCCCAGCGCAGCGTTCAGTTATCCATTCAGCAAACCTTTGAACGCAGGCGCAAATACACTGCCAACGCCCCACATGCCACAGTTCTAAATGCTAACATTTCGCGACTGCTTGCGCTGGAAATGTTGCCTTTTAGGCTGGTGGAGACAGAAGCATTCCGCGACCTGATGGCGGCAGCTGTCCCACGTTACTCGGTCCCCAGCCGCCACTATTTCTCCCGGTGTGCCGTCCCCGCGTTGCATAACCACGTGTCACAAAACATCACACGTGCCCTGAACAAGGCTGTTTCACCCAAAGTCCACCTAACCACAGACACGTGGACAAGTGCTTGTGGGCAAGGCCGCTACATCTCGTTGACGGCACACTAGGTTAACCCCTTCAGCCCCGGGGCACTTTCCGTTTTTGCGCTTTTGTTTTTTGCTCCCCTTCTTCCGAGAGCCGTAACTTTTTTATTTTTCCGTCAATCTTGCCATATGAGGGCTTGTTTTTTGCGGGACAAGTTGTACTTTTAAATGAAACCATAAGTTTTACCATATGGTGTACTGGAAAGCAGCAAAAAAATTCCAAGTGTGGAAAAATTGCAAAAAAAGTGTGATGGCACATTAGTTTTTGGGATGTTTTATTCACGGTGTTCACTATATGGTAAAACTGATGTGTGGGTATGATACCTGAGGTCGGTGCGAGTTTGTAAACACCAAACATGTATAGGTTTACTTGTATCTAAGGGGTTAAAAAAAATTCACAAGTTTGTCCAATAAAAGTGGCGCACGTTTTGCGCCATTTTTCGAAACACGTAGCGTTCTTATTTTTTGGGATCTATGGCTCAGTGACGGCTTATTTTTTGCGTCTCGAGCTGATGTTTCTAATGGTAGCATTTTTGCGCAGATGCTACGTTTTGATCGCCTGTTATTACATTTTGCGTAAAACTTGCGGCGACCAAAACACGTAATTTTGGCGTTTGGAATTTTTTTGCCACTACGCCGTTTACCAATCAGATTAATTGATTTTATATTTTGATAGATCGGGCATTTCTGAACGCGACGATACCAAATATGTGTATATTTATTTATTTTTTAACCCTTTAATTTTCAATGGGGGGAAAGGGGGGTGATTTGAACTTTTAGGTTTTTTGTTTTTTTTTTAATTTTTTAAAACTTTTTTTTTACTTTTTTTATTTTATTTTACTAGTCCCCCTAGGGGGCTATAGTGATCAGCAATCCGATTGCTGATCGCTATCTGCTGATTACAGCTATACCGCTGTAAACAGCAGAAATAGTCACTTTCTTTCTTCCTCTGCTCCGTGCCGAGGAAGAATGAAAGTGAAACTTCGTAGCACCAGGCGTCATCACATGACCCTGTGCTACGATGGCAACCACCGAACGTCACGTGATCACTCACGTGACGTCCGGAGGGGGCGGCGGTAAGTAAAAAAGATGGCCGCGCGCATATAGATCTCGCTGCCAGACTTTGGCAGCGAGATCTAAGGGGTTAATGTTCCGGGTGGAATGCGATTCCACTCGGAACATGTAGGCACACATGTCAGCTGTTGAAAACAGCTAATATGTGTGCCGATCCACGCCGCCTGCCCGCGGCAGGGGGCGGGGCTTACCGGGACACGATCCATGACGGATATATCCGTCCATGGTCGTGAAGGGGTTAATATTGTGGAAGCTGGGACCCAGTCTGAGCGAGGGACGGAACACGTCCTTCCCACACCAAGGTTTGCAGGCCCTACCTCAGTCAGGGTTTCACCCACACTCTACAGCTCCGGAATGTCATGCTCTTCAGCCTCCTCCTCCTCCTGCGCATCCTCATCCACTTTACCCTCCACACCAGTCCCAAGCTGGAAGCACTGCAGCACTGCCTCGGCGAAGCGGCAACAGGCTGTGCTGAAGCTAATCTGCATAGGTGACAAACCCCACAATGCAGAAGAGGTGTGGACAGCTCTGAAACAGCAGGCAGATCACTGGCTCACACCTCTGAACCTAAAGCCAGGAAAGGTCGTGTGTGACAATGGCCGGAACCTGGTGGCGGCTTTGAGGCGAGGCCAGCTGACACATGTTCCATGCGTGGCCCATGTGCTCAACCTCGTGGTTCAGCGGTTTCTAAAGTCATACCCAGAGCTGTCTGATCTGCTGGTAAAAGTTCGCCGCCTGTCTGCACATTTTCGAAAGTCACCTACTGCTTCAGCCGGCCTTGCCGGCTTTCAGCGCCGTTTGCATCTTCCGGCTCACAGACTGGTGTGTGATGTCCCCACGCGTTGGAATTCAACTCTGCACATGTTGGTCAGGATATGTGAGCAGAAGAGGGCAGTTGTTGAGTACCTGCATCACCTAAGCCGTCGGGAAATGGGTCAAACTCCACACATAACACCTGAGGAGTGGAGATGGATGTCCGACCTATGTACCATCCTCCAAAACTTTGAGGACTCCACCAAGATGGTGAGTGGTGATGACGCCATTATTAGCGTCACCATACCGCTACTCTGCCTTCTAAAACGGTCTCTGCTCAAAAACAAACATGATGCATTGCAGGCGGAGCGCGATGAGTTGCAGCAAGAAACAGTAGTGGGTGTGGGTGATAACACACAGCCCAGCCTCGTCTCATCACAACGTGCAGTGGAGGACTATGACGAGGAGGAGGATGAAGACATGGAGCAACTCTCCGGCCAAATTGAGGATATGACATGCACACCAGTCATATCCTCGGTTCAGCGTGGCTGGCCAGAGGACAGGGTAGATGAGGAGGAGGAGGAGGAGGAGGACAGCATGTTCAGTCATCGTGTTGGTCAGGCTACTGAAGTCCTGGCTGTTAAGAGTCTGGCGCACATGGCTGACTTTATGGTAAGCTGCCTGTCTCGTGACCCTCGCGTTAAGAACATCTTGGCCGACAATCATTACTGGTTGGTAACACTGTTAGACCCACGCTACAAGGAGAACTTTATGTCTCTTATTCCCGAGGCGGAGAGGTCAACCAAAATGCAGCAGTTCCGGAAGGCCATAGTCACGGAAGTAGGCAAAGCATTCCCCTCACAAAACGCTAGCGGCATAGGTCAGGAATCAGTGGACAACCAAGGCGTACAGCCGACAGAGGCACAAGTCCAATCCGCCAGAGGTAGGGGAACAGTCTTTAAGATGTGGGACAGTTTTCTCAGCCCCTCACGTACCACAGCCCCTGAGGTGCGGGGTAGTGCCACAAGAAATCCTAAGTTTGCCCAGATGCTCAAGGAGTACCTTGCAGATCGAACAACTGTACTCCGACATTCCTCTGTGCCTTACAATTATTGGGTATCCAAGGTGGACACGTGGCATGAATTGGCTCTCTACGCCTTGGAAGTCCTGGCCTGCCCTGCCGCTAGCGTTTTGTCACAGCGTGTTTTTAGTGCCGCAGGTGGAATCATTACAGATAAACGCACCCGCCTGTCAACTGAAAATGCTGACAGGCTGACTCTGATCAAGATGAACAAGGGTTGGATTGGGCCAGACTTCACCACACCACCAGCAAATGAGAGCGGAATTTAAAGTTTGTAACGGGAATTTGCCATGTACCTCCAGTCACCCATGGGTACACACTTCTGGACTTTGGATAATCGCTGGACTGCTCCTCCTTCTCCTCATGCGCCACCATGATGACCGTTACAATAGTTAGGCCTTTGTTTCAGGTATACCCCCAGTGGTAAATTTTTTCGCCCATTCTTTGCAGAATGGACATTACAACGACAGGAGACCCGCTCCTTTGCAATGGGAACAATGTTTTGAGGCCCTCATGCACGTCTCTATCCAGGGACAACGTGGAGCCTCCCAATTTTTGGCTGCCCTGCCAAAGGGCTATACTACAATAGACCCACTTCCTTACAATGGGCACTTCAGGTTTACAGGCCTTCATGCACATCTCTATCCAGGGACAACGTGGAGCCTCCCAATTTTTGGCTGCCCTGCCTAAGGGCTATACTATAATACACCCATTTCCTGACAATGCACACTTAATGTTTTGAGGCCCTCATGCACGTCTCTATCCAGGGACAACATGGAGCCTCCCAATTTTTGGCTGCCCTGCCTAAGGGCTATACTACAATAGACCCACTTCCTTACAATGGGCACTTCAGGTTTACAGGCCATCATGCACGTCTCTATCCAGGGACAACGTGGAGCCTCCCAATTTTTGGCTGCCCTGCCTAAGGGCTATACTATAATACACCCACTTCCTGACAATGCACACTTAATGTTTTGAGGCCCTCATGCACGTCTCTATCCAGGGACAACGTGGAGCCTCCCAATTTTTGGCTGCCCTGCCTAAGGGCTATACTACAATAGACCCACTTCCTTACAATGGGCACTTCAGGTTTACAGGCCATCATGCACGTCTCTATCCAGGGACAATGTGGAGCCTCCCAATTTTTGGCTGCCCTGTCTAAGGGCTATACTATAATAGACCCACTTCCTTACAATGGGCACTTCAGGTTTACAGGCCATCATGCACGTCTCTATCCAGGGACAACGTGGAGCCTCCCAATTTTTGGCTGCCCTGCCTAAGGGCTATACTATAATACACCCACTTCCTGACAATGCACACTTAATGTTTTGAGGCCCTCATGCACGTCTCTTTCCAGGGACAACGTGGAGCCTCCCAATTTTTGGCTGCCCTGCCTAAGGGCTATACTACAATAGACCCACTTCCTTACAATGGGCACTTCAGGTTTACAGGCCATCATGCACGTCTCTATCCAGGGACAACGTGGAGCCTCCCAATTTTTGGCTGCCCTGCCTAAGGGCTATACTATAATACACCCACTTCCTGACAATGCACACTTAATGTTTTGAGGCCCTCATGCACGTCTCTATCTAGGGACAACGTGGAGCCTCCCAATTTTTGGCTGCCCTGCCTAAGGGCTATACTACAATAGACCCACTTCCTTACAATGGGCACTTCAGGTTTACAGGCCATCATGCACGTCTCTATCCAGGGACAACGTGGAGCCTCCCAATTTTTGGCTGCCCTGGCAAAGGAAAATACTACAAAGACTCACTTCCTCAAAATGGGCACATTAGACTCAGAGGCCTTTATATACGTCTCTTCTCAGGGACATCGGAGTGCCACACAATGTTTTACATAAAATCTTTCATGTATTGATCTCAAAAAGTAACATACATTAGCTCTATCTCACTATTGGGTATGTGCCCTTAACATTTCCGCCATGAAAATTCATTTTGGTGTCATTTTGGAAGGTTTTCTGGTGAGTTCGTAAAAATGGCGTAAAACGCGGACAAAATTGTTCACAGCTGTGACTTTTGAGTGATAAATGCTTCAAGGGGTCTTCCCCATGCTGTTGCCATGTCATTTGAGCACTCTTCTGAGACTTTTGTGCCATTTTTAGGGTTTCTACATGCTGCCGGGGGTCATTTCACAAAAATACTCGGGTCTCCCATAGGATAACATTGGGCTCGGTGCTCGGGCCGAGTACACGAGTATCTTGGGATGCTCGGCCCGAGCCTCGAGCACCCGAGCTTTTTAGTACTCGCTCATCACTATTAAATTCATCTAGGATCCAGGACGGGAGACGGCCGGTTCATTGTGGACAAACGCTGCACTAGCGAGTTGTGGACCCCCCTCCCTACATGGACTTGGGGCGTATTTTTAGCCCCGATTCTCTCTATTTGGGAGAAATGTGTAAGATACACTTGATTTTGAGGGCAGGGGCACTGCGCACTGGTGTGCGGAGCCCTATCTCTCTCCTTGTTTTTCTTGTTTACTGTTGTATGATGCAATCTGTTTGGGAAGCGTGGTGTGCCTCAGTCGTGTCGCTCAACCTAATGTTTTTGAGAATCGGTGGAGAATGCCTCTCTCCACCAGGTATGAAGTATCCATCCGGATCATATCTTAGTCTACGCTTATGGCGACATCCTTAAATATTGTAGCGTGGAATGTTAGAGGGCTCGGAGATGCGAACAAAAGATGTGCTGTATTTACTCACCTACAGAAACTTTTCCCGGCTATTTTATGTCTACCTGAGACCCATATGGTCAGGGATAATGTTCATTGGCTGAGGAGGGGATGGATCGCGCATGAATATCATTCCACATACTCGACCCATGCACGGGGTGTGAGTGTGTTGGTGCACAAATCCATCCCGTTCTCATGTACCAAATCCGTGATTGACCCGGGGGGCAGATTTGTCTGTTTGCTTTGCACGCTGTATGGTATACAATTTATTCTGGTTGCGATATATATCCCTCCACCATATTCAGTCGAACCGGTAAAAAGGATATTGTCTATTTTAGATTCCCTTCCATCTGCGTCGACGCTTCTGGTAGGGGATTTTAATAATTACTTACATCCCTATCTAGATAAATTACACTCGGGAAACATATCGGAGAACGCCGCCCCGACTTCATTTGCTAGAATGCTGGGTTTTGTAGATCTTTGGCGTGCCCAACACCCCACAACCAAACAATTCTCCTGTTACTCTAGCTCCCACCACACCATGTCATGGATAGACCTGGCTATTGGAAACACACTTATGGCCTCATATACACAAAAGGTGGCCTACCTACCTAGAAGTGTATCTGATCACTCACCATTACATGTTACGCTTGCATGGGGAAACCCCCTCGCTCTGCCCAGGCCTATCTGGAAACTTAATCCCTTCTGGATCCAGCTTATTGGGGGATCTTTATATGATAACATTCTAGAATACTTTCATCTTAATGAGTGCTCTGCACCGCCACACATAGTTTGGGACTCTATGAAAGCTGTGGTAAGGGGCATATATATTAGAGAAATATGCATACGCAAAAATCAAACCAAATGTTACACCCAGAGTCTGATTCAGGAGGTATCTGATGCGGAGGCTGCGGTGGTGCTCAACCCGACAGTAGAAACTAAAAACACTCTAGAGAAGGCACAAATGTCACTCAAAGAAAATCTCATGTCGGTGGCAGAAAATAAACGCTATTTCCTTAAACAAAATTATTTTATGGCGGGGGAGGGCATGGGGCACCTACTGGCCACAGTCATTAGAGCACAGGAAGGATCTTCCTATATAAATAGGTTAAAGACGGAATCAGGTGACTTTGTAACAGCAAGCGAGGATATAATAAGAGAAATAAAGAGGTACTATATGCGGCTATACACATCAGACTGTGACCTCACAGAGACTGAGACTGAGCAGTATTTGGATGCTCTCTCTCTTCCTACACTGAGTGATGTAAACAGGGAATTGCTGGACCGGGACATCTCATTGGAAGAACTGGAGGAAGCGCTTGGCCAGACACAAAATGAAAATGGTCCGGGAACGGATGGCCTGGAGAGTTTTATGAAACGTATGCACCCTTACTGCTACCCAAACTACTTAAGGTATTTGAAGAATCTGAAAGGCAGAGGGTCCTCCCACCGTCTATGAGGGAAGCCTTAATAGTCTTAATATTAAAACCCGGAAAAGATCCAGAGATCCCGGATTCGTATCACCCAATCGCTCTCCTACAAACAGACATTAAATTTCTGGCCAAGGTGCTCGCCAATAGGATGTCCCGAGTCATCTCATCTATAGTGCAGAGTGATCAGACAGGATTCATTCCATGCAGAGCCACATCTATGAATCTCAGGAAATTATATTTGGGAATTCAACATAGTTCTGAGGAACCGGGGGAAAGGGCAATTTTGTCTTTAGACGCCGCTAAGGCGTTCGATAGCCTTGAATGTGAATATATGTGGGCTGTACTTCGGAAAATGGGCTTTGGACATAGATTCATAAATTGGGTAAAACTGCTATATGACTCACCGGTGGCGAAGGTTAGGGTTAATGGCAGGGTCTCCGAGTCGTTTCCTCTTGGAAGAGGTACTAGACAGGGGTGCCCGCTTTCACCCTTGCTATTCGCGACTGCAGTGGAGCCGTTGGCAGTGGCAATACGGAAATCCAGGGAGGTAGAGGGATATCGGTGTGGAGCCATGGAACAAAAGATATCATTATACGCAGGCGATCTACTCTTATATTTAGACAGGGTACGTTCCTCGATTTTGCCGGCAATGAATATCATTCGGGAATTTGGGCAGAGGTCTGGACTACGAATCAACTGGTCCAAGTCGGCTTTAATGCCGTTGGACCCCCTTCCGGGGGACTTTTCGGACTTACAGATTCCAGTTCCTGTGGTCCGGGAGTTTAAATATCTGGGAGTAATTGTCAGCCCAATCCCGAAGGATTTCCAGGCCCTAAATCTGGAACCCCTGTTACAGCGATTCAGAGCAAAAGTGCATACCTGGTGCCGTTTGCCGCTATCAAATATTGGCAGATCCAATTTAATTAAAATGGTAATGATGCCACAATTACTATATCTTATACATAATTCTCCAGTGTGGATATATAGGGAATTTTTTGTAAAAATTAATACAATATTCCGGGAACTTATTTGGAAGAAAAAGCAAGCTAGGATTCGACTGGAAATGCTACAGTGGGGAAAGGAGGAGGGAGGACTGGCGGTACCAAACCCATATATATACTATATAGCCTCCCAGATGCAACATCTGAGGGGTTGGGGCAAAGAAGGAGGGTATGATACCAGTGGTGATATAGTGAGAGACGGATCAGTATGGAAATACCCAGGTTGCCGGTTGGATATGGGACAAAGACAGATAAATGGGGCACGATATCCCACACTGGCTATGATATTCCGGGTGTGGGACAGGGGTAAGTCTCTTTTGGGGATAAGCGGACCTACAGAGCTCTGGCCACTGTAGCAGAACCCCGACTTGCCAGAAATTAAAAAATTAGTAGAGTTCAGAGGATGGGAGGATAAAGGGATCCATTTAGTGTCACAAGTACTACAAAATAATACTCTTAAAAGCTTTGAACAACTGAGAACGGAGTTTCACCTTCCGCATGTCTTCTTTTATCAGTATTTGCAGCTGAGACACGCACTGGAAAGACAGGGAAGGACAAACCCGGTAACAGTGACACATAATCAAATATTACGTAGGCTGCTTACATCTGAGTCCTCTAAGGGTCTTATTTCAGAATTATATAAAAAATTACTACCTGCCCATCTGGAAACACATCCATTGATTGTTAAAAGCAAATGGGAACGAGACGTCGGTCCCCTGACGGAAGGCCAGTGGTCTGATATATTGGAATAAGTTCCTAAACTGGCGGTATCGGAGTGCCAAAAGCTGTCTCAAATATATCTCATCCACAGGGTATATAAAACTCCCAGTCTACTATTTAAGATGGGACTCAGACCAAACACACAGTGTGTTAGGTGTGGACAGGATGATGCCCATTTGATGCATGTTATGTGGGAGTGTGGACACATTGGTGATTTCTGGAACCAAACCCTGGGACTTATAGATCAAATATATCATATCACAATACAACCGTCGCCCCGCCTGTGCCTGTTGAGCCTGTGGGAAGGAGAAGTGGATCCGGATTCTCCAACAGCCCTGGGAATAGCACGTATCTTGTACCAAGCAAGAAAGCTACTTGCATATCACTGGTTAGACCCTCTACCACCAACATTATCAGAGCTCAAAAACAAATTAAATAACGTCATAAGATTGGAAAGGGGAGTTTATTTAAAAAGAAAAACATTGAAAAAGTTTTACAACATTTGGCGGCCATGGATGGAGTTGCCGGGCCTACCCTCTACTGCACTGGTTCGGGATGCAATGCTGGACCGGTTACTGTTGTGCCTGCAGTGATGGCATGTGTGAGGAAGGGAATTAAAACTAGTTTTTTCTGTGGCGAAGTGGACTTTGAATAAAGAGGTGAGAGAGGACTGGAACGGTTTCATGGATGACTGCACGGAGAGGGAGGGGCGGGAGAGTATAGCAATATGATGTGGAGCGACACGGCTGATGGAGGAGGTGCTTCTGTTAGTCTGAGGCATTATTGCATAATTTAAGTTTTGTTTATTTGTAGAGCCACGAGGTTTGTAGGCTCAAGCTATATAATATAATTATGATTTGAGAACTCTATTATTATATTTACATACATGCAGAGAAAGAACCTGATTTATAAATCACATGTGTTTATCTGTTGTTTATTGTTATCAGTTATATGAAAAGTGAAATACTCTCTGTATCGATCCCTAATGATTTAATAAAAAAAGATCTGATTTAAAAAAAAAAGAAATCCTAGAAGTCCCGACATAATCCAATGGTGTAATGTCCCACGATGTCCATCAATTCCTATTGAGCTTCATTCTGAGAACGTTCTTAGAACGAGGCTCCATAGGTCAGCAGCAGCCGGTCAGCGGCAGCCTGGAATTTCTCATGCTTCCGGGTTCACTCACCCCTAGTCACAGGCATCAAAACACTTTATTAACTAGAACAAGAGCTGTATGTCTTCTCTAAAAGTCTATACCATAGAACAAATTAACAGGTAATAATGTTACGGATTCTGTCCTTCGTAACAGAGAAGCTTGGTAGATATTCAAACTCAATACTAGAACTCCTTGTGGCTTAACTCACCGCAAAGTTAAACCACAACAATAATATAGACACACGCAGACAGCATCTCTGATTGAAAGCAGTCAGACATGCTGTCACACAGGGTGAGGGCACGTCTGACTGCAGCCAATCAGAAATGCGGGGACTGCTGGTGTGTGTACGAAGCAGTGCATATGCATGAGGTTCATGAGCGGCCCCAGAAGCAGTATGAGTGGCCCGGAAGCAGTATACAGCCGTGCGAGAGACTCGGTAAGTATAATACGCCTGCTTTCCTCTTTTTTTCTTTCTTTTCCTTTATTCTTTTTAATTACCCAAGTTTCTGGACCTGGAATGTTCCCTGAGAACTCCAGACCCGAGGCCGGTGCTCAGGTAATTTTGAACCCACGTGGATCCAGACGTTTACAGTCCAGGTCCACCCAATACTAATAATAAATAGTGCTCCAAACTATGATATATTAATGTGGGATAGGGGAGTCTTTTAAATTTGTACAAACTCCAGTGCTGTGATGCAACCACAATCTCATCATTCCTTATGGATACACCCCTCTTAACAGTGTCAGCATAAAGCTCTTCATAAAAAGTGTTAGGCTAGGACTTTATATTCCCTCATGGAAGAGAATCAGCCCAATTATACTCATGACACTGGGCTCAAACTCTGATCAAAGTTTGAGCCGAGTGTCATTTTACTGTCATCCAATTCTCAGCATTGCTCCATAGTATAATATTGGATCGAGTGCTATCCAATAAAACATTGGATAGCACTCATCCAATATATATGCTTGTGTTAGTGTACCCTTACGAGAGTGTCCCTGATTAAATATGTTGAAGCAGAATGTCGGACATGCGCCAAGAGATGGCTCCTTTGGCTACTATGGTTAGCATAGTAGCCAAATTGGACACCGTAGAATCTAATATATAAAGCTGAGTGTGTGTATATACTGTATGTATGTGTGTGTATGTCTGTTAAAGGAATCCACACCATCGAATTTACAATGACAACATTTTCCACAGCCACCTCATTTGACTTAGGGAATGTCATACATTTTGTTTTGAGGGGAAATTTTAACCACGCGCTTTAAAGTTATTCACCAAAAAATACCATTTACTTACTGTTTCGATGTGTAAGGTAATATATTGGCTGTTTTGACAGCCTGGATATTTATCAGGTGTCCTATAGCAATGAATCACAGCTCTGATTCTATTTTGCTACAGGTCAATAATATGAGCTCTGATTTGTTGCTATATTCAAAGAAGGACATTCTTAGCATGCCAACTTATGTATCAGTTAATATGATTTTGGTGGTGAGAGGGACAGTGGGAGAGCTGGAGAAAGGGAAAGTTGGAGGGTAAAAGAGAGAGTGGGAGAATGGAAGAGTGGGTGACTGGGAGAGTGAGATAAAGAGAGAGTGGGAGAGTGGGATAAAGGGAAAGTGGGGGAGAGCGAGAGAGTGGGAGAGAGGGAGAGTGTTAGAGAGACAGAAACAGAGACTTTTAGTTACTCCATCCAATGATGGGTACTACAGCTAGTTATATGATAAAATTCAATGTAGAAGCTTCAACAAACTCTTTAGAGAGAACAATCTCAGCCTGCTAATAAGCACAAATCGATACAAGTTGAATAGAACTCATTTACTGATCGTTTACATGGGCCAATAAAAATGGATGGGAAGAGAATGATTATTATTACGAATGTTCTTTTCCCATGCAGCATCGTGTTTTCAACAGCACATTCTAGGCAAAGTGTTGCCGATAACAATGATTATTACATCGGCATAAACAGGCTGATTGACCAAGGAGTCTTTAGTTCCTTGTTCGGGTGATCACTAACATGATAATTCCTAATTGCTGATATTTAGGAATGAGAGTTCCTACAAACACTACTTCACTGATAGTCATGTCTAAATGCATCTATGGTGTAATGGAAATGTGACGCCCTAGAATATCAGGTCGTCACAGGGTATTGTGCAATCTGCCCTTCTGTGCAATATCCACCTCCTCCTTGGTTAGGGGTCCTCAACTACATGGTGTTGCCTACAACAGCTAATAAAATCCTAGGTACACTCTGCACTACACCCACCAGACACACCAGTTGACGGCCTGAGTGGAATAAGGTAGCCCACTTGGCAGGTTGGTAAGGGGAGGTCAGGAGTGTCAGGAGAGTCAGTAGTAGTGAGGAGAGAGTGAAGTGTAGGAATTGAAGGAGAGAGGAGGTCAGGAGCTCCTTGGAAGCAACTAGGTAGCAGACGGTGGTCTGGGCCTAGTAGGAGCTGGACCCTCGGTCGCAGGGGATTGTGACAAGGGGCACGGAACTGTCGAGGAGGACAGCCGGTGGCCTTGTACTATCACTGGGCTGGGACCAGGGCACGACGGGGTACGTGGACCCTAGGTCAGGGAGTAGCTTCAGGCAACCTGACAATTTACTTGACAAAAACGGAGCCTTCAAGATCCGCTCTCCACCCACGCCAGAATCGGGGTACTAGCGCAACGCGGGAGATAGGAATTTCCACTAAAACGGTCCAGAAAATCCCAAGCGTGAACCTTGAGAGCAAGGTCCCACAGTTAGCCACATTGGGAAGCAGGACCCAACTAGTTCTATACTACCGGAACTAACTGACAAGTGAACTTAGTGCCAGGAGGAAGGTCACGGATCACCAGGCAGCACCATTGGGGACGGGATCTGAATTAGCTCCCCCCATCGGCAGTGGTGTCCAGAACTTTGGTTTACCCAGTTGTCGATGTCAGCTTTATGGACTGAGTACACAAGTGACCCCTTCACTCCCCAACAGCACTCTTCAAACACCATCACCGAGTCCCGGGCATCCCCCCTACCCATGGAGGGTTCCAACACCTGGCTGCCCCACTCCATCGCCCCGGAGTACTCCCAACTGCAGCGGTGGTATTGCATATTACCACACACCACGGGTGGCATCACAAACTCTAAATATAATGCCCTGTAAATACTCCCTTCATTTGAGTGGTTGCACGACCCCCAAGTCCGGACACCCCTCGAGCCACTGCTGATCCGGATCCGAGCAGCCCAGCTGCTGACACGGGGGCGGCACAGAAACAACTAACATATGGCCACCTACTGAATTGTCCTAGTTTTATTAAACATTGCTTTACACTTTCCACATAGTTTAGTTACAAATTAACTAGTGATCAGTGATTACCTAAGCTTGTTATATGGCTTTCATTGATTGGGGTTGAGCACTGTACTTGATTCTCATGACAACACCTTGTTATCTCTCCTTTTATTTAGACAATGGATGCTTTGAATGTGAAGGTAATTACCTAAGTCTCAAATAATGGGACAATCTCACAAAACCATATGACCTTTGGAAAGTATTTTTTTTCCTGCACTACTGAGAATCTAGTTGGGTTACTATGATAAGACACATCAAAGTCAATTTTAAACAATGTTGTTGGACAGAATTTTGCCGGTCAACACCTCAAAGAAATTGTGTTTGAAATTTAAGATGAATTGGAAGCAAATGTCACAATTTTTAGTCTTTTAGCTAATTGTGTTTTTGATATTGGAACAATTTATAGATTTGGTCTTGTTGATGTCATAGGCCAACAACCGTCGACACACTTCATCAGCCAACAGTGTCATTAATGTGTCTGAGATTGTTCAGTTACGAGATCCCAAATTTTCTAGCAAATAGTATGAATGACAATCAAATCATCTCATGTTTGATCTCTAACATATTATGGATTCAGTTCCCCAATGTGACAAGTGATTAGATTTTAAGTCATTCTCCCAACATGAACCTCCTAATTTCTCTGGTCCAAATTTATGAATAACAATTAAATTGGCGGTCAGGTGAAAACAAGATATCAATAGTGATGAGTGAACATTAAAATGTTCGGGTGCTGCTCAGTACTCGAATTGAGCAAATCGGACTGATTGGGTGCTTGTCTTGAGTAACGAGTTAAATAGAAGTCAATGGCAAACTCGAGCATTTTTCTGCCAGACCCTCCCAGGAAGTCTGGGGAGCACTAAAATCCCTGGATGGGTAAAGTGCTCAAATGGAATGGGAACAGCATGGGGAATATGCCTGGACACATCTTTGATTCCCAGGTCTTTGCAGAGAATAATGTTTGCAGAGAATTACGCCACTTTTACGGGCTGACAATAAAACATACCAGACCAAAGATAATATGGATTTTACAGGAAAAGATGTTGGGAAACATTCCTTTCTGTGTTATGACTTGAATATAAGGCTCATTTAAAAATAGAAAAAAACTGCCTCCTTCATCCCTTATGTTAATTCACACAGCGTTTTTCCACTGTTTTTGTACTTTTTCATTGCTTTCAATGGTGAAAAAACATTCACGGTAAATCTAATTTTTACATTTTACTAAGTTATCTGGGCATGGAGTGTGTGACATGGTCTGACACATCCTGCCTAATTTATGAAAGATGGACTCTGAAATTCACAAAGCCAATGAATGGGGTCAATGCAGGAACTGGCAAAAATTAGAAAGAACAGGGACTGCGATACACCCTGTATTACACATAAAGGAAGGCCTCATACACATTCTGTTAAAAATGTTAGGTAGTGTGGCTCCTACACTCATAAAGCCTATGCACTAAGTGCAAGCTCTGCCAAACATTAGAAGGTTGGACTGCAATCCCCCCTGGAAGTCAAGTAGAGGAGAAACTCTGATTCAATTTTGGCACAGTATTAACCCCTTCATCCCTTAGCCTGGTTTTCCCCTTCATGCACTGGACAATTTGTTGTGCAATTTTTCTAGCTTCGCCAATACCCCACATGTAATTGAAAACTACTTTTGAAGCACAATACAAAGTGAAGAAGGGAACGCCATATTTGAGTTTAAATTTGGTTGAAATGGTTTAAGGGTACTATGTCACATTGGGAAAGCCCCTGATGTGCCTAAACAGTAGAACGTACTCACAAGTGACCCCATTTTGGAAATTAGATCCCTCAAGTAATTTACCTAGATGTTTATTGAGCACCTTGAGTGCCTAGTTGCTTCACAGAATTTTATAACATTGAGCCGTGAAAATGAAAACAATATTTTTTTTTACCACAAAAATGTTGTTTTAACCCAAACTCTTTGATTTTCAATAGGGTAACAGGACATAATTGACCATGCAATTTGTGGTGTAATTTCTCCTGAGTATGGCAATACCCCATATGAGGTTGAAAACTACTTTTTATGAAAAAACATATAGTGTCAGTTCAGCTCAGGGGTTCAGGTTGTAGTTCCAGATCCACAGCTTGAGCGTCTTGGATTGGCAATCCCCCCAGAGCAGAGTTCACCCATAACACTTATACACTCCATTAACCGGTTTGGACTGTTCGGCCTTCAGGAGTGGTGTCTCGTGTTCCCCTGCCAACTGGGACAGGAAGCTAGTTCTCATGGATGAGTGTGTTTCTTGTGCTCACACAGCAGACACAGTTTCACCTGGCCCATGGCCTCGGCCTCTGCGTGCACTATCAAGCAGCGAGTCCACTTCCCCATCCTTTATTTCATGCCTTGCACATATTAAATTACATATGTAGCTAACAGCAGTATTAATAGGGAATTTAATCTAATACATATAGCCAGGAAAAGGTCTTTCAGTTTTAGGTTGCAGCAGCAGGGGTGTAAGGTAAGAAACCTTGCCTACATGCCTTTAATAGTAAAATATCCCTTCTCCAGCAGCTAGCCCTACAGTGATAAACACTAGTAGTAAAGCCTAGGCACTAAGTGCAAGGACTTCTAGAAATTAGAAAGAAATACTCTCATACACCCTGGGAGAGATGTAGAGGAAGGCCTTAGAAAACACTTTTTTTACCATTTGGAAACATTGGGACCTCTACACAGGTAAAGCCAATGCACTAAGTGCAAGGGCTGAAAAGATTTACCTCTGGGGAATATATATATATATATATATATATATATATATATATATATATATATATATTATATATATATATATATATATATATATATACAGTATATATATAATGTATATACACATATATACATACGACTAGAGTACCTGGATACATGCCTCTAATATATGTTCCCTACTCCAGAAGCTAACCTTACGCTGATTGCAGACTAATGGGTGCTTTATACGCTGCGACATCGCTAACGATATATCGTCGGGCTTACGTCGTTAGTGACGCACATCCGGCTCCGTTAGCGACATCGCAGCGTGTGACACCAAGGAGCGACGTGTCAACGATCAACGATTTTTGACGTTTTTGTGATCGTTGATTGTCGACACGTCGCTCCTTTTCATAATATCGTTGGTTGTGCATGCCGCTGGTGGTTCGTCGTTCTTGCGGCATCACACATCGCTATGTGTGACACCGCAGGAACGACGAACATCTCCTTACCTGCGTTCACCGGCAATGAGGAAGGAAGGAGATGGGCGGCATGTTCCGGCCGCTCATCTCCGCCCTTCCTCTGCTATTGGGTGGCCGCTTAGTGACGCCGCTGTGACGCCGCCGAACGAACTGCCCCCTTAAAGGAGAGATTGTTTGGTGTCTCCAGTGACGTCACTAAGCAGGTATGTGCGATATTGTTCGCTACGGCAGCGATCACCCCCATGACGAAACAGCGACGTGGGTGGGTGCTATCGCGCGCAATGTCGCAGCATGTAAAGCACCCTTAAGATTAATGTAACCAATGCTCCATGCTGGAAAAAGTCCCCGCTACATCCATAAGTACAATTATCTTTAATCTGTGACCAGCGCCTCACAGTTGCAATAAAATAAAAAATGTGTAGTTTGATAAAAAAAAAAAATGTATGCTGTCTCGGTTGAAATACAAATCATCCCGTGTACTGTGATAATCAATGCTCGCCCATAAGGAGGAGCCCCGAACCTACACAGGGGCCCACCAGGGGATTTACCTGTTCTCCTGTGGGCCAGTCCAAGCCTGTGCTGAATAAAAACAGGAAGATGCAAAGCTCCAACCCATAGACCATAATTCTAATTAATAAATTGCTATAATTTTACAACCAATTGTAATTGTAATAACATAGAACGCACAGGTCCATGCTAAAGCGGGCTTTACACACTGCGATATCAGTCCCGATATCGCTAGTGTGGGTACCCGCCCCCATCTGTTGCCCGACACGGGCAAATCGCTGCCCGTGACGCACAACATCGCCTAGACCCGTCACACATACTTACCTTCCTAGCGACGTCGCTGTGACCGGCGAACCGCCTCCTTTCTAAGGGGGCGGTCCGTGCGGCGTCACAGCGATGTCACTGAGTGGCCGCCTAATAGCAGCGGAGGGACGGAGCTGAGCAGGACGTAACATCCCGCCCACCTCCTTCCTTCTGCATAGTGGCCGGGAGGCAGGTAAGGAGAGCTTCCTCGTTCCTGCAGTGTCACACGGAGCGATGTGTGCTGCCGCAGGAACGAGGAACAACCTCGTTACTACTGCAGTAACGATTTTTGAGAATGGAACCCCATTTCACCGATGAGCGATTTTGCACGTTTTTGCAACGATACAAAATCGCTCATCGGTGTCACACGCAATGGCATCGCTAATGCGGCCGGATGTGCGTCACCAATTCCGTGACCCCAACGAGTTTGCATTAGCGATGTCGTAGCGTGTAAAGCCCCCTTAAGAAGTCAATGACTCCATATATTTAGTGCTAGCTGCATGTGAGAGTTCATGGTTAATGAAAGTACTTGTTGCCAACGATGCTAAAATTATAACGAGACGCTTGCTTTCAGTCCCGTTTTCATTTCCTGCTTTTCCTTTGTTATTTTCAGTATACTTTCTAAACTATGTGCCAGACATAACTATCTGATGTCAAGTTTTTTTAAAAAATTGTTATGTCATGGATAATGTGTAGGTTAAGATGAGTATATATATTTGTTTTTCTTTTTTATTTCCTTGCCTTCTTTAGCCATTACCTTTTAATTTTTGCCATTAGGTAAAGCGCATAAACAATGTTTTATTATTCTGCTGGAGGAGACATATTTTTTTTTAATAGCAACAAGAAAAATTACCATATATTGAAAAACAGGAACAAAAATCTTTGTAGGGTGGAGAGGAAGAAAAAAAATACTAATTTCTCCATTGTTGTTTAGGTTTCATCTGCAATGCATTTACTATACAGTAAAAATGGCATGATATCCTTATCTTGCCACTCTTCAAAATTCCATTAACATATGTATGTGTATATATATATGTATATATATATATATATATATATATATATATATATATATATATATATACACACACACACACACATTTTGATGTTAATGAAATTATGCAAACAAACCAAGGGGTAATAAACTTTTGAATTGAAATTCAGGTTCCATATCTCACCATCCACTACAGCTTTTAACGTGAGACTACCTTCATTTTATAGACAATTGTCCTACATAAATTTGACCTGCAAATATTTAGCATATGATTATTGTTTTGCTGCTAAAAGTCTACATTTTAATTTTTATTATTTTGTCAGTCTGAATCCTTCTGGGCTCTCTATTAGTGATGAACGAACCCGAACTGTAAAGTTTGGGCTCCGTACCGAACACATAGTGTTTGTGCACACAATCCCGAACACAAGTTTTCCTGAGGAAACTCGTGTTACAGTTCGGATTCAGGGGCAGTAAAAAAAGCACATTAGTAAAAAAACATTATGATTATACTTACCGGTCCTGCGATGTGTCCTCCAGACCCGCTATCTCCAGCTTCTTCTGCTTCCGGGTCCGATCATTAATTTCTGGCGGTATTCACAGCACTGCTCGTCACTCAGCAGTTTTTGGCTTTTTTTGGCCTTGCTCCTGGAAATGTCAGAGTTCACCATGAGCCATGCACTCGATTGAACTGTGACTGTCACTGTGCGAGTCTCGCATCGGTATCAACCAATACGGCACACAATCTCCTGACAGGAGCAGGTCAGCTGCATGTATTTCCATGCAGCTGAGGCGCTCCTGTCAGGAGAGTGGGCTTCGTGCCAGGTGATACCAATGCGAAACTCTCAGGAGTCATACGCAAGTGGAATCATACCCTCACTGTCAGCCTGCTTCTCGCTCTGTAGAGACACTTGTCTGTACAGAGCGATGAAGCAGAGCTGAGATTGCTCTCTCTGTGGACTACGTCGGACTAAGGATTGCTTTATAATAAAGATGGAGTCTCTAAATGTTTTTTTTGTTTTATTTAAAAAAAAAAATTCTATGTGTTGTGTTTTTTTTTCACTGTTTACTAGAAATTCATAGTGGCCATGTCTAATTTGATGTGACACCATGAATTTCGGGCTTAGTACCAGCTGAGAATACAAAGCTGGTATGAACCCTTTTATTTCCCAGCATGTCACCGCCATTAGGGCTGCTGGACAAGCTGGGTAAAGTGCCTGGAAATGGAGCTAAGAAACAATGCGCCATTTCCAAGGGTAGCCCAGAATGCTTGGGCCTTACCATGCTGAGAATCCCAGCCCCCAGCTGCCTGGTTTTACCTGACTGGCGATCAAAATACTAGATGTTAGAATGTATGGGCTGGTTTCAGGTTACTCCAGTATCCAATCAAAGATGCCCACTAGGTGACAACGTCTGTGATTGTCTGTTATTTTACCAGTAAAATAAAACAGAAGATATTTAGGACTTCATCTTTATTACTCAAAAAAAAAAAACCTCTGACATAGTCCAAAGGCAGGCGAGCATCTTCAGCTCTGCTACATCTGCTACATCTGTGCAAGGAGACAAACACAGGTCTGCTCACACAGACTCATCTGAGTGCTCTCAGAGACTTCACCCGAGTGGACAGCTGAGGCCAGTCAGCTGCGCCCCCGGGTAACCTCGACTGACGTCACTGCAACAGTGCCCTAAAGTGAACGCTTGTCGGCAGTGAGAGCGCTAACGTCAGAGTTGGGGTTACCTGAGGGCACAGCTGACATCACCACAAGACGTCACAGAAGGTCCTGTAACCCACGAGGTAACAACATTCACACCAGACTGGTCACATGGCTGTGACATCATGGAAGGTCCTGTAGTCAGTGGAGGTTACCCGGGGCACAGCTGACCGGCTTCAGCTGTGCACTCGGGTGAAGTCTCTGACAGCTCTCACTGAGTCTGTGTAAGCAGACCTTAGTTTGTCTCCTTGCACAAAGCTGAAGATGCTCGCCTGCCTTTGGACTACATCAGAGGGTTTTTTTTGGGTAATAAAGATGGAGGCTAAATGTCTTCTGTTTAATTTTAAAATTTTTGAACCACTTATTGGAATTTGGAGCAAAAAACGGCAGCAAATAACATGACTAAAAAGAAAAAGAAACCTCTAAGTCTTAAAAAATGCAATCCAGAATAAGCTAAATGTGTTGCATGATAAAGGTTAGCTTGGCTGCTGGGGGTATGTCAGTCTACACATCGTCACCTGGTTTTAGTAACAACAAGCAGAATAGTTGCTAGTAGAAAAGGAAACCATGTAGAGTACTGTTGGTTATTTTACCTGTTCTGCTACTAATGTCTGAATTTCTAGTTCAGGGTTGATTTCATATTGAAATGCTTTCACCTACTTATATAGCTTCCTGCAAAAGTGCATGTATTACAGAAGCAGATCAAGTGGCTTCTGTGCGGCTCCTGTGAAAAATGAGTTCCGTCATGGCTGGTTCCATTTCATTTCCTATTAGCGCTTGTGCAGGACCACATTATCCATAGGAGCTGCACACGAGCTATCAAGACAATGCTTGCTCCTGATCATTGGCAATGCATGAGAACCAGAAAAATGGTGTGATGATGACTGCGCTGCTCGGAAGTAACAAAGACTAATGCAATCTGTCCTGATGAAGGGCGGTTTATTTCTCAACGTGTGTCAAAGTAGTCACACTTCTTCTTCAGGAAAACCACTTATTCAGTACCTAATTGGATCGTTTATGCTGGCTATTAACAGGGATCTCCTCAGGTAGGTGAGAACTTACTGACTGCGGACTTACTGACTAATCACTGGGACCCTCATTGAACAGTGGAACAGGGAATTTTTATCCCTGATACAGCATTTTTATTCAAGTTATAAAACGGAGTCGTAGGTCAGACAAATGACCGCAAATTCATTCTCTATGAGGCTGCCAGGTAATGCAAGTCCACCACTCATCAACACCTTAGAGAATGTATTTCTGCCTATTGAAGCAGGGCCCAACAGTCAGAACTCCACCAATTAGTAAGTTATCACTTAGGCCGAGGTCATACGAGCATATAGCATTGGATGCAATATGCTATGATACTTGGCTCAATCTCTGATGCGAGCTTGAGCCAAGTGTCCTCTAAGGTACTGTCACACATAACGAGATCGCTAGCGAGATCGCAGCTGAGTCACCGTTTTGGTGACGCAGTTGCGATCCCGTTAGCGATCTCGTTATGTGTGACACCTACCAGCGATCAGGCCCCTGCTGTGAGATCTCTAGTCGTTGCAGAATGGTCCAGGTCATTTTCTTCAAAGGCGATGTCCTGCTGGGCAGGACACATCGCTGTGTTTGACACTGTGTAACAGGATCACAGTGACTGCTGAGATCGTTATACAGGTCTACTGCGATCTGTATTGTTCTGCATCGTTGGTAAGATCTGACTGTGTGACATCTCACCTGCGACCTCCCAGCGACTTACCTGCGATCCCTATCAGGTCGCATCGTTTTTGGGATCGCAGGTAAGTCGTTATGTGTGAAGGTACCTCTACTGTGACCTAATTCTCTCAAAGGCGATAATTAGATCACAGGTGAGGAAAAGGAGAGATTAATTTCTCCATCTTCTCCATTGCCTGACTCAGTGCATATCACACTGCACTTGCAAGTCATCTGAGAGCAGTCCAATGTTTCACACACATCCATAGACTTGTATGGGTGCGCATGACCCAAGACTCGCAGACAGTCACCACATGCTGCAATTTTTTTTCTCACTCCAATTTGAGCTGAGGGAGAACTCGCAGATCTGCTCTGCATCATTAACTAACATTGGTTGGCATGCCATGCGAGATTTTTCCTCATTGCACTCATCCGATTTATACACTCGTGTGACCCTATCCTGAGGATAGGTGCTAACTTGTTTTCACTGAACAACCATTACGTCTGCCCTGTGTAAATATGGACACTGCATGGGGGCATATCAAACGTATTAACAATTGTTTTGTCCAAATACAGTTTTATTGGATCGTGTGAATGAGACCATAATTGAATGCCAATCATTTTGGTCCCTGTGCATAAAATCATATTGCAGAAATAGTCACATGTAAATAGGTCTTAAAAATGTTAGAGATTAAAAGGAGGTTATTACTTAATATATGTCAAGCTTCAATATAAAGAAAAAATACCTAGGCTTGTCACCTGTTTTAGTTTTCACTATTTTAGGATCATATTAATTGAAAGGGTGCTTTAAAAAAATTAAAGGGTTTTTTGCACATTTTAGGGTGGCCTGTTATTGTGGCCAGCCTAAGGCACACCTGTGCAATAATCATGCTGTCTAATCAGCATCGTGACATGCCACACCTGTGAGGTGGATGGATTATCTCAGTAAAGTGATCACTAACACAGATTTAGACAAATTTGTGAAAAATATTGGAAAGAAAAAGGCCTTTTGTGCACATAGAAAGTCTAAAGCGGACTTTACACGCTACGATATTGCTAGCAATTGCTAGCGATATCGTATGCAAAAGCACCTGCCCCCGTCGTGCATGCGATTTCGTGTGATCGCTGCCGCAGAGAACGTTATCGCTACGGCAGCGTCACACGCACTTACCTGGTCGTCGTCGTCGCTGTGACTGCCGAACAATCCCTCCCTCAAGGGACGAGGGACGTTCGGCATCACAGCGACGTCACCGCGACGTCACTAAGCGGCCGGCCAATCAAAGCGGAGGGGCGGAGATGAGCGGGAAGTAACATCCCGCCCACCTCCTTCCTTCCGCATTGCGGCCGGCGGCAGGTAAGGAGACGTTCTTCGCTCCTGCGGTGTCACACACAGCGATGTGTGCTGCCGCAGGAGCAACAAACCACATCGATAATCAACCATTACCGATTTTTGGTTTTGGGACGACCTCTCCATGGTGAACGATTTTCACCATTTTTGAAGTCGCTTAAGGTTGCTAGTAAGTATCACACGCTGCGATATCGTTAATGACGCCGGATGTGCGTCACTAACAACGTGACCCCGACAATAAAACATTAACGATATCGTAGCGTGTAAAGCCCCCTTAAGATCTTTCAGTTCAGCTTATGAAAAATGGGAGCATAACCAAAAATGTCATGTTTATATTATTGTTCATTGTAGTTTTAATAAAAGGATGTGATTAATGGGACCCATAAATAGTTACTAAACTGAAATAATTGGTAAAAAAATAACTTTCTGTCACCCAATAACTTTATACAAGTATCATTGCTATTCATATCCATGGACTATTTTTCTTAAACAATCTTTTATTAGGGGAGCTGAAAAAAATACACAAACACAATACAAAAAAAAACACATGTAGAAGATACTAAGTCTTAGTTAAATTTTATTTTCAGCCACCAGGTGTCAAGTGCATAAAGTTTACAGAAACACGGAAAAAAACGGCACAACTGGTAATTCAAGTGTTTAACATAAACAGTAATGTTGATATGGGTGATTGTCAGATCGGCTGTGATAAAGGCATCTTGTACTACCTTGACCTTCATGGTTCCTTACACTTGAAGCATGTACTTTTGGACTGTTTATGACATTTATGAGGGAACAGATGAGCAGTACAAGAAAAACTGACAAAAAGAAAAATATGTTTCTTCTAAACATTCTAGAACAGCGAGTGGTGGCCACACACCGGGATGAGACAGAAGTCTAGGTACTTACTTCTCGCTCAACCTTCATTCTCTGATGGGTTCCTTGTATTTGTTATTCTTTTATTGATTTTTAATCTTTGCATTCTTTTATCTATGATTTCTAAAGGATTTTCAATAATCTAAAATATAATGAATAAATGTATGAATGATCTACCATATAATTATAAAGAAACAAAAATATAGAATTTCCCATTAATTTATAGCTCCGTTTCCCGAACTAATGCCACATGTTGAACTCGGACCACCTGCATGTGCCTCTATGGATGTTGGTAATGTCTTTCAAGCTATAAAAGAAGGTTGGGCAACTTTAGATTATATATAGTGCTTTGAAAAAGTATTCATACCCCATGACCTTTTTCAACATTTTTTCCATGTTACACCTACCAACACTAAGTAGCACGTATTTGTGAAGTGTAAAAAAAATGACACATGGTTTTCTAAATGTTTGAAAAATATAAATATAAAAATTGTGACCTGAATTTGTATTCCGCCCCTTGTAATCTGATACCCCTAAATAAAATCCTGAGGGATCAATTGCTTCCAGGAGTCATCTAAGGAGTAAATTGACTCAACCTGTGTGTGATTTATTTTTAGTATATATACAGCTGTTCTGTGAAAGACAGGAGGTTTATTTGAGAACATTAAGCACCACACAGCATCATGAAAAACAAGGGAAACACCAGAATGGTCAGGGATAAAGAGTAAAACAGGGTTCGGTTATAAAAAATACCCTAATGTCTGAACATCTCACAGAGACATATCCAATACATCATCCAAAAATGGAAGCAGTATGACACAACTACAAAACCTTTCAAATCATGGCCGTCCACCTAAACTGACATGCCAAGTAAGGAAAGTACTAATTAAGAGGTCAAGAGTAGAGATGAGCGAACCGGTCCCGGTTCGGCTCGAGGTCGGCTCGCCGAACGGGGGTCCCGTTCGAGTTCGGCTCGTCGAACGTTCGACGAACCGAACTCGAACTGCATAGGAAACAATGGCAGGCAATCACAAACACATAAAAACACCTAGAAAACACCCTCAAAGGTGTCCAAAAGGTCACAAACAACTCACAACACATGGGAAAGTGACAACGACATATACTCATGTGAAAACAAAAGAGCTGGACAAGGAAAAAGAGGAGGAGACACAGATATATGAGTATATGCAAGGAAACATCGATTCCATTATTGTGCAACTTGAGCCCTGCTCATTTTAGGCTTCCAATCTTGATAAATTGCCTGAGCTCGCCACGTACGCCTTGGGGATCTTGTCGTGTCCTGCAGCCAGCGTTCTCTCGGAACCTGTCTTCAGTGCTGCTGGGGGTCTGCTGGCAGATAAGCACACATGTCTGTCCACTGACAATGTGGACATGGCTCTCAGAGGACTTTTCTTCCCCTGGGTCAGCCAGGGGACGGGAAAGGCACGCGTATTTTTGAGAGTGCTTCATGCAAAGCATCTTTTTCTTTTTCAAAAGGGGGCTCAACCGATGCCAGTCAAGTGGGGTGTGTGTGGCCCAGTTAGTGGCAACGAGGGAGACTGTGGTTGGAGTCCCCTCGCTGTGTTTCTAAAAGAACCAAGATGAACAAGTCATGGCTCTGAGGACTTTTCTTCCCCTGAGTCAGCCAGGGGACGGGAAAGGCAAGCGTATTTTTGAGAGTGCTTCAAGCAAAGCATCTTTTTCTTTTTCAAAAGGGGGCTCAACCGATGTCAGTCAAGTGGGGTGTGTGTGGCCCAGTTAGTGGCAACGAGGGAGACTGTGGTTGGAGTCCCCTCGCTGTGTCTCTAAAAGAACCAAGATGAACAAGTCATGGCTCTCAGATGACTTTTCTTCCCCTGGGTCAGCCAGGGGACGGGAAAGGCAAGCGTATTTTTGAGAGTGCTTCATGAAAAGCATCTTTTTCATTTTGAAAAGGGGCATCAACTGATGTCAGTCAAGTGGGGTGTGTGTGGCCCAATTAGTGGCAACGAGGGAGACTGTGGTTGGAGTCCCCTCGCTGTGTTTCTAAAAGAACCAAAATGAACAAATCATGGCTCTCAGATGACTTTTCTTCCCCTGGGTCAGCCAGGGGACGGGAAAGGCACGCGTATTTTTGAGAGTGCTTCATGCAAAGCATCTTTTTCTTTTTCAAAAGGGGGCTCAACCGATGCCAGTCAAGTGGGGTGTGTGTGGCCCAGTTAGTGGAAACGAGGGAGACTGTGGTTGGAGTCCCCTCGCTGTGTCTCTAAAATAACCAAGATGAACAAGTCATGGCTCTGAGGACTTTTCTTCCCCTGGGTCAGCCAGGGGACGGGAAAGGCACGCGTATTTTTGAGAGTGCTTCATGCAAAGCATCTTTTTCTTTTTCAAAAGGGGGCTCAACCGATGCCAGTCAAGTGGGGTGTGTGTGGCCCAGTTAGTGGCAACGAGGGAGACTGTGGTTGGAGTCCCCTCGCTGTGTCTCTAAAAGAACCAAGATGAACAAGTCATGGCTCTCAGATGACTTTTCTTCCCCTGGGTCAGCCAGGGGACGGGAAAGGCAAGCGTATTTTTGAGAGTGCTTCATTCAAAGCATCTTTTTCATTTTGAAAAGGGGCATCAACTGATGTCAGTCAAGTGGGGTGTGTGTGGCCCAATTAGTGGCAACTAGGGAGACTGTGGTTGGAGTCCCCTCGCTGTGTTTCTAAAAGAACCAAAATGAACAAATCATGGCTCTCAGATGACTTTTCTTCCCCTGGGTCAGCCAGGGGACGGGAAAGGCACGCGTATTTTTGAGAGTGCTTCATAAAAAGCATCTTTTTCATTTTGAAAAGGGGCATCAACTGATGTCAGTCAAGTGGGGTGTGTGTGGCCCAATTAGTGGCAACGAGGGAGACTGTGGTTGGAGTCCCCTCACTGTCTCTAAAAGAACCAAGATGAACAAGTCATGGCTCTCAGAGGACTTTTCTTCCCCTGGGTCAGCCAGGGGACGGGAAAGGCAAGCGTATTTTTGAGAGTGCTTCATGCAAAGCATCTTTTTCTTTTTCAAAAGGGGGCTCAACCGATGCCAGTCAAGTGGGGTGTGTGTGGCCCAGTTAGTGGAAACGAGGGAGACTGTGGTTGGAGTCCCCTCGCTGTGTCTCTAAAATAACCAAGATGAACAAGTCATGGCTCTGAGGACTTTTCTTCCCCTGAGTCAGCCAGGGGACGGGAAAGGCACGCGTATTTTTGAGAGTGCTTCATGCAAAGCATCTTTTTCTTTTTCAAAAGGGGGCTCAACCGATGCCAGTCAAGTGGGGTGTGTGTGGCCCAGTTAGTGGAAACGAGGGAGACTGTGGTTGGAGTCCCCTCGCTGTGTCTCTAAAAGAACCAAGATGAACAAGTCATGGCTCTCAGAGGACTTTTCTTCCCCTGGGTCAGCCAGGGGACGGGAAAGGCAAGCGTATTTTTGAGAGTGCTTCATGCAAAGCATCTTTTTCTTTTTCAAAAGGGGGCTCAACCGATGCCAGTCAAGTGGGGTGTGTGTGGCCCAGTTAGTGGAAACGAGGGAGACTGTGGTTGGAGTCCCCTCGCTGTGTCTCTAAAAGAACCAAGATGAACAAGTCATGGCTCTCAGAGGACTTTTCTTCCCCTGGGTCAGCCAGGGGACGGGAAAGGCAAGCGTATTTTTGAGAGTGCTTCATGCAAAGCATCTTTTTCTTTTTCAAAAGGGGGCTCAACCGATGCCAGTCAAGTGGGGTGTGTGTGGCCCAGTTAGTGGCAACGAGGGAGACTGTGGTTGGAGTCCCCTCGCTGTGTCTCTAAAAGAACCAAGATGAACAAGTCATGGCTCTCAGAGGACTTTTCTTTCCCTGGGTCAGCCAGGGGACGGGAAAGGCAAGCGTATTTTTGAGAGTGCTTCATGCAAAGCATCTTTTTCTTTTTCAAAAGGGGGTTCAACCGATGCCAGTCAAGTGGGGTGTGTGTGGCCCAGTTAGTGGAAACGAGGGAGACTGTGGTTGGAGTCCCCTCGCTGTGTTTTACATGCTTTTAGAAGGGCATGACATGGTTTGGAGGTTGACTTTCATCATATGCAAACTGTTGGCTACCAAAATGCTGCCTTTCCAACAACTGTGGTTATAGGCAATGAGGAACATACTGATGAAGATGAGACGCAGATACCCGATTGGGATGACAACTTAAATATTCGGTCAGGGCAAGAAGAGGCTCGGTCTGAGGGGGAGGGGAGTGCAAACACAACAATTGATGATAAAGTTCTAGATCCCACCTACTGTCAACCCACAGTCAGACACTCGAGGAGGTCAACAGAGGCGGTGGAGGAGGATGCAACCGACGTCGAAGTAACCTTGCGCCTTCCTGGACACAGTCGAAGCACTGGTAGCACGTCTACAACTGCATCCTCAGCCACCACTCTGCCTCTGAGCATTATTCGGGGTGGATCAACAGGTCGCATGGCCTCTAAGCCTTGCCTAGCCTGGTCCTTTTTTGACATACAAAAAGATCGCCCAAATTATGTGATCTGTAACATTTGGCATGGTTATCTTAGTAGAGGTCAAAACCTCAGCAGTTTGACAACTTCTTCCATGAATCGTCACATGAATAAATATCATATGGCCTGGTGGGAAGCTCACCGTGCTGCAATGCGGCCTAGCGGAGCCAACCATCCACCGCCTGCCCCTTCCAGGGCATCCGCGCGCTCGTCATCTTCTAGGACTGTGGGGACAGCTGTCACACCTGATTTTCCACCCACAACTTCCACCACTGTAACCGCAACAGGCAGTTTGCTTGGTAGGTCGTCAGTTGTTTTGGAAGGGGAAACAAGTGAGTGTGTACAGCTCTCTCAGACATCGATAGCACCAACTTTGGATGAAGGCAACATCATGTCTCCGCCTGCACTTTCCTCACAAAGCTGCATTTTTCCAGGGACACCCTACTCAACACCGTCTACAGACAGCAGCCAGATCTCTGTCCCTCAGATGTGGTCAAATAAAAGGCCACTTCCTGCGACCCATGACAAAGCGAAGAGGTTGACTCTATCCCTCTGTAAGCTGTTGGCTACAGAAATGCTGCCTTTCCGCCTAGTGGACACACAGGATTTTAGAGACCTTATGTCTGTCACTGTGCCCCAGTACCAGATGCCTAGTCGCCACTACTTCTCTAAGAAAGGTGTGCCCGCGCTACACCAGCATGTCGCACACAACATCACCGCTTCCTTGAGAAACTCTGTGTGTGAACGGGTGCATTTCACCACCGATACTTGGACCAGTAAGCATGGACAGGGACGTTACATGTCGCTGACTGGCCAGGCCACTGGGTAACTATGGTGATAGATGGTGAAGGGTCTGCTGCACAAGTCTTGCCGTCCCCACGACTTGTGTGTCAATCCTCTGTCTGTCCAAGTTCCGCCACTGCTTCTGCATCCTCCACCTCATCTGGGTCCTCCACCTCCGCCCCAAGCCTGCCTGGTCAGGCCACCAGCGTTCTCACTGCGCAGAAGGAATCACGCACCCCTCATTACTATGCTGGCAGCAGAGCGCAACGGCATCAGGCGGTCTTTAGCTTGACATGTCTTGGAAATAGGAGTCACACAGCGACTGAGTTGTGGGCAGCTCTGGAGACTGATTTTGATAAATGCTTGTCTCCACTCAACCTGCAGCCTGGTAAGGCCGTGTGCGACAATGCTGCAAACCTGGGTGCGGCCCTTCGCCTGGGCAAGGTGACACACGTGCCTTGTATGGCTCACGTGTTGAACCTTGTTGTCCAGCAATTTTTAACACACTATCCCGGCCTAGATGGCCTTCTGACCAGGGCACGGAAACTGTCTGCAGTGCTCACTTCCGCCGTTCAAGCGCCGCAGCTGAGCGACTTGCATCGCTCCAGAAGTCTTTCGGCCTGCCGGTTCATCGCCTGAAATGCGATGTGGCGACACGCTGGAATTAAACTCTCCACATGTTACAGCGACTGTGGCAGCACCGGCGAGCCCTGGTGCAATACGTCATGATGTATAGCCTGGGCCAACGAGATGCAGAAGTGGGGCAGATCACCCTGATGGAGTGATCTCAGATCAAGGACCTATGCACCCTTCTGCACAGTTTCGACATGGCGACGAATATGTTTAGCGCTGACAATGCCATTATCAGCATGACGATTACAGTCATTTACATGCTGGAGCACACGCTAAACACTATTCGGAGTCAGGGGGTGGGACAACAGGAAGGGGAGGAACTACAGGAGGATTCATATGCGCAAGACACAACAACATCACCAAGGTCCAGACGTTCATCATCACCAACGCGGCAGGCATGGGACCATGGGGGACAGGGATCAACAAGGGCGCATGGTAGCAGGCGAGATGTTGAGGAAGGTGCAGGAGGACATGAAGATATGGAGGACGAACTGTCCATGGACATGGAAGACTCAGCAGATGAGGGGGACCTTGGTCAAATTTCAGTTGAAAGAGGTTGGGGGGAGATGTCAGAGGAAGAAAGAACGGTTAACACCTCTATGCCACAAACACAGCGTGGACTTGGTCCGCATGGCTGCGCAAGACACATGAGTGCCTTCTTGTTGCACTACCTCCAACATGACCCTCGTATTGTCAAAATTAGAAGTGATGATGACTACTGGCTTGCCACACTATTAGATCCCCGGTACAAGTCCAAATTTTGTGACATAATTCCACCCATAGAAAGGGACGCACGTATGCAGGAGTATCAGCAGAAGCTGTTACTCGATCTTAGCTCGGCTTTTCCACCAAACAACCGTGCAGGTGAAGGGAGTGATTCTCCCAGTTGTAACTTGACAAACATGGGACGGCCTCATCATCTTCAACAGTCTACCCGTACCAGTAGGACCGTATCTGGTGCTGGTAACAGCAATTTTATGGAATCTTTTCATAATTTTTTTAGACCCTCCTTTGCAAGGCCACCAGAGACAACAAGTCTGACACATAGTCAACGGATGGAGAGGATGATACAGGAGTATCTCCAAATGAACATCGATGCCATGAATTTGCAAATGGAGCCTTGCTCCTTTTGTGCTTCAAATCTAGAAAAATGTCAAGAGCTCTCCAGTTACGCCTTGAAGATGTTGTCGTGTCCAGCTGCCAGCGTTGTCTCTGAACGTGTCTTCAGTGCTGCTGGGTGTGTGCTGACAGATAAGCGCACGCGTCTGTCCAGTGACAATGTGGACAGACTGACGTTCATCAAAATGAACAAGTCATGGATCCAGAAGGAATTTACTACCCCTGTGTCATTCTGGGGAGAGTAAATGCTTGTGGATTTGGAATGTGCTTGATGCAAATCAAAACATCCTGTTTGCAACTAGGGCACAAGTGCTGCCACTGATGGGGTGTCTGTGTGCCCAATTTTTGGAAAAAAGGTAGACTCCGCTTGGAGTAACCCTTGCTTGCTGTGTTTTTTAAAAATGATACAAGATGAACAGATCTGAAGGCAACATGAAGGCAACATCATGTCTCCGCCTGCACTTTTCTCACAAACCTGCATTTTTCCAGGGACACCCTACTCAACACCGTCTACAGACAGCAGCCAGATCTCTGTCCCTCAGATGTGGTCAAATAAAAGGCCACTTCCTGCGACCCATGACAAAGCTAAGTGGTTGACTCTATCCCTCTGTAAGCTGTTGGCTACCGAAATGCTGCCTTTACGCGTAGTGGACACACAGGATTTTACAGACCTTATGTCTGTCGCTGTGCCCCAGTACCAGATGCCCAATCACCACTGCTTCTCCAAGAAAAGCATGCCCGCGCTACACCAGCATGTCGCACACAACATCACCACTTCCTTGAGAAAATCTGTGTGCGACAGGGTGCATTTCAACACAGATACTTGGACCAGTAAGCATAGACAGGGTCATTACATGTCACTGACTGGGCACTGGCAAACTATGGTGAGAGATGGAGAAGGGTCTGCTGTACAAGTCTTGCCGTCCCCACGAGTTGTTTCAATCCTTGTTCTGTATGTAGAAGTTAATACACTGCTTCTGCCTCTTCAACCTCGTGTGGGTCCTCCACCTTGGCGCAAACCCTGTGTGGTCAGGCCACCCTTCCTTGCAACTGCGCACAAGGACTACCACACACCTCCTTACTATGCTGGCAGCAGAGCTCAATGCCATCAGGCGGTCAAAGTTTTACTTTGAAATGTATGGGAAATGTGAGTCACACCGCTATTACAGAGAATAGTAGTCAGGCAGGGTCAAAACATTAATTGAGGAACAGGAACAGAATGGGACGTCCAGGACTTAATCAGAAAACAAGCAGAGGTGAAATGCGTATCGGCCAACAAGGTACATAAACAGCAAGCAGGAGAAGTAGTCAGGTAACAAGCACACAAAATCATAAAACTGAACTGGGGGTAAAATTAACCAGAGGTTCATAGCTATGTCTGGCAGTGGTCTGCAGACAGGATGGGCATAAAAAAGGGTGTGGTGTCTTCCCATTGGTTGTAGCTGAATGATGGTATTTCATCTGTGAGATACCCACCAGCTACATTCAGCCAGAGATTCTGCATCTGTCAAGGTAATGCAGCCCAGTGGGTGAGCATAACCTGCGTCCACCTGCGCCGCTGGCATCGACTACTCTCACATCATCAGCACTATTCATGAAAGGAACACGTTGTCACCTGGTGACCGGAGTACAAATTGACGGAGCGGACTCCGTTGGTGACTTAACAGCCGTGTGCGGCAATGATGCAAACCTGGCTGCGGGCCATCCTCAGGGCAATGTGACACACGTGCCTTTTATGGCTCACGTGTTGAACCGAATTCTCCAGCAATTTTTAAAACACCATCACGGCCTACATGGCCTTGTGCAGCGGGCACGCTCGCTATGTGCTCACTTCCATCGTGCGCACACAGCAGCTCAACAACTTTCATCACTCCGGAAGTCTTAGGGTCTGGCAGTTAAACGCCGGAAATGCGATGTTCCGACACGCAGGAATTGGAATCTGCACATGTTGCAGCGTGTGTGGCAGCACCGCAGAGCCCTGCTGAAATACGGTATGACATATAGCCTGGGATAACTTGATCAAGAGGTGGTGCAGATCACGCTGCTGGAGTGGTGTCAGATCAAGGACCTATGCACCCTGCTACACAGTTTTGAAATGTCGACGAAGATGTTTAGCACTGGCAATGTCATTCTCAGCGTGACAATTCTGGTCATCTACATGATGGAGCACACTGTAATTATTATTCGGAGTCAGGTGTTGGGACAAGAGGAAGGGGAGGAAGTACAGGAGGAGTCATATGCGGAAGGGATAACAAGATCTACGAGGTCCAGATGGTCAGCGGCACCTATGCGGCAGTCATGGTGAGGGAGAGGGATTAACAAGGGCGCATAGTATCAGCAAAAAGTGTTGATGAAAGTGCAGGAGCCCATGAAGAAATGGAGGACGAACTGGCGATGGGCATGGAAGACACTCAGCAGATGAGTGAGAGCTTGCTCACATTTCGGTTGTGCGAGGTTGTGGGTAGAGGGCAGAGGAAGGATGCACGATTCTCACCTCTCTGCCACCAACACACCAAGGACTTGGTCCTCCTGGATGCACAAGACACATGAGCGCCTTCTTGCTGCACTACCTACATGACCCTCGGATTGTATGAATTTGAAGTAATCCTGAATACTGGGTTGCCACACTGTTAGATCCCCGGTACAAGACAAAATTTGGCGAACTAATTCCTGCCATAGAAATAGACGCACGTATACAGGAGTATCTGCAGAATGTGGTACACAATCTTAGATCTACTTTTCCACTAAACACCAGTGCTGCACAGAGTGAATCTCAACGCTTTGTCATGGATAGGAGGAAATGGTCTTTTACTTGTCCACATTGGAGGGACCGAGGGCTGGCTGCTGTGCTGAGATGGCATTGAGTACGGTGTCCCTGCACAGTTGCACTTTTGGTCATATCCCAAAATGAGTTGAAAAAGGACAGATGCTGTTGGAAAGGGGAACAGGTGTGTTGGAAAGGGGAAAAAAGTTTTTGTCCGTGGATTTGGTGGTTAAGCAACTGTAACATTTGCTGAAGAAACAACATCTGTTACAGTGGGACTGGCAGATTTGGATAAAGTGGTATATAATCTGTGACCGCTATATAACGAAAATTAATAAGAAAAGAAAGAGAAAGGTATATATCCCCATCAGCTGTCAGTGTCCACCGTGCTCCCAGTTGGAAAAGGAGAGGTTGGCAACTTGAAGGTTTGGTGGAGGATACAGAGCTGTGTGGCTATGAAACAAATAGTAGCCTGAACCGAGTTAGACGCCATTCGGATCTGGAGACTGTGAGCCCTGTTAGCGTCACAGGGTCTACATGCCCACCCAGCCCAGGAACTCCCTGTTAACAACACAGGGGCCATTGAGTACGCTGACCGTGTGCGTAGGGGCCACACCTGTGGACAGCAGGCGCATCAGCAGCAGCAGGCCTGTTAATGCCACTGGGCTGCACAAGCAGGACTGTTAGGACAGGAGCTGGTCTTAACCGTTCTGCGTTACCAACTGTGGTGGTGGCCTGCATCCACCACCCTATCCCTGCCTACCTCTGGCCTAAAGCCGCAATGGGTTCAACACATGGAGGTGTGCTCTTTCGGAGCATAATAGAAGACTGCGCACCTCCTTGTTGGCTCCAGCCCCTTTTATAACCTGGGTCCGCCCCAAACCAGGGTGAACCACAATGCACCTCCTGGAGACAAAAGTAGAGTGACACGTCATGAGTGGCATAACTAGCGTCCTATTTGGAAACGCAACTTCAATGATGACCTCATGGCTGCCATGACCCAAACACCTCACCAGTCATCGTCTGACCATCAATAATGCGGTGACAAGTCATAGGTGTGGGCCTCTGCAAGCCATTTGGGAGGACACCTGATGCCCTGTGGTCTATATGGGACCCCCACATCAGGGCCAGGGCCAAAGAGTTCATTACCGGACCTAGTCTCTGATGCAGGAAGTGCCTGAGCATGCTCAGTAGCATGAAATACAGTCTCTGAAAAAAGACTATCAGCTTTAGCATGGTGTCTAGGCACAAAACAGGACTTAGACCCGGCACGGAATGCAAGCACCTGTGCAAAGAGGCTTTTCACACTTAGTGTGGGAGCATGCGCTGTATCCCGAAAATAAGACTTAGCATCAGGAATAACACAGTCAGGCTGAGCATACTCACTACGCGAAACACTGTAATTATGCTGCAGCTGGGGTACATCGGCACACGCATGCGCACTAGCTGACTCTCCACACTTAGACGTGGAGGGGAAATTTGTCTTGGAGATGCTGTCTATGAACAGAAGGAAAAGCTAAAGGAAGCCTGACTTTCTATCCCTCCGAATTATGAAATGCAGCAATGAATTCCATGAGTTTGCTATAACATTAGCGTAGCAAAATGTGCATGAGGGTGTGATGTAGAGGTGCTAGAAATAGCTTGTCACCAGTGGGGCACTAATGGAATACAACAGCCAGTTCTATGATGCCACTAAATGGCAGTATTTTGTGCTATCATTATAGCTTATTAAAAACAGAGCAGGAGGTTGTCATGCAGAGGTGCTGCACATAGATTTGCAGAAGTGTGAATAGACAAAAGTACAATAGCCACGTTTAGGATACAACTAGGTACACTGAGTGTTTGCTAGTATAATGGCTGAGTTTAAAAAAGTTTGAGTGTGCAATGCAGGCAGACGTGCTGCAAATATCGTTACAATAGTGTGAATAGACAAAAGTACAATAGCCACGTTTAGGATGCCACTAGGTACACTGAGTGTTTGCTAGTATAATGGCTGAGTTTAAAAAAGTTTGAGTGTGCAATGCAGGCAGACATGCTTCAAATATGTTTACAATAGTGTGAATAGACAAAAGTACAATAGCCACGTTTAGGATGCCACTAGGTACACTGAGTGTTTGCTAGTATAATGGCTGAGTTTAAAAAAGTTGGAGTGTGCAATGCAGGCAGACGTGCTGCAAATATGTTTACAATAGTGTGAATAGACAAAAGTCCAATAGCCACGTATAGGATGCCACTAGGTACACTGAGTGTTTGCTAGTAAAATTGCTTAGTTTAAAAAAGTTGGAGTGTGCAATGCAGGCAGACGTGCTCTGCAAATGTCTTTGCACTAGTGGGACTATAGCAAAGTCCAATAGCCACGTTTAGGATGCCACTAGGTACACTGAGTGTTTGCTAGTAAAATTGCTTAGTTTAAAAACAGTTGGAGTGTGCAATGCAGGCAGACGTGCTCTGCAAATGTCTTTGCACTAGTGGGACTATAGCAAAGTCCAATAGCCACGTATAGGATGCCACTAGGTACACTGAGTGTTTGCTAGTATAATGGCTTAGTTATAATGAGTTGGAGTGTGCAATGCAGGCAGACGCGCTCTGCAAATGTCTTTGCACTAGTGGGACTATAGCAAAGTCCAATAGCCACGTATAGGATGCCACTAGGTACACTGAGTGTTTGCTAGTATAATGGCTTAGTTTAAAAAAGTTGGAGTGTGCAATGCAGGCAGACGTGCTCTGCAAATGTCTTTGCACTAGTGGGACTATAGCAAAGTCCAATAGCCACGTATAGGATGCCACTAGGTACACTGAGTGTTTGCTAGTAAAATTGCTTAGTTTAAAAACAGTTGGAGTGTGCAATGCAGGCAGACGCGCTCTGCAAATGTCTTTGCACTAGTGGGACTATAGCAAAGTCCAATAGCCACGTATAGGATGCCACTAGGTACACTGAGTGTTTGCTAGTATAATGGCTTAGTTTAAAAAAGTTGGAGTGTGCAACGCAGGCAGACGTGCTCTGCAAATGTCTTTGCACTAGTGGGACTATAGCAAAGTCCAATAGCCACGTATAGGATGCCACTAGGTACACTGAGTGTTTGCTAGTAAAATTGCTTAGTTTAAAAAAGTTGGAGTGTGCAATGCAGGCAGACGTGCTCTGCAAATGTCTTTGCACTAGTGGGACTATAGCAAAGTCCAATAGCCACGTTTAGGATGCCACTAGGTACACTGAGTGTTTGCTAGTAAAATTGCTTAGTTTAAAAACAGTTGGAGTGTGCAATGCAGGCAGACGTGCTCTGCAAATGTCTTTGCACTAGTGGGACTATAGCAAAGTCCAATAGCCACGTATAGGATGCCACTAGGTACACTGAGTGTTTGCTAGTATAATGGCTTAGTTATAATGAGTTGGAGTGTGCAATGCAGGCAGACGCGCTCTGCAAATGTCTTTGCACTAGTGGGACTATAGCAAAGTCCAATAGCCATGTATAGGATGCCACTAGGTACACTGAGTGTTTGCTAGTATAATGGCTTAGTTTAAAAAAGTTGGAGTGTGCAATGCAGGCAGACGTGCTCTGCAAATGTCTTTGCACTAGTGGGACTATAGCAAAGTCCAATAGCCACGTATAGGATGCCACTAGGTACACTGAGTGTTTGCTAGTAAAATTGCTTAGTTTAAAAACAGTTGGAGTGTGCAATGCAGGCAGACGCGCTCTGCAAATGTCTTTGCACTAGTGGGACTATAGCAAAGTCCAATAGCCACGTATAGGATGCCACTAGGTACACTGAGTGTTTGCTAGTATAATGGCTTAGTTTAAAAAAGTTGGAGTGTGCAACGCAGGCAGACGTGCTCTGCAAATGTCTTTGCACTAGTGGGACTATAGCAAAGTCCAATAGCCACGTATAGGATGCCACTAGGTACACTGAGTGTTTGCTAGTAAAATTGCTTAGTTTAAAAAAGTTGGAGTGTGCAATGCAGGCAGATGCGCTCTGCAAATGTCTTGGCACTAGTGGGACTATAGCAAAGTCCAATAGCCACGTATAGGATGCCACTAGGTACACTGAGTGTTTGCTAGTAAAATTGCTTAGTTATAATGAGTTGGAGTGTGCACTGCAGAGGACAGGAGGGTACAGTGGCAGGATTGTGGTGCTCTGGGTAGAGGAATGGAAGCCTGCCTTTCTATTCCCTCCTAATGGTGAAATGCAGGGAGGAAATCCCTGACCTTGGCTACACAGACGCTGTTGCTGTTTGCAGGACCTGTCACCTATGGCTCTCTGACCCTGCCGGTTTGAGCCCTTAAAAGGACTGCTATAAAGTGCTCTCCCTAAGCTGTCTAACGCTGTGTATGCAGCGCATACATCTGTATCGGCGATAGGACTCAGGAGGACGGAGCTGCGACAGTGATGTCTGACACCAAAGACGCAGAAGGCAGATAATGGCGTCCTGGAGGAAAATGTCCGTTTTTATAATGCAGGGACATGTGACATCGACATCCTATCACACATGCCGTTGCTTCTCTGGCTCAAAGTCCACTTAGCTGTGTGTGTGTCTGGGATTGGCTGACATGCTGGCCCGCCCCACAAGACGCGCGCGCTTAGGGAAGGAAGACAAGAAAAAAAAAAAAAAAATGGCGATCACCATTATAGAAACAGCAGTGATCTGAAGGCGCTGTTCATGCACACTATACACTTAAATGTCATAATAGTGTGATTCACAGAGTGACTTACACTATTACAGCAGAAACCAAGCTAGGATTTAGCTGTTTTTTTGCTGCTAGAACCGTTCTCGAACGTTTCTAGAACTATCGAGCTTTTACAAAAAGCTCGAGTTCTAGTTCGATCTAGAACAGGCCCCAAAATCACTCGAGCCTAGAAATGGAGAACCACGAATCTCGAACCGCGCTCAACTCTAGTCAAGAGGCCAACTGTCACTTTGGAGGAGCTGCGAAGATCCACAGCTCAGGTTGGAGACTCTTTTCATGGGAAAATTATTAGTTTTGTACTTCACAAATCTGGCCTTTATGGAATAGTAGCAAGAACAAAGCCATTTTTTTAAAATAAGCCATGTAAATTCCCTTTTCTAATTTGAAAAAAGCCATGAAGGGGATACAGCTAGCATGGGAAGAAGGTGTTCTGGTCAGATGAGACTAAAGTAAAACTTTTTGGGCTCCATGCAAAATGCTATGTGTGGTGGAAACTGACACTTCACATCACCCTGAAAACACCATCCCCACTGTCAAAGATGGTGGTGGCAGCCTCACAGTGTGGGGAGACTTTTCTTCAGGGATGAGAAAGCAGGTTAGAGTTAATGAGAAGACGAATGGTGCTAAATACAAGTCAATCCTGAAGGAAAACCTAATCTATCAGAGCATGTCACCCATTTATTGAATATTTTTTTGGGAAATTATAACTTTTTTAATAACCTTTAAATCAAAAGGGTTGCAGGACCAGAAGCTCCACATTCATTCAAACTGCAAGCAAAAGAGCTCAGAAATTGCTCAAAAACACACAAAGCAGTATACATACTTAGGACCCAGACCAAATATGATTTACAAGGCTTTCAACCACTTTGCGCTATATGTAAATCCTCTCTGGGGTCCACATTTGTGGCAAGGAAGCTCAGAAGCTGTGCTCCATCTTCATGCAGGAGACGCAAATACTGTTGCATAGCCGCCATTTATCACTAACAGCATCTCCCAGAGCTAAACTCCAATTACTGCAGTTAACCATTTAGATGCCACTGTCAATTTTTGCTGAAGTTGCTATCTTGGTAATCCTGTGTAGCCCAGACACAAGCCACCTCCATTTTTACTATATAGTGCAATACTGTGGTATCCTCCTCTATGTATACATGTATTCTCCTATATGTGGTGGCCTTCCTGCTAACACTTCCACACCTTTCGAATCTGTTCTTAACTCTGGTGCCTGAATAATTCTCCTCTTTCTCCTATATTCCTCCACTTCTCCTCCCTGCAAATTCCTTCATTGGCTCCCAATAACCCAACGTATCCAGTTCAAACTACTAACACTAACCTATAATCTCCTCCACATATCTCCAAAATTATCTCACAATATCTTCCCACAAGTCATCTATAGTCCTCACAAGACTTCTTTCTCTCCTCACCCAATTGCTTCCGAGATTTTTCCTGAGTATCCCCAATCCTCTGAATTTCGGTGCTCCAACATACCCGATGATCCATCACATTCGGAGCTTTCAGAAAGAACTTGTAATCCTAGATCCTGCAATGACCCCGCTGTTACCTCATCACCACCAGAGCTGCCACAAACACGCCAATCTACTGTCTCCTTCTCCATTATCCGATAGTCTGTAAAGGCCGCTTCACACGCAACGAAATCGCTAACAAGATATCATTGGGGTCACGGAATTCGTGACACACATCCGGCTTCGTTAGCGACATTGTTGCGTGTGACACCTACGAGTGACCGCTAACTATCAAAAATACTCAACTCATCGTTGATCGTTGACACATCGTTCATTTCCCAAATGTCGTTGCTGGTGCTGGACGCAGGTTGTTCGTCGTTCCTGAGGCAGCACATATCGCTACGTGTGACACCCCGGGAACGACGAACAACAACGTATCTGCGTCCTGCCGGCATCAAGGTGGGCGTGTCGTTAATGCGGCTGGTCTCCGCCCCTCCGCTTTTATTGGTGGGCCGCTGTGTGACGTCGCTGTGATCGCGCACGAACCTTCCCCTTAAAAAAGAGGGTTTCGCCGCCCACAGAGACATCGCTAGGAGGGTAAGTATGTGTGACGCGCAATACCGATTTTGTCTGCCATGGGCAGCGATTTGCCCGTGACGATGTCGCAGCGTGTAAAGCGCACTTAAGCCCGCAAGAGCAGGGCCCTCTTTCCTCGGTACAACTCTGTTATTGTTAATCTATTCATATTTATTTATTTTTGTATTTTTTATGAAAACCCTATTCAAATGTACATCCACATGGGATCAATTGTGCTGTAAAAATAACAAATGAGGAAAAAGTTTATAAAAATACAGAAAAAAGTAAAAAAAAAATATTTATTAAGATATGAATCATCCCTTTTTCCAGTGTTAAAAAAAAAAGATATAGTGATGGGCGAACCCGAACTGTAAAGTTTGGGGTCTATAGCGGAAACCTACTGTTTGTACATGGATCCCTAACATGGACTTCTCAGGGAAGTCCATGTTACTGTTCAAGTTCGGACACCAGGATAAAAATTAAGAGAAGAAAAATGTAAGCAAAATGGGTATTAAAGCAGGACAATGATGCTTACTGAGTTTCTGCCCTGCTATCACACTGCTTCTGGGTCCGATCATTAAATCTCATGAATATTCACTGCTTCCCCTGGGGGAACACATGCTGTTAATATTACTTACTTAAATCATTTTTTAAAAAATGCATGGGGTCCCTTTTATTGTGATACACAGCCAAGCTAATGCACACAGCTGGGGGCGGCAGCTTCCAGCTGTCTGCTTTATCTACAGTGTTTATTAAAATACGAGGGACCCTACGCCATTTTTTCCAATTTGTTTTTTTTTTGCACTCAGCTAGTGTGAGGGCAACCAATCACAGACACCGTCACATCAGCAGTCTGACTGCAACCAATCATGGACACTGTCACAGAAGGTGAATATTCATGAGATTTAATGAGCGGACCCAGAAGCAGTGTGACAGCTGAGCAGAAACTTTGTAAGTATAATTGCCCTGCTTTAATCCCCATTTCGCTTAATTTTGCAGCCTCCAAGCCCTTACTAACACCATTTTAAAAAACTTAAGTTCGGGTTAAACTTATATGGGGTTCGGCGTCTGGGGTCGTGTTCAGGTCAAGTCCGATCCCAAACTGGACTTTTTTTCTTTAAAGTGCGTCCAGACTCGCTGAACTGGAACATCTGCTAGTTCACCCATCTCTATAAAGAAATTAAAAATAATCATATTTGGTATCTCCGCATCAGTAAAAGTCTGTCATATAAAATTAGTTCACCTGTATTGTAAACACTGTAAAGAGAAATAAAAATCAGAACTCCCAACATCTCATAAAATATACAATAAAAAGTGAAGAAAATATTGTGTATTGTGTGAACTCTAGATTGTTATCAATAAAACCGCCAAGCTTGTCTCACAAAAACACACAGCTCAATCAGCAGTAAAAATAGAAATGTTGAACACAAGGCATATATATATATATATATATATATATATATATATATATATATACACATATATAATATCTATATAGATATATATATATATATATATATATATATATCTATATATATCTATACATATATATATATATATGGTATGTATACAGTTAGGTCCAGAAATATTTGGACAGTGACACAAGTTTTGTTATTTTAGCTGTTTACAAAAACATGTTCAGAAATACAATTATATATATAATATGGGCTGAAAGTGCACACTCCCAGCTGCAATATGAGAGTTTTCACATCCAAATCGGAGAAAGGGTTTAGGAATCATAGCTCTGTAATGCATAGCCTCCTCTTTTTCAAGGGACCAAAAGTAATTGGACAAGGGACTCTAAGGGCTGCAATTAACTCTGAAGGCGTCTCCCTTGTTAACCTGTAATCAATGAAGTAGTTAAAAGGTCTGGGGTTGATTACAGGTGTGTGGTTTTGCATTTGGAAGCTGTTGCTGTGACCAGACAACATGCGGTCTAAGGAACTCTCAATTGAGGTGAAGCAGAACATCCTGAGGCTGAAAAAAAAGAAAAAATCCATCAGAGAGATAGCAGACATGCTTGGAGTAGCAAAATCAACAGTCGGGTACATTCTGAGAAAAAAGGAATTGACTGGTGAGCTTGGGAACTCAAAAAGGCCTGGGCATCCACGGATGACAACAGTGGTGGATGATCGCCGCATACTTTCTTTGGTGAAAAAGAACCCGTTCACAACATCAACTGAAGTCCAGAACACTCTCAGTGAAGTAGGTGTATCTGTCTCTAAGTCAACAGTAAAGAGAAGACTCCATGAAAGTAAATACAAAGGGTTCACATCTAGATGCAAACCATTCATCAATTCCAAAAATAGACAGGCCAGAGTTAAATTTGCTGAAAAACACCTCATGAAGCCAGCTCAGTTCTGGAAAAGTATTCTATGGACAGATGAGACAAAGATCAACCTGTACCAGAATGATGGGAAGAAAAAAGTTTGGAGAAGAAAGGGAACGGCACATGATCCAAGGCACACCACATCCTCTGTAAAACATGGTGGAGGCAACGTGATGGCATGGGCATGCATGGCTTTCAATGGCACTGGGTCACTTGAGTTTATTGATGACATAACAGCAGACAAGAGTAGCCGGATGAATTCTGAAGTGTACCGGGATATACTTTCAGCCCAGATTCAGCCAAATGCCGCAAAGTTGATCGGACGGCGCTTCATAGTACAGATGGACAATGACCCCAAGCATACAGCCAAAGCTACCCAGGAGTTCATGAGTGCAAAAAAGTGGAACATTCTGCAATGGCCAAGTCAATCACCAGATCTTAACCCAATTGAGCATGCATTTCACTTGCTCAAATCCAGACTTAAGACGGAAAGACCCACAAACAAGCAAGACCTGAAGGCTTCGGCTGTAAAGGCCTGGCAAACCATTAAGAAGGAGGAAACCCAGTGTTTGGTGATGTCCATGGGTTCCAGACTTAAGGCAGTGATTGCCTCCAAAGGATTCGCAACAAAATATTGAAAATAAAAATATTTTGTTTGGGTTTGGGTTATTTGTCCAATTACTTTTGACCTCCTAAAATGTGGAGTGTTTGTAAAGAAATGTGTACAATTCCTACAATTTCTATCAGATATTTTTGTTCAAACCTTCAAATTAACGTTACAATCTGCACTTGAATTCTGTTGTAGAGATTTCATTTCAAATCCAATGTGGTGGCATGCAGAGCCCAACTCGCGAAAATTGTGTCACTGTCCAAATATTTCTGGACCTAGCTGTATATATATACATATATATAATATGTATATATATATATATATATATATATATATATATAGATAGATAGATATAATATATATATATATAATAATAATAATAATAATAATAATATTATATATATATATATATATATATATATATATATATATATATATATATATCTTTAAAGCTGAGTGGAGGATACCGGGCACCGCCGATCCCTGTATGGCTGACAAAGCTGTGCTTTCAGGCAGGTGGAGACCTGGGTGCGTGTCCCAAAGCAAAGGCGATATAAGATCCACAATGAAGAGATGAAAGGTCGCACTCCAAAGGTCGAATAAAATATTTTTCTTTTTATTCCACGATCACATCAGGGGTACAGGTAGTGAGGGAGGATGAGGGTGTGCCACGTCGGACGACGGCAGCCGTTTCGCAAGTAACCTTGCTTCTACGGGTCCAGTCAACCCGTCGTGGCACACCCTCATCCTCCCTCACTACCTGTACCCCTGATGTGATCGTGGAATAAAAAGAAAAATATTTTATTCGACCTTTGGAGTGCGACCTTTCATCTCTTCATTGTATATATATATATCTATATATATAATTGCCTTATTCTGTCTGTCTGTCTGTCTGTCTGTCATGCTCCGAAATTGTGTCCTTACGGTGACACAAAGCTGATTGGCCGCTGGGCTCGCCATGGCCCCCCCCCCACGGATTGGCCTCTCGCCCCGGCTCTCTGCAGGCCCCGCCCCCCTCACGCAATGCACGCTCGCTCTTGCCCAACTGACACGTAGCTCCGACTCCCAGGTGAGTACACACACACACATCAGATCACACTCACTCTCACACACACCTCACACATCACATCCACACACTCACAACATCCTGGGATATCGCTTGCTTCAACACCGGCTCCGTCACGATCCCAGCAGCGCCAGACATAACCTTGCGATGCTGGGATCTTCACGGAGCCCGTGAACGCTGTTAACCATTATACACATCGGGTAACTAAGGTCCCTTGGTTACCCGATGTGTATCATAGTTAACAGTGTACACCGGCTCACACTCACTCTCACACACACCTCACACATACATCACATCGCATCCACACACTCACAGCATCCGGCGATATCGCTTGCTTCTCGGCCTCGATACTGTGCTGTTGTGACCTTCCAGGACCTGTCGGAGGATCACATGGCCAGAAGCATGTGGTATCTCCGGATATTGTGAGTATGAGCACGTATGTGCAATATCGTCAATGTGTGTGTGCGTGAGTGTATGCGATCGGGTGTGTGAGTGTCGGCAGAGGAGCATGGCGTGCTGGAGGAGGCTGGGAGGAGAGAGGCTGATCCTGGGGAAGGCTGGGATGGAGAGGCTGATGCTGGGGACAGAGAGGCTGAGGCTGGGATGAGAGAGGCTGATGCTGGGGACAGAGAGGCTGATGCTGGGGACAGAGAGGCTGATGCTGGGGACAGAGAGGCTGATGCTGGGGACAGAGAGGCTGATGCTGGGATGAGAGAGGCTGATGCTGGGATGAGAGAGGCTGATGCTGGGATGAGAGAGGCTGATGCTGGGGACAGAGAGGCTGATGCTGGGGACAGAGAGGCTGATGCTGGGGACAGAGAGGCTGATACTGGGGACAGAGAGGCTGATGCTGGGGACAGAGAGGCTGATGCTGGGGACAGAGAGGCTGATGCTGGGATGAGAGAGGCTGATGCTGGGGACAGAGAGGCTGATGCTGGGGACAGAGAGGCTGATGCTGGGGACAGAGAGGCTGATGCTGGGGACAGAGAGGCTGATGCTGCGGGGAGAGAGGCTGATGCTGGGAGGAGAGAGGCTGATGCTGCGGGCAGAGAGGCTGATGCTGCGGGTAGAGAGGCTGATGCTGGCGCAGCATGGCGGATGGAGCACGTTTGGGAGTGCGCAGCATGGCGGATGGAGCATGTTTGGGAGTGCGCAGCATGGCGGATGGAGCACGTTTGGATGGAGCACGTTTGGGAGTGCGCAGCATGGCGGATGGAGCACGTTTGGGAGTGCGCAGCATGGCGGATGGAGCACGTTTGGGAGTGCGCAGCATGGGGGATGCAGCACGATGGGGAGTGCGGAGTATGGCGGATGGAGCACGTTTGGGAGTGCGCAGCATGGGGGATGGAGCACGATGGGGAGTGCGCAGCATGGCGGATGGAGCACGTTTGGGAGTGCGCAGCATGGCGGATGGAGCACGTTTGGGAGTGCGCAGCATGGCGGATGGAGCACGTTTGGGAGTGCGCAGGATGGGAGATGTAGCACGATGGGGGGTGCGCAGCATAGGGGATGGAGCACGATGGGGAGTGCACACCTCCCCCCAACATACACACACGCGCGCGCGCGCACTGCACAACACACGACACACACACACACACACTGGGAACCACAAACAACTGCCCTACACAGACACCCACACACAGACAACGCTGCACACACAAATATATGCACATACCGCACAACACACACATTGCACAAAACATACCTCCCCCCAAAACACACCACACACACACAAACCGCACAACACACACACACAACGCTACAGACACACAGCGCTCCACAAACAACGCAACACACAAGCAACACCGCTCTCAGCCCCCGCCACACCCAGACAACACCCAGAACATGTACAGCGCCCTACACAAACACTTGGTAACTACACACAACAACATCTATATATATATATATATATATATATATATATATAACAAAAATCATACATGAACTACACAATACGTAAATTCTAGAATACCCGATGCGTAGAATCGGGCCACCTTCTAGTATATATATATAAGCTTTATTTTTTTTTTCCTTCATATTACTAAAAAAAGATTGGTGTCGCCTTAATCATACTGACCTGGTGAGTCATGTTTAAAAAGTCATTTTCACCAGACAAGGAAAATAAAAAAATAAAAAAATAATTAAAAAAAATGGTGGAATTGCATTTTTTCACCTTTTCTTGTCACTTGGAATTTTTTTTTTCCAATTTCGCACTGCACTATATAATGAATTGAATTCTGTTATTTAAAACTACAATTCACATTAACAAAAAAAACCAAACTAAAAAAAAACATTATACAGTTGTGTAAACAGAAAAATATAAAAATTATGGCTATTGGAAGAAGGGGAATAAGAAAGGAAAAAAATTGGAAAATTATCTGCTCAGAAAGGATTATAGGGTCAACCATATACTAAAAGCTTGAGCCCCCATGGGGACAGTGATGATGATTTCTGTACAGCACTGTGGAATATGATGGTGCTTTATAAGTGAGTAATATAAAGAAAAAATACATAATATGATGTAGGGGATGGGCATGCTATACAAAATTAAAAAATAAGACAGCATCCAATACCAAAATTTAGGTGCACGGCATATACTGTGCCTGACATCCAGTTCAAATAATCATTGGAGAAGAGCTGGGGCAGCACGAGTGTCCTACAATATAAAAAATACAGAGAAGAGGCAAATCCCTAGTAATTGAGAGCGAATGGCTCTTATGAAGGAAAACCAACTGTGTACAGTTTTCTTAGGCCAAGTTCACACATTTAGTATTTAGTGAGTTTTTTACCTCGGTATTTGTAAGTCAAATCCAGGAATGGGTGATAAATACAGAAGTGGTGACGTGTTTCTATTATACTTTTCCTCTGATCGTTCCTCTCCTGGTTTTGGCTACAAATACTGAGGTAAAAAACTCACCAAATACTTAATGTGTGCACATGGCCTTACAGACACTAATGTAAAAAAAAACCTCACCAAATACTCAATGTGTTAATGTGGCCTTACAGATACTAAGGTAAAAACCTTATGAAATACTCAACGTGTGCACGTGATCTTACAGATACTGAGGTAAAAAACTCACCAAATACTCATAGTGTGCATGTGGCCTTAGAATGCATCATAAAAAAATGTTATATCACTATGTATGAGCATAATAAGCCGGCCTGGAAGCAGGAGACAGCATCGCTGGAGACGGATGAATTTAAAAAGATCTTTATTTTAAATGTACATGATTTTTCTGATACATGTTTCTTGGATCACACCATAATGTGGTCCGTGAGACATCAGTGATGCCAGTAGACAACAGACTTGTCTCCGTGCAGAGCACAAGGACACCTGTATACGCTGCACAGAGACACGTCAGTGATAAATCACTGATAAGTGCGCAGACCCATTGATATTAATGGGTCTGCATATGTCCATGACTCTGGTACATATAAAAACAGTCACATACGTACCAGAATCAATATCATGTGAAAGACGCCTAAAGGAAAGAAAGCCATATTGCATAGTTGCCAAGTGTCCTGAATTTGCTGGAGCCATCATGATTTTTTACATACAATCTCAGCAAATTACGGCCATCCCCTTGGATGAAAAGAAAAGGATGTGGTTTTTCTACATCCCAACCAAAATTGGGTGTTTTTTGGGTAAGTCAGGGCCATGTCTGGGCAGGTTGGGATGTTTCCAGACATGGCTGAAAGGTGGGTCTTAAATGTTTTTATATACCACCTCTTACTAACCATTACGTATGATATCGCTAATGCCACCTATGGAGATTGCTCCCCTCTATGTCAGTATGTCACCACAGCTTCTGCCCAGGGCATCTCCTCCAGCCAGCCAAAACTTGCTCAGCAAGGATGATGTGAAGAACTCAAGCACAATAAGTGGTCAGACACTGACTTACGTAAAGGCGGACATTGGTGCAACCCGTGCAGCCACAAGGGGTATAAGAGGTAAGGAGGCCGACTTCTACCTCAAAAGTAGGTTCAATTGTGCATTATCATGAGTTATTGGATCATAGAGCCCACTTAATGTTCTTCCACAGGGGCCCTCTTCCCTTTGTTTTCATCAGTGTACTAAAGGGGGCTTTACACGCAGTGACATCGCTAGCGATGTCGCTCGTGAAAGCACCCGCCCCCGTCGTTTGTGCATCACGGGCAAATCACTGCCCGTGGCGCACAATATCGCTAATACCCGTCACACATACTTACCTTCTAAGCAACGTCGCTGTGGCCGGCGAACCGCCTCTTTTCTAAGGTAGCATTTAGTGCGGCGTCACAGCGACGTCACACGGCAGGCGTCCAATAGAAGCGGAGGGGCGGAGAGCAACCACATGAAAGACATGCCCACCTCATTGCCGGAGTACGCAGGTACGGTGTTGTTCGTCGTTCCTGGGGTGTCACACGTAGCGATGTGTGCTGCCTCAGGAACGACGAACAACCTGCGTTCAGAAGCAGCAACGACATTTGGAAAATGGACAGCGTGTCAACAATCAACGATTTGGTGAGTATTTTGCATCGTTAGCGGTCGCTCGTACGTGTCACACGCAACGACGTCGCTAACGAGGCCGGATGTGAGTCACGAATTCCATGACTCCAACGACATCTCGTTAGCGCTGTCGCTGCGTGTAACGGGGCCTTTACATGGTAGCTACGTTGAATATGTGGCACTGAAATAGTTTTATTTGCTTCCAGGATGGAGCTAATTTGAATATTGTAAAAATCCTAGTAAATGTGAGCCATGAGATTCTTTATCTCAGTGCAATATAATGGACAGTAAAAATGTACTAACCAAAAGGCTGTCCTCACCTGAGATGGGCTAAATCTATCAAGTGCTTTTATAGAACCAATTGTAATTAGAGGAAACCACTTGTAAATAACAGCCTCATGCTCTTCTGAAACGTCCTTTGTAGCTAGATGCAAGGTACTGCGGAAGAAGATTTGATCCTTCATCTGTGCCAGGTAGACTATATAGGCGGAATGATGCAATACAAACAATGCCCACTGCACATTAAAGGCACTAAATACATGAAATATATTTTAGAATACTTGCAATATTGTAAAGAGTTAAAACCTTAGCATAAAAATATGAAATATCAATTGTAAATCATCGTTAATGCAGCATTACCGCTTTCACTCTATTTAAATCCCCGTTCCAAGCTTCAACTTTGTGCTAGCTACACTTTTTGCATGTTCCTCCTTGCTATCTGCCAATATTCTAAAGAACAGATGCACTGGGTCTGTGGCAAATATAGACAAATAGCTCTTAAACTGCCAAAAAAATAATTATGTAGCACCAGACCCCAGTATTTGTGACAATTAAAGACTCGGTTGAAGAAATGGTAAATATAGAAACGGCAATTCTTTGTACAAAAATACAATCACAAAAGTTCACATTCATAGCGGAGCACTGATCCTGACAAGCGCCGCGGGAAAAAGTTACCGCAGATCGCTCAGACCCTTAAAAGGTAAGAGAAATAGTAAATGGTTTCTATTGCCGTTATGTAAATGTAGGGAACTTATAAAGATGAGCATCTTATATTTGGAACTATTGCTCCCAACATGGCTTATGTACTTGGAGTGGAATGACCAAACTTACAAAGGCTAGAAAGTTGATAGCCACAAAGGAGAGAGCCGCAAGCATAGATGCCACCTGTAAGTCATATACGTTTTCTGCAAAGAAGGGATCAAAGGATCCCATTCTCCTTATATCTATGGGGAACAAACTCAAGTCAGTACCACACCTCTTTTTCTATATGGAATCTACATGCAAATGGCTACACACAGACAAGCATTTCTATTAACAGGTTTTTACTGCAAATTGTCCCTTCAGTGAGGACATAGACAAACTCTAGTGCCACTTATTAGGGGTAGAAATCATAAAATTCAAAAGTGACCCTTTAATGAGCCTTGTCATATGACTTAGGATTTATGCCAGATCAGAACCTCAGTTTGCAGACATGGTGTTTTGGGATGGTTATCTCTTGTCAGTGCAAAGAATGAGATCTGATTTGGCTGTATGAGAGGCTAAGAGGGTTCTAAAAGGGAAGCTTTTCTCCTTGCAGATACTTATACACCATACCAGCATGCCAATGGGGAGAAGACTTTAAGCCACAATGCTCTTCCTCCCCATCTTAGCTTTTCATACAGCCAGATCAGATCTTGTACTTTGCACTGATGAAGGACAACATCCCGAAACACCGTGTCTGCAAATTGAGGTTCTGATCTGGAATAAATCTCGCTATATGACAAGGCTCATTAAAGAGTCACTTTTGACTTTTAGGATTGCTACTTCCAATAGGTGGCACTAGCGTTTGTCTCCTTCCTCACTATAGAGAAAATTTGCATATTTCCTAGAGGAGTATTGCGGCTCAAAGTCTCCTCACCCCACTGGAATGGTGTGCCAGTCTCCGCAAGGAGGATAGCTTCCCCTTTAGACTCAGAGTTTTAATAGAATGGCAATAACGGGACACATATGGTTCCCAGACCCCAGGATGTGGACCCCGCCATCTAGAAGGAGACTGCCATTCCGAACTGGTGGTCGGCAGTCAGAAAAGACTCTTCTTACAATAGTCCCACCAAATGTCCTTTTCTGCTCGATGTGCAGCACAATATACAGAACCTAAACCCAGATTTTCTAAGCTGTATAATCTTTGCATTTATTTGTTTCATTCTAACAAGTACAGCTTAGAAGTGTCTTTCTTTAAAGAGGATTTGTTTCCAGGTCAAGAGTGGTGAGTTTGTTCTCTTATTTTATTACGATGCTCCTCTGAGGATTCTGCAGTTTTCTTTTTTCAAATCCATCATACGGTTCAAGAGATATGGGCCTTTTTATGTACTGCAAATTTTTATAGTCCTTGCAAGGGGGTGTGGCTCACAGGATGTTATGGGACATGTCTTTATGCTGCTTTATGTAATTACCCTATGAGCCACACTCCCTTGTAAAGATCAAAAATGTAAGGCTATGTTCGCACGTTGCGTCGGAGTACCTGCAGTTTATTCTGCACGTTTTCCTTCCCTTGGTTTTTGACCAAATGGCTTTTGACCTTTTTTTAACGCAAAAAACGCATGCGTATTTACCGCGTTTTTAGTGCGTTTTTAGCGCTTTTTACCTGCGTTTTCACCTGCGTTTCTGCAGATGCGTTTTTTAGATCAAGACACTGAGAAATAAAGTTGAATTAGTCAAAAAGAATGAAAAAAGAGAAAAAAAGGATAAAATTAACTTTTAATAAAACTATATGGGAAATTATCAATTTTAATGAAAAAATAGTGGTTATGCACATTTTATCAGAAAAATAGGTGAAGTTTCTAATTTGTTAACATTTAAATTTTCGGTTATTGTGTGTGTGTGTGTGTGTGTGTGTGTGTGTGTGTGTGTGTGTGTGTGTGTAAAGGAACATTAGAACCCATTAATTTTTGTCCAGAAAAGCATGCGTTTTTGGAGCCAAAAACGCAGTGGAAAAGCAGGTAAGAAGCATGAAAAACGCAGGAATTGTGATTTTGGTTGCGTTTTGCCATTTCTCATTGACTCCAATGTTAAGGAAACGCTGCAGAAATGGCAAAAACAACTGACATGCTGCTTCTTTTTCAGCATGTTTTTTGACCACAAATATGCAAATTAAACGCTGCAGAAAAAAAAGCAAAGTGCAGACAGGATTTCTGCTTTTCCCATAGACTTTGCTGGCAATCAAAAACGCATGCGTTTTAGCGCAAAAACGCTGCTGCTAAAAACACTGCAGAAACGCGGAAAAAAACGCAACGTGCGAACATAGCCTAAGACTGAATAAAAAGGCACATATCTCTGGAACGGAATTGTGGATTAACAAAAAAAAAAAAAATGACATACTAAGAGGAGTAGCAGAAATGAAACAAAAGCAAAAAACAGCAACTTTGGAGCTGGTGACAGGTCCTTCTTAAAGTGCATAGAGTCTTACCTTATATCTAATATATGAAGCTGAGTGTATATGTGTGTGTGTGTGTGTGTGTGTGTGTGTGTGTGTGTGTGTGTGTGTGTGTGTGTGTGTGCGCTAAAGAAATCTGCACCGTCGCATTTACAATTGCAAAATTTTGCACAACCACCTTATTTGACTCAGGAAACATCATAGACTACGTTTCGGGGGAAAATTTAAGCCCGCGCCTTATAGTTATTTGCCAAAAAATCTGCTTGCATTAAAGTCAGTGATCTGTGAACAGATCTGTTATTATAGACTCTTATTATGGACAGAGAAAGAGACAGACCCACACACACAGAAAGAGATACACACAGAAATAGACACACACATAAAGACACACACACTCAGAAAGAGACACACACTCAGAAAGGGGCCCACACAGAAAAAGACACACATACAGAAAGAGACACATAAAGAGACACACTCAGAAAGAGACACATACACCAAAAGAGACACATACACAGAAAGAGACACATAAAGAGACACACTCAGAAAGAGACACATACACCAAAAGAGACACATACACAGAATAAGACACTCACAGAGAAAGAGACACATACACAGAAAGAGACACGCTCAGAAAGAGACATACACAGAAAGAGACACATGCACAGAGAGAGACACATACACAGAAAGACACACTCAGAAAAAGACACACAAAAAAAGACACATACAAGAAGAGACATGCACAGAAAAAGACACACAGAAATAGAGACATAAACAGAAAGAGACACGCTCAGAAAGAGACACACACAGAGAAAGAAACACACACAGAGAAAGACACACACTGAAAGGCACATGACTCGCCCACCCCAGGGCTATGGGACACCCGGTGCCGGGCCGGACTAGTCCAGGGGTTGTTAGTGGTGGCGGGGCCCGACTCTGTGGCCCTGGTGGGTGTCAGTTTAAATATGGCTGGTGACTTGGGAGCAATTAAAGTATTTGTTTTGTGACGCCACCTGTGGTTTGCGGCTATTATGCCGCCGCTGCTGTGTGAGGCCTCCGGGGTGATGATATGGCAGCAATGGTGGTACTGCTCCCCACAGGTGGAGCGGTGCCCCGGGGACACTGTTGGTGCTCGTGAAAGTCTATGGTGTTGTGTGGATAACACGGTGCAGGGCCGACAGGCAATGAAAGAAACAGGCACAAACAACAGTCTCTTTTCCTTCTCCTCTTTTACTTTAAGAACAGTCCAGTCCTGGGAGACCGTCACAGGTGGTGAAGGGGATCTGGTCGGCCTGGAAGTACTTGGGGTGATCTTTTTGGCCAGCTGAGTATGAGGCCTACTCCTGTTCTTTTCTTTACTGATATAGGACCCTGCTCTCTGGATTAGCAATGGCCCTCTTGCTGCTGGGACCGGTGGTACGTCCCTTTCCCTCTGTGGTAGGCTGCGCAGGCCCTCTCTGGTGCTTCTCTGCTGGAGTCCACACCGGGCCCTTGGGATGCAGCTGTACCTTCGGGCTGTTTACAGGCCAGGTGCTTGCAGCTCCCCTGCCCTTCGGATTCGGCTACCAGGAAGTATTTTAGGCCCTGGTGGCCACAGACTCCGATGTCCGAGTCACTTCTGTGCCTCTCTGCTACTCCTGCTTCCTTGGGCCAAGCTGCTCCAGCTCTAGGCCCCAGATCCACAGGACAGCACACTCTGCGTCTGCTTGCTATCACTTCTCTCTACAGACTGAACACTGCTTCCTCCCTCAGGTCAGACTTAAGGAATGCTCCCTGGAATTCCAGGTTCAGAGCTCCCCCTGCTGGCCGGAGGGAGAACTGCGTTGGATGTTAAACTTACTGGCCAATAGATCTCCCAATTACCTCCAGGCTCAGCATTAACCCTTTGGGAGGGCAATGCTGTTGTGGCGACCAGGTCCTGGGGCGCCACACACACATATAAAGAGAAATACACAGAAAGATACACACAGATGTTTGAGAGAATATATTGGCTGTTTTGTCAGTTAGCATGGATATTGATCAGATTACCTATAGCAACCAATCATAGCTCTGCTTCTATTCTGCTACAGGTCATTAATAGGAGCTGTAATTGGTTGCTATAGGTAACAAAGGACATTCTTAGTATAAGAAGCTTATGTGTGAGGTAATATGATTTTGGTGGTGAGAAGGGTAGTGGGAGATTGTGAGAGGAAGGCTGAGGTCACACGGGGGACTACTGCAATCCTCGCATGACACTCGGCTCACGTTGCTGCGGAGGAGAGGGAGGGATTTATCTCCCTCTCTCCTCAGTACCCAGCTATTGCCATTCTTGCCCTGCACTCGCAGAACACCGGTGTACTGCGAGTGCAGTGCAATTTTTCTCTCACCCCATAGACTTGAATGGGTGCGAGAGAAACAAGGATCACATTGCACAGCATGCTGCACCTATTTTATTTGTCCGATTAGGGCTGAGAAAATAATCGCTCATGGTTGCTGGCACATAGGCTAATATTGGTCTGAGTGGAATGCGATGTTTTATCGCACTCCATTCGCTCCGATTTTCATGCCGTGTGTCTTAGGCCAAAGAGAGAGAGAAAGAGGAAGAGTGTGAGTGTGGAAGAGAGGGAGAGAGACAGAGAGAGAGACTTAGTTACTATCCTGAGTAACGCTAGGTACTACAGATAATTGTTACATAAAACATTTTTTAGCAAATATATTTTTATACAAAAACACAGAAATTTACCCTAAACATGTTTACCAAGACTTTGATGTATACATCTTGTAAAACCACTGATATGATGTTACGATTGATCAAGGTGCAGGAAGGGTGTAGTGTGGTGACAAAAAGCATACATCTGCTATACTAAAAATAGCAATGCTAAAAATATATGTATACATATTACCGTAACTTATAATAGCTACAAGAGGAAACAGAATGTGTATCAGGTGTATATACCTTCATACATTTCCACATACAGTGGTCTGTCTATGAGGCTCCTTGGAGAACATTTTCACTTAGAAAAAAACTAGATTATGAATCCGTCTTTAATCTTTTAGCTATTAAAAAAGAGCGGTCACATAGTTTCCCGAATTACCAAATAAAGAATCTGAGAGTGATTTATTAATCACTGCTACAATTCTGCATAACTAGCCAGATTTGCTGTTCTTGCCAATTTTAACAAATCAATGGTCAATGCAAGGTCACAAAGTTTATTAATTTTTGCTATTTTAGGGTAAAATCTCAAAAGTTTTTAACCTTCTTGTCCATTCATATAACTAGTTACAGATGCCATTCAATGGGTTTATTCTGGAACATTTTGGACTTAATCCATCTTTTACATTTTCTCCATTTCACTATTATAGACCATTTGTATCCAAGATGTTTATGGCGCATCTGTTATTTGTGAATTTTTAAAAAAGTTGCATAGCTGTTGCACAGTTAACCAACAAGCTTTATTGCCTGTAGAAGTTGCCTGTATGCTGTTATGAACAAAAAATGTAAAAAAAAATAAAATGACATGGGTTGCTGCCTATTTTTGAATATCAGCGCAAGTAAAGCAGACATCAACGGGTTGCAACCCTCTGCTATCTGCCTTACCTTGGCTGGTTATCAAAAATAGAGGAGATTGCACACCATTTTTTAAAATTATTTATTTAACTGATTGTAAAAAAAAAACATTGCGAGATCCCCCCTCTTTTTGAAAGCTAGCCAAAGTAAGGCAGACAGCTGCAGGCTGGTATTATCAGGCTGGGAAGGCCCATGCTTATTTGGCCCTTCTCAGCCTAAAAAAACAGCCCGGAGCTGTCCCAGAATTAGATGAGATTTTGACGGATCATGCAACATTTTACTGTAAAGTGGCACAAAAAACAAGATGAAATGCAAAAATAGACAGTATTTTTGATTTGGTGCAAAAAGTATTGTGCACAAAAAAGGCAAAGAATGTCACTAGATAAAAATGAAAATTTACTTAAAATAATGCAAAAATAGAAAAATATAGATGCTCACCACGGCTTCCATGTATAACTGCTGAGATGTTCAATTGATGGGTGGCGAGTAAGGCTGGTGAAGCATAGCAAACATGCAAGTCAAAAGAAACAATGATTTCGGTACCTTCATCCGATAAAAATCAATACAATTTATTTAAGTCCATTAAGAGGATCCATTCGAAAACGCAACAATGGATATCTTAAGCCTCAGCCTAAAGGCCACGTCTCACTAAGCAACATCGATAGCAACATCGCTGCTGAGGAACAACTTTTGTGATGTAACAGCGATGTTGCTAGCGATGTTGTTGTGTGTGACATCCAGCAACAACCTGGCCCCTGCTGTGAGGTCGCTGGTTGTTGCTGAATGTCCTGGATGATTTTTTAGTTGTTGCTCTCCCGCTGTGAAGCACACATCGCTGTGTGTGACAGCGAGAGAGCAACAACTGAATGTGCAGTGAGCAGGGAGCCGGCTTCTGCGGACGTTGGTAACCAATGTAAATATCGAGTAACCAAGAAGCCCTTTCCTTGGTTACCCGATATTTACCTTCGTTACCAGCGTCTGCCGCTCTCATGCGGCAAGTGCCGGCTCCCTGCTCCCTGCACACATAGCCAGACTACACATTGGCTAATTAACCTGATGTGTACTCTGGCTAGGAGTGCAGGGAGCCAGCGCTAAGCGGTGGTAACCAAGGTAAATATTGGGTTGGTTACCTGATATTTAACTTAGTTACCAAGCGCAGCATCGCTTCCAGGCGTCGCTGCTGGCTGGGGCTGGTCACTGGTTGCTGGTGAGATCTGCCTGTTTGACAACTCACCAGCAACCCGTGTAGCGACGCTCCAGCGATCCCTGCCAGGTCAGGTTGCTGGTGGGATCGCTGGAGCATCGCTTAGTGTGACGGTACCTTAAGATGTTCTACTTATTCAATCCTAAGATAGCAGGGGTATTAAAGAGTTAATTATTTTGGAAAATAGCCTCCCCCCCTCTCAGATTCTTTTATATTTTCTTTATTGAAAAGTAGCATGGGGAACTTGGAACTGAAACACTTATCTATGACATACCTGAAAGGAAAGACCTGTTTTGTTCCCACAACCAATCAAAGCACAAGGAATTTTTTCAGGGACCATTGTTTGGAAACCAGGACTGTCAATGGGAATTATGACATCAATGACCCATTATGTATATACCCCACTATTTGGTATTTAAGGGCACTGTCATTTAGTTTTATTTAATTTTTTTCAATGCTGGCAAACAATAATTAAAATCCAATTCCCGCAGCTCAATTGCCCTCCTATAATGGAAAGATGATGCATTAGGTTGGAAACTCGCCAGCAGACACTTTATTAAAATCCACATAAGACCTTAATTTTATTGGTTGTCAAGTACAAGGTTCACTTGGCTCCAACCCAAATATCCATGTAATTAATCAGTCTTGTTAAATAGGGATGAATAACATGGAACACAGAGTCTCGTCAACTCGCTAACATTCCCCAGGCCTGTCTCTGGAGCTAAAGTATAATTTTCAGGCCTTAGGTTTTTTGGTTAGGTTACCTTGAGGGTACTCAGTATATTAAGGTTGTACAGCAGTCATTAAGATGTATAAAGATGTGGGAGGTCTATTAAGTAATTGCACAAGGTACCCATATGTTACAAGCAGAATTATGGAATTACACATTACATGTATCCCAAGATGTCCACCAGGTATAGCCCATAGCTCCATGTCCTCCAAACTTCACAATAAAGACAAAAGACCGATTCATCATGCAATTTTTTTAAGTCACTTTTCTTTTTTTGTGTTTTGTGATATTCGCTAACATCATCCACATGGCAAAGCGGTTCCCAAAATTCGTGTAAAATCGAAAATGCTCTTTTTACTATCTATAACTATTGTTGTGACTTTTTTTGGCACTAACAGGCAAATGTTCAGCTACAATGAAAAATATTGAGCCAAAATTTTGAGCGTATATAAAATCAGTCCAGAAGATACTTTGAGACTTTTCAAAAAAATGCAAAGGATGAATCAGGCAAAAACATCTATAAACCCTCAACTCTGCTCGTAGTTCCAAACTTTTAAAATTAAAAAAAACAGACAAAACAGACAATGACATATAAAATAGACTTTAAAAAAGGTGCAAATGAAAAAATGAATATGGTACAAACAAAAGAAAAAGTTTAAAACACTAAAAACAGGACAAGAAACCGGCATAAATGTAATAATCAAATAGGCTCAGAGAAATATCCACACAATCTGGGTTTATTTGTATCTGTCCATAGTCCTCATTAAAAGGATTGACAATTGAGCATTTTATTAATTATTAAAATTGTGTAAAAAAAATAAAAATACTCAGGTTCCATAAAAATATAGAGAGATATATTTACAGGCTTTTTATTTTCAAATTGGGACAGGTTATGTACATAGAATTAACACACAAGGCTAAGATATTCATGATCTATCCTTAGTGGTGATGAGCGAGCACTAAAATGCTCAAGTGCTCGTTACTCGAATCAAGCAGGTCAGGCGCTCGGACGGGCTCAATTCGAGTAATGAGTACAATGGAAGTCAATAGGAACCTAGAGCATTTTTCTGGAGAATCCTACCAGGAGTGCTGGGGGGGGGGAAGGAAAATCACTGAAATGGATGGAAACAGCGCTCGGATGGAACGAAAACATTTATGGGGTGGCTGAGTGCTCATATTTTTAGGCTGGGAAGGGCAAATAACTATGGACCTTCCCAGACTGATAATACCAGCCTGCAGCTTATTTATTAGGTAAATCAAGTCTAAAAACACATTTAGTGCCATATGAAAGGGACTAAAGAGTACAAGAGTACAATGTACTGTAATAGTAATTAAACACTTGACGAAAAGGGTTACTCCAGCTCAACAGTGGAGGGCAATTGGCATGCACACTACCTATATGCCTACTCTAATCTAAGCTTTTCATCCTAGATCAGCTCTTCCTGAACTGCTTCTAGAGGAGAGTGTGCCGAGCATCACACCATCGAGTCTCATATGAGACTTGATGATGCCATGCAGCTGGCCAATCAAAGTAATGAAAGTAGTTAACATGGCTACAGCATTACCATGTTTATTAGGCAAACCCTGCATGTTTATTGGCTGTGTAACAGCCAGAAAATATGCGAGGTGGGGACTCGAGCATGGTGCTCGAGCACCTGTGATACTTGGCTGTGTAATGCTCGAGCACCCCAATTCTAGATCAAATATCGAGCAGTAACAAGCACACTCGCTCACCACTAATCCTTTTACATACAGTAGGTCATCAATATCAGATTGGTGAGGGTTCGACACCTGGTACACACAGCGGGCTCTTTTTGGATCAGGTAGATCCAAAGGTCAGATATGAGGTACCCACACGATTAGATGTTTTCAGGTCCATTATTTGTACACAATGTAGAGAGCCCAAATATCACAGCTCCAAACAACTTAGCAGTATGTAATCATGCCAGCAAGCAGTGTACAGAGCTCTGGTGTTTTGGCTTTTGAGTCCCTACATTGTATACCTGAAATGAGCAAAAAGATTATCAGGACCCTGGACCAGTTGACACTTTGGTAGTTTGTGACCTCTGGATCAGAGCTCCGTGAACCTCAACTACCTGCCAGTATCCCCAGTGCCTCTTCTGAATAGTAGGCATGATGTGATTTCATTGTAGAGAAATCCATATATGAAGTTGTGTCAGGAGTAGTAAATCGAGAAAGTAGTAGGAGATTTGCAGGGCTGTGGTCCAGAGGCCACAGACTATCAACATGTGGACTAGGCCGGTGTCCTGAGAATGTTTTTGCTCAACTCGAATATACAATATATGGAGTCAAAGCACCACAATCAGGGGTTTAACTATAATGGATGCAGGGGTTGCAATGACACTTGGACCCTGGAGCTCATAGGGGCCCAAAAGGTTCCTGTGGCCAAATTAGTCGAACAATACTATTACACATACATGATAGTTGGGAGCCTTGTTGGAGATTTTGGATTGGACCCATGAGCTTCAGGTTACATCAATAACCAGAAGGCACCAATGGGTTGTCATTGGTTGACAGCGCTGGGTCAGCTGATGGCCCCTGTCACTGTCATGACTCACTTCCTGTGAATGCCAGCAGAGCACCGGCACTAACAGGAGAACAGCATCTTTGCTGATCAGAGTGTTGCTAAAGAACCACTCTGAACAACTTTTTAAATATATGAAAAAATAAAAAAAAAAAAAAAGGTGAAATCACCCCCCTTTTGCCCCATTGAAAATAAAAAATAAAAATATACACATATTTGGTACTGCCGCTTTCAGAAACGTCCAATCTATCAAAATATAAAATCAATTAATCTGATTAGTAAAGGACGTAAAAAAAAAAATCAAATTGCCTGAATTAAATTTTTTTGGTCGCCTCAACATTGCATTAAAATGCAATAACAGGTGATCAAAACATCGCATCTACACAAAAATGGTATAATTAAAAACATCAGCTCAAGACATGCAAAAAATAAGGCATCGCTGAGCCACAGATACTAAAAAATGAGAACACTGCAGGTCTCAGAAAATGGCGACGAAAGCGCAATTCTTTTTTTTTTTACAAATTTGTGATTTTTTTTTCACCGGTTAGATAAAAGTAAAACTATACATGTTTGGTATCTACAAACTCGTACCGACCTGGGGAATCATAATACTGGTCAATTTTATGATTTAGTGAATTTGATAAATAAAAAAAAAGAAAACAGTTGTGGAATTTGCAGTTTTTTTGCAATTTCACCGCACTTGGAATTTTTTTCTAGTTTTCCAGTACAATGTGGGGCAGAATAAATGGTTTCATTCAAAAGTACAAGTCGTCCCACAAAAAAAAGACCTAATATGGCAATATTAGCAGAAAAATAAAAAAGTTATGGCTCTTGGAAAAAGGGGAAGAAAAATTGAAAAAAAAAAAAAAAAATACATGAAAATCACCGGGTGAGGAAGGCGTTAATTCACGATTCAATGGAACTTCGATTTAAAGACTCAAAAGAGATTTGCTCCTTTCTAGTTACAACATTATTACACGGTACATTCATGCAGAAAGGGGAATGAACTGCATAAACCAAACTGGTTCTAGATATTTTAATAGTAATAAATAGAAAGAAAATTCAAAACTTCTGATAAAAGCCTTGATTGAGTGAACAAATCGAAATGTATTTTTGACATCGTTTCTCAGAAAGGAAAAAGAAATGCCGCCAGCTGGAGAGGAAACCTCAGACAACTCACTAAAATAGTTCCCTTTCACGGGGTCGGATGTTAACAACTAGATGCAGAAAAAGTGAAACTTGCTAGCACCTTAAATTATTTCATTTGACTGTGTGAGGCCTTAAAGACACACAGAACCTTCAGTCTGTGTTATATCCTTTGCATGTTTTATATTTTATACATTATCTGAACACTGCATAAAGATTATCTGATTTCTGCATTTGTTCTTTCGCACAATTTAGGCAATACTTATCTAAATACTTTCCTTTTAAATGGGACCTGACAGGTCTCTCCCTATGTACAAGTGAGGTTGTGGCACCCTGGACTAGCCAGGTCGTCACAGGTAAGACACTCACACACCCCCACCCCCAGACGGTAACAGTGGCCAGACACGAAATCCTTGTTGCCTCCCTCCAGGGGCTGATGTCCACACCAGGTGGGGTGGAGCCAGGCGTTTGGCCCCACCCACTGAGGAGTTCACAGTCCTGGAGGCGGGAAAAGGAGCAGATCAGATGAGTTTAGGAAGTGAAAGTGGAGAGAACTGCAAGTGTCTGGGTGTGTGGCCCAGGCACTGACAGCAAGGTTGGCAGACGGTGGTGGCCATCTTCAGGAGTGGTGGATCAACGCAGAACCGTAGGACCAGGGTCGGGCGGTGGCCCGCCGGTACCGAACCGGGGAGCGAAGTGAAGCTAGCACACACAGGCAGGGCCTTCGGACCCCGACCAGGCTTGGAGCCGCCGACAAAGGTCAAATCCGATAGTGACCGGAACCCCAGGGGTTTCCTAACAATCAAAGACCCGTTAGAAGGCAACCGTCTGCACCGTGAGGATATACAGCTACCGCCACAAGCTAGAGATCCAAGGGCCAGCGCCTGCGGGCAAAACGGGCTCCTCCGGCATCCATACACCGGGGAGCGGGCTACCGTTGGGAAGCCATCGGAGTCAACACAGTACACATAGGTGCAGGGAAAGGCAGCCACCATCACCTGTCCGGGGAGAGACACTGCAGCCGGCTGCGGGACCCGTCCATCCAGCTGTTTGGTTTACCGAAGACTTTGTGACTTTCTGTCTGAGTACAACAGTGCCATCCGGCACCGCGCCGCGCTGTCCCTGCAACCCTGCACCTCACTAACCCTGCCTCCCCGTTACACCACCGGGCCCCGGGACCACCAACCCCTACCCATGGAGGGGTAAAACAACATCCCAGCTGCTCCCTACCATCGCTCCCGGGATCCCCGTTACCAGCAGCGGTGGTGCCCATCTTCACCACAACCCGTGGGTGGCGTCACGGACTAAATCCCCAAACAAACCCCTTTTCACTCACGGGCGAGGAGCGCCGCTCGAGTCACCGGCTCCGGCCCACTGCTCGAGCCAGCAGCAGCAGCGCCAGACCCAAGCGTTGGCGAGCGCAGCGCACCGCCGCGAGCGACAAGGTAGAGAGCTGTCAATCACCGGCAGCAGCACTGGGAAAAGTCGGCCTAGGGCAGAGCCGGACTAGACTCCAGCTATGGTTCCCAGCCAGATCTTCAAATGATATATTCTCTGAAATGCTTGAGCATATATATCTGACAGCATATATTCAGCTACTTTCTTAGAGTAATGTACACTACCGTGTTTCTGAATTTATTTTTTTGCCCCGAAAAATGCGCTAGGGCTTATTTTAGGGGTAGAGCTTATTTTTTGGGAAAACACGAGTTGGGGGTAAGTTTACCCCTTCAAAAAAGGCAGACACCCCTGAGGAGAATCATACTTACCAGACCACGGCATCTGCGTCGCTTCCAGGTACTCCTGTGATGCACAGCAGGCTCTTCAAGCAGGAATTTATGTGCTCCACAGTGGTCCTCTCCTGCTTACGGCCAGCACTCTCATACACATTCACCCACCCACAATTATTCAGTGATACCGTACTGCACCACAGGTCCTCGATGCATAACACCGCAGGTCCTTACGTTCCACTGCATCCCAGGTCCCCAGAGCAGTAGGGTATCACTAAGTGTGAGTGTGTGTGAGTTCCGCCGCATGTCCTCAATGCGTTCCATCGCAGGTCTTCGCTTTCCACAGCGTCCCATTCAGGGTCTGGTGAGTACGATTGCAGGGTCTATCTTCTCTCTTTTGGGGGTATCTGCTTTCTATAATGAAGAGTCCTGTAGTATGCTTTACTTTTTATAGCTGTATGGACTGCAACTAGGGCTTATTCTCGGGGTAGGGTTTATATTTAAGTCTTACGCCAAAAAAGTCAAAAATTTCTGCTAGGGCTTATACACTATATGCTAAGTGTCCATCATAAACTGTCAACAGACTAAGTGTTCATTTCTACCAGCCCATGCCCATAAAACCTGTAGCAAACCATGGTCTTGCTGCCCTCACCACAAAGTTTTAGCTGCTTTTGGTACACATACCAGTCTAATATTTCCAGATATTGTAATGATTATTATGCTCTGTAACATGTTGAGTCAGTGGATTCTCTTCATCAATATTCTGCCAGCATTATAGGAGCTGGAACTTTTTTCCCTAACTTCCCAGCATGCAATTGCTCCTGCAGTCTCTAATGTCTACTCTCTTGCCTGCCCTAAAGTGAAACTCTACCTCCCTGCTCTGTCTGGAGTTTGATAGACAGGTGAGCAGGTGCAGAGACATAAAGGCCATCCTCACTGCCCGTAAGCTGTCTCCATGTCTTTGATTCTAGATGAAGGAATAAAGCTGGGCTCTACTGCCTTAAGAGGGAGGTGCTTAAGGGAAAGGTAATGCTCAACTGTATCATGAATCCCAAGCACTAAAATAGGACACGAAGAATAAATGCAAAAGTGTTATTTATTAGATTATTTGCAAAAAGAAAACGCCACCGCACTAGAGCAAAGCCAACGTTTCGGCCTGTGTTAGGCCTTGTCAAGGTTTTGCGTATGATAGATTGGTGGATGGGACGACTTAAACGTCAAACAATTGTACCATACGGCGTTTACTTTTCAGAAGTAGGTTGCAGAGGCCAGGGAGGCCTCCTGCCACAAACACAGACCTCTGGGACCCTGTCCCCACTCCTCGTGTTATCCAGGCATCCTCTCTCTTCCCCCACCTCTCTTCTGGGCATCCCTGGCCTCTGCAACCTACTTCTGAAAAGTAAACGCCGTATGGTACAATTGTTTGAAAATATAAAAAATATCCTGACTATAAATAAATAAATTGCAAGTGCTTAATAAAGCACTTGCAATTTATTTATTTATAGTCAGGGTATTTTTCATACAATTTTTCTCCTTAGTTTTTTTCTAGTCTTGAGGCTGCAATTCACATGCTTGTAATATCGCATGTTTATTGAACATTTGTTACAGCTCAGTTTTTTGGTGTTTTCAGTTTAGATTAAGCAATTTATCCTATATTCTACCCTTTGTCATTTATGAGCACTCGTGACATATTTTAAAAGTCACACATATTTTTTTTCTATTTTTACAAGCCTCCCAGGTGAGGCGAATGACCGAGTTCAGGAAGATAAAATGACTTGCCTTAGGTTATAAAGAGTTAATGTTAGGTATTATATTGCAGTCTCCCACATATAGTGATAGAGTTGAAACCACAAGTACATTCCTTCGTGTAAATGCCAGTCCCTTGTGTAGGGCAGGGTTTGTGTATTCTTACACAATGTATGAGCTGTAAAAAAATATAATAATAAAATATAATAATTTTACAGTTCTATATTTACTTATTTGATATCTACATTGACCATAAAGAACAGCAATTGCTGTATCAGTGAGCTACTAAAGGAGCATTAATATCAGCTATGAATGACTTAAGCCTGCTTTACACGTTGCAATTTTGCATACGATATCGTATGCGATTTGTAACGCCCCCATCGTATGTGCGGCATGTTCAATTTGTTGAACGTGCCGCACAAATGGTTAACCCCTGTCACACGTACTTACCTTCCATACGACCTCGATGTGGGCGGCGAACGTCCACTTCCTGGAGTGGGAGGGACGTTCGGCGTCACATCGACGTCACGCGGCAGCCGGCCAATAGAAGCGGAGGGGCGGAGATGAGCGGGACGTAAACATCCCGCCCACCTCCTTCCTTCCACATAGCTGGCCGGGAGCCGCAGGACGCAGGTAAGATCTGTTCATCGTTCCCGGGGTGTCACACACTGCGATGTGTGCTACCCCGGGTACGATGAACAACCAGACGTTCAATTCATGAGGAATGAACGACATGCATGCAATGAACGTTTTACCGTTCAATCGCAATCGCACGTAGCTGTTACATGTTACAATGTAACTTACGTTGCTGGATGTGCGTCACTTACGACGTGACCCCGCCGACACATCGTAAGATATATTGTAGTGTGTAAAGCAGGCTTTAGACTTGACCTTTACTCTTATTCACCAAATTGCTATTGATCTGTCCATGTTACATACAGGTTGCAGATCTCAGGGATCTCCCTGCTGATCCTTTCTTTCAGCAAGAGTGTAAGGTGGTCTTCAAGATTTTCCTCTAATGTAACAAGCCACAAGGAAGGCAGACAGATTTTTAGTTTCCACAGTCATGTAACAACAGCTTTAATTGTATCAGTAAAACATATGTATTGCTTGTAAAATTTACACTAGGAGTTGATGCTTGGAGGTTTCAATCTCTACTTGAACGTTCCAGATCACAGTCTAAGGCCTGTTTCACACGTCAGTAAAAAACAGATGTTCTTTACTGACATGTAAAAAATGCCTATGCCCCTCCGTGTGCCGTGATTGCACATGGACATTAATCACCTGTCACGTTCCTGCTCTCCATGGTGCTGAACTCCTCGGCTCTGCAACATCCGCCCACCGCTCTCTGCAGCTACTTCCAGGTCGGCTCCGGCTGCATTCATGAATATACATGAGCTGGCCAGGAAGCTGGAGAGAGCACAGGCTGCACAGAGCGTCGCTGGAAAGCTGAGTTGAAAATGTTTTTTGTTTTATATGTACGTTTTTTTCTGATACATGTTTCACGGATCACACCCTAGTGAAAAAAACGGACTTGTCTCCGTGCGGCAATCACGGACACGCGTGTACGCCGCACGGAGACATGATCAGTGAAAAATCACTGAAGTGTGCATAGAACCATTGATTATAATGGGTCTGCGTATGTCAGTGATTCTGGTATGTATAAAAAAAAGCACATACATACCAGAATCACTGACGTCTGAAACAGGCCTAAGGCTGGAGTCACACTTGGAAGTGACTCACGCGAGTCTCGCATCACATCACCCGGTACCTGACAGGAGCGGGTCAGCTGCATGTATTTCTATGCAGTTGAGTCGCTCCTGTCTGGACAGCGGTGTCGGGGGATGTTATGCGAGACTCACACGAGTCACTTGCAATTGTGACTCCGTCCTAACGCAGTGTTTCTCAACTTCAGTCCTCAAGACCCACCTGCAGATCATGTTTTCAGGTTTTCCTTAATATTAGACATAAAATAATTCCATCACGTGTGGAACATTAACGAAAACCTGATCTGTTGGTGGGTCTTGAGTACTGAGTTAAGAAACATTGAACATGTGCATGATATCCTCTTGATCTTGAAGTGTTGTCCTGTACGGAATTCAGCTGCCTGTTGCAGTGTTTCTCAACTCCAGTCCTTAAGAGCCACCAGCAGATCATATTTTCAGGTTTTCCTCAATTGGGTTTTTAAGATTTCCTTAATGTTACACATGTGATGGAATTATTCCCTGTCTGATATTGAGGAAAACCTTAAAACATGATCTGTTGTTGGGTCTTGAGGACTGGAGTTGAGAAACACTGCTAGAGGCAGCTGCATGGTCAATGCAGGTCAATGCTTCAAGATCGAGAAGATATGCACGTTCTGTTTTTCTTAACTCCAGTCCTCAAGACCCACCAACAGGTCATGTTTTCAGGTTTTCCACAATCAGTTTTGCAGGATTTCCTTAATGTTGCACAGTTGATGGAATTATTCCCTGTCTAATATTGAGGAAAACCTGACAACTTGATCTGGTGGTGGGTCTTGAGGACTGGAGTTGAGAAACACTGATCTAACAGAATATACAAATAACTGCTATGAATCTGACTGGACCACAGATATTGTTACTTCACACAACCCACCAGTTCCTTACCCAGGTAACTCATGGCCCCTGATTTGTTATGAATCGCAAATAGTGCAAAGTCTCCAAAAGCCATGAAAAGACGCGTGGAACTGTATTCACCTCCATTCAAATTATTTAAAGCAAACACAGCCCTAGTAATATCATAGTAACCTCAACATACAGTGGGAGAAAACTATTGAACATGTCACCACTTTTCTATTATTATTATTATTATTATTATTATTATTATTTATTTATAGAGCACCATTGATTCCATGGTGCTGTACATGAGAAGGGGTTACATACAGAATACATATAATACATATACAAGTTACAATAAACAGACTAGTACAGAGGGAAGAGGGCCCTGCCCTTGCAGGCTTACATTTTATAGGATTTTGGGGAGGAGACAGTAGGTGGGGTGTAGATGGGGCGGCAGCTCCACATGGTGGTGGGGCGGCAGCTCCGCACGGTGGTGGGGCAGCAGCTCCGCACGATGGTGGTAAATATATTTTATGTGCTATTGACATGAATTTCTCACTAGATGATAGTAATAACCCATCCAATCCACACAGGTAAAGAAATAAAACCATTGATGTTCATAAATTTGGTGATGTGTTCATTATATTTTTCGCCCACTGCATCTGGTTATGGGTAAACAGATGACAGCTATGCTATTTTTCACTAATGTGCTATTTCACACAGTATCTGTAATGCTTATTCAGCGCTTTGTGGCTTGTTTTTCCTCTACCTGTGGCTAAACTGTGAGCTGTGATGTTCTTTCACCACCATCCAGATTCACCAAAAATTGGCTGCTCTATTCCCAGCCTCTGCTTTTATACAGGCTATATTAGTTCCTCCTGATTACACCAGGAGATGTTATAGCTTCAAGGTATAGTTGGGAAGCCTGCGCGGCCGTGCCTGAAGTCATGTAATCCTTCTCTGGATTATACAATCTTCTACCTCATGTAAAATTGCAGCGGGCATTTTTTTGGCCGATTCACGTGATTTGCAGGGTCCAACGAATTTCATAAAATTCACCATGAAATTCATTAGCTTATCTCCAGTCAAGAGTAATGAAAGAGATAACTACATATCCTAGTGGTCTAAGAATTGAAAAGTTTATTTTACATTTTGTTAAGCTCGCAAGGCAAGCAGGGGATGTAGCAGACTCACTGGGCCAAAGCACACAGAAAACCCAGAGGAGCTTGACTGCGGAATCACACCTGGTTTTCACCAGAGCCTCTAAAGGTGAGGGTGCTATGCTGCAGGTATGAGACAGGGTGCTGCTCGGGAAGACTGGTGCTGTGACGGCTGGCCCCAGGGGTACAGTCTCTGGTGAAGGCAAACAGTGGTAGCAGGTGTCAAGGCTTCGACCGGGATGGATGGTTGGGTGGGTATGGCAGCAGCAGCTGGTAAGGATACTTTGCTGTAGCGGATATTGTGGTTGGCAGCTGGCGTGGCAGCTTGTAGCAGCAGCAGCTCTATAAGATAACAATAGCAGTGTATCAGCAGAACACTAAAAAGCAAACATAAATCAGCATCAGCATATAGCAGTATGGACATGGGATGGGGCAGCTACCGCAGGATGTCCGGGCACAGGAGAGAACCGATGTCCCTGCCGTGGGAGGGGGCAGGACAGTGCAGGGATGCCGGTATGTGCATTTGTGGCGCCCTTGGCAAGCCATGACATCACAGGCACTACACCAACACACCCCACACTCCCGGTCAGGCACACCTAAGTCAGACAAAAAACCCTTGTTGCCTTCCTCCAGGGGCTGGTGTCCACACCAGGGGATGGGCCAGGTGGTTGGTCCCGCCCACCGAGGATTTCAGAGTCCTGGAGGCGGGAAAAGCAGGCAGTTAGAGTTTGCAAATGAATGTGGAAGGAGGGAAGTAGCAGTTGAGCAGACAGAAAGTGGTCCGGGTGTGTGGCCCGGACGGAACAGCAAGGTTGGCAGATGGTGGTGACCGTCTGCAGGAGAGGCCTATTGGAGCTAGCCGTAAGGACCGTGGACGGGCGGTGGCCCGGCGGTACCGGACCGGTACGCAAAGAGAAGCCAGCACCATCCGGCAGGGGCTTACGGACCCCGGCAAGGCTAGGAGTCGCCGTGAATTTGCCAAATCCGTTAGCGAAGGGAACCTCCTGGGTTTCCCAGCAGCCAAGTCCCAACAGAAGGCAACAGTCCAACCGAGAAAGGAAAACACAGTCACCGCCAAGGCTAAAGTTCCCAGGGCCAGAGCCTGCAGGCAAAAAGGGCTCCTTCAGCAACCTTCAAGCTGGGGAGCGGGTTACCGGTGGGAACCCATTGGAACCGTCACGTTACACAGGTGCAGGGAAAGGCAGTCACCATCAACCTGCCGGGAGGAGAAACACTGCAGCCGTCTGTGGGACCCGTCCATCCAGCCATTTGTTTTACCGGAGACTCTGTGTACATCATTGGCTGAGTGAGTACCACCGTGCCGTGCGGCACAGCGCTGCCCCCGCGACCCTGCACCTCGCCAGGCCCCATAACCCACTTGCCATCCATCCCTACTCCCTCACCGGGCCCTGGGACAACCAATCCCCCTACCCATGGAGGGGAGGACTAACATCCAAGCTGCTCCCTGTCATCGCTCCCGGGATCCTCGTCCAGAGCAGCGGTGGTGTCACCAATCTCACCACAACCGTAGGTGGCGTCACGGACAATATCTAATCCCCACAATCAAACTCCCCTTTTCACTCACGGGCGAGGAACGCCGCTCGAGTCCCCGGGATCCGGCCCACCACTCGAGCCACCACCGAGCAGCAGCCGCTGCAGCAGCGGCCGGACCCGAGCAGTGGGAGAGCGCAGCGTCCCCTCCTCCGCCCGCGACACATTACACATTTCATGATATTCTAAAGTGATGAAGTGATCAGTGGTAAGTTAGAGTTGCCTTTGGGGGGCCTGTCTTTTGTGGAAACCCGGGTAAATGGAAGTTTTGAGCAACTGCCCAGTTTCTCATCTATTTCTTTTTTTCCAGAACAGCACAACATAGCAAGATGGCTGGTGCCCCTTAGCTCCTGAGAGAAAATATAAAGGTTGGCGCTTGCCCATTACGCACTGTGGGAGCTTCAGGCGGAGTATAGGTACAGGGGATTTGGTGTTTTATCGTCAAAATTCCTTTTAAATATGGATATTTTCATACTAATATTGAAATTTGCCATAAACTGACATTGATGAGACTTGCACCAAGATCTTCAGAAAACAACACCTTCATAGCGCAGATCATGATCTCACTGTTTGTATACCTGCAGGGTCTCCCCTTATTTACCTGCCACTGTGGACTTTTGCTGTGTTATTGATTTACTGTCACCACTGAATACATGTGCCAACCAACCTTAATCTATTGAATATTTGCCTGTGTGAAAGGGATATTGATGTGAATGCTGGGGGCGAAGTAGCCACTGTTTACTGAAAAATCATTCCAAAGACTTGTGGTTCTGTGTATTGATTGACTCCACTGGATGGGAGAGCAGTTACAAATGGCAACCGGGCAGGGAGATGGAAAGGTATCGATCAGGAGGTCAGTTTGGGTCAGGGTAAATGCATTAACTCTTTCAAGGATACCAAAACGTCAGGGATTAATGGCTCAACAACTGTAAAGAAAGAGTTAACTGGTTAAAAATAACTAAGAACTTTACTGTATCTGCGGCCATGATTATAAGGGACTAGCTGTACTACCCGGCTTTGCCCGGGTTAATAACTGCTGTTAACAAAATAGAATGTATTAACAATAATTTATTCTGCATACAAAAACCACAAAACAAATAGATATGTAATTATTAAAAGGCAAAAATTAAGCTAATAGAAGCATTTCACAACATATATTTCAACACCCCAGATATTCCACACAGATTTAACTAAATTGGCCAAGTAATGTGCTCCGTCTGTCTCTTTCCAGGTCTGTCTCTTTCCCCATCTGTCCCTGTCTGTCTCTTTTCCCGTCTGTCTCTTTTCAGGTGTCTCTTTCCAGGTCTGTCTCTTTCCAGGTTTGCCTCTTTCCAGGTCTGCCTCTTTCCTCGTCTGTCTCTTTCCCTGTCTGTCTCTTTCCCTGTCTGTCTCTTTTCAGGTGTCTCTTTCCAGGTCTGTCTCCTTCCAGGTCTGCCTCTTTCCAGGTCTGCCTCTTTCCTAGTCTTTCTCTTTCTCCATCTGTCTCTTTCCCCATCTTTCTCTGTCTCTTTCCCCATCTGTCTCTTTCCCCGTCTTTCTCTTTCCCCGCCTGTCTCTTTCCCCTTCTGTCTCTTTCCCCTTCTGTCTCTTTCTCCATCTGTCTCTTTCCCCACCTGTCTCTTTCCCCGTCTGTCTCTTTCCCTGTCTGCCTGTCTCTGTCTGTCTCTCTGTTTCTTTCCCCATCTGTCTCTTTCCAGGTCTGTCTCTTTCCCCATCTGTCTCTTTCCCCGTCTGTCTCTTTCCCCATCTGCCTGTCTCTGTCTGTCTCTTTCTTTGTCTGTCTCTATCTCTCTATTTCTTTCCCCATCTGTCTCTTTCCCCGTCTGTCTCCCCATCTCTTTGTCTGTGTCTTTTCCTGTCTGTCTCTTGTCTCTTTCCCTGTCTGTCAGTCTCTGTCTGTCTCTTTCCTTGTCTGTCTCTATTTTTCTGTCTCTTTCCCCGTCTTTCTCTATCAATGTCTGTGTTTTTCCCCATCTATCTTTGTCTGTCTCTCTGGCTGTCTCCTCCTTCCCTGTCTGCCTGTCTCTGTCCCTGTCTGCATGTCTGTCTGTCTCTTTCCCCATCTGTCTCTTTCCCCATCTGTCTCTTTCCAGGTCTGTCTCTTTCTAGGTCTGTCTCTGTCTGTCTCTTTCCCCGTCTGTCTCTGTCAGTCTCTTTCACCGTTTGTCTCTGTCTGTCTCTTTCCCTGTCTGTCTCTAGCTCTCTTTCTCTTTCCTGTCTGTCTCTCTCTCTGTCTGTCTCTGTCTCTCTCTATCCGTCTCCCCACCGACATCTTATTACCTCACATGTAAGCTTCCTATACTATGAATGTCTTTTGTTCCTATAGCAACCACTCACAGCTCCTACTAATAACCTGTAGTTCCAGGCTCCATTTACTTTAATGGAGGATTGTTTTTTGGAGTGTAACTGTAAAACGCGGGGATAAATTTTCCTATCAAAACATAGTCTACGATGTTCCCTGGGTCACATGAGGTGTCTGTGCAAAATTTCGTGATTGTAAGTGCGATGGTGGGAATACACTTTTCGTTTCACTTTTTCCCCATTATGTAGATAGGGGCAAAATTGATTGGTAAATTGGAACACGCGGGGTTAAAATGTCACCTCACAACATAGCCTATGATGCTCTCGGGGTCCAGACATGTGAGTGTGCAAAATTTTGTGGCTGTAGCTGCGACGGTGCAGATGCCAATCTTGGACATACATACATACATACATACATACACACATTCAGCTTTATATATTAGATAACAAATATTTGTGTGGGTGTTTTTTCCCCACCTTCTTTTAAATAAAAACTTATCTTAAGTGAAATAACTAAATAATTTTTTTAAAAATTAAGCCGCTAGGGAATTTGGCACCATTTCATTATTTGGAGTCTTTTAAAGTCACTTTTCTTACTTTTTTTCAATATTCGTTGGCGATTGCAAATTCTTCAAAATGGGGCATGTAGTTTGTGAAAGTTTGCAGCTAGGAGAGCCAGTAGCCAAAAAACAGCTGGAAACCAGAAAACATTTCTACGCTTATCGGGTATTATTCATCAGAACTAACATGAAAACGGTACTTATTTCCCAAAGTAACCAATCACAGCTCAGCTTTGATTTTACCCATTTTTTGTTGATTTATTCACAGTTGTATCAGCCATACCTTTCTTTTATGTAAGCTTCACTACAAGACGTCTTGAGTTTTTTAGTGAGACAAGCTTCAATTTTAAGGGCCATTTTGCCAAACACGTATATAGCAGTTTCAACTGTATTAACTTTATTTATGGATGCAATGGGGAAAAAAATGATGCCAATTTATTACTCTATTTACCAATCACTGTAAATATACTGTTCACTGTATTATACAGGTTGTTGCGATTACAGGGATACCATAAATCTTTGCTATTTATTGATTAGTGATATATATATTAAAAAGTATACTAAAAATGTGATTATTGTAATTGTTATTCATTATGTTTTAGTAACTTCATAAAGAAAAAATATCTTCTCCTTTGTGTTATCCCTAATATACAAGTTTATAGAGATGTATCTCTATGTACCAGTACAATATGCCTGTAAAGAAGAAGAAAAGCATTTAGCTCTTTAAACAGAGCACATTCTCCTATTCTTAGTAGTGAAGAGTGCATCTGCAGAGCATAGAGAAGTAGAATCTATCCAGGGAGAAAATAGAATGCTATGCGTCTGACATAAAGACAAGTGTGACTGGGCCCCTGTGTACGTAAACTAGTGCACATGTGGTATGATTGCCCTGCCTGAAGTTATTAATGACTAGATATAATTGTAGGCATCCCCTGTAATACCTTTCTACAGTCTGTTATTATGCTTTCTCCTTGCAGCTTCATTTTATTTTCAGATCTTATTAAGACTTCAAGTAGCAATTAGCAATCTTTTGATTTCTTATTTAGGTGACTACCATTTGGATGAAAAAGTCCATGTGCTAAAACAATATAATGCAGCTGCATGTAGAACATAGCACTCTAGTAACCAGAAACAGAAGAAAAATTGCATAACAAATAATGAAGTCTTAAAGGGGTCGTTCACTAGTTAGCATTACTGTCCACATCAATATACATTCAGAAACAATCAGCTTCTCTCGATACTTTGTGTTGGCAATAGTGCCTCTGAGTGGCGCTACTGCGGTCCACTTATTCCCATCGCGTGACCTCCGGGCTCTGTGACCTCTGAGATTCAGTGATGTCATGTCAACTTCCTCTAGACTTGAGAACAGATCAGGTGCAGGTGTTGGTCTGCTGCTTTCTCCAAACTACACTTTTCATGTCATCCCTCTCATCATCTCACTTATCTTCCCTTCTTTTGAGGCTCACACTGTCAGGCTTTACACACCCTTCTCCCTGCGAGTTGAAGTTTTGTATCGCCCACCAGGCCCCCCGTCAGTTCTTGGATAATTTCACCACTTAGCTTCCATACTTCCTAACCTGTGACCACCCCAATCTTGTCATGGGGGACTTTAACATCTCTATTGATGTTCCCCTCTCCCCAGCTGCCGCTCATGTTTTATCTCTAACCTCCTCTTTTGGCCTTTCACAACTAACTAAGTCTCCTACACATGAAGGCGGGAATATGTTGGACCTGCTCTTCTGTCGCGGGCGGAGGAGGGGACGCTGCGCTCTCCCACTGCTCAGGTCTGGCTGCTGCTGCTCGGTGGTGGCTCGAGCGGTGGGCCGGATCCCGGGGACTCGAGCAGCGCTCCTCGCCCGTGAGTGAAAAGGGGCTGGGGATTGGATTGTGGGGATTTGGTTATTGTCCGTGACGCCACCCACGGTTGTGGTGATATTGGTGACACCACCGCTGCTCGAGACGGGGATCCCGGGAGCGGTGACAGGGAGCAGCTTTGTTGTTAGTTCTCCCCTCCGTGGGTAGAGGGGTTGGTTGTCCCGGGGCTCGGTGATGGGGTAGGGATGGATGACAGGCGGGTTACAGGGCCTGGTGAGGTGCAGGGTAGCGGGGGCAGCGCTGTGCCGCACGGCACGGTGGTACTCACTCAGCCAATGATGAGGACACAGTTCTCGGTAAAACACACGGCTGGATGGACGGGTCCCACAGACGGCTGCGATGTTGTTTCTCCCGGCAGGTTGATGGTGACTGCCTTTCCCTGCACCTGTGTACTGTAAACGGTTCCAATGGGTTCCCACCGGTAACCCGCTCCCCAGCTTGGATATGGGCTGGAGGAGCCCCTTTTGCCCGCAGGCTCTGGCCCTGGGAACTTTAGCCTTGGCGGTGACTGTGTTTCCCTCTCTTGGTTGGACGGTTGCCTTCTGTCGGGACTTGGCTGCTGGGAAACCCAGGAGGTTTCCTTCGCTAACGAATTTGGCAAATTCACGGCGACTCCTAGCGTTGCCAGGGTCCGTAAGCCCCTGCCAGATGGTGATGGCTTCTCTTTGCGTACCGGTCCGGTACCGCCGGGCCACCGCCCATCCACGGTCTTTACGGTAGACTCCGATAGGCCACTCCTGCAGACGGTCACCACCGTCTGCCAACCTTGCTGATCCGTCCGGGCCACACACCTGGACCAACTTCTGTCTGCTCAACTGCTACTTCCTTCCTCTCACTTTCACTTCCCTCACTCAACTCTCTACTTTTCCTGCCTCCAGGACTGTGAACTCCTCGGTGGGCGGGGCCAACCGCCTGACCCACCCTCTGGTGTGGACATCAGCCCCTGGAGGGAGGCAACAAGGGTTTTTATCTGACTTTGGTGTGCCTGACCGGGAGTGTGGGGTGTCTTGGTGTTGTTCTCTGTGGCCCCTGGCTTGTCCAGGGCGCCACACTTCTCCCATCTCTGCTTAGTGCATGATTTTACTAACTCCCCTTGCCCTCTTTCTAACCACAACCTTCTTTAATTCTTGGTCAAGAATTGTCAACCCACTCAGGACATCCCTACTTACTACCCTTATAGCAATATACATGCCATTGATACCCAGAAGCTTCTGAAGAAGTTGCAGTCTTCATTGGCTCCAATCTCCTCCCACTCATGTCTGACTCTGCTGTAAAACATTATAATGAAACCATGCAGAGCGCCCTGGATGAAGCTGTACCTGCTACACACAGAGCAAATCGGCACAGACAGCAGCAGCCCTGACACACAATGCAAACATGTGTTCTCCAGCGGTGATCCAGTTGCGCTGAACGTCGGTGGAGAATATCCAATCTAGCCAAAGATTTCATCCATTATAAGTTCATGTATGCTCAAAACATACAAGGCTGCTCTCCAAACAAGCTTACTTCAACACCCTCATCACCTCTCCAAACGAGCTTACTTCAACACCCTTATCACCTCTCCAAACGAGCTTACTTCAACACACTGATCACCTCTCTAGCCAACAATCTTAAATGACTCTTTCATACTTTCCACTCCCTCCTCGGTCCAAGAGTTCTGGCCCCAACCAACAACATCAGCTCCGACAACCTGGACAATTAATTTAAAGAAAGAATTGACCGTATACGCCAGGAAATATCCTGCACTTTACCTCTGCACAGATCACACAGCATGCCTAGAAAACTCTCTGGTATAAGTTAATATGTGTTTTTCTTTGTCCTCGTTTGTGAATACGATAATGTCAGCTGTGTGGAGCGTCCAGTGATAATGTGTGTTGTGAGCTAAGCTTTGAGATGTAATGATAAGGGCAGGAAATTGGGTGTGCACCTGCCTATACATCACGGAACATCTCTGGAATTAAAGACAGGGGAGGTATGGAGGAAATGAGGAACACACCTGTGGCTGCAGAGCGCCGCGTTCTATATTTAATCATGTGCTGTAGGTCACTTCAGAGCTGACAAGCTGCTTTTCAGCTCCTTGTCACCGCTGCCTGGTGCATCTAATTACGCCTGCCCTGCAGCTGACAAATATCAGCTGCTGCGCACTAAAAGATGGTTCTCGGTAAGTACTTCCCTCTGGCAAAGTTAAATATTAATTATCTCTTTTTATTTCATGATTATTCATGGGCGCTAATGTCACCACGGAGACAGAGTGATATGTCACTGTCATGAAATATTAAAAGTGCTAATTCACAGTAAAACTATGCCGAACAGGATAACCGTACCGGACGCGACTCTCCAGATACTCCATGTTCTGCTGATGTTCTTCAGCAGTGATTTCCAGCAGTAAGAAGTAGAGACTTTCTCTGTTCCATAGAACAAATTTTCTTTAATTCAGCATCCAAAAATCCAGAAGGTTTAAAGATCCCTCCCTAGTTTTCAGAGCTGTTAAGGCTTAGTTCACACATTACGGTCTTAGGGATACTTTGCACACTACGACATCGCAGCTGCGATGTCGGTGGGGTCAAATCGAAAGTGACGCACATCCGGCGTCGCTGTCGATATCGTAGTGTGTAAATCCTTTTTGATACGATTAACGAGCGCAAAAGCGTCGTAATCGTATCATCGGTGTAGTGTCCGACATTTTCATAATTTCGCTGCAGCGACGGTACGATGTTGTTCCTCATTCCCCTGCAGCAGCACACATTGCTCTGTGAAAAGCTGCAGGAGCAAGGAACATCAGCTTACCTGCGTCACCGCGGCTCACGCCGGCTATACGGAAGGACGGAGGTGGGCGGGATGTTTACGTCCCGCTCATCTCCGCCCTTCCGCTTATATTGGCCGCCTGCCGTGTGACGTCGCTGTGACGCCGCACAACCCGCCCCCTTAGGAAGGAGGCGGGTCACCGACCATAGCGACGTCGCAGGGCAGGTGAGTGCGTGTGACGCTGCCGTAGCGATAATGTTCGCTACGGCAGCTATCACAAGATATCGCAGCTGCGGGGGCGGGGACTATCGCACTCAGCATCGCAAGCATCGGCCTGCGATGTCGTAGTGTGCAAAGTACCCCTTAGACATCTGATTTACACATTTCCGTTCTAGTCTACAAGACTGTTGATGTATCTGGGTATTTTTGCAGATGCTGCAATTTTTTTATTCAATTTTCTTTTTTTTATGTCTCGTGGTCTTGGCTGAAATTTTTTAATTGGTGCCAAATTCCTCAAAATGGTGCAACACGGTTTGTAAATTTGGTGCAAAGCAAAAAAAAATATCTTTTCCTGTCTTCAAACATTTTTTAACAATTTTTAGAGAAAAGAGTTGCAAGTTTTTTTCAAACTGATGCAAAAATTGCTCAAAAATATTTCTGCCGTACAGATCATTTCAGCAATTGTGGGTACTGAGAATGAAGTATATTGGTAACAAATTTTGGGACTTTTTCAAAAGTCCAAAATAATGAATCAGGTTAAAATATCTGGAAACTGTCAACTATGTCCACAGTGGTGAACTATAAAAAAAAAGGCCAAAATAGAAAGATGAGTATTATGCAAACAAGAAAAAAATCTTTAGGATGGGTCATCAATGTCTGATTGGCCAGGATCTGACACCCAACACCCCCGTCAGTCAGCTGGTCTTGGTGCTACCGGCGGATGCAGGCAGCTGAGATTGCTTATTTCCGGAGCTACCCCACCTTCTGATAGTGGCTGCAGCCGGGTACTGCACATCCGCCTTCTTGATCTGAATGGAAGGCAGATGTGCATGGCTGCTATTAGTTGACGAGCCAACTACGTAACTGAGCATTTCCGACTGCTTGTTGCTGTCGCCAGCACCAAAAACAGCTGATCGGCGGGGTTGCCGGGTGTTGAACTCCAGCCAATCAGACATTGATGACCTATCCTAAGGATAGACCATTAATTATAAAGTAGTGGACAACCCTCTTTAAAGGAAACCTGTCACCAGGTTTTTTCCTTATGAGCTGTGGCCACCACTAGTGAGCTGTTATACACAGCATTCCAGAGTACTGTATATAACAGCCCAGACCACTCTGTATAACATAAAAAAAACACTTATAATACTCACCTAGGGGGCGGTCGGGTCCGATGGGTTTCGCTGGTGTCGCTGCTCTCCGGTCCGGTGCCTCCTCTCTGTGACGATCTTCGTCCTCCTTTTTCTGAGAACTGTGTGCATGACGCATCCTACATCATCCACACACAAGCCGGCATTGAGGTCCTGCACAGGCGCACTTTGATCTGCCCTGCTCAGGGCAGATCAAAGTGTTGTAGTGCACATGCGCAGGCGGTCTTTCACCTTTCCTCGCACCTGCGCATTACAGTACTTTGCTCTGCCCTCAGCAGGGCACATTGAAGTGCGACTGCGCAGGAGCGCAGTGTCGGCCTGGGCTAGATAGAATGAGGACGTAGATCGCAGCACAGAGAAGGCGTCGAATTGGAAAGCAGCAACGCCCGTAGGACCAAACCGCCCTTTAGGTGAGTATTATGTCGCGGGCGGGGAGGGCACTGCGATCACCGCTGCTGCTGCTGCTCGGTGGCTCGAGCGGTGGGCCGGATCCGGGGACTCGAGCGGCGCTCCTCGCCCGTGAGTGAAAGGGGGTAGTTTGGTTTGGGGATTTGGTCCGTGACGCCACCCACGGTTTGTGGTGAGGTTGGGGCACCACCGCTGCTGGTGATGGGGATCCCGGAAGCGATGACAGAGAGCAGCTGGGATGTTGTTTCCCCCTCCGTGGGTAGGGGTTGGTTGTCCCGGGGCCCGGTAAGGTGTGACGGGGAGGTACGGTTGGTGAGGTGCAGGGTCACGGGGGGCAGCGCGGTGCGGATGGCACAGTGGTACTCACTCAGCCAAGAACAGATGCAGAGTCTCTGGTAAAACAAACTGCTGGATGGACGGGTCCCACAGCCGGCTGCTGTGGTTTCTCCTGGACGGTTGGTGGTGGCTGCCTTTCCCTGCACCTTTTGTGTAACTTCGGTCCCGATGGCTTCCCACCGGTAACCCGCTCCCCAGCGTGGATATATGTCGGAGGAGCCCTTTTGCCTGTAGGCTCTGGCCCTGGGAATTCTATCTGTGGCGGTAGCTGTATTTCCCTTGTGCTGTTTGGACAGTTGCCTTCAATCGGGTCTTGGCTGCTTGGAAACCCCTGGGGTTCCGGTCACTAACGGATTTGACCTGTTTAACGGCGACTCTAAGCCTGCTCGGGGTCCGCAGGCCCTGCCGGTTTGTGCTGGCTTCTCTTCGCTCCCCGGTTCGGTACTGGCGGGCCACCGCCCGTCCCCAGTCCTACGGTTCCTCGTCGATCTGCCTCTCCTGCAGACGGCCTCCACCGTCTGCCAAACTTGCTTGCCACGTACCCGGACACGGTCAGTCTGCTCCTCTACTACCACTTCACTCCTCTCTCTTTCACCTCTCTAACTGTTCTGACTTCCTTTCCCGCCTCCAGGACTGTGAACTCCTCAGTGGGTGGGGCCAACCGCCTGGCTCCACCCCACCTGGTGTGGATATCAGCCCCTGGAGGGAGGCAACAAGGATTTGGTGTGTGACTGGTGTGCCTATCTCGGGGTGTGGGGTGTGTTGTTGCAGTACCTGTGACAACCTGGCTAGTCCAGGGTGCCACAATTATAACGTTTTTTTTTATGTTATCCAGAGCCTGGGCTCTTATATATTCTAGATTGCTGTATATATAAGACCTCACTGGTGGTGGCCGCAGCTTATAGTTGCCAAATCTGGTGACAGGTTCCCTTTGACTCATGCATATACACCCCAAAAAATGACAAATGATTCAATAAGGCAGGACTACAATCCCAGGCATGGCATATTGGCAAAAGTGACATAGAACAATTATGTTTTTCTTTACTTGCATGCCACCTATTTCATTTATTTCATTGATATCATAAATGATAGGTATTGCATGACATGATCGCACTATAAATATATATTTTCCATCCACACTTCATCACAGATTTCCCATACAGGGTGGTCTTCATGATAAAATGATGTGATAACTGGAGTTTTTCTTACATTTGGGTTCCCCTTTAATCCCCTCCTGCCTGCACAATGAATACATAAGTCCAGCATGCATAAAGAAAGTGGCAGATCACATATCATTTCGTTCCTATTGCTTTTTTTTGTAGACGTCTTTCTCACCCACCATGTAAGACGATTTATCTGAATCCCATTACCATCGCTTTCAGTTTCATTTTATTCTCAGCTTTTGATTATTCATGCTCGCTTGCCAATGTGTGATTTTCTCATGGCAAAGTTACAAGTTTCCATTTAAGTGTAGGGAGGGGGGATGATATTATAATGTCAAGTTACTTTGGCTATTCCTGCCTGCCCTGAAAGCCTCGCATGTTCATAGACAAAAGGTGTCTCAAAGCCTGTAAGCGGGTAGAAGAAGTGCCGGTGACACCCAAGAAAACAGGTGTCTTCTTATAAAAAGTGCCTTGATAGACAGAGGTATTTCCTTGCAGAACTCAGGTGTTCCCGTACATAGGGGCATTTGGATACTGTCCAAGCTCAAATTTCTCTCTTTCCCCCCGAGGACAATGTACTTTGCAGCTCATCTCAGCTGGATTACAACATGTTAAGCTTTTGTGAAATCAGTCCACATTAACTAAATGTCTCCTCCTTCAGAGAATCGGATAATCTTTTAGGATGAATTTTGGCTTGGCCCCCACACGGTGTAGAGCTAGTCTTGCATATACTGGAGGTCAAAATTAGAGAACAACACACAATTTCCTAAATGTTGCAGTCATTGTGTAGTCCTATGTGATTATACCCTAACATGAGTAAACTAGCAGCATTTTAAGCTGATTTCATAAATTCAATTAATTCTTAACCACATAATAAAAACAGATACCTGCAAGTTATTGGTGTTTGTGGCGCCCCTGAGGCTTCCGTCGCCACAGGTCATTGCACCCCATCCAGCAGTGTGATGCCCCATTCTGGGAGAGGAAGAGAGTTAACTCCGGTCCCCTGGTAAATCCACACTACACCCATTGCTAGGAACATACTGGGACCAGGGAAAGTGGCAGACAACCCTCCCATGCTGCATGCTGGGAGGGGGTCATAAGACCCATCCCTGCTCCTATAGGGTAGATCAGAGCAACTGGGGAGGTGGGAGGAGCCATCTGAGAGCAGACACAGAGAGGAAGGTCAAGTTTAGTTAGTCGAAGAGAGGGAGGGGAAGGAGAAGGAGGCCTGCTGGAGGCAGGCAAGGAGGAGAAGAAAAAGGAAACAGAGCTCCAAGTCAGACAGGAGCTGAAAGAAAGAAAGAGACGCTTCCTGGTGAAGATCCTGGGACTCAGAGGGTCCAGGTGACACCACGCAGAGAACAGAAAGGGTCCCAGGGCCACGGGTAGTCCTAGAGGTACCACGGGTAGTTGTAGAGCTGCGGTGGCCTGCTCCACAAGAACATCGGTAGAGGGATCAAGCTGCAACAGGGGACGGTCCCTAGAAACCGGAGGAGTGCAAAATCATCTCCAAACAGTAAAAACCGAGGCCCAGGGAATGTTGTAAACTCCCCGGGCCACAGCCCACAGCAGTACCCCCAGAAAAGGGATAATCAGCCGACAGGTGACTCCCCAGCCTGGAGGCTGTTGTGGAGGCCAAGCCAGGTCCAACCTGCCAAGGCAAGGCTAAGGAAGACAGCTGAAGGTAGAGACACTTAACAGAAGGGTACCGGCTTTTACTCTCAGAATCACCCAGAAACGGCGGAGGTCCCTGACAGTGGTCCCAGCAGTCCTAGGGTCCCTGCAGGACTGTGACAAGAATTGTGAGTAAAGAACTTGAAACTGTACCCTTGAAGTTGCCTCTGTTATTTCATCTGCATAGACACTCACAAGCACCAACTGTGCCCCGGGGCATTGCTCCACCTGTGGGGAGTAGTACCACCATTGCTGCCATATCATCCCCCGGAGGCCTCATACAGCAGCGGCGGCTTACTAGCCGCATACCACAGGTGGCGTCACGAACACAAACTTTAATTCAAGCCACATATTTTACTGACACCCACCAGGGCCACGGAGCCGGGCCCAGCCACCACTGACTACCACCGGACTAGTCCGGCCCGGCACCGGGTGTCCCATAGCCCTGGGGTGGGCGAGTCATGTTAATCTGGCACCTGGTGCTAATTTCCTTAATTATCTGAAAACCTCTATTTAACTAGCAGCCTAATTTTTCAGTTTCCACTGACTTTGAAAAATGGTGTGCCTTTCCAAAGTGACTGAAACCCCACAGCAGCAGGTTTTCCAGATGAAGGCCAAAGGGGTGACCCTAACAGCCATAGCAAGAGAAGTTGATCATTCCAAGTCTGTTATTTCGAGAATATTGCATCACAAACTTTTTCAAGTCCTCTAAGAAGGTTGGTCACCCTCGAAAGACAAATGCAAAAGAGGATAGGATAATACGGAGAATCTCAATGGATAATTGTTTCAACACTGCAGTTGGAATTGCTCACCAGTTCAGCACTGAACAGGCTAAGGATTTGTCTTGTCATACAGTGTTACGATGTTTAAGAGCATTTGGACTGAAAGCCCACTCTGCAGTGACCTACACCTCTCATTAGTAGAAAGAATCAAAAGGCTAGACTCACCTTTGGTGAGGAGCATGTTGTGTGGACAGAGAAGTGGTCCACAGTTCATTTTAGTGATGAAAACAAGTTTCATTTATTTGGGTCTGATGGGAAACATTAAATTCATAGACAAACTGTGGAAAGACTGAACCCAAAGTGTGTTAAGAAGTCAGTGACAGGTGGTGGTGGAAGAGTCATGGTTTGGGGAATGTTTTCTGCAGCAGGAGTTGGACCTCTAATACAGCTAGATAGCAGAGTGAATGCAAATCTGTATCAGAACCTTCTTCAACAACATGTGGTTCCTTACTTGTGTTCATCACTCTTCCAGCCAGCAATTTTGATGCTGGACAATGGGGCATTGTCTGCTGTCACACAGCAAAATGGGTAAAGCAGTTCCTCAAAACAGAAAATGTTGAAACAATGAAATGGCCAGCCCAGAGTCCTGATCTAAACCTAAGATAAAACTTCTGGAAAATCTTCGGCGACAAAGTTATGGCCAAGAAACCCACAACAGTCAAAGAACTGAGGAAGAGACTGGAAGAAGAGTGGACCAAAATCACACCAGAGCAGTGTGAGAGACTAGTGATGTTCTGTGGCCGCATATGTGTTGAAATCATTCAAAGAAAAGGCCTGTACACTTCCTACTGAGTTACCTTCAGAAAATGTACTTATAATCTTTGTCTGTGCTATAGTCATTGCTGTTCTCTAATTATGATCATCAATTTTTGGCCAAAATAAAGATTTTATGTTGATAAACATTTCATATTTTGGTAAACACCGTTCTAGTGGCATGGTGCACCCCTTACAAAAAAACTTCAAGTGTTGATCAATGTGGATTACATTATTTCTGCAAAAAGCAAGTGATCATACATTGTTCTCTAATTTTTATCTCCAATGTATAATTGGTTCAGTACTATTAATTAATTAATTAACAGAGCTATCAAAATATGGAGGTTTCCCATTTTACTTTATTTGTAGAGATAAGTGAATCTGTCAATATTCAAATTTGTCAATTTTCTCAATTTTGGTAGGGGAATTTGATGTGAAACAAATAAGCCCAGATTCTCAAAAAATAGCTGTTTTCCCAACCTCAAAGCATAAAGCCTCTGTGGCCGTAACTCTCCGCCGGTCTTCTGCTGGTTTCCTACGCCCCCATGTCAACAAGGTTTTGACAAATTCTTATGACATGATGTCAGAACATGTGACGCACTCTCATGAGGGATATCATCAGTCAGAATGTGCGTCAAGACCAAGCCTTGAAAGCAAAGAGTGGTGGGTAGACCAGAGCATAGCGGGGGTTCTAGGAAACCAGTAGAGGAACGGTGGGGAGCTGCAGTGGCAGGGACAGGAGAGGGGCTGGATGAGTATACGGTAATTTTTTATTGCTTTTCAACTTCTTCTTGCTTAGAAGCCATTTTGCAGGATTCACACAAATAGAATTCCCGGAAATTCTGATTCTTTAGAATCCACAAATTTTGGCAAATTCTAAACAAATTCAATCAGTTTAGGATTATTTCACTCCTCATTTATTTGTGAAACAGAATACATATATGATCATGGCAGTGGAGATCTTTTTTCAAACACTTAAGTATTGTCGTTAGAATCCATTAATACACATTGTTGGAGGCCTTTCCCTGCCTTCTAAAACTGTACTTATTTGCATTATTGTTCATCTCTCCTTCCCCCAGGTTATGAGTTGCAAAGTTCATACTGCCAACTTTTACAGAAGACCTCCTGAGGGATATTGACCATGGAGCACAAATTGCAGAGACAACAATTTTTTCCTCTAAACATGACCTTTCATGCCACACCATATATATGACAAAAGACAGATGTCCATCAAGTTCAACTGAGGAGAAGGAGACAATAAAGAGAATAGGGGTTAGGTACATCCATAATCCATCTCCTCCATGCCCCTACATTCCTTTCTCATGCCCACGTAATATACATTTGAATGCCAGGACAAAGCAATTCAGCGTCCTCAGTAAACCCTTCCGGAAGCTCTTCTTTTCAAGACGTTTTGGATTGTTTCAATGGAACCGGTGAGGTTTTCCAACTGGGGTCTGAGGGTCTCTCCCATTTCAGGAAGATTATCCGATTCTCTGAGAGAGTTGGTTAGTAAGGACAAATTATGTGGTTGCTCTGGGACCTATGAACAAGTTGAGTCCATAATGGCTTACATTCCTATTTCTTGTAGTGAACCCTGCACAAAATTATTATTACATGAGTGAACCAGCTCCAGCTTTAGACCCCTCTATGTTCAATAGTGCCATAAATATCTGTCAGACAACTCTTGTCGAGATGAAGTCCTATCCTGTCCCTTGACAGGGTGTATAAAGAAAATTGCTTACAGAGATTGGAAGCATGCAAATAGAGAGCTTTTGGGCCACTTTAACAAGAACAAAAGAGTTCTTCCCTTAGCATCTTGAATGCATAAGCAGTGTGCTGATGTAAGGGATAATCTGAGGCTCACGAGGCATGTGTCAGGCTAGGTACAGGGAAGTACCAAGCAAGCGGCAAAAGGTAAGGGGACCCCTGCGTCTAGGGAAGGGGGAGGTGGTGACCCCTGACCAAACCTACAGATGCTTCCTGGGGTCCCTCACAACCCTAGATAAGTTCCCCACTTATGCACCAAGACGGATACCTGGCTCTAGGTATCCCTGGTGCTGGACCCTAAATAGGGAACTGGTGGAAATTGCTCTTCATCAATGGAAGTATATGCTAAAGGAAGACACAAGATGACATAGGCAGGAGTTCAGCAAGCTTCAGCAACAATACTACAGATGAGAGCAAGCCACTTGCTTGCAACCAGAGCTTGTATGAACTGAATAATATCAGCAGCACCAGTCCAGGGAAGAAGGGAGTATTTAAGCACCAAGAGAATATTGATAATCAGTAGCTGGGTAGAAGGAGAGCTCCTACTGTGTCCAAAAAGGGGGAGAATTGAAAAGCCAACAGGAAAGCTACCTATTACAATGAATACTGACATCAGAAACAATAGAAAGTCAGGGAGCATTTTGCGCTGCCAAATTCTGTGAGCTTCTATAGCCAGAAACCACATCATGACTGTCTATCTCCTGTGACACACCATGATAGCATGTTTCCTGGATGCTTGAAAGCAACGCCAAAATGCCACTCTTCTTTGGTTGGGGAATTTGGATATAAAGTTTGGGTAGGAAACTGAATGTCTCCATGGATGATGGAAAGCCTAGATACAACTGTACAATGCTGAACTGTAAGTGGACACATAATGCGCCCAAGTATGAATAAGGACTATATTTACTAAAGGCTACTTTACACACTGCGATATCGGTCCCGATATCGCTAGTGTGGGTACCCGCCCCCATCTGTTGCGCGACACGGGCAAATCGCTGCCCATGCCGCACAACATCGCCCAGACCCATCACACATACTTACCTGCCCGGCGATGTCGCTGTGACCGGCGAACCGCCTCCTTTCTAAGGGGGCGGTCCGTGCCGCGTCACAGCGACGTCACTGAGCGGCCACCCAATAGCAGCGGAGGGGCGGAGCTGAGCGGGACGTAACATCCCGCCCACCTCCTTCCTTCCGCATAGCGGCCAGGAGGCAGGTAAGGAGAGCTTCCTCGTTCCTGTGGTGTCACACGGAGCGATGTGTGCTGCCGCAGGAACGAGGAACAACCTCATTACTGCTGCAGTAACGATTTTTGAGAATGGACCCCCATGTCACCGATGAGCGATTTTGCACGTTTTTGCAACGATGCAAAATCGCTCATCGGTGTCACATGCAACGGCATCGCTAATGCGGCCGGATGTGCGTCACCAATTTAGTGACCCCAACGAGTTTACATTAGCGATGTCGTAGCGTGTAAAGCCCCCTTAAGTCCGAAAGACGTCAAGGAGCACTAAGTTTTGTCTGCACTCTGGAATTTTATACCCATATTTTTAAAATGGATAATTTAACTTTGGAATTTAACATAAATACATTTTCTATATGGTATTACTTTTTCTACAAATCATAACCAGAGGCACCAGAAGTTGAACTGAACCTGAGAATAGGAAGACTTAAAGCCTGTGAAGAGAAGACCAGTCTGGAACAGGGAGCACCAGGCAGAGAGTTGCAAGAACTTGACCGTTGTGTCTTTGCTCATCCTATAAATGGATTATCTCATTTCTAGTTTCAACCTTTATGCAGGTCTTTATCACATTTGAAAATACCTATTTCATGGTTGAAACATAGGTGATATAAAGACCATCTTTGTAGTTTTTCACAACTCGGATAGATAATGTCTATTATTCTTCTAATAGTTTTTGTAATGCTCGCCACTGGAGATGGTGAAGTAGTGAGATAAAATGGGCCCACTGGACCACAGGGAGACCCCGGGCCTACCATTTTATATTGGAGGGGCTTAACTAAACACCCAGGTGCTACTCCCAGGGCAGGGACCATGACTGTGGCAGCTGACCCCTAGGGCAAGGACAGACACAGGAGCAGACAGGCTGGGTCAAGTGGCATTGCAGGGATAGACAGGCACAGTGTCTGGTGTGGCATAAGCCTCCAGGGTAGCTGAGCCTGGAGGCTCGGCCAGGGCGGCCAGGCACAGTCACTGATCTGGTGTAAGTCATAAGCTGATAGGCACTTCCTGGGAGTGACGCGCCGACCCTTTAAGAAATGAGCAGTGGTGCGTGCATGCCCCAGGAACACACCTGGAGGACCTGCAACACCCACACAGGCCCCGGGAGGGGGAAGCATGGAGCGCACAAGTGGAGGAGGAAGATGCCGGGACATGTGAGCAATGCGGGTTCCAGTGGGAGGAGGAGAACAGGGAGCGCAGGGACACTGGGATACTTGTGAGAGATGGCCATGGCGGTGAGTGGTGCACGTCCCTAGGGAAAGAGAACAGGGAACGCAGGGATGACAGTGCTACAGTGGGTTTTCGGGGCATATGATATTGGTGATCTTTCCATACTACTATTATTATTACTAGAAAATGGCCCGATTCTAACGTATCGGGTAGTCTAGAATGCGTATGTAGGTTAGCAGATTGAATAATAAGGTAATGAATGGACTGGATGGGTTAGGTTTAATTTAGTATTCTTATAATTGTTTATTGGTTTTAAAATGACAAACAGAAGGAACAGTTTGAATAAAAGAGTCTAATGTTTAATGATGTCCATGGCTTGTAATGAAAGAAGGCCATGAACAGTGTAAAGTTAAGTAAAAATATTTTTCTCCACCACATTTTGTGTGAAGACCTTTTCACTATCTGTAAGTAACTTTCCTTGTAAAGGGGTGTCAACAACTTGCACTTTGACGTTGGATCTCATTGTCACTCTTGAAAACGCAACGTACAGTTGTCCATGGCCAAAAACTGGTTCCCATCCTGGTATGTGAGCTGATGCTGTGATGGGGCCCAATGCTGGTACGTGCCCCCATTGTGGTGTAGCCACCATCCTGACATGTGCCCCCATCCTGCGGGGTAATGTGTGTGGGAAGCGGAGTGCGGGTGGGGTGGAGCTGAGCGGGGCCATGACACTGAGGACGTCAGTGCTGGGGACTGCATGGCTGGGACAGGGGACTATTCGTGTGTGTGTTTAGTGTATACATGCGGAGGACGGAGTGCGGGGCGGCGGAGCCGAGCGGGGTAATATGTGCGGTGGGCGGAGTGCGGGGGATGGTGGAGTTGAGTGGGGCCATGGCGCTGAACACATCAGTGCTGGGGACTGCATGGCTGGAGACAGGTGACTATTCATGTGTGTGTGTTCAGTGTATACATGCGTATGGCGGAGTGCGAGGGGTGGAGCCGAGTGAGGTAATGTGTGCGGGGAGCAGAGGCGAGCGGTGGGTATGTGTCGGCTGAGTTACCGATGTGGGCTCCCGGGGAAGCAGCAAAGTGTCGGGTGTCATCCTGTCGGCCCGTAGTTCGGGCTGTTCAGTTAGCTGAGCCGTTGGTCGCAGGCTCTTTAGCGCACGGTGTAGTAACGGTTGTCACTGTAATGACGTCATTTTGGAGCAAGACAGACAGAATAAGCCAAATATATATATATATATATATATATATATTAATATTATTATTATAGTTTTTAGTTTGTGCAGAAGAAAAAGAGAAGGTTTTGTGTATTCATCACTCTTAGCTCTAATGAAAGTGGTATTTAACCATTACAATTTCAGCATTCAGTGCAGTCCTGAAAGGGTTTGCCTTTTTTTTTTTTCTCCAGCTCAATTATTAACCCATGCATGCATGAATCTCCATTGCAGCAGAAAAGTATTTGTCCCCAGGCACTTAATGTAGAAAGAGAATGAAGACATTAGGAGGGGAGGGGGGAAACATACAAGTTTACAAATTAAGCAAGCTAACCTTTAAATCAAAACTGGCTTTAATAAGTAACATATGAAGGTCTGAACTTACAATGCCCCAGATACTCCACATTAAATGTAGAATCCTAAATGCCAAGCTAATGATGCTCATCCACTGTACTCCGCCGCCACAAAATGGAAAAGAGATGTATTCCTCTGCAGAAAGCATATGCTTTATGTGTGATAATCTGTACATTGTGCAGGGTATCTACATCATATATCACACCTCCCGCTATAGAGCAGCAAACAATAAGGAAGAAACATGTGCTTGCCTGAAGGGTAGCCATTTAAATGAAACACTCCTGGCGCCATTCAATGGTAAGCACAATATAAAGCAGATGTATTGTATGGATGTAAAGGTAAAATTTGATATATAGATTTCCGTGAGCTTTTTCTTTGTGAGTTTAGAGTTTGTTGTCATCTGCTTCAACTTCTGAAAAACACAACTCATCATAAAAAAAATAACAATTCAACCTCAGATATAGATGTGCATAAGCCACTCATGGAGAAATAAGACACTAGCAGACATTTAATAAAATGCAAAATAAACAGACAACGCAACAAATAATAAAATAATTTTTCTATTCTGGAGAAGGACATCTCGACATCAAAGCATTCATAAGGGTATAATGTTTTTTTACGATTTGTCTGCCACTAGATTGCCTTCTTAAATATTATAACAGCTATAAAGGATGTTTGGCGCCAGCAGAACGTTCCACCTACAGGAGAAATATGGTATCACGTGGCGCTCACCCAAATAAGTGGACATGTAATATTGTCACACAGAGGTTTGCACAAACTTCGCCTACTGTCATGGAGGCATCGGGCTCTGTTAAGATTGCAGATTGTGACACTGCCAGATGGTTTCTCTTTTGCCTGGGATGAACACAGGCAGACTCGGACGTCAACCTGCTGTGTGCTGATTCATAAAGATACAAGCGTGCACACAGTAAATTTTAGATTTTCAAGGTGTTTGCAACACAGGGGTGCCAAATCCCAAAATCTTGCTAAATATTGAATGATAGAAATTGCAATCCTGGGGGGCTCTCAAGGGAGTGGGGGCCCTGGACTAATGCAAATGCCCAATTTGATTATCCCCCCTTGACGCCAGTCCTGCTGCTGACTATAGCGTAGCAGAGGTTGTCCAGAAGGGGATAATCCATTTTTTTATTTTTTTCCCTCCTTTGGTCAACTAATAAGAGGTTGTCCAATAGCGGACAATTTTTAAAGTTAGTCATACACTTTCAATTATAGCAAGTGTTAATCAAGCAACTGTTAGGGTCCCGTTACACATAGCGACATACCAGCGATCCCACTAGCGATTCGACTTGGCAGGGATCGCTGGAATGTCGCTACATGGTCGCTGGTGAGCTGTCAATCAGACAGATCTCCACCAGCCATCAGCCACCAGCAACCCATGTAACGACGGCTCCCTGCACACTCAGAACTGGCGCTCATTGGTCTCCAGCCGTCAAACACACCGATGCGTGCTGCACAGCGGGAGACCAACGATCAAAAAATGGTCCTGATCGTTTTGTCACGATCAGCGACCTCATAGCAGGGGCCCGCTCGCTGCTTGCTTGTCACACACGGCGATATCACTAGCGAGGTCACTGATGCGTCACAAAACCTGTGACGTTTCAGCGATCTCGCTGTGTGTGACGGGGGCTTTACTCTTGATATCCTAAACCTGATGAACAAATGGGAAAAGACAGACAATCCACACAGAAAGTGGATGTTTTTTAAAAGGGAGAGAATGTAAGACAGACTGTCCTCAGGGTTACCTTTCCATAAGAACCAAAGACTAGGCATTGAAATTCAATGTGCTTGACCCTTCTTGTCCCTTACATCATCTTTTGGGGTAGAGATAGTTACATAAAATAGTTGTCTGAACTTAGATAACTGCTCAAATGTGGAATCTCTGACAGCTTAATCAGTTCCACACCTCAAATAAAATGAATATAGTAGACCCTCACCTCCTTCCAGCTTAAAGGGGGTTTCCACTACATGGAAAACCACTTTTCAATCTGAATATTTGTCCCTGTTAAAATAAAAACACTTAGGCTATGTCCGCACGTTGCTTTTTACCTGCTTTTTTGCTGCTTTTTCAACTGCAGCGTTTAATGCCAAAATGGTTGTGTTCTGCTTTTCAAGCAAAGTCTATGGGAATTTGGGTTTCTTGTCCGCACTATGCTGTTCAAACTGCAGCCTTTTTGTTGCAGAACTTTGGTCAAAAACTCAGCTTTGCAGTGCAAAACCCAAATGGCAAAAACAATTGACATGTGAATTGTTTTTGCCATTTGGGTTTTGCACTGCAAAGCTGAGTTTTTGCCCAAATTTCTGCAACAAAAAGGCTGCAGTTTGACCTGCATAGTGCGGACAAGAAACCCAAATTCCCATAGACTTTGCTTGAAAAGCAGAACAAAACCATTTTGGCATTAAACGCTGCAGTTGAAAAAGCAGCAAAAAAGCAGGTAAAAAGCAACGTGTGGACATAGCCTAAGGCTATGTTCGCACGTTGCGTTTTTTACCGCGTTTCTGCAGCGTTTTTGGCAGCAGCGTTTTAGGGCAAAAACGCTTGCGCTTTTGATTTCCAGCAAAGTCTATGGGAAAAGCAGAAATCCTGTCTGCACTTTGCTTTTTTTTCTGCAGCGTTTAATTTGCATATTTGTGGTCAAAAACCATGCTGAAAAAGAAGCAGCGTGTCAGTTGTTTTTGCCATTTCTGCAGCGTTTCCTTAACATTGGAGTCAATGAGAAATGGCAAAAAGCAACCAAAATCACAATTCCTGCGTTTTTCATGCTTTTTACCTGCTTTTCAACTGCGTTTTTGGCTCCAAAAACGCATGCTTTTCTGGGCAAAAATTAATGGGTTCTAATGTTCCTTTACACACACACAATAACCGAAAATTTAAATGTAAAAAAATAATAAAATTTAGCTATTTTTCTGTTAAAATGTGCATAACCGCTATTATTACATTAAAATTGTTAATTTCCCATATAATTTTATTAAAAGTTACTTTTATACTTTTTTTCTCTTTTTTCATTCTTTTTGACTAATTCAACTTTATTTCTCAGTGTCTTGATCTCAAAAACGCATCTGCAGAAACGCAGGTGAAAACGCAGGTAAAAAGCGCTAAAAACGCACTAAAAACGCGGTAAAAACGCATGCGTTTTTAGCGCTAAAAAATGGTCAAAAGCCATTTGGTCAAAAACCAAGGGAAGGAAAACGTGCAGAATAAACTGCAGGTACACCGACGCAACGTGCGCACATAGCCTTATACTCACCTCCGGTGCCAGCTCCATTTGAGCAGTGTCAGCCCTCCTTCTCCCATTACTAGCAAATGAGAACAGCCACAACTCTAAGGCTATGTGCGCACGTTGCGTACAGTTCACTGCAGAAATTTCTGCAGCGATCTGAAGAGCACATGTGCGCTTTAAATCGCTGCAGAAATGTCCGTAGTGAAGCCGATTCCATGTGCTCTGCCTGCAGCTCCTCCCATAGACCGAGCAGGAGCTGCCGGCAAAGCGCACGGAAGAAGTGACATGTCACTTCTTAGAACGCAGCGCTTCGGCAGCAGCCGAAGCGCTGCACTCTAAAACGCCACGTGCGCACGGCCCCTGCACAATCTCCATAGACTGTGCAGGGGAGGCAGGACGCATGCAGTTACGCTGCGCTACAAAGCGCAGCGTAACTGCATGTATTTACGCAATGTGCGCACATAGCCTAACTTTCTCTTGATGTTTGATTATTCCAAAGGCAGGGGGAGTGAGCTGATTGAGCACAGGGCTCGCATTCACATAACAGGTGAGTGAGAGCCAAAACCACTGGAACAACGTCAATACTGGAAGTGAGTATAAGGCTATGACCGCACTTTGCGTTTCCACCTACTTTTCAGCTGCTTTTTAGGTCCGTTTTAAACTGCAGCGTTTTCATGCCAAAAGGCATGTGTTTTGCTTTTCCATAATAGTCTATGGAAAATGTAGATTTCTAGACCGCACTTTGCGTTTTAAAACGCTGCGTTTAATTTGCATAATTTGTGACAAAAAACATGCGTTCAAAGAAGCAGGAGGTCAATTGTTTTTGCCATTTCTGCAGCGTTTTGCTAACATTGAAGTCTATGAGAAGTAGCAAAAAGCAACAAACATCAAAATTCCTGCGTTTTACCTGCTTTTTAGGTGCAGTTTATTGCTATTTTAGCATTAAATATGATAAAACCGCTATAATTTCATGACATATAACTATTTTCTTTATTAATTCAAAAATTATATGTTTTGCTTTTTTTCTCTTTTTTCATTCTGTTTGACTATTTAATCTTTATTTAGCAGTGTCTTGATGTTCAAAACGCATCTGTCAAAACGCAGGTGGAAAAGCAGGTAAAAAGCGCTAAAAACGCATCTAAAACGTGGTAAATACGCATGCGTTTTTAGCACTATATTTCTGGAAAAGGCAACTTTGGCTAAATCAGTTAAGGCAAAAACGTGTGTTCTGAACTGCAAGTAGCACAACGCAAAGTGCGGTCATAGCCTAAGTGTTTTTATTTTAACGGGGAAAACACTCAGATTGAGAAGGGATTGTCCTATTTGTGCATAACCCCTTAAGGCTAGGAACGCACTTTGCGTTCACCTACTTGCAGTTTAGAACGCACGTTTTGGGCTTAATTGATTTGACCAAAATTGCATTTTTCTGAAATTTAGCGCTGAAAACGCGTGCGTTTTTGCCGCGTATTTGATGCGTTTTCTGCGCTTTTTATCTGCGTTTCCACCTGCGTTCTGATAGTTGCATTTTGAACATAAAGACACTGCTTAATAAAATTTAAATAGTCAAAATCTTAGAAAAAATGGTTAAAAAAAAAAAATCTATAATCATAGAAAAAATCAGGAAATTAATTTATGTTCATTAAATTATTGCGGTAATATGATATTTTATGGAAAAATTGCAATAAAGTATTATTTTCCTTAATTTAAATTGTCGGACTATGTGTGTGTGTAAAGGGACTTATGAAATCATTATTTTATTGATCAAAACGCATGCTTTCTTCACTGAAAAAGCAGGTAAAACGCAGGAATTTGAAGGAATCTTGGTTTTTGCCATTTCTCATTGACTCCGATGTTAGCAAAACGCACCGAAAATGGCAAAAACAACTACATGCTCCTTCTTTGAACACATGGTTTTTGCCACAAAATATGCAAATTAAACGCAGCGTTTAGAAACGCAAAGTGGGGTTGGAAAATCCAATTTTTCCATAGACTTTGCTGGTAAATCAAAACGCATGCCTTATGGCAAGAAAAAGGTGCTTCCCAAAACGGACCTAAAAAGCACCTAGAACGCAGGTAAAAACGCAAAGTGCGTTCCTAGCCTTAAGCCTAGGCCTTTTTTAATGGTTGATTAAGAAAGGAAGGAAGGAAGGCAGGAACGATAAAAATGAAGAAGGAAAGAAAAAAGTAAAGAATGATGGAAAGAAGGATGGAAAGAAGGATGAAAGAAGGAAAGAAAGAGAGAAGAAAAAAAAGAAAAAAGAATGAAAGAAAGAAAAACGAATGAAAGAAAAAAAAAAGAATGAAAGAAAGAAAGAAAAAAGAATAAAAGAAAAACAAAGAAAGAAAAAAGGAAAAAAAGAATGAATGGAAGAAAAAAATAAAAAAAAATAAAAGAAAGAAAGAAAAAGGGAAAGAAAGCGAGAAAGAAAGAAAGAGAAAGACAGAAAGAAGGAAAGAAAGAAGGAAGGAAGTGAAGGATGTGGAAATTGTGGTAGGAAGGAAGGAGAAAAATAAGGGAGGGAAAAAGAAGAGGAAAGAGGTAGGAAGAGAGTTAGAGAAAGGAACAAAGAATAAAGGGGGGAGGATGGAAGGAAGGGAGGCAGAGAAGTAGGAAGGAAGTTAAAGATGTAGGCAGGGAGGAAAGGAAGGTGAAAGGCATGGAAGAAGAGAGGAAGAAAAGAATGTAGCAAGGGAAGAAGGAAGGACGGGAGTAAGGAAGAAAGAGGGGAAGGAAGGGCAAAAGAGAGAGCGGAAGGAAGAAAGGGAGAAGGAAGGAGGAAAGCAAGAATGATGGGAGGAAAGGAGAGAGGTAGGAAGGGAAGAAGGAAGGAAGTAAAGAAATATGGAACTAAGGAAGGAAGTAGAGTAGAAAGTTAAAATTTAAATATCTTATTTATTTATATTGACATCAGAAAATTAACAATATAATACAGAAATTACAGTACAATTCAGGATAATGTTTTATATACCTTTAAAGCATCAATAACTAGTTTTTTGTGCTTTATAATATCCCTCATATATATATATATATATATATATATATATATATATATATATATATATATAATTAGTGAAGCATTACATAATTATCTCTGCTATTAAGAGGTTTTTTTCTGTGTTAGAGTCACTAGTGATAAGAAACGTGTCCATATGATGATCGTAGATCACGTCCGCATTCACGCAGCTGATGGATAGTTCAGCTCTCGGTGGCCATTCTACAGGTGATTTCCCTGAAGCTCCTCTTCCTCTCACAAAAGAAATTGGAAAAAAAATGCAAAAGTGCCCATGGGGACAACTGACGATAGTTCCACCTGAAACCATACACCTGCTGTGAAGGCTCCTGACATGACAGATTATTCTAATCTGACGGGATAAACTTTGCTCCAACCAGAAAAATTATCTTTTCACATTCTTCTGAAATATAAATGAGATATAAAGAAGATAGTGACACAAAAATGCAGCTCTATCATGTTTATCATGGAGATTTGAAATTGTCAGCGATGCTTTACATTCCAAGGAGAAGAGTTGTTTTTCATGTTGTTTTTGAGCTTCTTTTCTCTGTTTATGATTTATTTCTATTTTTCCTTTAATTTAACCATTTTCATTTGTGACTTTGCATTGTGTTAACCCGTTCCTCCAGTGGCCTATTTTTGTTTTTACACTTTTGTTTTTTTTTCTCACTTGTATAATTTTATTTTGTATTTCAAGGTATTCTGCCAAGTTTGGAAGTTATCCCCTACTCCTTAGATAGGGAATATCTTCCCTATCCTTAGGGCTATGAGTACTAGGAATCCCACAAATCCCAAGACCCAGCATGTGCATCTCCACTTAGCTATCTTCAGCAGTCCCATTGAAAATGAATGCGCATGCTTGGCCTCTGCTCTTCTCTTCAAAGCTCTATTCTTGAGATCTGTGGGGGTCCCAGTGATCAGACCCTCACTAATAGGAAAGTTATTATCTTTCCCATGACTTGGTGAGGTACAATCTATCTCTAGCAGCAGCGATGGTGAGACAGGTTGCAGGAAGTGGAAACAGACTGTCTCTCTGATACTGCTCTCCTGTCTGTCAAACTCCATGCAGATATATCATAGAAGCAAAGAGGCAAAACAATAGACAATGGCAGGCACAATGCATACTAGGAAGGGAAAAAAGGAAGTTCCAGTAGTAGAGATGAGCACATAGATTAAAAACACATTGAATTCGCTATGAATTTCCTCCAAAATTAGGATTAACTAGAATCAGAATTTGTGGGGATTTGATTTGGCCAGCAGCTGCCATTTTGCTAAATTCTGACGGTTGGGTAGGAGTTAAAAAAAACAAACAAGAAACACTCATCTTGTGATATCTTTTCCACCACTTCTGCTCCCCATCAAGTCCACCTATCAGCTCCTCTTTGGTGTTCATCTCCCTCCAAGCCTTCAAATGGGTGGCACCTCTAACTAGACTCCTTGTGGACATGCGGGACACAATGAAGGCCAGTGTTGAGCATAAACATTCTACGTTACCACGTAGAGTAGACTATTTAAGAGTTATTCACAAAACAACAAGTTATTCCTTATCCAATAGAAATGGTATAACTTGTTGAATGTGAGGGACAGACCACAGGAGAACCCAAGTGCTCAGGAGATTAGAGGTTGGGAACCCTCAGACTAGAGCTCTGCAGTTGAGTTGTGTATTATCCATTATGGAATTTCCAAAAACAAATAGAGCGGATGCCGAGCATGCGCACCTCTGCTCCATTCACGATGGAATTACAGAGTCCTGTTCTCAGAGTTCCAAATCCACAATCTCAGAATTACTTGGGGTCTTAGTGTTAGCAGGTTATAAATTTGAATTTTCGGGAATTACAATTTAACATCATTGACATTCGTCATGTGCCATGTTACAGCTTAGGGCCTCGTCCGCAACTGTACCTGTAGGAAGAACCAGGGGAAAAGAAGACCAAAGAGAAGCCAGTAGAGAACACCTAGTGGGGAATGGCAATGACAAGGTAAGTATGGAAGGGGTCGAGGTGAGGTAGGTATTAGGGGTACTTTGCACACTACGACATCGCAAGCCGATTGTTGCGATGCCGAGCGCAATAGTCCCCGCCCCCATCGCACATGCGTTATCTTGTGATAGCTGCCGTAGCGAACATTATCGCTACGGCAGCTTCACATGCACTTACCTGCCCTGCGATGTCGCTCTGGTCGGCGAACCGCCTCCTTCCTAAGGGGGCGGGTCATGCGGCGTCACAGCGACGTCACACGGCAGGCGGCCAATAGAAGCAGAGGGGCGGAGATGAGCGGGTCGTAAACAGCCCGCCCACCTCCGTCCTTCCGCATAGCCGGTGTGAGCCACAGGACGCAGGTAAGGAGATGTTCCTCACTCCTGCGGCTTCTCACACAGCGATGTGTGCTGCCGCAGGAACCAGGAACAACATCGTACCTGTCGCTGCCGCGACATTATGGAAATGACTGACACTACACCGATGATACGATTTTGACGCTTTTGCGCTCGTTAATCGTATCAAAAACGATTCACATACTCCAATGTCGACAACGACGCCGCCGGATGTGCGTCACTTTCGATTTGACCCCAACGACATCGCAGCTGCGATGTCCTAGTGTGCAAAGTACCCTTTAGAGTTTATTAATTTAAACCCCTTCCCTGTAGATTCAAACCAGATTCATTTGTTGTGAATCAAATCTCCCCCTTCAATTGAATGAATTTTCCCAATTCGAATTTCGGGAGATTGGCTTGTTCTATCCAGCACCTACATTGCTGTTATAGACAATACAATTGTAACAAACCCTCAGCTGGGAGAAATTTAAGGTCATTAGAGTTTTTAGTTTTGTAATCTAAATATTCTTACTCACTGACAGAAACAATGATATTGAGCCTGCAGTCACACAAGTGTATAAAATGGACTAAGGCTATGCAATGCATTAGCGGATAGCATTCGGACCAATCTTATACTATGTAGAAGCATGATGCAATAAGTCTGCTCACCCTTCTACCCTCATAAAAGAACTCCTGGAGTCCTGGATCCGCATGTAGAGAAAACGAGAAGTTCCAACAATGAAGGAGAACCAGTGTTGAAGACATAAAATTGCCACCTCTAATAGATCCAACATGAAAACATCAAAACAGATGGTTACATAAAGAAATACAGACAAAATGTCAGGATGTACCCCTAAAGACTGACGCCTTAGGGGTACTTTACACGCTGCGACATCGCTAGCATTTGCTGGCGATATCGAGAGCGATAGCACCCGCCCCCGTCGTATGGCCGATATGTGGTGATCGCTGCCGTAGCGAACATTATCGCTACGGCAGCGTCACATACCTGCTCTGCGACGTCTCTGTGACCGGCGAACCGCCTCCTTTCTAAGGGGGCGGTTCATTCAGCGTCACAGCGACGTCACAGCAGCGTCACTGAACCGCCGCCCAATAGAAAAGGAGGGGAGGAGATGAGCCGCCGGAACATGCCGCCCACCTCCTTCCTTCCTCCTTTTCCGGTGGAGGCAGGTAAGGTGATGGTTGTCGCACCTGCGGTGTCACACACAGCGATGTGTCGTGCCGCAGAAGCGACGAACCACATCACTACTGAGCAGAAAACAATATTTTGTTTTAGGACGACCTCTCCATGACCATTGATTTTTCTCTCTTTTGCGATCGTTTATGGTCGCTCAGAGGAGTCACACGCTGCGATCTTGCTAACGAGGCCGGATGTGCGTCACAACCACCGTGACCCTGACGATATCTCCTTAGCGATATCGCAGCGTGTAAAGCACCGTTTAGTCATTAGCTGGCAATTTTATATCTTCCACAATGGTTTTCCTTCATCACCAAACTTGTAGTCGTCTGTACAATGTCATATTATGAGGCAGTGCCGATCCTTTTTTTTTCTATGCCGATTTGGAGTAAGACTATGTTCACGCAGTGTATCTTCTATTGCATTTTTGGTGCATTTTTGAGGTCACAAAGATGCACCATAATGCATGTATTTCCTTCCCCCAGCAAAGTCTAAGAGATTTCTATTTTGCTGTCTACACTGGGCATCTTTTGTTCGGCTGCATCTTGGCTGCGTTTTTGAAGATGCAGCTTGTCAATTGTTTTTACATTTTTCCAGCGTTGTTGAGACCTTCCAGTCAATAGATTTGACTTAAAAAATGCATTGCAGCAAAACACTGAAAAAAAATGCTTCAGAAATGCAAAAAAGATGCACTGTGTGAACATAGTCTAAAGCGGGCTTTACACGCTGCGACATCGCTAGCAATTGCTAGCGATGTCGAGCGCGATAGCACCCGCCCCCGTCGTACGGCCGATATGTGGTGATTGCTGCCGTAGCGAACATTATCGCTACGGCAGCGTCACACGGACTTACCTGCTCTGCGACGTCGCTCTGGCCGGAAAACCGCCTCCTTTCTAAGGGGGTGGGTCGTGCGGCGTCACAGCGACGTCACTAAGCGGCCGCCCAATAGAAGTGAAGGGGCTTAGATGAGCGAGACGTAAACATCCCACCTCCTTCCTTCTGCATTTCCTCTGGAGGCAGGTAAGGAGATGTTTGTCGCTCCTGCGGTGTCACACACAACGATGTGTGCTGCCGCAGGAACGACGAACAACATCGTACCTGCCGCAGCAGCGATATTAAGGAAATGAGCAACGATTTTTCACGTTTTTGTGCTCATTGATCGTCGCTCATTTGTGTTACACGCTGCGATGTCGGTAACGGCGCCGGATGTGCATCACTAACGACATGACCCCGACGAAATATCGTTACCGATATCACAGCGTGTAAAGCCCCCTTAAGAATAGAATTGTTACATGCTACGAGTGGCAGCGCAAATCAGATGGGTGCATGGAAATCATCAGACTGCACCCGGATGACAGCCATGGACTCACGGAATGGAGAAGATGACGTCTTGTTCTCCATCTCCTCCTCTACACTAACCTAACACTCTGATCACAGTTCGATTGGCGTATCCTTAACATAATCGACGTGATGAGAGAACATATGCCCGTGTGACCGCAACCTGAAAATCATATGAATGCAAAGTATATTAGCGAGAAGCAGGACCTAACAGAGAATTCTAGAAAACCGGAAAAATTCAAGAAATCAACAAGTGGGAACCTTTTCTCTCCTCCTTGTAGACGGACACCTGACTGATGTGCCGTACGCTGCTCGGTGGAGATGTTTTGTTTAAGAAAAATAAATACAGACCTTTCTTTATTATGTTTGACAGGATGTCATCATGTTGCTCCAAATCTGTAATTTCACACGTTGTATCCGTGTGCGGTTACTGTACATTGTGTGCTGGGAATAGCCAGGGGGGAACACTCTGGAACGTATACACACAATGCAGTGTATGTATTCACAAGGCCATTACATCGAGAGGCTCCATAATGTAATGAGGGAAACAGATTATCAGGGTTAAACGGTTAGTGGGACGATTGCTTCTATCCTTGGGTTGTTTGTAATGAGTAGCACTTTAGATTCTTGCCTGAAAGCAAACTTTTCTTTGCCTCCTAGTTTTCTATTTCCTATTTACTGTAATTTAAAGGGAACCTGTCAGGTGCAATGTGCACCCAGAGCCATGAGCAGTTCTGTGTGTATATTACTAATCCCTGCCTAACCATCCCTGTATACACTAGCATAGATAAAGGGATCTTTAGAAAAAGTATTTCTAAAAATCTTATATTGTATGCTAATGAGCGAGGGGACTAGTCCCCTGGGCGTTAGTTCCTCTGGCTATTCAGCCCCATAAGCATGTTAATACGCCCCTGTGGATGTGCTGTCATGCTAATGAATGTGCAGCGTCACAGGATGATCTCTCTCACCTCTCCACCATTATCGCTGCTTGACGCTGGATTTCGGCTCAGTGCGTATGATCCCGGACTTTCAGTCATGCACACTATGAAGCCGGGTGTACACGCCCCGGCTTCAAACTGAAGTAGTGCGCATGACTAAAAGTCCGGGGTCATGTGCACTGAGCCGAAATCCAGTGTTGGGCGGCGATGGCGGCGGAGAGGTGAGTGAGATCATCCTGTGACGCTGCACATTCATTACCATATTAGCACATCCACAGGGATGCACTAACATGCTAATGGGGCCAACTAGCCAGGGGAAGTAACGCCCAGGGGGACTAGTCTCCTCGCTCTTTAGCATATGATAAAAGATCTTTAGAAATACTTTTTCGAAAGTTCTCCTTATCTATGCTAGTGTATACAGGGACGGTCAGACAGGGATTAGCAATATACACCCAGAACTGCTCATGGTTTTGTTACATATTAAACTTGACAGGTTCCCTTTAATGTCATTTTTTCAGAATTGCTTCATTTGTAGATGCAAAATCACATTCAGATCCAAAGTTTTTAATCTCCTGCAGAAGGGAGGCTTTTTTATTTAAACCCCCTGGAAAAGCAGCAATTTTATGTTATTTTGTTCCATCTTTTCCTCCCTAAGCTCTCAATCCATATCCTTTAAATTCTTCTGTCGACATAGCCATGAGAGCTTTTTATAACAGATCAGTTGTAGTTTTAAATTACACTGTTAGACCTCTTTCACACGTCCGTGGAAAACACACACGTTTTTCACAGACGTGTTGAAGGTGCGTATGTCCCTCAGTGTGCCATGATTTTTGCACACGTGTGATCTCCATGTGCTATCCATGATAGCACACGGAGAGCAGGAACTTTTTACTCAACTGTCTCTGGTGCTGCTGCTTCCGGGTTGTGCTGCAGTGAATATTCATTAGCATAATGAGTGGGCCCAGAAGGAAAGACAGCAGCGCCGAAGACAGCAGTACAGAAAACAGGTCAGTATAGAAAATCATTTTATTTCAAAGACGCATTTTCTCTGGTACATCTCACACAGATAACACCACTATGTGGTCCGTGTGACATCAGTGCTGCTGGAGAAAAACGGGTATGTCTCCGTACGGAACACACGGATACGCATGTGCTCCATACAGACACACGGTCCTCGTGAAAATACTGATGTGTAGGCAGACCCATTCATATTATTGGGTCTGCGTATGTCTGTGCCTCCGGTATGTATGAAAATGGACATCATACATACCGGAATCACTGACGTGTGAAGGACCTTAATGTGCTGAAAAACTAGAAAAAAGTTCATGTGGGATAGAATTGAAATAAAAAACAAAACAGCAATTCCGCCATTGTTTATTGGATTTTATTTTTACCATTTTCTGTTTGCAGTAAAAATGTATAGTAAACTTTGTTCTGCAGGTCTATACTGTTATGAGATACCAACTTTACATAGGTTTTTTTATTGAATTAAAAAATATTTTAAAATTGTTACGCTTGATTGCTACGATTGTGGTATGGTCTGAAGCTTTTATTGTCACCATTTTGGAATATATACAGCCTTCTGATTCTGATCTCTTTTTATTCTGTGGCTTTCTAAGGGGAAGAGGTGAAGTGACAATAAAGGGCAATTTAACCATTTCTTTTTTATATATATATGTATATATACTTATATATTTATTATTATTATTTTTATTTTTAGTGTTTATCATAGTGATTAAGTATTACGATAGTATATTTAGTTCAGATAACTACAGAAGAATTAATATGAAATATTAGAAATGTAGTATAGTTCTTCTGATTCACTATGTCGATTACCTCATGTTTAGGGCATTGCAGGACCTTAGGTATCTGTAGCGCCCAGAGAAGGGGGTACTCGGTCCCGGGCGGTAACAAAGGGGAATGTCACTCTGGTGGCCGTTGCCCGGTCCCGTGCTCTGGACCCCTTTGGTTAATGGGGGTTATTTACAGGGGAGATAAGAGTTTATGTCATGTGACGCCACCTGCGGGTTGCGGTTAATGATGGAGAACTGTCGCTGCTCAATGTGGGTACTCCCAGTGCTGGTAGTAGTGGCAGCTGTGATGGTAGGCCCTCTGCAGGTAAGCTGTGCCTGGGAGTTGTAGTGGGGCAATAATTGAGACCACACCAGGTTGTTTTTAACAGTCTCTACTCACGGTGGACCCGGGGGTTGCTGGTTCCGGTCCCAGGAGTATCAGTGCCAATGTAGTGACCGAGGTTGCTCTGTCCCCGGCACTCTCTGTAGATTGAGTCTCCGTAGCGTGGAGCGTTTGGGGACCCCAACTATCCCTGTTGGGGTACAGACTCCTTCTCCATACGGCGGGCAGTGCGGACCCTGCGGGGAGGCAAGTGTCCGAACCCCGATCCTAGTTTACTGCTGATGTCCCCAAATTATTTGGTTCGGTGAAGTCCGTGAAGGTGTCCTCACTGGGCAGGTATTTGCCAAACTGTAAAACTTGCGCTTGACCTAGAGCCCTGTGCTCCGTTTGTGCTCCGGTCCCAGCGGTATCTCAGTGCCCGTCCTGGCAACCTCTCTCCTGTGCCCCCCGGGTCACCCTTACATGGACCCAGCTCAGGCACGTCCACATACCTCTCCTGTGTGCTCCCGACTCTAGACTCTTCTCTGACTCACTGACCCCTCCCACCAGGTGGGCTATACCCAAGGACTCATTCCCATGGCGACCATCCCCTTATGTGGTTAACCCTCTATGCCCAATGTAAAAGGAGAACTACGATTTAGATTGTGTTTTGGTGGAATCGGCATTGGTACTCCAGGTCCCAGGGGGTAGGTCCTGCATCCCCAAGAGGATGCAGTTCCCTGTAGTGCCCTGAGGGTCTCAGGGGCGCTACATATCCATGGTTACGACCACAAGAAACTGACTAAGTAACTAACTTTCTCTATATGCATAGTTGTAACCATGAATGCCTAAGGTCCAGCAATGCCCTGCACAAGAGGTAAGTGACACAATGAATCAGAAGAACTATACTACATTTCTAATTGGAGGTATTGGCTAATATTTTTATTACTATTATTATTACACCCAGCATCGGACTGGCTACCGGAGGAATCTCCAGTAATGCCAGGCCTGGCCACGGTTACCTGCACTGAACTCCGTAGCTCTCACCTGAGCTCCGGAGTGCAGCCTGGACTGAACTCGGGGTTTGCAGGACTGAACCGCGAGCGCCGATTGATTGATTCCCCAGCGATTGTGGTTCAGTTCATGACAGCTGCAGATAGGCTGCAATCCGGAGCTCAAGTGACAGCTCCAGAGTTCAGTGCAGGTAACCGCGGCCAGGCCTGGTATTACTGGAGATTCCTCCGGTACCCAGTCCGACGCTGATTACACCTACTACATATTGGGATAGGATCTTGGAGATGGAAATACCCCTTTGAACCTGCAATGAAAAATATAAAATTGACAATTTAAGTGGAGTTTCTACATGGCACATTTGAGCTGTTTTAGAGGTTTTGAAGGTTTCCATTATGACATTATGATTGCGGTGGGGAGAAGGCGTCATGGAGGGACTTCCTTCCTGTATTCAACCTCTTAAACGCTGCAGTCAAACTTGACACCATCAATTAATCGGTTAATCTACTGCACTCAGCACTAGTTCCTAGCTTTTCTGCACATACAAGAAAAATTGATGACACTTGGCCCACTCTTTGATCAAACTCTGGACAAAATCTGATCCAAAAAAATCAGTCAGCTTTTCTCGTCTGTGGAAAAATCAAACATCTAAATGAGCCTTTACACTCAGATGCCACAGTAAAAAAAAAATTGATTGGACAAACAACTCTTTTAAAGGGAATTTGTAAAAAGGTCTCATCTGAGAGCAGCAAAATGTAGGCCAAGAGATCTTAAATGTACTAATGTAGCACTTACTTGCACTTGCTGGGTGCAGCCGTTCTGTCACAATCAAAGTTTTTAAGATTTAGCCATGTAGCAGAGCTGAGAGAGCTGTCCCCACCCACACCAGGCTCTCTATACACTGTGTGCAGAATTATTAGGAAAATGAGTATTTTGATCACATGATAATGTTTATACATGTTGTCCTACTCCAAGCTGTATAGCAGTGTTTCTCAACTCCAGTCCTCAGGACCCACCAACAGATCATGTTTTCAGGTTTTCCTCAATGTTAGACAGGGAATAAGTCCATCACCTGTGCAACATTAAGGAAATCCTGAAAACCTGATTGAGGAAAACCTGAAAACATGATCTGTTGGTGGGTCTTGAGGACTGGAGTTGAGAAACACTGCTGTATAGGCTTGAGAGCCAACTACCAATTAAGTAAATCAGGTGATGTGCATCTCTGTAATGAGGGGGGTGCGGTGTAATGACATCAACATCCTATATAAGGTGTGCTTAATTATTAGGAAACTTCCTTTCCTTTGGCAAAATGGGTCAGAAGAGAGATTTGACGGGCTCTGAAAAGTCCAAAATTGTGAGATGTCTTGCAGAGGGATGCAGCAGTCTTGAAATTGCCAAACTTTTGAAGCGTGATCACCGAATAATCAAGCGTTTTATGGCAAATAGCCAACAGGGTCGCAAGAAGCGTGTTGGGCAACAAAGGCGAAAAATAACTGCCCATGAATTGAGGAAAATCAAGCGTGAAGCTGCCAAGATGCCATTTGCCACCAGTTTGGCCATATTTCAGAGCTGCAACATTACTGGAGTATCAAAAAGCACAAGGTGTGCTATACTCGGGGACATGGCCAAGGTAAGGAAGGCTGAAAAACCACCACCTTTAAACAAGAAACATAAGATAAAACGTCAAGACTGGGCCAATAAAGATCTTAAGACTGATTTTTCAAAGGTTTTATGGACTGATGAAATGAGAGTGACTCTTGATGGCCAGATGAATGGGTCAGAGGCTGGATCAGTAAAGGGCAGAGAACTCCACTCCGACTCAGACGCCAGCAAGATGGAGGTGGGGTACTGGTATGGGCTGGTATCATCAAAGATGAACTTGTGGGACCTTTTCGGGTTGAGGATGGATTGAAGCTCAACTCCCAGACCTACTGCCAGTTTCTGGAAGACAACTTCTTCAAGCAGTGGTACAGGAAGAAGTCAGGATCGTTCAAGAAAAACATGATTTTCATGAAGGACAATGCTCCATCACATGCATCCAACTACTCCACAGCGTGGCTGGGCAGTAAAGTTCTAAAAGATGAAAAAATAATTATATGGCCCCCTTGTTCACCTGATCTGAGCCCCATAGAGAACCTGTGGTCCCTCATAAAATGTGAGATCTACAGGGAGGGAAAACAGTTCACCTCTCGGAGCAGTGTCTGGAGGCTGTGATGGCTGCTGCACGCAATGTTGATCGTAAACAGATCAAGCAACTGACAGAATCTATGGATGGTCAGCTGCTGAGTGGCAGCATAAAGAAAGGTGGCTTTAGTGGTCACTAATTTTTGGGGGTTTTGTTTTTGCATGTCAGAAATGTTTATTTCTAAATTTTGTGCAGTTATATTGGTTTACCTGGTGAAAATAAACAAGTGAGATGGGAATATATTTTTGTTTTATTAAGTTGCCTAATAATTCTGCATAGTAATAGTTACCTGCACAAAAAGATATCCTCCTAAGATAGCCAAATCTAAAAAAAACCCACTCCAACTTCCAAAACTATTAAGCTTTGATATTTATGAGTCTTTTGGGTTGATTGAGAACATAGTTATTGATCAATAATAAAAAAAAATCCTCTAAAACACAACTTGCCTAATAATTTTGCACACAGTGTACAGATTGTATATCGATAGTCAGAGGTCAATCAGAGGAGGGGGCGTACCGGACTGCCATGCGCGTGACATTGTAGTCTGAGCAATGAGAAATCCTGGTGCTTAAACAAACATTCCAGGAAAACAAAAGAACAAAATTTTTTTTTACTATTATTATTAATTATTATTATAGCGCCATTTATTCCATTGTGCTCTACATGTGAGAAGGGGTATACATAATAGAGACAAGTACAATAATCATAAACAATACAAGGCACAGACAGGTACAGGAGGGAGGACCCTGCCCGCGAGGGCTCACAGTCTACAAGGGATAGGTGAGGATACAGTAGGTGAGGAGAGAGGACCCTGCCCGCGAGGGCTCACAGTCTAAAAGGGATAGGTGAGGATACAGTAGGTGAAGGTGGAGATGGTCATGCGGCGCTGTATCAGACTGAGGGTTACGGCAGGTTATAGGCTTGTCGGAAGAGGTGGGTCTTGTGGTTCATTTTGAAGCTTGTCAAGGTAGGCGACAGTCTGATATATTGGGGTAGAGCATTCCAGAGTATGGGTGAGCCACGGGAGAAGTCTTGGATGTGATTGTGTGAAGAAGAGATACCTTGACAGGACACACATCCCTGAATTCTATGTTTTAACCCCTGCAGCATGCTGTCTTTAGATTACATAGCAAAAACCTGCTGACAGATTCCCTTTAAATAATAATGTCTCCCAGTGGTTACAAAAAAAGTTAATTTTCTTACATTCTAGCTACATATAGCATTACCATAAAATTTACTAGTGTGCATCACAATCATCTAACATTCATTTTTTCCATTTTATATACACTGTGTATATATATATATATTTTTATATATATATATATATATATATATAGATATATATATATATATATATATATATATATATATATATATATATAGAGAGAGAGAGAGAGAGAGAGAGAGAGAGAGAGAGAGAGAGAGAGAGAGAGAGAGAGAGAGAGAGAGAGAGAGAGAGAGAGAGAGAGAGAGAGAGAGAGAGAGAGAGAGAGAGAGAGAGAGAGAGAGAGATATTAAATAGCAACCGTTGAAGGTGATACAGCTGCCTGTGTAACAGGACCCTTAAACTACCTCTGGGGTGCCTATGTTACCCCCACTCTCTGCTGTCTTCCATCCATAAAAGATAACTGAGAGGCATTGTGCATCCTCTCATTATATGTGACACGCTGATTAGGACTGTGATGTGACAGTGATGGAATCTGTTTTCTGGCACATGTAGTGAAAGCTGCAAACTCAGACTATATTTAGTGCTTTCGGTCCCTCAGTGCCGGTGTAATGTGTGCGCTAAATAAAATGCCTTCAACATTAAGATTTCTGCATAATTGTAAAGGCAGCAGTCACGATCTGCAGGAAAACAAGAGTGTGTGTACTTAAGGGAAGCTGAGACGGGAATTGTGCAACCTGTACAGCTGCATAGGGGCTGGAAAAATAAGGGGGACAACACCAATGTAGGTAATGAAATGATAAATGTATCCTTAAACATCCGTTCTTCGAGGATAGGCTTACATAGCATCTTTTTCTAGCTGTCAAAACGTCCTCTTTTTAAGCAGAAGACACTTTAGGAATTGCTCCTTTTGTCTGGAATGTTGTAAAACTGAAGCTTCTTTTTAAAGCGCACCAATCACCAGGATTTTCGTATATAACCTAAATCCAGTGCTATACTGGCACTACGAGACTGATTCTATACATACCTGTAGTGGTCAGCTCGGATGTTTAGGTTTTGAAAACCAAGAAAGTAAAGTTTATAAAATCGGCAGCTTCTTGAATGAGCATACCCATGTGACCAGAAGGGGCGTGGTCTCAGCCAACAAAGCTGATTACCACGAAGCAACATTTTTCTGTTGGCTGAGGCCCCGCCCCTTCTGGTCACATGGGTATGACTTCACACAGGTCTTACAAGGGAAAAAGTGAATCGATTGTGTAATACTTATGCTAATTCTAACAGCGGGAGGGGATAACTATGAATACCCCCCCCAGATATTATCTGATCCTCAGCTGCTGTCACTCAAGAAGCTGCCGATTTTCTAAACTTTACTTTCTTGGGTTTCAAAACCTATACATCCGAGCTGACCACTACAGGTATGTATAGAATCAGCCTGATTGTGCCAGTATAGCACTGGCTTTAGGTTATATAGGAAAATCCTGATGATTGGTGCGCTTTAAAGTTCTCGTTTTGTTATTTCCTGATCACTTTTTCAAATATTTTTCCTCCAGCCTTTCTTTTTCCATGTTTTGGGGGTATTTTTACTGATATTTCTACCTGATTTGTTTTACATACACTGAACAAGGAAGAAAACACCTGCATTTTTTAAGCATAAATGCATCCAAAACACCCCAAAAAAAGATGCCTTATCTTTTGGGTGTCTTTAAGGCTTTTGCATTGACTTCTATTGAGCGTATTCCTAGTGGAAAACTCCAGAAGAATGGACATGTCACTCCTTTTAAACACATGGGCAATGGCATACTACGAATAGCATACAACCTGCAGTAACCCTCTATAGCACTGCACGACCATCTCCACCCACACCTACTGTACCCTGGGTAAGGACCCATCCCTTGTAGACTGTGAGCCCTCGCGGGCAGGGTCCTCTGTCCTCCTGTACCTGTCTGTGCCTTATATTGTTTATGATTATTGTCCTTGTCCCTATTATGTAAACCCTTTTCACATATAAAGCGCCATGGAATAAATGGCGCTATAATAATAAATAATAATAATGGCGTCAGAGCACGTGGCCACTATGGGCCTGTGAAGTGGGGGCCAAGCACTGGCACCGGGCGTCGCGTATGCCGATACAATTGAAAGCAATGATGGAACAAGGAGCTATCGGCTAACGCTCCCTCCTCCATCATTCTCCCTCTGCCTCAGCGCTGTGGACACGATGACATCAATACATTGCAACTGCTGTGCTGAGCAGTGCAGACCACATACTGCAGAGACCAGAGCAGCAGCGGAATAGGGAGAGATGGGTATTTTTTAAATCAATGGTGGCCATAATATAGTTTGCAGAGCTATGTGGGGGACCTAAAACAGTTGTCAAGGCTATATGGGGGTCCTAAAACAGGTTGCAAGATTATATGGGGGCTCTAGAAAAGTTTGCAGGGCTATCTACAGGCCTTAAAACAGTTTGCAGGGCTATGTAGGGACCATTTGAGCACTGTGTGGTGGCCAGTTATACTGTTTGGAGGGATATATAGGGGCCATTACACTATTTGGAGGGCTATAGAGTATTATACTTTGTGAGGTGGGGGTAATATAATGTCATCCAATTGTGCTTCTGGAGGGTACATATTAGGAATTTACTGTGGTGGTATAATACTGTGGTACCATAGGTAAATCCCTAAAATTTTAGTGTCAGAATCTAAACTATTTTCTAATATGCCTGTATAAAAAAATCCTCTACCATTCTATTGCTACAGTACCTAGCTGGTTTTCTAATTTTTTTCCTAGTTTCTCATTTATGATGCTTCAAGTGAGAGTTCCAATCCATGTTGGGATACTCAAACAAAGCGTCATCAGGAGACAAAGGCTACGGTCACTGCCAAAGCTTCTGCCCACTTCTTAAAATGAAGCGTCATTAGTGATGCTCACTTCAGGGGCTGAACTATTCATTGTGCACTGTGCAGAGGGTGATGTGCACAATGACACCGTGTTGTTTGTTGTACACTCAGATCAGAAGTAATCAGTCGGCAACGGAGAAGTGACAGAATACCACCAGGCGTGCAGAGACCAGCGTTTCAGGGAGGGGCTGAGGCTTTGCCCACTGCTGATCTGAGCAGACAATGGAGAATGTACTGTCATTGTGCACATCGCACAGTGCACCGCAGGCAGTGACTAGCCCAGTCCACTGATCATGCTTTGTATCAGGGAGAGGGCAAAAGCTGTGACAGTAAAAGCAGCAACTACACCCTGATGTCACTTCGTTTAAGTATCCTAGCATGTATTGGGATTCTCAAACGGTGCATTATCAGAAAAGAAAGTAGGGGAAAAAATAGAATAGCAGTCAGATAGTGTAATTAGGGAAGGAGAGGGAATTTTTAATTCAAGTGTATTAGAAAATAGTTTAGATTATGGTAATAAAAAGATCGGGATTTGTGTGTGATGGAGACTTTAGTTCCATGTAAAAATTTATTTAGCAATTTTGTTCAGATTTTCATCAGAAAAGTCTCATCCGAGTGTCATCTAAGTTTTATTAGATTTTGGTCTGAGTTTCATCAGTTTTTCTTGGGTGAGAAAAAGAAAACAAAAAGTTTAACCCATTTACGACCTAGGATGTATATATACATCCTAGGTCACCTCCCTTCCTTTATTGCTTGTGCAGCTCTGATCAGCAGACATGTGCTGCTATCAGGTGCGGGTGGAACTCCTGTTAACCCCTAATATCACGCTATCAAACGCCAACGCGCTCTGGCCGGGACACGCTGCTCCCCGCCGCCATCGGAAGCCCCGTGAAGTGATCACGGGGTGCCAATGGGTTGCCATGACAGCATGGGGTCAGCTGATGACCGCCGTCACTGCCATAGAATCATAGAATCATAGAATGGTAGAGTTGGAGTGGACCTCCTGGGTCATTTAATCCAACCCCCTGCTCAAAGCAGGATTCACTAAATCATCCCAGACAGATGACCATCCAACCTCTTTTTAAAGACTTCCATTGAAGGAGAACTCACCATCTCTTGTGGCAGCCTGCTCCACTCATTGATCACCCTCACTGTCATAACGTTTTTTCTAATATCTAATCTGTGTCTCCTCCCCATCAGTTTCATCTCATTGCTTCTAGACTTTCCTTGTGAAAATGAGAATAAAACTGATCGCTCTACAGTGTGACAGCCTTTAAGATATTTGCAGACAGCTATTAAGTCTCCTCTCAGCCTTCTCTTTTGCAAGCTAAACAATCCTAAATCCTGTAACCGTTCCTCATAGGACATGGTTTGCAGACCAGTCACCATTCTGGTCACTCTTCTTTGAACTTGCTCCAGTTTGTTGATGTCTTTTATAAAATGTGGTGCCCAGAACTGGACACAATATTCCAGATGAGGTCTGACCAAAGAGGAGTAAAGGGGATAATGACTTCACGTGATCTAGACTGTATGCTTCTGTTAATATATTCTAGAATGGTGTTTGCCTTGACGGGCTTCCTGTGAATGCTGGCAAAGTGCCAACATTCACAGGAGATCTGCATTTCTGTTGTTCAGAGGGATGTTGAAGCACTACTCTGATCAGCACAAGAAATCGGATAGTACACGCATTGGGGACTAGTAAAATCAATAAAAAATGTGAAAGAAAAAGTTTGAAAAAATTTTAAATAATAAAAAAACCTAAAGTTCAAATGACCTCCCTTTTTCCCAATGACAATAAAACAATACAAAAATTATACATATTTGGTCTCATTCAGAAATGTCCGATCTATCAAAATATAATATTAATTAATCTGATCGGTTAAGGGTGTAGTGAGAAAAAATCAAAATGTCAGACTTACGGTTCTTTGGTCGCAGCAACATTGCAATAAAAGGCAATAACAGGTGATCAAAACATCACATCTACCTAAAAATGTTATCATTAAAAATGTCAGCTCAAGACACAAAATATAAGCCCTCACAGCCCCAGATCCCAAAAAATGAGAACGCTATGGGTCTCGGAAAATGTCGATAAAAGCGCAATTCTTTTTTTTTTACAAACTTCTGAATTTTTTTTCACCACTAAAATGATAAAAGTAAAAGTATACATGTTTAGTATCTGACCTGGAGAATCATATTACAAGGTCAGTTTTACCACATAGTGATCATGGTAAATAAAAAAACACCCAAACAATCATGCAATTGCACTTTTTTTGCAATTTTGCCGCACTTTTTTTCTCATTTTACAGTACAATATGGGGCAGAATGAATTGTGTCATTCAAAAGTACAATTCATCTTGCAAAAAACACAAGAAGCGCCCCCGGTATACATCCAGCAAAAGCAAGGCAGAGACTGAGGTCGGCGGACACACCCCCACCACCACCGGCGATTGTCCCACTCCTGTCTTCACCTCATGAAGAGCTTACCATTCCCCACCGGCTGCCACGTCCTCACCACCTCTGTGGCTCTGCGTTGCCTGCAGCAGTGTGATGAGGTTGCAAAGTGATTACCTCATCATGCTGCTGCACGCTGGGCCGCAAGATGCTCTGCTCGACTGACATTGCCTCCATCACATGGCTAATTTCCATGTGATTGTTCCTGAACCACTGTGCATGCAAATTAGCCATGTGCAGTGGCCAAAATGACACGGCTGGGCCCCTCTGCTGCAGCTGTTACTGGGGCTTGGAGAAGAAGGGCCTGACCCTGGGTTTAATAAAGCTAAGTAATTACCCCGGGCCCCCCTCTTCACCGCACCCCATACAGTTTGTATGTTCTCCCCGTGTTTGCGTGGGTTTCCTCCGGGTGCTCCGGTTTCCTCCCACACTCCAAAAACATACAGATAGGAAATTAAGATTGTGAGCCCCAATGGGGACAGTGTTCCTGATGTATGTAAATCGCTGCAGAATATGTTAGCACTATATAAAAATAAAGATTTATTTTTTATTTTTTATACACCAGTCATGGTTGTCATTCCCTGATGGCATCCCTGGCTGAATGTTAGGGGGTTCCAAGGTTTTTTTTTGCAAGTGCCAGGGTATTTAGATACAGAGGTAGGTCAGCTAAAGCCTCCAACTCTGCACCCAAGTTATAAACATGAGGAAGAGTACTTGTCAATATTCAATCTGTTGATGTCTTCTCCTGAACGAATGATTTACCAGTTAAAGGGGAAGTCCCTACTGTCCTGCAAATGCCCCAGACACAGGAAGGCTGATGTCATCTTTCTGAACTTTAACTTATGTGTGATTCAGAACATTATGAAGACTTACGCCAGAAATATCTACTAGTGATGAGCGAGTACTAAAAAGCTCGGGTGCTCGAAGCTCGGGCCGAGCCTCCCAAGATACTCGTGTACTCGGCCCGAGCAACGAGCCCAATGTTATCCTATGGGAGACCCGAGTATTTTTGTGAAATTACCCCCCGGCAGCATGGAGAAACCCTAAAAATGTCACAAAAGTCTCAGAAGAGTGCTCAAATGACATGGCAACAGCATGGGGAAGACCCCTTGAAGCATTTATCACTGAAAAGTCACAGCTGTGAACAATTTTGTCCGCGTTTTACGCCATTTTTACGGACTCACCAGAAAACCTTCCAAAATGACCCCAAAATGATTTTTCATGGCGGAAATGTTAAGGGCACATACCCAATAGTGAGATAGAGCTGGTGTATGTTACTTTTTGAGATTAATACATGAAAGATTTTACGTGAAAACATTGTTTGGCACTCCGATGTCCCTGAGAAGAGACGTACATGAAGGACTCTTGAGTCTAATGTGCCCATTTTGAGGAAGTGAGTCTTTGTAGTATTTTCCTTTGCCAGGGCAGTCCAAAATTGTGAGGTTCACCAATGCCCCTGCATACAGACGTGCATGAGGGCCTGTAAACCTGAAGTGCCCATTGTAAGGAAGTGGGTCTATTGTAGTATAGCCCTTAGGCAGGGCAGCCAAAAATTGGGAGGCTCCACGTTGTCCCTGGGTAGAGACGTGCATGAGGGCCTCAAAACATTAAGTGTCCATTGTCAGGAAGTGGGTGTATTATAGTATAGCCCTTAGGCAGGGCAGCCAAAAATTGGGAGGCTCCACGTTGTCCCTGGGTAGAGACGTGCATGAGGGCCTCAAAACATTAAGTGTCCATTGTCAGGAAGTGGGTGTATTATAGTATAGCCCTTAGGCAGGGCAGCCAAAAATTGGGAGGCTCCACGTTGTCCCTGGGTAGAGACGTGCATGAGGGCCTCAAAACATTGTTCCCATTGCAAAGGAGCGGGTCTCCTGTCGTTGTAATGTCCATTCTGCAAAGAATGGGCGAAAAAATTTACCACTGGGGGTATACCTGAAACAAAGGCCTAAGTATTGCAATTTGTAACGGTCATCATCATGGAGATGATGAGGAGAAGGAGGAGCAGTCCAGCGATTATCCAAAGTCCAGAAGTGTGTACCCATGGGTGAGTGGAGGTACATGGCAAACTTTAAATTCCGCTCTCATTTGCTGGTGGTGTGGTGAAGTCTGGCCCAATCCAACCCTTGTTCATCTTGATCAGAGTCAGCCTGTCAGCATTTTCAGTTGACAGGCGGGTGCGTTTATCTGTAATGATTCCACCTGCGGCACTAAAAACACGCTCTGACAAAACGCTAGCAGCAGGGCAGGCCAGGACTTCCAAGGCGTAGAGAGCCAATTCATGCCACGTGTCCAGCTTGGATACCCAATAATTGTAAGGCACAGAGGAATGTCGGAGTACAGTTGTTCGATCTGCAAGGTACTCCTTCAGCATCTGGGCAAACTTAGGATTTCTTGTGGCACTACCCCGCACCTCAGGGGCTGTGGTACGTGAGGGGCTGAGAAAACTGTCACACATCTTAAAGACTGTTCCCCTACCTCTGGCGGATTGGACTTGTGCCTCTCTCGGCTGTACGCCTCGGTTGTCCACTGATTCATGACCTATGCCGGTAGCGTTTTGTGAGGGGAATGCTTTGCCTACTTCCGTGACTATGGCCTTCCGGAACTGCTGCATTTTGGTTGACCTCTCCTCCACGGGAATAAGAGACAAAAAGTTCTCCTTGTAGCGTGGGTCTAACAGTGTTACCAACCAGTAATGATTGTCGGCCAAGATGTTCTTAACGCGAGGGTCACGAGACAGGCAGCTTACCATAAAGTCAGCCATGTGCGCCAGACTCTTAACAGCCAGGACTTCAGTAGCCTGACCAACAAGATGACTGAACATGCTGTTGTGGCACCCCAGGGTTGCCACAGTAACAACACAAAGGGTTAACTCCCCACACACAACACCAAGACCTCCTGGCCAGAAGGGGGAGACCAAGCTGCTTCCCTGTATATTCTGGTGGGGGGAGAAAATGGTCAGGAGTAGTTTCAGTTTGGAAGTTCAGTGCAGAGCACTGAGGAGACAGGATCTCTGCAGGTTGGAAGCTGGCTTTAGCTCACCTCAGGATCCACTGACCAATTCCAGGCCTAGCTGAGGGTCTGAGGAAAGGAGAAAGCGTACACAGAGGAACATTCCTGGGAGGCAGAGCATTGCTGAGTTCATCCCAGTGGAGCACACAGAACGGATGCTGGATCCGAGACTGCAGGTTACATACTGCACAGTGAACACCAGAGAAGTGAGGATTCCACATTCTCTATCTGTACCACAGACACAAGCAACAAACGCAGAGTTCAGGAACATACAAGTAAGGACTCGAGTTGCCTGTCAGGTCGGTACCTAGGAGCAGAGCAGAAGCAGAGCCGGCTGCATAGTTCACACATCAGCAGGGCCACAGACACACAGTGCAGGCAAGGAAGCCAAAACGGCCCGGCTGGGTGGGAGAAACCCTGAACCCCTCACAGACTCCGTGGACAGTACTCTGCTGAATACCATCATCAGTAAAGGACAAAGAAACTGCAAAACCGTGAGTCTGCCTGTTTATTGTGCTCGTGTCCTGCACTCCCCCCATAGACTAACACACTGCCCCGGGGAAAAGGCTTTACCCGTGGGAAGCCATCCCATCTCAAGCTGCCTTCCATCACCCCGGAGGTTCTGCAGCAGCGGTGGTCATCTCTGATCACATTCCACGGGTGGCGTCACGAACATAACCCCCCTTTTTATTGTGGAACCAGGGAGCACGGACCGGGTCACGACACCGTGATCCCCTTTCCAGAAGCAACCCCTTGGCCCGGTTCTGGGTATCTCCTTAACCCCTGGCGACACAACTTTGGCATCACGAACAGGATGCGGACTGGACCCGGCTGCAACCCGGGTGACGTGTGCCTGTAAAGACTTATTGCATCGCATAAAAGACTTGCACTGTGAATTGAACGGACTTTAAACTTTGCAAAGATACCTGGAAAAATCCAAAAACATCATTGGTAAAATTTTCCAGGCGCCATCTTTAATCACGCCATTACCTGCTACACGCGGGAGAACAGCGCGCCTAAAGTAAGACTCCGCCTACCGCTTGCAGAGGAGGTGCGCTCGGTGCTGCGACTCGAACGAAAACGCAGAAAAGTGTCCCAGGCTTGCTGTCAAGAAGACTGGTGAAATTAACTAAGGGGGCGCAAAGATGTCGCAGCAGGGAGACGCTGTTGTACCCGGCGGTGCAGCGGCACCTATCATGCCGTTCCTGATGCCGTACACCCCGGGTGCAGTGTGGCTGCCGCAGTACTCAGGTGAGCCCAACACACTTAATGACTTTATCGGAAAGCTAAAAATCTACTACAGCATGTACCCCCTGACAGAAGCTCAGCGTGTTGGTATGCTTATGGGACAGTTAACTGGCAATGCCCAGCGGGAGGTTACATCCTGGCCGGACGATGCAAAAGACACTGTAGAGCATATAATAGCTGGACTAAAAGCAGCTTTTGAATCCACTGCTGGCAGCCGGGCTAAAATGAGGTTCTTTGGATGCAAGCAAAAACCTAGAGAGAGCGCAAGAGACTTTGCCTTAAACTTGCAGGAGGCGCTCAGAGCACTTAAATTAGCAGAACCTGCCTTAGCCCCTGGAGCAGATAAGCTGCTGATAGACCAATTCCTGGATGGACTCTCATCCCCTTCCCACCGGGGACAACTGAGCATGATGGTGATCCAGGATCCAGGACTAACATTTGCCCAGCTAAAGGATAGAGCCATCCGCCTCCAGCAGGTGGAGGAGCCGCAGGATATAGACTCTGTTCAACACCTTACAGTGGCACCCCAGCAGCCAGTAGTGCCAGTGACATCGGCCATGTCAGCCGCTGCTTCTAACCACCTGGAGCCGATCACTAATGAGGCTCTACATCAAAAGCTTGAAGCCCTTACAGACACTGTTGCTTCCATGGCTAGAATCGTCCAGGAGCTGCGTGGATCCAAGTCTGCACCCAAGATTGAGCTGGCGACCAGCAAGGAGGATGTCCCATGGATGAGGCCTAGGAGATACCAAGCGACGAGAGGACGACCCAGCGACCGCTAGCAGCCGGATGGACAGCCCATTTGCCGCCGTTGCAAGGAACCAGGTCACTTTGCCCGTGAATGTGCTTTAAATGGGGATCCCCTGGGGAGGCGGGCCGCTCCTCAGGAATGAACTCTCAAGGTCCCTCACCCTGGCACGACAAGTATGTGGGAGGACGTCCAGTCATCCCCATCGTGCTGGATGGCATTCCGCTCAACGCCTTGCTGGACACTGGTTCCCAAATATCATCAATTCCGCATGTCCTTTATAAGAGGTACTGGGCTGATTCAGATGTTAGCAGTGGTCCATCTAATGTTGCATTGAATATATGGGCTAGCAATGGTGAATTAGTACCACAGGTTGGTTTCAGAGAAATGACCATTAAGATTGGGAGAGTAGAATTGCAGAATCAGGGTATTATCATTGTTGATGTTGACCGACGAGAACGTGAACCAACTATGCTGCTAGGAATGAATGTAATTGAAAATTGTTTTGCAGAGGTAATTACTGTCTTGCAGCAGATCGTCGAGACTGCCAAACCTGGGCAACAGAGACTCCTGCAGAAGGAAATTAAAGCCTTGATGCTGAAGCAGCAGGTAGAAATGTCAGGAGGTGAAATTGGCAGTGCAAGGGTAAGTGACCCAATACCTATTGTAATTCCTCCCAAAACTGAAATGCTGGTCTGGTGTAGAGCCGCAATAGGCATCAGAGGGCGAGACTATCAGGCCCTGGTAGAACCTGTGTACTCAGACAGTAGGCCCACTGTATTGACGGCCAGAGGAATAGTTGAGGTACACAGGGGAAGAGTGCCAATACGCCTTCTAAATTGTGGGGAAGATGAGGTCACCCTACCTAAGTATGCTACCATGGCTAAGCTATATACGGTTGATAACAACGCCATCACCACCGTTGAGCCCTTGAAGCCGTCAGATCAGGCGGAAGACAATGGCTCAGAGGGAAAGCTGGAGGATTGGTGCCAAAAGCTACATGTAGGTACCGATTCTACACCCTCCCATCAAAAGCATGGAGTATACAGGGTAGTGAAGGAATATGAACAAATATTCAGCAAACACCCATTAGACTTTGGGCAGATCAAAGGGGTAGAGCACACTATACCCACAGGTAACCATCCACCCATAAAGGAGAGGTATAGACCAGTACCACCGGCTCACTACCAATGCGCCAAAGACATGCTCAAAGAAATGAAAGAAGCAGGAGTAATAAGAGACAGTTGTAGCCCCTGGGCAGCCCCACTAGTGCTAGTTAAGAAAAAAGATGGGACCATGAGGATGTGGGTAGACTACAGACGGATCAACCGCATTACACACAAGGATGCATACCCATTACCTAGGATAGAAGAGTCATTGGCTGCATTAAAATCCGCTACTTACTTTTCCACCCTAGATCTGACTAGTGGGTATTGGCAAGTTCCTGTGGCAGAGGCTGATAAGGAGAAGACAGCGTTCACCACACCGATGGGCCTCTGTGAGTTCAATTGTATGCCGTTTGGACTCTGCAACGCGCCTGGTACCTTCCAGCGACTGATGGAGTGCTGCCTAGGACATAAGAACTTCGAAACTGTCCTCCTGTACCTGGATGACGTCATAGTCTACTCCAAGACCTATGAACAGCATCTACAAGACCTGGCAGAAGTGTTTGAAGCCTTATCCGGATACGGCATGAAAATCAAGCCATCCAAGTGTCACCTTCTAAAGCCAAGGGTACAGTACCTGGGACATGTCGTGAGCTCAGAAGGGGTAGCACCAGATCCTGAAAAAGTTACCGTGATCAGAGATTGGCCGAGACCCACCAGCGTGAAAGAGGTGAGGCAATTCCTGGGACTGGTGGACTACTATAGAAGATTTATAAAAGGGTTCACGAAGCTAGCAGCTCCCCTTCAAGACATCCTGGTAGGACAGTCAAAGAAGTCTGCAGCCCGAAATCCTCCTTTCCAGTGGAGTGATGAGAGAGAAGAGTCCTTTAAGAAGTTGAAGTGGGCACTGACAGGAGAAGAGATCCTGGCATATCCAGATTACCATCAACCCTTCATTTTGTACACGGATGCCAGCAACGTAGGACTGGGAGCAGTATTGTCTCAAAAACAGGAAGGCAAGGAGAAAGTTATTGCCTTTGCAAGCAGGAAGCTCCGGCCTACAGAAAGAAACCCAGAGAATTACAGCTCCTTCAAGTTAGAACTACTGGCAGTAGTTTGGGCTGTAACAGAGCGTTTCAAACACTACCTGGCAGCTGCAGAATTTACCATCTTTACTGACAACAATCCATTGACCCACCTGGACTCTGCAAAATTAGGTGCACTGGAACAGCGATGGATAGCCCGACTGTCAAACTACAACTTTGTCATCAAGTACAGGGCAGGCCACAAGAATGGGAATGCAGATGCCTTATCCCGGATGCCACACTCGGGGGACGTGGAAGAGGAACCGGAGGGACTGGAAGAAATTGAGCTGCCGGCCTTTCACCGTCCTAAGGTGGGACAGTATCAACCAAGTGTCTACCAAAAACAACAGCAGGCAACTCTCAACCCATTAGCACACCACGGATGGGCTGACACACAAGACAGCGATCCAGCTGTGAAGCTAGTGAAAGAACTGCTTACACAACAAGGTGCTTACCCTAATCAGAATGCCCCAGCTGAGACACAACATCTCTGGAAAGAGAGAGGTAAATTGTTCCTGTACCAAGGGAAGCTCTGTAGAAGGCACACCAATCCAAAAACGCATGAGTTGGTCTGGCAGATCATCGTGCCCAAGAGAGACGTCAAGATGGTTCTGGAAGCTTACCACAACGGTGCTGGTCATTTTGGTTGGAAAAAGTTGGAAGTGCTCTTAAGAGAAAGATTCTACTGGGTTGGCATGAGAAAATCAATTGAAGATTGGTGTAGAAAATGCGGACCGTGCAACCTCAGAAGAAAGGATCAACAGAACCAGAGAGCTCCACTCCAGTCCATAGTAACCAAGCAACCACTCGAGCTAGTCGCATTAGACCACGTCAAGTTGTCACCAAGCCGGTCCGGCTATGTCTATGCCTTAACCATCGTGGACCATTACTCACGCTTCTTAGTGGTGGTACCCGTGAAAGACCTTACAGCTAGAACAGCAGCTAAAGCATTCCAGACGTACTTTTGCAGACCCCATGGTTACCCAGAACAAGTCCTTGCAGATCAAGGTCCAGCTTTCGAATCACAGATCTTCCAAGAATTCTGCAACATGTATGGCTGTAAAAAGATCCGCACAACAGCATACCATCCCCAAACAAATGGCTTATGTGAGAAGATGAACCATATTGTGATTGACCTGTTGAAGACCTTACCAGAGTCAGAAAGAAATCAATGGCCAGAGAAGTTGCCAGACCTAGTGGACTTGTACAATCATGTCCCGGTGAGTTCTACAAACTGCACCCCCGCTTACCTCATGCGTGCAAGGCCCGGTAAACTGCCAATTGATTTAGATATGGGAATTCCGAAGCCAGATGCGGAACTTCAAGAATCCAATTGGGATACCCTACGTCAGCAGCAGTATCGCCAAGTACAAGAGTGCGTAGAGAAAAGTCTCCAACAAGCTAGGGGAAGACAGGAGAGAACCTTCAACCAGCATGCTCTAGCAACCCCATTGCAACCTGGTGACCAAGTTCTCAAGAGGAAACGACGCACAAACAAATTGGATAATCAGTGGGAAACCACCCCATATACAGTCTTACCATCCAGTATGGATAATCCCAAAGTGTGTCTCATCAGTAAGGATGAAGGAAGGACATCAGCTGTCGTGTCAAGAGATCAACTCAAACCGTGTCCTGAAACCCTGAAGACACCAGAAGTCACCT